>NC_137498.1:7205000-7890000 GCF_041902795.1 Electrophorus electricus
CTTATTTTTTAAATTTATTATTAGTTTTTTACTTTTCTTTTAAAATTGTTATTATTGTGGTGACTGTTGTCGGCCAGAGGAGGATGGGCCCCACCTTTGAGTCTTGGTTCCTCTCAAGGTTTCTTCTTCATACTCTAGGGAGTTTTTCCTTGCTACTGGGGGCTTGGACTCGGACATTTGTAACACTGCTTTGTGACAATTTCTGTTTTAAAAAGCGCTACATAAATAAATTTGATTTAATTTACTATGATACACCATTCAAAAATGTCATATTCATGTGACTCTGTTTAGGAAGTTACAGATATATGGACTTAATCCCCCTGTGCTGCTGAACGGATGGCTTTAATGCAGCTAGTGAGTCATTAATATGTCAACAAAAGAATAAATAAATGAATTGAACATTTAATATCAGTCTGTTCAGAGTATGACACACCTGAGTGTGTGCTGCGTTCCCAATGCCTTTACAGATTACAGCGGAGTATCTCATTTCTTGATAATCCTGCGGAAACCCAAACGCTTGGTTAAATGAAGAAAGCTGCTGAGGTCATTAGAGTGGAAGTAATGTTTGTGCATATGGAGTGATATGCAGTGTTAGCTCAGTGGTTAAGGTACTCAGCTAGTAATTAGAAAGCTGCCAGTTGCCACTGTTGGGCCTCTGTGCAAGGCCCTTAATCCTCAATCGCTTAAATTGTATTCAATTATAACTAAATTGCTTTGGATAAACGTGTGAGTTAAATGTTGTAAATGTTATATATTGGCTTTCTGTATTTCTGAACTATTTCTGATTGCTTACTTCTGTTTTGTGCCCCTCCTGGATTTGTCTGCCTGGATATTTTGTCTCTCTGGTTTTCAACCTGGACTTTAGTTCCTCTCTGTGATGCTCCCTGGCTCTGTTTATCCTATAGTACTGGTTCTGATCCTTGCCTGAGTTTGACTGTGTTGGATTATCCTTTTCTGATTAAAATCACATTTAATTTTATCCTCGAGCATCTGGCTTTCTCTGAAACATCAGTGTCACTGGAGTGAATGTGACATTGTTCCTCAGAATCCCTGCTGAGTCAATTAGTGATTGACTGATTAAACCATGAAGTTCAGAGCTGGATCACAGCAGAACTTAAAGCCCATGAATCTCAAAAAGTAGCATGGTCGTGTGTGTGTGTGTGTGTGTGTGTGTGTGTGTGTGTGTGTGTGTGTGTGTGTGTGTGTGTGTGTGTGTGGGCTGTCCAACCTTCCTGATCAAGTGTGTAGTGACCAAGAGCTGAATTATACACAGAATGAACAAGTGAGGAATAAATAAACAAATAAACAAGTGAGCACATTTCCACTCATTACTAATAACCACCTGAGAAATAAATATAACTTCTTCAGATATTATATATACATATATGAAGAAGATTCCAAGTTCCACATCCTGAAAAGCACCTTACTTGTAAGAGATCTTCTTCACACTCCATTTAGGCATCACTGTTTGGTGCAACAGGACAAAAGCAACAAACACAACTGGCACATCTGGGTGATGCTGTTGAATGTGCAGGTTCATGTGTTTTAGCACACACACCCTACAACACCAACACACTGTCCTCGTCCACCACTCAGGTCGCTGGGAAACTTTCCCACACAGGTGATTTGAAAGAAACAGCTCATAGTGTTAATGATTCAGTAAATGTCGCTAACAAGTTTGAGCTACATTTAGCCTAGCATGTTGCTAGCTTGCTAATAGCTTACAGCTTAAGGTTTGGAGTGGAAATCGCAGATGTGAAGTTTGATTCCACATTATGTTCATCAGCCTTCACACTTAGGCTACTGTGTACTCTCCGTATGACTGCATACAGTGAATTGTAATGTGTATGGGGTGATTTGGGATGAAAACACATACCATGACACTCCTAATATTTATATTTTAGTATAAGTATATAGGTAATAATGTCATATAAAGCTGTAGCAAGCCAACTGCCTCAGCTACAACAGCAAAATAAATTCACTTTGCAGAACCTTTTCAACGCAGCTCTACTGCCCGAAGCAACCACCTCCTATGACCAGCCTACATATGAACCCTTTCACACCAAGAACTGGACCAGAGTCGCCTGTTTGGGATAAAAGGCGATTTTCACATTTGGTGTTTTTGCTCGAGTCTGAGTGAGACTGTTTCCATGTCACTGATCTGGTTTCACACTGTGTACAATTCTGCAGAACCATCTGCTCTACTTTGGAGTTCAACCCCGGTCCTAAAGAGAAAGTAACAGACAGTGACATCCAACTGCTGTCAGTGAACTGCACCACACACCTTCATGATGTATGTGGTTATCAGTGGGTATAAACAGAAACCACAACTCTCTGTCTTGCTTTGGCTCTTTATTTATGAAACAGTAATAGACTTTCACAGTGGAAGTGATGCGTACAGACAACGGATGGCATTTGACTATAAAATGACCTGCTTAACATAAAAATGTGCTACAATTTAAAAAATAAATATCCAAAAATGCTTCAACAGAGATACACAAATAAAATGAAGAAAAACCATTCTGCTGAAAAAATCCGTAATGTAATAAAACATAATAAATTGTTTTTATTATTGTACAGACATATGATACTTGTAGGAAATGATACTTGTAGGAATCACAATTATAGTTGCAGACTGAGAAAATTTTAATTGACGTTTACAGCGTTTAACATTTAGATTTAGCAGTTAGCCTCCTTTCCCAAGCAGAAGATGAAATCAAGAGGAATAAAACCCGAGTACTCTGGTTCTTGGAGTGGCTACACTGTAATATTATCAGTCTTAGTCCTGCCCCTGTCACTGTTAGTCCTCCCCCTACAATTCCTAACTTATGCCAGTCTGAAACCACACCTGAAATAACTAACTAGCAGTTAATTAGTAATTACCAATAGATACAGCAAATTATACAAAGACAGCACTGAAACCAAGACAGAAGAACATAACAGTTCATTGGCTCCCATACAATAAAAGAGTGTGTGTGTGTGTGTGTGTGTGTGTGTGCGTGTGTGTGTGTGTGTGTGTGTGTGTGTGTGTGTTCAGGTTTGTTAATTTAGTTTGATTTTGACATTCTGTATTATCTCCATTATCCATTGCTCTGGGTGCTGGTCTGGTGGTGTTTATATGGGCTAGAGTAGAATACATCACATCATCCTGCAGAAAATATCACAATTACAAAATATTAGCACACATAGAATAATGCACACCCTGTTGAGTGGATTAATACAAGTGTTAATGCAATAAATGTATTGTATTGCAGAGGTGTTAATTGTAATATACATTTAATCCATAACTGCACATGTAAATATAATTTATGCAAGCATGTGTGTAATCTGTTTTATACATTCACAAACATTTAAACACTCACCAGCCACTTTAATAAAGACCTGCAGTCTGCAATTTAATATGTGCACATGTCTTACAGGTGTGCACCACTGTTTAGTGTGTGACCACAGGAGCACTGCTGAATGGATCCTACCTGGATGGTAGACCACTCTCAACAAACAAGTGTATCTGCAGTGGTAGTGTCTTTAGGGCATGTATGAGTGTGTAACAAGAAAAGCAGTGTGTCTGAAGTTTATACACAAGCCTGTGGAACTGCACACAGGTATATAATGCAGCTAGAAGATAACTGGATGTAGTTTAAAGGTGATCCTAATAAAGTGACTGAGGAGAGTAACCACATATATACATAACCTAAACTTTTTAATACAAATGATAAATGTGTGTTGATCAATTTTTCTTTAGTTAATGAGTGCTTACTGAAGAGATCTTGAAAACTAGTCTGACCAAAATGAATTTTTCCAGTACGCAAAATATACGCAGATGACGTACTGCTGCGGCCAAATAATCCAGTACGTGACCAGGCCTGTCTCCGTGGTGTACTGCATGCAACTGTGGTGGTAAATCACAAGTGGGTAGAACTTCATACGTTCACTTGACCTCTTAGTATGGTTTGTGTTTTTTACACACTGGATATTATGCATCATACTACTACAGGGAACAGTAAACAGTATACAGTATATAATGAGTCCAGTATGCAGCATACAGTATGTAGTAAGCTATTTTGTATATGGCCCAAAGGTTTCTTGCCTCATGTCGGTGTTACATGAAGGGATTGGCCGGCAATTACATTATTTTCCTTTTCCCCGGATGGCAGAGACATGTTTTGTTCCTTTAGTTTAAAACTAAAGCTGCTAATGTTACTAACAAACTCTGGAAGCCAACAGCAACAGCAGGTAACAGTCGTTGTAATTAAGTTGGACACTGGAGGTCAACAGCAACCCAAGTCTAACCTTAGTACATAATGGTCTTCATACATAAGTTAGATCACTACATGTCCACAAAACTTTCTTAACCTGCTCAAACCTCATCCAGATTGTAGTGAGAAGTTTATTCACTTTTCTAGTTCACAGTGAGTCATACTGCACATTGACTAGTCTGTGAGACCTTTATTAAGATCTGGATGCAGTTTGAGCTGGTTGAGAGTCATCTGTGGGCATGTATTTATGAAGGTTAGATTTGGGCTGCTGATGACCTCCAATGTTTGTTAGCAAGCTTAAACAGAATTGCACTCAAAATAATTTTGTCTAAGTGGAAAAATAATGTAAATTAGACTTTTCACCTAAATACTCCTTTAAATGCCTGAGCTGTCTATTAAAATATTTCCCCTCTGGTGCTCTGAAACAGACACTACAGGTAACAGAAGCGTTACTGCATGTCACATGGTCATCACTAGTTAAAGGCCAGCAGACAACTACCGTTAGCTAGTAGGTAGTGAATAGTCAAATAAAAAAGAAATACAATTAAAAACTTTAGTCGACTTTAGTTTTTTAGCACTGATTCAGGCACAATTTAGGTAATTGCTCAATTTTAAAAGTATTGTTTTAGCAATGACATCAGAAAAAAACCCCAAATGATACACAATCCTACTTGCAGAAAGTACGAAACGTGACATATGCCATTTATCAGTCAGCAGATTCATTTTCCAGACTGTTTGTTCACACCTTTTTATATGGTATGTCACGGAGACGTGTATCTGCATGGCTGTTTCTTCTGTGCATGTTGTTCATGGATTCTAATAAAATGACACCTTTTTGATAAACCATTTTGCATGACGCTGATATGACCTGTTAGGATGTTTATCTCCTGTCCCTCTCATCCCTCTAACCTTTCTGGCACTTTTCTACTACTTTGGTTGATTCAGAAGTTACTTCTGAGTGCAGTGAGGTGTCTAAAAAGGCCCAGTAGCATAAAGGTACTGCTATAGAGCAGGTGATCATAATAAGGTTATCATCAAGCATATAGCATACACACACACACACACACACACACACACACACACACACACACACACACACACACACACACGCAATGCTTAACATCTCTAGCTACAACAGTCATAAGTGAATGACTGCTGAAAAGTCACTGGTAAACTACAGCACATTAGGCAAATAAAACTACTCTGTGAAACTACAGAATATTAAACAATTAACTGCTCTGCTAAACTACAGCATATTAGATGATGTCATACTGTCTGTTATAATTTAGCAATCAGAATCGACTGTGTGCACTGCAGTAAAGACTGTAGTGAAGTTCTCTGTGCAGACAAGAATAAGGCCCTTAAAGTTTTTCCATACTTTCAGAAACACATGACCTCTCACGAGTACCTGCATGCCTTTCACTGGGTCTTAACATGCAGAAACTAATCACTAATCCAAGCTCTGACACGGTAGAACAGATCTGTGTACTGAATCAGAGTTCACTGATATTATAACATGGATGTGTGACGCCCACCCGTGTCTGCTGATCTCTCCTCTGTCCTGTTTGACCCTTTCTGCTCACCGTCTGTTCACGTCTCTGAACTACAAAATTAACTCAGTGTGAGATGGACAGATATGTATGTATTTATTTATATACAGATTTTATTATCAAGAGCATCTCACATGTTTATCAGTATGTGTGCTCTCTGGGAAGCAAACCCATGACAGTGTGTTATCAGCACTGTGCACTACCTGTCTACCAGGTGAGCAGAGGTCTGTATTACTGGATAATATTGTACAGAGAACTTCACACTGAGACCTGTTATAATTGTCTGTGAACTTGAATAGGAGTGTGTTTGTTTGTGTGTGTGTGTGTGTGTGTGTGTGTGTGTGTGTGTGTACCTCTGTATCTCCAGCAGATGACTCCTCCTCCCGTCAACAGCAGTAAACCCCCCACACCAGCTAAGATGGTATGACGTGTGTACAGTGAAGAATTGTCTGCAATTCCTGCATGTGGGAATGTAGGAAGCAGAATTAAAATGTGATGTATTATTTGTCATAAGCATTCAATACAAATGTTTTTTTGGCACAAAAACAAAGAGGATGGAGCATGAATGAGTCTCTGTATCTCTACAATCTGAAATTACACATTTTGGCATTATACTTGATTGAGAGTTGATAATATTGATATTGATTATTATTGATAATATTATTAGTAATTAATAAAAGTTGACATTGTCAATGTCATTAAGACTACATTTGTAGTCCTTTAACCATTTTCAGATGTTATTGTAGTAGTAGGTTTAGAATGAAGCTGTTGGACTTGTTTTGTCAGTGTGCACTGGAGTTCCAGGCATTTATTAGTGTATCTCTGTCTCTCTCTCTCTCTCTCTCTCTCTCTCTCTCTCTCTCTCTCTCTCTCTCTCTCTCTCTCTCTCTCTCTCTCTCTCTCTCTCTCTCTCTCTCTCTCTCTCTCTCTCTCTCTCTCTCGGCATAGCCGCCCACTTCACCTCCTGTAACATCTCTGTTGTACTGGAACTGACAATCTTTCATTGTTATTCTACCAATCCCAGTGTCTGCCTTTGTCTGTCCCCATTCCTGTCTTTGTAACTGTCCCAATCCCAGCTGTGGTTCGGGTTCCTGTTATCCCGTATCCCGTGCTCCTACTCTCAGCCGGGCTCCCGTCCATCCCACTGCCCAAGCTGGAACCCAGTCGTCTCCTGTCCAGCCTGCTGTCAGGTCTCTGGTTGTGGTACAAAGTCCTGTTTCCACCCCTCACCCGATGGACTTGCCCCTTTTTTTTTTTCCTCCTTTCCCACCTGTCCTTGTCCAGGTTCTCCAGACCCTGCTGTGTGACGCCGGGCTCGGGCTCCCTTGTCAACTGTTATGCACGTCAGGAGCCCCGTGTTAAGGAGGGTGTGGGTGCTACTGTAACACCCCTCACCACCATCACACAGGAGCCCCGTGTTAAGGGGGGTGTGGGTGCTACTGTAACACCCCTCACCACCATCACACAGGAGCCCCGTGTTAAGGGGGGTGTGGGTGCTACTGTAACACCCCTCACCACCATCACACAGGAGCCCCGTGTTAAGGGGGGTGTGGGTGCTACTGTAACACCCCTCACCACCATCACACAGGAGCCCCGTGTTAAGGGGGGTGTGGGTGCTACTGTAACACCTCTCACCACCATCCTCCTCCCCATGTGCTCCTTTGTTTGTTTTTGTTCCTCCACATGCTTTGTGTTGTTCATGCCCTCACACAGGGGTCCTGTGTTTCCCCTTTCACTTACCCCCGTCACCTGGGTCTAGTCTCACCCTCATTATTTACCCTATAAAGCCCAATCCTGTACAACCACTAATGTCAGTTATTTTGCCTTAATCGCTTGTATGACATTGTGTATGCAACATTAGCACAGTACGTTCATGTGCGCTTTCATTTTCATTAAAAAAAAAAAAAAAACACATCACACCAGGCTAAGTCACGCTTGCATCCTGCCCCACACTCTTTAATTTAAACCAATGCGTGTTACCGCCATTGGTAGTCGATGGACTGAATGTCTTATAACCATTTGGTGACGTCTGAAGCTGCAGGGCTCGCTCTCTCTCTCTCTCTCTCAGTGCATTTCAGTTCAGTAAGCTTTACTGGCGTGACCATATACCACTATAGTATTGTAGTATTGCCAAAGCAGCATTATAACATGAACATTACACAACATTACAACCTTTGCAATTATGGAAATTAAGAATTCTGTTATGATAAAGAACTTGAAGAGAAACTGTAATTGGTCTGAAATAATAATAATTGGAAGAAGTAAAAGGGAAGAAGTGAAAAGAAAGAGAAATAAATAATAAGGATGGAAAATAATAAATAGTTAATAATAATAAATAGTTAATAATAATAAATAGTTAGGTAACTTTTATAAACTGGGTAATATAGTCTGTTTGTGTGTGTGTGTGTGTGTGTGTGTGTGTGTGTGTGTGTGTGTTTGGGTGGGTTAATCACTGTCCCTCATCTTATGGCAGGCAGATATGCATCACCCAGCTAAAGCGCTGCTTTCCTTCTTTTCGCCCAGTAGGATGGGCAGTTTCAGTGTTAGACAGACACTTAAAGTTGGGGTGGACCGTCTCAGATTTTGTAAAATAAATTTGCCATATTTGGATGAATTTTTCACATTCAGTGAGGAAGTGCAGCTCTGTCTCTAGAGTATCATATTTACATTGCTGGCAGAGTCTCTGTTCTCTGGGCAGCCATGACATTTATATCGGCTGGTCTGGACGGCCAGGCTGTGTTCTCTGAGTCTGGACTTTGTCAACGTGGTTCTGTGTTTAATGTCAGTCACTGTGTACAGGTCGTCTGCTACAGTGTACTGACGTTTTAGGGCCAGATAACATTGCATTTTGCTTTGTGCTTGTGTTTGTGTTCCAGTGGGTGATGTAGTTTAGTTTGTGAAGTGTAATAATTTGGTTTGGTCTGACTGTACTTCGGACTGGTCCTGATGTGTTAGTGTTAGTGTGTGTTAATGAACAGCACCAGCTGTGAGAGGAGACTCTTCTCTGCTCTTATTTTTCTTTTTTTCTTTTTCTTTCTATCTCTCCCTCTCCCCCTCCCTCCTTTTCTCTCTCTCCCCCTCCCTCCTTCACTCTCCATTTCTCCCTTTCTCTCTCTCTCTCTCTCTTTTTGGGAGTGAATGAATTAGGGGCTCCTGGGTCGAGTCTCTTCCTCTCTCTCTCTCACAAGTACATGTAAAATGGCTGTTATTACATATGACATAATTATTATTATTATTATTATTATTATTATTATTATTATTATTATTATTATTATTATTATTATTATATATGACATACTTAATTATTATATATGACATACTTAATTGCTGCAGGTCCAGTCACCTGATGGTACTGATGGTACCAGCCAACTGATGATGGTACTGGAAATCACTAAGAGATTTCCCAATAGATGTTGGTATGATGGATGCATGACCATCAAGATATAAGATGTAAATGTCTGATTATACTGATTATAGATTGTCTTTGCCTCCCTCTCACTCCCTCCCTCCTTCCTTCTCTCCCTCCCCACTAAAGTTATTACCACTAACATTACCACTAAAGTTACTAATAACATGTGACTAATCTTGTTTGAAGCTTCAAACATCACAGATACACAGGATGACGTTGAGACTGTTTCATAGGTTTGGCACTCTCCTATAACTTGGAAGCTTTATCTTTTTATTAAAAAATTGGAAATGTGCAAATTATAGAACCCAAAAGGGAGGGTAAATGTTTCATAACGTCAACCTGTTGTCTCCCAGTATAGTTTTGTACTATGTTTTCACATAAAAAGGGAAACAATGATTTTAAACAAATTACTGCAGAATTTAATTACTAAACATCATTACTGATCATTATTTTTTTGATGATGGAGTGTTGTATAGTTCATAGTTCTGCGCAGTTTTGAATCAATGGCTGCAGTAATTTCTGAGAACCACCAGGTGTCGCTGTTTTCTCACCAGCTTTCAATGCTCCAAAGCTTCGAATCATTTAGCAGTACAATAAGGAAGAACCTCAAACGCTTCACAGGACTTCGTCTGCACATCATTTCCAAAAAGGAAGTAAAAACACATCTGCAGATAAAAACACAGCTGCATTCCACAACACACTACACACAGCTACAGCAGTAACGCTGCTACACATCTTATACACTCTACAAAACTACAGTGTACTGAATGCTCTGAAAACTGCAGGTCAGACTACAGTCTGTCTGTGGGAATCACCATACAACTATGACCTGGAACTCTACAACTCTCTCAGTAGAACTCCACTGAAATTCTCCACCCACTAATATCCACAGTAGAGGGGAAGTGTGTTCAAATGCAAAATAAATTATTCCTCCACTTCTTTCTCTCTCACATACAGACTAAATCTAACAGTGAAACAGTGTCTTTCTAGTGTCATCACTTCCTCCTGAGCTTCCCAGTGTTCAGTCCCCATCCTCAGTAAAGTGATCCTGCAGTAAGAAGTAGTGCTACACAGTGATCCCCCTCAGCACTGTTTGGTCACATCATTTCACTCCTGCACTTAGTGATCAGAGGACCAAACTGAATGTGTAGCTTAGCAAATATTAGAGAGATCAGACAGGAAGACCTCTAGACTACATGCTGATCAAAAAAAAGATTGATCATTTAATCAGGTAAACATGAGGATGGTCTGATAACGTTCATATTATTAATGAAGTACAGGTGAATGCAGCAGTCTATGATCATGTTGTAGTTTTCATACTATTAAGTAAAAACTACTTAAGAGAAGCTATGAGAGCCACCACTGAGACAGAACCACTAAAGGAGTCAGCATGGGGTTGTGCTCCTTATGTCCAGCGTGGCTCTGTGACTCCTTTGTGACTGTGACTGTGAGGACCATCACTAAACACATTTGCTAATTACAACAGTTTCTGATAATGGCAGCCATCTAAAGACCACTTTGGAGGTGGACAGTACAATGTCCCCACAACCCAACAGTTATCACAGGAAGCATAAATTTTTTCTCTCCTTTCTCTTTGGTATTTTGTCAAAATCTATTTAACAACTGTTTGATGATGGTGAATATCTGTAACATAACTAATTTAGGCTGTGGGCTAGTGTGCACTGCAGTGTAACAACAACAAAGTAAAATAAAAACTGGAAAAAATGACCAAAAACATCAAAATAGTAATAAATATATGTATAAATTAGAGAAAAATAGGGAGAGTGGGCATCCTTGCCTAGTGCCTTTGTGCTTTGTGACATTTTGTGATGTTATTATATTAGCACTGATCGTGACCTTTGGTGTATAAAGGATTTTACAGAATGCATTACATTAGTACTTACTGTGGCCTTAGGTGTGGTGTTAAAAGATTTTACGCACTGTGAGGAGAAAAACGTCCAGTTTCCTTTATCAAAGGCCTTCTCTGCATCCTATGACTACAGCATTTTGTAATATGTGGAGTGAAGTGTAATGCATTAAGTTAAGTAGTCTACCATATTAATGGTTGAATGAAACCTTTGATGAAACTGGTTTGATCAGGGTGTATCAGTGATGGAATAATATGTTCTAATCTAATGGCTAATACTTAGATTTTTTTTTCTCATTTTTTGTTTCCATCTTTCCAAGAGAGGATATAGAGGTTTACCTAGAGTTGGGTTTGTACTTAGACATGCAGATTTCATTAAAAGGACTGATTATGGACCGACTTTAGTAAAACGTGTTCAGAGCTGTAGACCAATACCACAGTCTGACTGCTGTCCAAGGTGCTGAACTGGCACCCTTCAGCCAGGTTCAGAACCTGTGCTGTACACAGCTGCCCTCTATATGGCTGCCCAGTGAGACCCAGACAGGAGCCCCTGGTGCTTCCTCAGCTGTAGCTGTAGCCACTCACCTTCCCATCTCACCAAATACACCAAAAGGTCTTTAGAGGGGGCGCATATCCTACATTTATCCTTTATTTTATAGTTTTCTTTGGTGTCCTCTTACAATGTTT
Source organism: Electrophorus electricus (assembly GCF_041902795.1). NCBI lineage: Eukaryota > Metazoa > Chordata > Actinopteri > Gymnotiformes > Gymnotidae > Electrophorus > Electrophorus electricus. Next base: position 7,216,770 of record NC_137498.1, read on the forward strand.
GTTTGGCTTAATCTTCCAAAAAAAAGTCAGTTAATAATTCAGTTTTACACAACAATTTTCTAACCTCCCTTTATCCCTAAGAATTAAACAGACAGTTCCTGTTGCTGTGCCTTTAAGATGTAAGATAAATGAGCTCTGTTCTGATTGGCTGCCCTGTATTGTGCTTCATTTAAAAGCAATAAGAGCTGAAATATGTCTGAAAACTGCAAAGTAAGTGGTAGAGGTTAAACTGCTGTAGGCCGAAGAGGCGGAGATAAGTAAATGAGCTGGTTCTCATGACATCAGAGAAACAGGGATTTTCAAAACGGGATATTTTACAGATTAGATTCCATATATGGTCCATAAGGAATGGGAGCTGGACCAGTTGTCTTGCCAAACGTATTTATTCAACACTAGTCCAACTCTTTATCCTGTAGGTAGTGAGCTCTGCCCCTCATGAGGTCTCCATGGTCGTATAGAGTAGTACTGTCCTGGATTTGATGGATATGTTAGAATTCATGAGATCAGAACTCACTGTAGCCTCTCCACCAAATCCACCCCCACTTCCCACTTAGTAAAACACACAGAAGCACCAAACACATACATCATACACCACATGTAAAGGACTGTACCACATATACAATCAACCACAATGAGGTGTGACCTCTGTCACAGGCAGCTGGATACAGAAGTGGGTAGCAGACAAGAGATGCATCATACACAGAATGAACAAGTGAGGAATAAATAACACAAACACAAATAAACATGTGAGCACATTTCACATACCAAACCATAAATAAAACAACAACAACAAAAAATTGTTTTTATAAATGTAATGTCTTATAGAGCAAAATGATTCTTGTAAGAGTGACAATACTCTGTTTCTTAACTTTGTCAGTCTTAGTAATGTCCCTACAATTCCTACCTTATGCTGGTCTGAAGTAACTAATTAGCAATTAACAAGTAATTAGCACCGGTTCCTCTCTACCGGGCCGAACCACAGCGCAGATTTCAGTGCCAATTAACGGGAAAGATCGGCGAAGAAGCAAATTTACTTGCCAACAGCAAAGATAGCTAATAGGATTTGTAAATAAGTCAGATAGCGAGCTACATGTCCTCAAACCTCATCCAGGTCGCTTCCCGGTGACGTGTTTCTTCACTTGTCTAGTTCACAGTTATACGACCCACGGACTAGTCTGGGAGACATGTGGTTTGATCAGCTTGAGAAATGTTTGTGGTCATGTATTTACGAAGGCTATATTTGAGTTGCTGTTGACTTCCAGTGTTTGTTAGCAACATTAGGATTTAACAGCTTTTGTTCTAAACTAAAGAGGCAAAAATTTGATTTCAAACATTTCTTAGTCGATAGACCGAATCTGGGATAAGTGGTGAGCTGCTACTCTCAGCTGATCCCAGATATAAATACCTTTGTGCAAATGAACGTATGAGTATGACAACACCTGTAGAGAGAAGGTAACACTCACCATCAGCAGCGTGGAGCACAAGGAGCAGATAAACACACACCTGCATTCTTACTGAGTTACACGCACACTACACACAGCTACAGAAGGACTGCTGATACACACCGTACACTCTTCAATACAGTCTACTGAATGACTTCACAAGTACACTTATATTGGAGAGGAAGTGAATTCAAATGAAACTCTGACAAACTTCTATCCACAACACACACACACACGCGCACACACACACACACACACACACAGACACACACACACACACAAACACACACACACACACATGCTTCCTTTCTGGGTTTGTGAGTTTAATTAAAATTCCGCTGTGCTGTTCCTCTGAGTGGTGTGTGAATGACATATTTACGTCTTTCACTCACCAATGAAGATTGTCAAACAGTCTCCAAATCCTCATCAGTGTCAATTATCCAGTTCTAAACTTCATGGTTTAATCAGTCAATCACTAAATGACTCTAGCAGCATAAATTCACTCCAGTGACTCCAGGTTAAATATTGTTTTCTTATTTAGTCCTAAGTTATTCTGATGTCACTGTAGTCATGGCTACCAGTTTACAGATGTGAGAATTCCCAGCATGCACCTCTTCCTCCTCATATATGTATTGCTAATCTGGGTGCACTGGGTACTATGTGTGAAATGTGCTCACTTGTTTATTTCTGTTTGTGTTATTTATTCCTCATTCGTACGTAACACACACACACACACACACACACACACACACACACACACACACACACATAAACATGCACAGCTTCTGCAGGATGGCCAGACCCACATTTGAAGGACCTGGATAAAGACATAATTTTACAAACATAGTAAATGTACATTCAAAGTGATAAACCTGCTAAAGTGATACACCCCTACCCACCACAAAATATATATATATATATATATATATATATATATATATATATATATATATATATATATATATATATATATATATATATATATATATACACACACAAGCACCCACACACACCACTGTGGCAACAGCTACCAGTTTACCGATGTGAGTGTTCCCAGCATGCATCTCTTCCTCCTCACATATATATTGCTAATCTGGGTGCACTTTGGTGAGATGTGTGAAATGTGCTCACTTGTTTATTTCTGTTTGTGTTATTTATTCCTCACTTGTTCATTCTGTATATGATGCAGCTCTTGGTCCACTTGGTCAGGAAAACTGGACAGCTCATGCAGATACACACACACATACACATGACCATGCTACTTTTTGAAATTCATGGGCTTTAAGCTCTGCTGTGATCCAGCTCTGAACTTCATGGTGTAATCAGTCAATCACTAACTGGCTCAGTAGGGATTTTGAGGAACAATGTCACATTCACTCCAGTGACACTGTGATGTTTCAGAGAAATCCAGATGCTCGAGGATAAAATTAAACATGGTTTTTTAATCTGAAAAGGATAATCCACCACGGTCAAAACACAGGCAAGGGTCAGAGCCTGTACTATAGGATAAACAGAGCCAGGGAGCATCACAGAGATGAGCTACAGTCCAGGTCAAAATCTAGAGAGACAAAATATCCAGGCAGACAAATCCAAGAGGGGCAAAAAATAGAAGTAAGAAATCAGAAATGGTTCAGAGATCCAATCAGATAAAACATTTACCTGATGTTTTTATCCAAAGCAATTTACAGTTATGACAATTTGAGCTATTGTAGGTTAAGGGCCTTGCTCAGGGGCCCAACAGTGGCAACATAGCAGCATAGACAATGCACAGACAATACAAGTGGCAATATTTCCCAAAATGTCTCTCACAGGCAGTACTACTCTATCCTCATTCGTGTTGTCCTTCTGCTGCTGGGACTCATCCTACTGGACGGAAAGAGGTATTTACATATACCAGTACACACACACAAACACACAAATACATGTATACACATCAATAACTAGACCCACACACCTTATAAAATCAAAGCCCATCCTCCTCTGGCCAACAACGGTCACCACAATGATAATTTAGTAACAATTTTATGAGAAAAATAAATAAATAATAATAAAATGAAAAAATAAGCAGTTAATGTCTAGTCTGGTTCTCTAGAGGTCTTAGTCTTGTCCAAATGTGTGCACATGTCCGAAACCCATCCCACAAGAGAATGTCCATCAAAGGCAACGGAGAATTAGTTGGCTGGGGTGGAGGTGTGGTGGGCTACAACAGGGGACATCAGTGGGTGGAGGGAGTAGCCATGGCAGATGAGACGGGTGTAGGCTCAATAACATCATGACATCAGGGGTAGGTGAACCTCAGCAGAAAGAGAGACTAAATTATTAGGCATGTCCACGTACAAGGGTGTGTATATTAGGGAACTATAATGATCATACCATCCCGTGTCGAACAGAAGAGGATGAGCCTGGATTCTCGATCTCTTAAAGCTGATTTATGTAATTGTTGCCTTGTGATAACACCTGCTGAGAAACCCATTATAAAAATACATTTCTATGGAATTGAATAATGCAAGGCTACAATATAATTTCTAAGGATGGAGTTCCTCATAAAAACACTGTTATTGAACTGATTAAGAATAGCATGGTACTAGGGTTTTGGTTGAGATTATCTGAGGTTATCTGACGTTATCCGGCCAACCCTCGATGGAGACACTGAGCATGTGGTAGGCAAAACTCACATCCTTTTTCTCTTGATGATAAGCCAGTGAAAACATAGTCACTGTGTGAGTAAGTATGTGTGTGTAATGCGAAAACCCACTGGGAAAGCAGTACACAGTCAGGCTAGTCATGCTCTGCACATATGGCTTTATTAAATATGTTTATTTATTTAATTTAATTGGGGGGGTGGGGGTGGGGGGCTCAGGAATGATCTCTCAACACTGGCCTGGTAGCAGAGGCCTGACACATGTGACCTCAGACTCTTTGTCACGTACATAGTCATACATGCTATAACTGGCAGTGAAATGCTTTATGTAACTGCTCTGTCCATGGCTGAGGAGAGATACAGGGTAATGGAGAGTGGTTTAATGAATAAATAAATATGTTATGATGAATGAAGACAGGATGTATACTATGCATATATACAATGTACAATTTCCAGTTTTTACAATTTACAATTCACAGTTTTTTTTTTGTTTGTTTGTTTTGTTTTGTTTTATGATGTTTGTGGACATCATACACAGAGTAGTCCCTTCAGTTCCATCAGTTGGCCTGATTCAGGGCCCAAATGGCCTGCGGGAAGAAGCTCCTCTTCAGTCTCTCTGTGTTGGTCTTCAGGGAGCAAAAGCGCTTCCCTGACCTCAACAGAGAGAAGAGCCTATTGTTGGGATGGGTGGATTCCTTCACAATCCTCCTAGCCTTGGTCTGGCACCACTTGTATTAGGTGGTCTACAGGTCAGGAAGTTCCATATGAAGTTCCGCTCTGCTGAACGCACCATGCTCTGGAGTGCTTGTCTGTTTTGCTTGGTGCAGTTCCCAAACCAGGCTCATGTGAGGATGCTCTCAATAGTGCATGCCAGGGAGTTGGTGTGGTGGGACCAGGACAGGTCCTGCGAGATGTGAACTCCAAGGTACCTGAAACTGTCTACTCTCTCCACCGTGGTTCCATTAATCCTAACAGGTTGGTAGTGCCGCTCCTGCTTCTTGCTGCAGTCCACAATCAACTCCTTTGTCTTGCTGACGTTTAGGAGGAGATTATTTTCCTGGCACCAGTTTTCCAGGTGTTTAATCTCCTCCAGGTAGGACCTCTCATCGTTGTCCGAGATCAGACCCATGACGACAGTATCGTCAGCAAACTTGGCATTGATGGTAGAGCTGGAAGTGGCCACACAGCGTAGGTGTACAGTGAGTAGAGCATGGGGCTTAGGACACAACCCTGGGGAGCTAAAGTGCTGAGGGTGAGGGTGGATGAAACACAGTTGCCCACCCGTACTGATTATGGTGTCTCATGTGAGTTTTGTCTCTTACCCCTCCCAGTAATTGTTCCCAGATATTCCCTGTTTGTCTCCTGCTGTATAAATACCCTAATGCTAATGTCTGCAGTCATGGTCAGTGTATGACCCTACTTTCATGTAAATACTTGTGTCATGAAATAACTCAGCTCAGTGAATACATCAAATATAACATCCAGGCTCCTCTTTTACAGCAGTGTTCTTAATCTATTAGTGGTGTGAGAAAAATATGGTTTGTGGACTAAATTGTGGTAGAAAAGTATTAGATATGTGTATGCATTTTAATGTGAATATGTGCAGTTTTTAAAGTCAATAAACATTTTGGTCTCAAAACACCTTATGAACACCCCAGAAAAAGGAGGAGACTGTTCTGGTCTGAGAGCTCAGGATGTCTGACGTCTGCTGCGGTTTCATTTCTCACAGTTCCAACCAGTGGGCAGTGGGTACCAGATCAGAGTCTAAAGCCCATTTTAGACCAGAAGTGACAACCGTGTTGCTTCTGTCCCTCTGCAGCTAAACTGTGGTCACACACTCACAAGCTCAGTTTCCTTCTAGTCTATTTCTTGCCTTATGCCATGACAGGCTTATCAGTGGTTTCTAGCTAGAAATAGTACAAAATACTACTTTTATTCGGTAAAGTGTAGTTTAATAATCAAAACAGCACAACTCTGACTGCTGGGTCTATTCTAACGTGAAATTGGGATAAAGGATGATGTTTTAAACACAGACTAAAACTAGAACTAGGCTCCAGTGTGTTCTCAATGGCAGGTCTAGTTTGAATTTAATTTAGTACAAAACAGGTTTAGTATGTGTAGGACTGGTATGGTTACTGATAATTTGGGGAATATTGTGTACTGTGAGAAGAGATGTCAGTACTTCACTGAGAAAAGGGACTGCTCATGTACTACCCAAACCATGTCTATGTTCAAAGGCTGATTAACAGAGTTTATCAAAGTTCAAATAGGTTCTTATTGTGTCTTATTGTTTTTGACCCATTCAGTAAATTCAGAACTTCATATTACTCACAAAAAATCTTAAAGAACTTTTCTACATAAGCAATGGTCAAAAGAAATTATTGTGATGTGGAAACTGAAAAACCAAACAAAAAGCAGGTCCTCTCACTATCTATAAATTCTTAAATGTGTGTGTGTGTGTGTGTATGTTTGCATGCTTATAGACTCTGAAGACAAAGCACACAGCATTCTGTAGTGACAGTGCATAATAGTTCAAAGTATATTTACCAATAAAACAAATTTGATACAATGAATAAAATATTAAGTACACAGGACAACATAAGACAGTGCAAACCTAAAATATATCAAGCTATGAAAAAGTAGTGCAAAAATTTGTATATGCGCAAGCTTTGAGGTGATTAACTCTATAAACTGCATTTTAAAACTATAAACTTAGAAAGAGGAGTTTGAGAATAAGAGCGATGGGATAATATATGTCTGTTTGTTTCTCTCCTCTACATCAGACTCCACCCCCTTTGCTTTATAATGAGCATGTGTGTCTCCTATATGGTTTCACAGATGCAGCATCATGGTCAGTGTGGGATTGTAGGATACATCACAAAGGAAGAAACAACCAGAGACCTCACAGGTCAAAGGACATGATGGCACTGTGTGTGGTTTTGTATGTCTCCGTAAAGCTGGTGATGTGAACTTGAAAATAAACATAAGAGCTCTGGCCAAGTTCATTTGTTCCCAGTTCCTCTCTGCTGGGTGGACATTAGGGTCTGGAGTAATGAAGTAATGCTGTGAGAATTCTGGAGTCAGTGTATGTCCACAGTGGTAGTGGAGATCTAGGTGTAGAGTTGTCAGTGTGTGCTGGGAGTTCAGTGGTGTTTCCATAGAGACAAGGATGCTAAGTTTGTGTTTTCTCTTTACTGTACTTCCTCTCACTAAAGGTGAGTGTGAAATTTTCTCTTAATGCTGAGTGACATGAAACTGTACATATATGTGATAATCTAAAAATGTTATTAAAGTGAGTTGAATCATTCAAGATTTATTTGGCTGAATTAGAATCATAACCTGGCTGGTTTTAGAATGAAAATATGATTAAAAGGTCCAGAATGCAAACAAACAAAATATTTGCATGAAGTAAAATTTATTAATCAGAAATAAATCAAAAAGTCAAAAGATGTTCAGAAAATGAAAAGACAGGTTGGGGAAAATGAAGGGAAAAAAGAAATACAAAATAAATTGGTAAAAAGACCTGGGAAAAGTTAAAGAGTAGGGCTAATTTTGTTGGAGCGCTTGGCACAGGACAAGGTGCTTTTTATAGCCTGCCATGCTCGTCTGAAGAAGATGCGTACTCTCTTCAACTTCTTGCATTCTGAGCCTTTATATTTGAAATAAAAGTAGAATTTTTAAACTGGTGTCCATGGAGTGGATGTATGTAAACTCTGATTATTGATGTGGTGCTTTGATGCTACTCACCAGCTGGGGTGTTCTCCACTTTGACTGCCTCTGTAATAGATTCCCCTACTCCACCCAGATCCTCTCTTACATCTACAGATGTTGTTTTTTTCCCCAAAAAATCAATAAAAATGCAATTACATAACAAAGTACAGGAACATATTTAAAGTGAGCAAACATCATGTCCTACTGTGTGTTCTTAATGTAAAGCTAGATTTATGCAAGAAAGTACATCTGCACCTTCTACATGTACACTGTGGTCCAAAGAGCAAATCTCTCCCGTTGACTCTATGATCATAATGTGTTCAGCAGTTATGCTCCGGATGGTACGAACCTCCTTACAGTCCTCCTGTTTCTTGAGTGAGAAATGAGAAATAATCAGTGATGAATTGTAAAGGAAATGAATCATCCATTGACCCCACCTGGGCAGTGGAAACTCCACTAATGGACAGCATATTTTGGATTGCCATCTGTACAAGTCAGGAAAATGTGAAGGCAAAATAAATAAAACCGTGGATGCAGTAAAAAAGATGTAGACACTTACACTTTCTCCCAGATTGGCACAGTAATGTTGCTTAAACCAAGCAATGGGAGCAGGGTCTCTATGACTCTTCTGGCTTCTGGTAATAATATTAATAATGAAGTTGTCCCTTGGCATCTAGAAAGGGCAGAAGAAAGCTCTACTGCACTGAATGATAATAAAGCTGTTTAGTTTCTTTTAAAAAGTTGAAACAGTTTGCATGTGTTTTTGGATATTTAAAAAAAACCTTTAATTTTTAAGAATTAAAGATTTAGTCCTAAGAAGTAATTAAATTTGAAATGAAAATTAGGCTTTGATTACAACACAGTTTTCTACAAAACAAGGCTTATTTTACATGCATTTGTGCACAGGATTACCTTTGTACCCCAGTTTCATATCTCTATATGGAAATGAGAAATCAAAGCCTGTAGACTTTATATATTTATATACAGTTATTATGTAACCGAACAAATGGCCACCCGTAGCTCAATTTCTTCTACAAATGTTAATAAATGTGAAACAAAGGTTGTCTGTTGTGCGACAGTGCATAATGGCCACACTCGTGGTCTTACAAAGGCTTTTTTAAAACAAGCGCAGAAGTCACTTTCCCTTGTCTCAGTCAACGCATTTCATCTAATGGAGTTCAGTTACGCGAATATTTTCAGCTACGTCTCCTTTTATTCATCAACGTTTCCTTTTAGTTAGTTCATTCTCTACTCACTTATGCCGCATTTTAAAATATTTGTGTGGTCCGTTAAATTAAACAGCTGAGACGGCCCGAGTGCCGCAGGTCCCACAAACTCCCTTGACGTAGACAGACGTTTATTAGACGAACACGAATAACGAACACAGTGGCGCTCACACGAAACAGACAAGATGAACATGAGCAACGTTGAACACAGCTTACAAACCATAAAATGCACCACGTACGTGAACATTAGCGAGAACACAGACCGACAGGGATACACACACCAACCGGGGTTTAAACACACACAGACATTAGGAGAATAACCCGGTGCAGGTGTGTGTGACTACATAGTCGTGGTTTCACACAAGACCATGAACTCCCACTGCAGGCGGCGGGCCGTACCACGTGGCTAGTGGGGCGGGGAGCTCACTATCAGCCCACTAATTAGTTCTCCGTTCAGTCAAAAGTTCTCTATCATTAAAATGTGTGTTCTCATTTTAAATTCGCATATTGGCTACTTGTTTATAATACGATTCCGTTATCAAATATTTAGTATCTGCCTTTGTAAATAAAACTAAATTCTACTTACGTTTTGTTTTCGCTTCTCAGTATCTCTTATGCGTGAAGAATTGTTTGTAGTCTCTGTTGATGTTTTGTCTAAAATGATCGTCATCGGCAAATCCACTCAATAAACTGATCTGGGGTCAGAAATAGAATGACACACATTATGACATAATGGAGCGCTAAATTCTGTTCAGTGGCTGTTTAGAACAATGAAAAAAGTGCAGCTGAAATGACATTATAGTCTCATATTATAAATCACATTTTAAAATCATTTCCCCCTCTTTACGCTATCATTTTGTTATCAGGCTCAGATTAAAAAATCTAAATAAATAAAGTAAATATAACCTATACATGTAAACTATATATTAATTAATTAGTAATCATTCCACATAGGTACAATTCACTCACTCTGTATTCGTTATAATCCAAAGTCATTTGAACACTCATTAAGGATCAAAATGCAACCTAAACAACAACTATAATAATAAATTCTTAAGAAATTATACAATTTTAACTGAAAATTAGGCTTATTGATCACAATACAATGTTCAACAAAACAAGGCTCATCTTTCTCGGGTGTTTCAGTACCAAGGCTATGCAGTTAGGCAAACACTTTCTTGCATAATATATGCTTATATTATGAAATTGAGCCACTAGACAAACAGAATTAAATGCTCCGTTCATTACCGCTTCAAATGGTTTATTATTTTTTAAAAGTGCAGGATTGTAGCCCCAGGCACAAAGAGCATGAAGTGTGCCCTGGGTCAGCACTAATTTGCTGGGCATGACCGTGTGACATCTTGGGCCTGGAAGTCTGTTTCTAGTTTTATTTAAAGGGTCAAACTGCATGAAGTGTGCCCAGGCCCAGAGCTACTTTGCTGGGCATGACTGTGTGACCTCTTGGGACAGGAAATCTGATTGTAGTATTATTTAAAGGGTCAAACTGCGTGAAGTGTGCCAAGGCCCAGAGCTACTTTGCTGGGCATGACTGTGTGACCTCTTGGGCCTGGAAGTCTGGTTGTAGTATTACTTAAAGGGTCAAACTGTATGGTCTGCCCAGTCCCAGAGCTACTTTGCTGGGCATGACTGTATGACCTCTTGGGCTTGGAAATCTGGTTGTAGTATTATTTAAAGGCACAAAGTGCATGAAGTGTGCCCTAGCCCAGCACTACTTTGCTGGGCACGACTGTGTGACCTCTTGGGCCTGGAGGTCTGGTGATTCCATTATATAAAACGTCAAATGGCCTGAAGTGTGCCCAGGCCCAGAGCTACTTTACTGGGTATGATTCTGTGACCTCTTGGGCTTGGAGGTCTGTTTCTAGTTTTGCTTAAAGGGTCAAACTGCGTGAAGTGTGCCAAGGCCCAGCGCTACTTTGCTGGACATGACCGTATGACATCTTGGGCCTGGAAGTCTGTTTCTAGTTTTATTTAAAGGGTCAAACTGCATGGTCTGCCCAGGCCCAGAGCTACTTTGCTGGGCATGACTCTGTGACCTCTTGAGCCTTGAAATGTGGTGCTTTGAATGATTTAAAGAGTGAAACAGTCTGAAGTGTGCCCAGGTTTAAAGCAACCTTGCTGGGCTTGACTGTGTGACCTCTTGGGCCAGGAAGTCTGTTTCTAGTTTTATTTAAAGGGTCAAACTGCTTGAAGTGTGCCCAGGCCCAGAGCTACTTTGCTGGCTATGATTCTGTGACCTCTTGGGTCTGGAAAGATTTACAGAGTGAAACGGTCTGAAGTGTGCTCAGGTTTAAAGCAACCTTGCTGGGCATGACACTTTGAACTCTTGGGCCAGGAAGTCTGTTTCTAGTTTTAATTTAATTAAGATTTAATTAAGAGGCAAAAAGCAAAAGTAAAAATAATGTATATGTAACATGCTGCAACCGTCCCTGATCTGTGCTGAGACCGTCCCCAGGATTGAGGTCAGTTGCAACATCTGACTTCTTCTATTCAACTAAATAAGTGGATGTCATGTGTAATCATTTTTAAAAGGCATGACTAATTAGAAGACAGATGTAAGCTTTATATGTAAAGAAGTGGTTGGTCTAGTCCAAAGAGTCTCTGAGTAACTGAGAGAAAAAAAGTGTTGCACTCATCTCATTCTACCTGTACATGCAATGACAAGAAATGACGAGAAACACTATTCATTAGGAAAAGTCCTTGAAGTCCACAGGTAAGAGTACTTATGTTTATTATGATAAGTAAAACTTTTCTTCAAATAAATTGAACCAAATGCACTTTGACCATTGCTGGGAGGTACGGGAGGATTTTCTGAAGAGCTAAGAGACTTTAAAAGTATTACCTCTGAACTTACATCTGCAAAGTATTACATCTGAACTTGCAACAAGTTGATCTAATAAAGACATTTTTACAACAAAGTAGGCCTTAAGCCCATTTCACACCAGAAGCAGTGCATCGAGTGTTAAAATGAAAGCTAAACTGGCTAAGTTATAAGTATATAAGTCTATAGATTACTAACGAAATGTCTACAAAGACAGACTGAATTGTCTGAATAAATTTAAAGAGGCAGTATGTTCCAGGTGACTATGTTGTCCTCTACACTCTGTCAGAAACCTTGGCCTCACCATGGAGAAACAATTCCATCTGGAGGACTAAAAGAGAATTTCATTTTGATGGACTATTAATCTAACAATGATTAATACATGTTTAAAAATAGTGTATAAACAGTGTATATAAAAAAGAGGAACTATCAAAACAGTACTTTACTGGAGAAGGTAAAAATTTTAATAAATATAATACTCCTCAGAAACTGCAATGTCTCATTTATATGCACTGTAGTGTAACTGAACTTTAAATTTCAATAAAAATGAATTGAACAGTTGTTCATCTATACAGTGCAGGCTATACAATCTCTAGAGATACTTTGATGGTTATTTGCAACATCTATTCACCTATCCTATCTATACTATAATTCCTTGCTTTTAGTTGATGAGGAACATGCAGTCTATTGGTGAAATATAAGACATGCTGAAAGATAGATAAGCCTCTACTCACATGTTGTTGAGAATTGGTTAATAAGATATTCATAACTTTGAACAGTCAATAGTCTAGAGATGGTCTGTTGAATGTCTAAATGCAGACAATCCAAATAAAGGGTTACCCAGATAGGATCAGTTGTGTAGCTCTTTGGCTGTCCTTCTGATCAAGTATTTAGGTCCATAGACGGTACATTGAGAAAGTGTGTAGGTCTGTAGTGGGCCTGTTAATGTCTGTTGTCTGTTCCATCTCCATCAGTGTGGCAGGAACTGATGCTGAGGTAAAATGGATGATAAATTCTTAATTTCAGGAGGCATGGTGATACTACAACAGCTTGTTTATGTTGTTTGTAGCTTTGGTCCTCTTGGTACAGTAGACCACAGCCACGATGATGTGGTGGAAGATCACGGTGACCAAAGCAAAGAGGGATGTAGGGCAGAGTCTGAGGAGAGACTGTAACAACACTGAGGAGTGAGGGGTGGTGCAGCGCAAAGACAACTCTGAATGTTGAAAATGAAGATGAAATAATCCTTTTACTCATTTAGGAGACAGTTGGCCCTGAGCCATATTGCACACATTATCTCTAGTCATTATTTAAAAGCTATGCTATGTTTAAAAAGTTATACTTTTTATGGGCATTTTTAAACATACAAGCCCACTGATATATGTTTTACATTGTACATTGAGCCTGATGTATCTGTTTTGAGCTCCTTTATGATTGCATAAGTACAGCCCGCCATCCTCCTCAGTCAGGTGTGATATGAGTAGAGAGAGATTTCTTAGAGAGTGTGCAGTACAGGTGAATTCTGTTTCTGTACTGTTCACTCTCACTCCACCTGTTTCTGGTTGAACTGTGCCTGGCACAGTGTAACCTCTCAGGTCTGGCGTGTGGGTCAGTGCAGGAGCAGGGCAGCAGGACCGAGTCAGGAGCAGGGCTGCAGGACCGAGTAAGCAGTGACGTTCTCCATCTCGACGTTCCCTGCCAGACTGCAGACTGAACCACCACAGACACCCTCCATAAGCTCATGTAGACCCAACAGGAGGCCGTGCTAGTTTGGGGTATGTTTTCGATTTCAATTAAAAAGCAAAATGACACCACCTAAATGCTTTGACCCAGATGCTTCATCTGGAGTGATTTTCTGCAGTGATCCCTACACTCTCAGAATGGAGAAGTGAGAGAAGCTTGTTCAGAGAGAGTTTTATGTATTACGTGTGTTAACGGCTCAAGTAAGTTCATAGCTGCAGTTTTAATCTAAAATTAAAATTGTCATCTACTACCTCAGTGCTGACTGCTTGCAACCCTAATGGCATTCAATACAACAAATGGTGCATTTGAGTAACATCTGCTTATAGTACTGCTCTAAACACAGTTTAACAAAGAAGGTCTGGAACAGTCAAAAGTTGTGGGTTCAGTCTAATGATGACAGTATCACTGTGCTTGATAGAGATTTAATGGTGAGTACGGTGTCTTTATATTCTCTCCTTTTAAGATAACACCTTTACACTCCCCCTCCCCTTCAGTCAGGTGTGATATGAGGAGAGAGAGATTTCCTGGAGAGTGAGCAGTACCCAGCTGAACTCTGTTTCTGTACTGTTCACTTTCACTGGAGATCATGTCCCATGTGTTTCTCTTAGTGTTGTGTTTCTTCAAGGTGAAACTCAGATTTTGTGTGTAGGTCAGTGCAGGAACAGGGCAGCAGTACTGAATCTCCTGTGTAAGCAATGATATATTTGATCTCCCTTGTGCTGTCCAGTGTGTAGCCTGCAGAAACACATTAATTTATGCAACTAATGAGAGAGTTTTGCTTTAACCACAGTAGTACATAAACACATCATTGACTAATTTAGGTTCAGTTTCAATGTACAGCATTATATTGTTAGGAGTATTTAAAGTGGCACTCTGCTGTTTTATGTTATTGCATCACTCTGTTGGGAAACTGACTCCAATTTGTAGAATTAGGACAAGCCTATGTACAAAATATCCCTGATAAACATAATTAAATACCAGCAAGATTACCAATAGATTTGATGGCAGTTGGTTAACTGAACCAAATAATTCTAATGTATTCTCATAAACCAGATTGCATCATGTATTTTTAAAGTTTAGCTCATTTTGGACGGCTTAACACACTACTTAAAGTGATGCATCACAGTCACATGTAATCAGCTCTTGCCAAATTCTATTGTCAAAGTCTATCTATCTATCTATCTATCTATCTATCTATCTATCTATCTATCTATCTATCTATCTATCTATCTATCTATCTATCTATCTATCTATCTATCTATCTATCTATCTATCTATCTATCGTTTCACTGACAGTGTTGCCATCCTGTACCTTGTGTACATGGTGTCCTTTTTATTAGCATCTTTCATATTATTTTAATGTTTTTTTTCTTTGTTGCTACTATATATTTGTGCAAAGCACTTTGAATTGCTATTGTGGATGAAAGGTGCTGTACCAAATTACATTGTCTTGCTTTTCATAAGTGATGTGTGTTTGACCAAAGGGGAAGTGTTATCTAGATACTTCTAAATACATTCATTCTGGAAACTTGAAGCACTTGTGCACTTGAAGATTCTTGGGAAGCAGCTGCAAGGTACTGTAGTTAAAGATGTCGAGTGGATATCTATAGAAAAATATACAACTTCTTAAGCACTTTGCTTACACAGCTTATGAAGGGTCGCTGTCTGAAATTTCTCTGTATATATATATATATATATATATATATATATATATATATATATATATGTGTGTGTGTGTGTGTGTGTGTGTATAATCAATAATAAACTAACAAACAGGCATGCCCTTAAAGACAGGTAAATGACCCGTTGAATAATAATAATAATAATAATAATAATAATAATAATAATAATAATAATAACTGGTACTGTAGCCTGCTCTAGATGTGCTTCATAAAACCTTATTAACAAAGACAATATAATAACTAAAATAAAAGGATCCGTTTTTATCACCTATTCCTCCTCATGCATTACTCCAGGAGTGGTCTATTTTATCTTTTGCAAGAGATGTATTCATCTGTATATTGGAGGAACCAAGAGAATGTTTGCTGATTGTTTTGTTGAACACCTTTGGACCATCAGAATTAAGAATTTGTCATTTCCAGTGGCAAGACATTTTAATGCTAATGGAATTTGCAATAATTTAGGTAATTTGATGAAAAACATCCCACCTACACTTTCAGAGATTTAGAAACCCATGAAACAGTGTCATGTCTTATAGCCTAAACTAATTCTACAGTCATACCTATGGAGCAGGTGTACATATAGACTGGTAACTCAGTACACAGTCTAAACTCATTTTAGTGCCTCACCTCTATAAAGGTGTAATGTGTCATTTTGAGCAGGTAAAAATAGAAACCACACTCATCTGGCTTTTGCTCTTTATTTTTAAAACAGAAATAAATTCTCACAGTGAAGTAATGGCTACAGTCAACAATAAAGCACTTGACATAAAATGATATGCACATTTATGTAACGACGGAGGCTAGGCAGGACGCACGAATGAGCCGACAAAAGTTACGTTTATTAACACCAGACAACAGACAATGTAGCACATAGGCTAATACATGGTCAATCAATAACAACATACACTACTAAACATGAGAGTTATACTCACGCACAGAAATGACACAAATTACTCACGCACAGTGATGACACAAAATGAGGAGCAGGTGTGAAACACAGGGCGACACACACAGAAAAAGACGTCTGGGAGGAGGGGCCGTACCGTGAACATTTACACATCATTTTTTATTTCATTAAAGCCAAAAGCACTACTACTAATAAATTACATGCAAAAAAGCTAATAATTCACAGAAGTATTCAAATCATCTTTCAGCAGATTAACCCCTAATGAGGCATTTACAGTGAAGAAACAAATAAAATACTTGCTATTTACTGGCTACCATATATGTTTTTGTATGTTTATTTTTTGTCCATTTGCTTGATTGCATTTGTTTGTGTGTGTTTGTGTGTGTGTGTGTGTGTGTGTGTGTGTGTGTGTGAGAGAGAGTGTGTGCTTAATTTGAATTTAATTTGATGCTGGCATATTCTGTTTAATCTGCATTATCCATTGGAGTGGATGCTGGTTTGGTTTTCTGACTGTGTATTACAGTGGAGTAAGTGATATCATCCTGTAGGAATAACACATTAACAATTGTTACATAACACACGTTTACAAAACACACATTCAGTATGATGCACACCTGTTCTTGTGCTGTTTTGCATTTCGCTTTTCGATTTACAGTTGCGTATAGGACACTCGAATCTTCCTGTAGAAACACAGAAATGGAAAATTAGCAAACTTGTGTGAACACTAAAGCACACTTTCACAAAAATACTGTATATAGGAGTCTATACATGCACACAAATGCACAATTCAAATGCACCAATAACCTTTATGCACCTATGACCATCATGCAAAGGGCAACAACAATATGCTATATGTGGTGTGAAATCACTGGTACATGTCCAGAAGACCCGTTTTCATATGAATGCAGTGATAAGAGCTGTGCTCCATAAGGACAGAGGTGAAGTGAAACACATGTAGAATTTAATGGTAAATAATCCTTGTCTAAAGAAGGACAATATAACCCGCCTTAATACCTACAGGTCAGAAGCTTTAACATCAGTAGTCAAGAAATGCTTTGAGAAGCTGGTTCTGTTTTACGTCAAGTCCATCACTCCCACCTCCTTGGACTGATATAGTTTTACAGAGCAATCTACACTATGCCCAGTCACAATCAACACTATGTCTGTACTCATCTGGACCTTCTAGGATCCTATGACAGAGTCATGTTTGTAGACTTCAGCTCAGCTTTCAACACAACTGAGAGTGGAACCCTACGTCTGTCAGGGCATTTTCAACTACCTGTGAGATAGAAGGTAGCTTGTGTGCCTGGAACCTTATCTGTCAGAGCCCCTATCCATCAGCACTGGGGTTCCTCAAGGCTGGACACTCTCAGTCCTCCTCTTCTCCTGCTACACCAACAAGTGCATCTCCAGCTATCATCAAGCAAATGACCCTAACAGGACTCGTTAGCAACACTGACTGCTAGTGGAGTCAAGTGGCTCGTCTGGCTTTGTGGTGCACTGAAAACAACTTGGAGGTCAACATGCAAAAAGCAGTAGAGATGAATGATACATTTCTGAAATAAGACATCTGTCCATCTCCCTTTGTAACTCAGTACAGTAAGTGATGTGGAGTCTGAGCTTCCTACACACCACCATCTCCACTGATTTCAAACTGGAGATCACAACAGCCATCATCAAAAACATTCATCAAGAGCTGCTTTGTATCAAAAACTCACCATGGACCCCACACACTATCTGTATAAAACCCTCTGCTCAGGTATTTGTTACTGCTTCAACAAAACCTGAACTTCACAACCTGTTTCCCAAAGATGGTTTTCCTTATAAAAAAAAAAAAAAAAATTTAAAAAGTGCTGTACGTGATGTATGTGATCCGTTATTTGAACGGTATTGTACTAATTGTGTTGTATCATCTGAACCACCCCCCCCCACCCCACTATTCAGATACAAAATAGCACTCACTTGAACAGGTGAACAAAGCACAGCAGAACAATCCTGTAAAAACACACACACACACACACACACACACCATGGAAGATTTGACCTTGAAGGACGTGTGCCAGTAATGATGCGGAGGTTGTTTTTCTTATGTTACAGTGGATGGTATGTGAGCATTCACCTGTGTCTCCTGCTCTCTCTTCTCTTCTGTTTGCCCCTTTCTTAGCCTCGTTTGTCCATGTCTCTGGACTACATTAGAAAACCAGACAGTGTGACCCACAACTTGTATGCATGCATGTGTGTGTGTGTGTGTGTGTGTGTGTGTGTGTGTGTGTGTGTGTGTGTGTGTGTGTGTGTGTGTGTGTACCTTTGTATCTCCAGCACAAGACCCCCACGAGACCCAGCAGCAGGAGGAGGACAGCTCCCACAGCAGTAGTCATGAGAATATATAATAGATCACCAGCAGGGTTTTGGACATCTGAAGGCAAACGTTATGCAAATGTTATGTGTATTTGTGTGCGTATTAGTGTTTGTGTTTTTACACAGCATGCATTTTAATTGCTTTTTAAGATATTAGGAGACCATGTGGATATGCAGTAAATGCATGTTACCGTCAGTCAGAGTCTTTGCACTGTCAGTAGTGGAAGCGTCAGCTGGAGCCTTTGCACTTGTTTTGCCATCAAATCTTGATGTAAATTCTGTTGTTGAGATCCCTGGAGAGGAACATGTGTTTGTTAGCATAAGATGGTGTACTGCTTTAGTACTACTTGTGTTTGCAAGTTTGGCTACAGTACTGACCCATTATAAATGTGTATAGGAACATTCAGGATGGTTTACATTCGTGACACTAGTAGACATGTGATTGTACCTGGGGGGGGGCAGGTGAACAAGCTCATCAGCGCATGTTTAAAAGTTTATTTAAAAACTAATTTTTATAATGAAGTGTTGACTTTCCAAGTAATGGTGTTATATTATAGAGTTAGCACTAATGCAATGGAATTATCCCTCTTGAGCATTGTGATACGGCCACAAAACAAATCAAATTATGTCAAAATAAAATTCCCAATGAAGTATTAGAAGTATTTAAAATATATATTTTAAATTTGTTTTGTATGTTGACCAAAAAGCTGTCAATGTGGTTGTATAGCCTGTAATTAGACTTCTGTGGTTGGGAAATACAGTTTTGCACTATCACTTTATTGACTGTCATAGTCAGGACACATGAAGAAAAATGCAATTTTCAGGTAAAACATGTCTTTGGACAATTGGAAATACATCTAATATTGGGTGAGATGAGTCAAAAACAGATCACTTCTGTCATTTTGTTATAAAGCCTTTAGTCAAACTAGTGTGACTGAGAAATAGTTTGATGCTGGTACTTCCTTAGGACACATGATTTTGGACTTGAAAGTTAATAAAAAATAACAATTTTGAGGTAAAACATATGTATTTGGACAACTGGGAGCACATCTAGTACAACATGCTAAGTCAAAAACAGTGGATATCTGTCATTTTGTGAAGTAATACATTTTACATCAAATTTGTATTTTTCATAAATGTTGACATGTGCTGACTATGATATCAAAATGCCAGTGCAAAACAGTGTTTCCCCAACCACAGTAGTTTGAGGTTTCAGTTCACACAGTTCCTACTTACTGTTTGTGGATGGTCATAGTTAGGACGCATAACTCTTTAAGAAAAATGTCATTATGAGGTAAAATAGATAAAAAAGTTATTTGGACAACGGAACACATCTAGTACTAAGCAATGAATCAAAAACATGACATTTCTGTCACTTTGGGTGTATAAGATGTAGTGTGGCTGGGAAACAATTTTACACTGGCAGTTTATTGATACTGTCATAGTCCAACTATACACTTTAGAAATAACATGAAAGACAAAATGAGGGTCAGTGACATTATGGATTGTTTCCAGAAGATTAAGTCATAATATAAATCCCAGTCAAGTATTTTTAAAGTACAAGACCACTTTAACCACAAATACATCCCTATAAAAATGGATGAAATGTATATTTACCCTGGACTTGTTTTAGCTGTCCTTTTCCAAACAAACACCTACCAAGTGTAACGTCGACCGAACTCCAAGCACACTACAACACCCAACATGCCATTCGTCGCAAGGTCAAGGACTCATCCAATCATACACATTAATTCAGATCCTCATCACCAGAATATTGACAGCACCTGTTTTCTACTTCCCACCTCTTTAGACCTCACCAGCATTCTGAGGTATTGCCACTAGTTTCGACTGTGCATACTGAGCGTTATTTCCTTGATTGCTTTCCCGTGTTTCGACTGTGTTTTTTGCTCTCCAGACTACTGATTTTTTCCTACCCCGTTTGTATAGTTTGCTTGGTTTGTTATTGCTCTTTGGTTGTTGGACTCGGACTGTTTACCTGTATGATTTGGATTACCCCTGCCTTGCCTTTCCTTGTTTTGACCCTGGCCTGTTCACCCATCACAAAGTTGGAACAAAATAAATTTCTCTCTACATCCGCGAGCATCTGGCCTTACCTGTCCCATCACACCAAGCCACATCAGTGAGAAAACACTACCCAAGTGACCTGTAGCATTCATACTATGTCCAGTATATCAGCCTTTGATGGTCTAAGAGTGCTCTTTAGGTGTAACAGGTGCTACAGGTATAATGTAACACTAGTTTGCTAAAGTTCAGTTTATTTATGAGATTATCAATGCACTAAGAATATGGACCTAAGTTACTTACCTTTAAAAGTGAGTTTGATGTATAGTTGTTCATATTCCTTATGCATACAATCGTAATCTCCCTCATCTTCATCTGTCAGGTGTGATATGAGTAGAGAGAGATTTCCTGGAGCGTGAGCAGTACCTAGCTGAACTCTGTTTCTGTACTGTTCACTCTCACTGGAGATCACATCCCATGTTTTTCTTTTTGGGTGGTATTTCTTCCAGGTGAAACTTTCAGGTTTGGCAAGCAAATCTATGCAGCTGCAGGGTAGCAGTACTGAGTCTCCTGTGTGTGCAGTGATGTGTTTTGTCTCCCTGTTGTGTTCCAATACGCAACCTGTAGAAACACACCTTACTGTCAGACTCCACCACATTTGCTTGTTAGATTAATAAATATTTACATTAATATGATATGATTTTTAGCATTGTTCTAATGACATTCACTATCCTTATAACAATGATAGTTATAACTGAGTAATTTGGTTGCTCCATTTAGGCAACAATTTGAGCTTTGTTTGTTAATGCAGTTCACTTCATATAGGATACTGTAAGGGTTGGCACCAGGCCAAGGCCCCTCCGGCCACCAGAGGGAGGCCTCAAGTCAACCACACCACTAATCAGGTTTAACACCCAACAGTTGGGTTAGACCTAATAAAAGCCCGATGACCCAGTCATTCAGAGCTGGTTGTTTGAGCCAAGCTCTTAGCTGGTAACTTCAGGTATTGAGATCCGTGAGCCTTCCTGCTACACCTCACTTCTTATCTGTGAGGGTGTTTGTGTTTTTACACCTCCCCTCTCCAGTTTTCCCTCTCGAGTCTGTCTCTCTCCCAAGGCTTCCCTTACCCATTCAAGTTGTTCCCTGTTTTCTGGTCTTGTTTGGGAAATTTTAGTTTGGTTTTCCTCAGTGCATCGGGCTTGCCATATCTTCCCGTTACGTCCTTTGTTCTCCCTTTTTCCATGCTTGGCATGGTGTTTAGTTTTTTTCCTTTTGTTTTACCTGATCCAAGATCTAACTGTTTTGGACAGGGGCCATCTTTGTTAGAGCGTGGCTGCTCACCCAATAGGCTATTGGTGTTATCACTTAGCTGAGCTGGGTTCAAGCCTGCCTTACATATATGTTCTTGAACTGTTTTACAGATCATCTTTCCTACAAAGGGCCATACTGATAGATACTTTGTTTCCCAGCATTCATACGTGACTCTACACTGGATCCTACTTTTCAAAGCCCTATTAATATGATCAGTTAATTATTCATGTTGTGTTTATGACCTGATTATATATAATCTTGCATTCAGAATGTGATTGTGTTTATTTTTGAGGGGGTGTGATGTTTGGTTGTTAGATTGTAGATTGTGTTGTGGTATTTTTTCATGGTGCTTTTATTACCCAGTTTGATTTTTTTTTTTTTTTTAAACTACCCTTCAGGAATTTCTACTCAAGCTTACTGTGGCCTGCACAGTGTTGTATTACCAAAGCTTGAAGAGCTGAAGACAGACCTGGTAGCTGTGAAAGAAACACACCACCTAAAGGAGGCAGGTTATGGTGCGACTCATGAAGACATTGAAGACCCATATGAGGATGTCACCACAGATGCTTCAACAGATGATGAATTCTAGACTAGATCCTGTCCACTGCATTTGCCACATTAATTTCAAATCTGTATGCCTATATAATACATGTAATGACGTTTTTATCCTTGTCTCTTTGTAGCTAGGTTGTTTGGTTGGGTGTTCTTTATAGGCTATAAGAAAATTAAAAAATGTATGCTAACCTTATTTCTTTTCAGCAGTAATTAACCTTTGTGAAGATGTGATCAAAACGTTGTGTTATAAAACACATATTGGAATAGCCCCTGTAAAACCATGTGCAGGTTATTTTGGGGCTACAATCCTGCACTTTTTAAAAATATATTTTTAAAAAATAATAAACCATTTGAATCAGTAATGAATGGAGCATTTAATTCTGTTTGTCTAGTTTCTCAATTTCATAATATAAGCATATATTATGCAAGAAAGTGTTTGCATAACTGCGTAGCCTTAGTACTGAAACACCAGAGTAAAGATAAGCCGTTTTGTTGAACATTGTATTGTGATTAATAAGCCTAATTTTCAGTTAAAATTGTATAATTTCTTAAGAATTTATTATTATAGTTGTTGTTTAGGTTGCATTTTGATCCTTAATGAGTGTTCAAATGACTTTGGATTATAACGAATACAGAGTGAGTGAATTGTACCTATGTGGAATGATTACTAATTAATTAATATATAGTTTACATGTATAGGTTATATTTACTTTATTTATTTAGATTTTTTAATCTGAGCCTGATAACAAAATGATGGCATAAAGAGGGGGAAATTATTTTAAAATGTGATAGTGTGATTTCTGATATGAGACTATAATGTCATTTCAGCTGCACTTTTTTCATTGTTCTAAACAACCACTGAACAGAATTTAGCGCTCGATTATGTCAGAATTTGTGTCATTCTATTTCTGACCCCAGATCAGTTTACTGAGTGGATTTGCCGATGACGATCATTTTAGGCAAAACATCAACGGAGACTACAAACAATTCTTCACGCATAAGAGGTACTGAGGAACGAAAACAAAACGTAAGTAGAATTTAGTTTTATCTACAAAGGCAGATACTAAATATTTGAAAAGGGAATCGTATTATAAACATGTAGCCAATATGCGAATTTAAAATGAGAACACATTTTAATGATGGAGAACTTTTGACTGAACGGAGAAATAATTAGTGGGCTGATAGTGAGCTCCCCGCCCCACTAGTCACGTGGTACGGCCCGCCGCCTGCAGAGTTCATGGTCTTGTGTGAAACCACGACTATGTAGTCACACACACCTGCAGCGGGTTATTCTCCTAATGTCTGTGTGTGTGTATCCCTGTCGGTCTGTGTTCTCGCTAATGTTCACGTACGTGGTGCATTTTATGTTTGTAAGCTGTGTTCAACGTTGCTCATGTTCACCTTGCCTGTTTCGTGTGAGCGCCACTGTGTTCGTTATTCGTGTTCGTCTAATAAACGTCTGTCTACGTCAAGGGAGTTTGTGGGACCTGCGGCACTCGGGCCCTCACAGCTGTTTAATTTCACGGACCGCACAAATATTTTAAAATGCGAAATAAGTGAGTAGAGAATGAACTAACAAAAGGAAACCTTGATAAATAAAAGGGGACGTAGCTGAAAATATTCGGGTAACCGAACTCCATTAGATGAAATACGTTGACTGAGACAAGGGAAAGTGACTTCTGCGCTTGTTTTAGAAAAGCCTCTGTAAGACCACGAGTGTGGCCATTATGCACTGTCGCACAACAGACAACCTTTGTTTTACATTTATTAACATTTGTAGAAGAAATTGAGCTACGGGTGGCCATTTGTTCTGTTACATAATAACTGTATATAAAACAATAAAGTCTACAGGCGTTGATTGCTCCTTTCCATATAGAGATATGAAACTGGGGTACAAAAGTAATCTTGCGCACAAATGCAGCATGTAAAATAAGTCTTGTTTTGTAGACAATTGTGTTGTAATCAAAGCCTAATTTTCATTTCAAATTCAATTACTTCTTAGGAATAAAGCTTTAATTCTTAAAAATTAAAGCGTTTTTTTGTTGTCCAAAAACACATGCAAACTGTTATCACTTTTTAAAAGAAATGAAACAGTTTTATTATTGTTCAATACAATAGAGCTTTCTTCTGCCCTTTCTAGATGCCAAGGTACAAGTTCATTACTAATATCATTACCAGAAGACACAAGAGTCACAGAGACCCTGCTACCATTGCTGGGTTTAAGCAGCATTACTTGGCCAATCTGGGAGAAAGTGTAAGTGTCTACATCATTTTATACTATAATTTTAATGATTTATATAGACTGTATCCACAGTTTTATTTATTGAGCCTTCACACTTTCCTGACTTGTACAGATAGTAGTCCAAAATATGCTGTCCATTAGTGGAGTTTCCACTGCCCAGGCGTGGTCAATGGATGATTCATTTCCTTCCATCACTGATTATTTCTCATTTCTCCCCCAAGAAACAGGAGGACTGTAAGGAGGTTCGTACCATCCGAAGCAGAACTGCTGAACACTTTATGATCACAGAGTCAACGGGAGAGATTTGCTATTTGGACCACAGCGCCCATGTAGAAGGTGCAGATGTACTTTCTTGCATAAATCTAGCTTTCCATTAAGAACACACAGTAGGACATGATGTTTGTTCACTTTAAATATGTGCCTGTACTTTATTATGTAATTGCATTTTTATTGATTTTTGGGGAAAAAAAACATCTGTAGATGTAAGAGAGGATATGGGTGGAGTAGCAGAATGTATTACAGAGGCAGTCAAAGTGGAGAACACCCCAGCTGGTGAGTAGCATCAAAGCACCACATCAATAATCAGTGTTTACATACATTCATTCCATGGACACCAGTTTAAAAATTCTACTTTTATTTCAAATATAAAGGCGCAGAATGCAAGAAGTTGAAGAGAGTACGCATCTTCTTCAGACGAGCATGGCAGGCTATAAAAAGCACCTTGTCATGTGCCAGGTGCTCCAACAAAATTAGCCCTACTCTTTAACTTTTCCCAGCTCTTTTTACCAATTTATTTTGTATTTCTTTTTTCCCTTTTTTCAAACTAGACCTGCCATTGAGAACACACTGGAGCCTAGTTCTAGTTTTAGTCTGTGTTTAAAACATCATCCTTTATCCCAATTTCACATTAGAATAGACCCAGCAGTCAGAGTTGTGCTGTTTTGATTATTAAACTACACTTTACCGAATAAAAGTAGTATTTTGTACTATTTCTAGCTAGAAACCACTGATAAGCCTGTCATGGCATAAGGCAAGAAATAGACTAGAAGGAAACTGAGCTTGTGAGTGTGTGACCACAGTTCAGCTGCAGAGGGGCAGAAGCAACACGGTTGTCACTTCTGGTCTAAAATGGGCTTTAGACTCTGATCTGGTACCCACTGCCCACTGGTTGGAACTGTGAGAAATGAAACCACAGCAGACGTCAGACATCCTGAGCTCTCAGACCAGAACAGTCTCCTCCTTTTTCTGGGGTGTTCATAAGGTGTTTTGAGACCAAAATGTTTATTGACTTTAAAAACTGCACATATTCACATTAAAATGCATACACATATCTAATACTTTTCTACCACAATTTAGTCCACAAACCATATTTTTCTCACACCACTAATAGATTAAGAACACTGCTGTAAAAGAGGAGCCTGGATGTTATATTTGATGTATTCACTGAGCTGAGTTATTTCATGACACAAGTATTTACATGAAAGTAGGGTCATACACTGACCATGACTGCAGACATTAGCATTAGGGTATTTATACAGCAGGAGACAAACAGGGAATATATGGGAACAATTAGTGGGAGAAGTAAGAGACAAAACTCACATGAGACACATGTCAAGCGGCAGAGCAGGGGAGGAGCTACAAACTAAAACATACAAAAGCACATGGAGACAAAGACGTACTAAAGCAATAACATGTAATTGTCTTCTACTCTTTACAGTGTAGCCTATAGAAACATATAACAGGAAATATAGGACAATTATATTTTAACTATATTAAAAAGTACACAGACTTCATAAGATGGAATCATAAGATATGCAGAAATATTTAATAATTATTTGTTAAGTAAAACTTTTCCAGTTCTACCCGAAAAAAGTCAGCTTGCTTAAATAACATTTTTATATTAACAAATAAATGTACAATTTCATGCAATTCAGCATTAAAAGAGAATTTCACACTCACCTTCAGTGAAGAGAAGACACAAACTCAGCACAATTGTCACTATGGAAACACCACTGACCTCCCAGCACACACTGACAACTCTACACCCAGAACTCCACTACCACTGTGGACACACACTGACTCCAGAATTCTCTCAGCAGTACTTCACTGAAGTCCACAAGGATGTCACTACAGTAATGTGGTGTCTTGTGAGTCCTGAGTACACCTGAGGTCTGTTTTTTCATTGTGTAGTTTCACAGAGCCCACAGGGCCCCTGGTGCCTCTGTGAACTAGACATGCATGTTGTGGTTTCAGTGTGGGGGTGTCTGTGGGGGAAGAAAGAGGAGGCTTGAGAAACCACCAGAAGGCTGAAAAAGCCTCCTTGTTGACAACTTACCGTTAAAGCAGCCATGTAACACAACCAGTCTACTGATGGACAAAATCTGCATACGCTACTTATAGTGTAGCCATGACACTTTATAAACATAAAATACATAAATACAGCAAACATCACACAGTATAAATACATAAAATCAGCAACAGAGTGTAAATATAAAGTGTAAATATAAAGTGTAATAAAGTGTAAATATTTGTATTATTCTATTTATTATGTATTTGAAAGATATTTGACAAGCCAGTTAAACAGAGCCTGGGTGATCATTTATGATTAGACTCTGCCTTTGCTATACACTTAATACTAAAAATTGCTGGTTAAAACCACAAGGACCAAAACCACAACTAACAGCTCGCTCAGATCACTTGCTTCTTTTTAAAAAACAGCTCAGCTAGCACAGAGGTTCTAAATCCAGTCATTGTGGCTCCCAGAAACATCATTATTTCCCATGTTCCTGTGCCTCTAGCATTTTTTCCTGGAGAACATGATACTACTGACTGTATGTGAATCACCGAAGCATGTAGCATTTCCTTTACAGCCTCATACACCTTCACTTGGGCCCAATCACATTTCACCCCTTGACCCTACCGCTTAGCCCTGGCCCTCCATATGCAGTGTTCATGAGTAGGGGTTGAGTGTCTGATAGAGGGCTAGGGTGAGGTCTTAGGGCTAAATGGCCCTCCAAACTGAGGGATTCAGAGTCTCACTCAAAATTGAGTGTTATGAGAAATTTCTCAGAATTCCTTGTGAATCATTGAAAAATGGATGCAGAAGCAAGGGGGAAGATTTCAACCACTAGCCTTTGTAACTCAGTCCCAAGGGGCAAGATGACACTTGAAAACAAGGGGTAGGAGGAAAAATGAGAGGGGATTGGGCCTTGGTAAAAATCTAAGCACTAAATCTAAGAATAAAATGGTTTAAAACATATTACTTTTAATATGCATGGTTTTACCTAATCCTAGAGATATATAATAAAGTTATCTGTTACAGGACAAGGGGATTTTCAGATCCAGTACAGACATTAAGTCATATAAGATCAAATACATTTGAAAAAACAACTAAAATTCTTACTCTCTAATGCACAAACATTAAAAAACATTAGATCCCCTCTAAAATCCTCAATGTCAGACCTAGCTACCATACATTGTACATTCTTTAAATGGAGTCACAGGTCAGTCAGAGAGTATGGAGGTTAATGTACATTTGTCACATTGCCATGTCTGTTTTAGAATTACATAGTTCTCATGACTTAAGTAATATGTGTATGAAACAATGACAAATATCACTATAGCATTCTGAAGTCTGATTTCTGACTCAGTCACTGCTCAAACGGTCAAAGCAGAACTGTATACGTATTTTTACAATTATGGCTCCTCTATTTACTGCCTTAGAAGCAGTGTTACTGTAATTCTTATTACTTTATCTGACACCAAACCAGAGGTGATAAATCTGATTTTGAACCCTGACAGACTCAGAGGGGCCTGGATGTTGCACCAACTGCTGTGATCAGATCATCATAGTGAATCAACATACAAGACAACACATCGGGACAAGAACAGGACCTCTAGAAAGTTGGACTAGACATTAATTGCTTATTTTTTCACTTATTAAATTCATTTTTCTTTTTAAATTGTTATTATTGTGGTGACCATTGTCAGCCAAAGGAGGATGGGACCCCCTTTTGAGTCTTGGTTCATCTCAAAGTTTCTTCCTCTTACTTCTTCCTCTTGGGAGATTTGTCTAGCAACTGTTGCCCTTCGCTTGCTCACTGGTAGCTTGGACTTGGACATTTGTAAAGCTGTTTTGTGACAGCATCTGTTGTAAAAAAGCGTTATATAAATAAACTTTGATTTGAAAGAACTCCAAATTGATTTATAAATGAGTCACAGGTCAGTCAGAGAGTTTGGAGGTTAATGCATATTTGTCACATTGCCATGTCTGTTTTAGAATTACATATTTTCCATGACTTAAGTAATATGTGTATGAAACAATGACAAATATCACCAACATCCCTGATATTATAACTCCCCTGCCCCTGATTGGTGTGTTAGAGACTGCTATGATTGTTTTGTCAAAACAAATGAAGACCCATTCAGGTCTCACTCAAAACCTTTATTACCATTCAGATGCCTGAGTTTGTGCACAGTAAACACAGCACCACCCAGGGCCCAGGGCATGGTAAACATTGTGCCACCAGGGCAGAGGGGACGGTAAACACAGTGCCTCATAGGCCCAGGGCACAGTAAGTCCTCACAATGACATTGTTTCTTAATGGTGAGGCCAAGGTTTCTGTCAGATAGTGTAGTGGACAACATACATTCTACATAGTGCAGCTTTAGATATGATCTGAAAACGTATTGTAAAAGTTGATAAATTCGATAAAGATTTGGCAGTTCTTTTTATCAGGTGGATTTATATATATATATATATATATATATATATATATAAAACCCACACGCAGAAGCTGAAAGCAACAGTACATTTGTGGTGTGTGTAGAGTTCACATCTCTAGTGATGGAGTGACATTCTTACAGAGTGAGGAACAGTTTTTTGGCCAACAAACACGTTACTTCTGCAAACAAATTCCACATCAAATTTGAAACTGAACCAAGATGAAAATGTGCAATTAAAATTCACCCTGACTTATGTTTCATGCACTGCATTGTGGGTAAAAATAATGCTCTGAAATTAAATGCTCCTTTAAATATCTGTTCAAACTTTTTGAAAGTCTCAGGTAGCCAGTTTTGTGGCTGCTGTAATTCCACATGCTGTTGTAACAGACACAGTTGTACTGCTCCTTTAAGAGGGAGCTTTATGATTATGTAGATTGAGTAACAGACAGAGAGAGAGAGAGAGAGAGAGAGAGAGAGAGAAAAGAGAAGAGAAGGAGGAGAGAACCGTCACCTTTCTGCTCACCCTCTCAACACTCCTTTTTCTTTGGTAACGCTGTACGGTGCTTTTTACTGTTTCCTTTACGTATAAGTAGAATGATGATAGCCGTGTGACCTGGCTTGATGTGGTCCAGGAGAGAATAAAAGTCTTTCATATTGCCCACAGCAGTGTGTGTGTCACTCCATGTTAACTCCACGCATCGCGGTTACCCCGTAGCACCTGTTCCTCACTCCAGGTAAGAAGCGTTACACTGTTTTCATTAATAAGCCTTTGAAGTACTTTGGGTGTCGTAGTGAAATGAAATCACCAAACAGCAGTGAGGGAGCTTATGTTGGGTCTCACCCCCTGAGCTTCTACATCGTGTGTCTATGATAAAGGACGGAGCCACTTAACTAAGAATGAGACCGTCCTCACTGACAATGTGAGAATATCTGATAGATCACTGACTGATAAGGAAGAAAGAGGATATACCACATGACAACTTACAAAACCTACTGCATCTCTATATTTGGTGTGTGTGTTGTGTTGAGGTTATTTGGTCAAAGTTTCATTTGAATACACTTCCTCTCCACTATAAGTGTTCTTGTGAAGTCATTCAGTAGACTGTATTGAAGAGTGTGTATCAGCAGTCCTGCTGTAGCTGTGTGTAGTGTGTGTAACTCAGTAAGAATGCAGGTGTGTGTTTATCTGCTCCTTGTGCTCCACGCTGCTGATGGTGAGTGTTACCTTCTCTCTACAGGTGTTGTCATCCTCATACATTCATTTACACAAAGGTATTTATATCTGTGATCAGCAGAGAGCAGCAGCTAACCACTTACCCCAGATTCGGTCTATTGACCAATAAATTTTGCCTCTAGTTTAGAACAAAAGATGATAAATGCTAACGTTGCTAACAAACACTGGAAGTTAACAGCAACTAAAATATTGTTTTCGTAAATACATGTCCACAAACTTCTCTCAAGCCGGTCAAACAGCATCCAAGTGTTAATAAATATCTCCCAGACTAGTTGGTGTGTCGTATAACTCACTGTGAACTAGACAAGTGAAGAAACATGTCACCGGGAAGCGACCTGGATGAGGTTTGAGGACATGTAGCTCGATATCTGACTTATTTACAAATCCTATTAGCTATCGTTGCTGTTGGCTTCCAGTGTTTGTTAGCAATGTTAGCAGCTTTTGTTCTAAAGGAGCAAAATACGGACTCCAAACATGTCTTGTCCACCCGGGTTAAGGGAGAATAAAGTAAATTTGTTTCTTCGCCGACTTGTCCCGTTAAGTGGCACTGAAATCTGTGCTGTTGAATGATGTGTCCAATATAGAGAATTGTGTTTAATGTATTGAAAAAATGTGTTTTAGAAATACAAAATGAGTGTAAATCAGGAAAGGTGCTTTTGGTTTAGTATAACAGGTCAGGAGATGGGCTACATGAGTTAGTGGTTTCAATTATTGTGTCACATGTCTCAGTTTTTGTGTCTTGCAAAAAACTGTAATATCACAAAAACAGTACAGTTTCCCAGCAAGCACCTCTTCCTCCTAGCAAACTTGGAGCACTGTTTATCAGTTTAACAATAACTAACACTGTCTCTTTCTTTTTCTTTCTTTCTTTCTTTCTTTCTCTCTCTCTCTCTCTCTCTCTCCCTCTTTCGCTCTCTCACTCACTCACACACACACACACACACACACACACACACACACACACACACACACACACACACACACACACACACACAAAACATGCACAGCTGTTGCAGGATGGCCAGATCCACATCTGAAGGACTTGGAGAAAGACAATTTTACACACACAGTAAATGTACATTCAAAGTGATACTTGTAGCTGCAAAAACACCCCCTCCCACGGCCTGCCCTGCTCTCTCTCACACTCTGACACACTCTCTCTCTCTCTCTCTCTCTCTCTCTCTCTCTCTCTCTCTCTCTCTCTCTCTCTCTCTCTCTCTCTCTTCTTGTTGGGTGTTTGGGCTTCAAGTTCTCCTATGTTGTTCCTCTTATCTTAGAGGCTTAGAAAAATTTACAAATAAAAAATGAACAAATAAGAAAAAACTAAAACCATAAGACAGTACAGTTTCCCAGTATGCACCTCTTCCTTCTCACATATGTATTGCTACACTTGGTTCCCTTTAGCAATACATAAATAACACACACACACACACACACACACACACACACACACACACACACACACACACACACACACACACACAGACATGCATATGTGCATGCTTCCTTTTTGGGTTCATGATCCTAAAATTCTGCTGTGCTGTTCCTCAGAGTGGTGTGTGAGCGACATGTCAACTTCTTTCACTCAACCATGAAGATTGTCAAACAGTCTCCAAATCCTCATCAGTGACAGTGATCCAGCTCTGAAGTTCATGGTTTAATCAGTCAATCACTAACTGACTCTGGCAGCATAAATTCACTCCAGTGACTCCAGTTTAAAGACTTTTCTTATTTATTCCTAAATTATTCTGAAGTCACCAGTTATAGCTACCAGTTTACAGATGTGAGAATTCCCAGTATGCACCTCTTCCTCCTGACATATGTATTGCTAATCTGGTTGCACTCGGTGCTACGTGTGAAATGTGCTCACTTGTTTATTTCTGTTTGAGTTATTTATTCCTCATTTGTTCATCGATTGGCCAGGAAGCTTAGACAGTCCATGCTGGGGGTTTTGTCTTTTTACAGTTTTTATTTTATTTTGTTGTTGTTGTTGTTACAGCGCAGTGCACACTAGCCTACAGCCTCAGTTAGTTACTTTATAGATATCCACCATCATCAAACAGTTGTTAAACAGCTTTTGACAGCTTTAACAACAAAAAGAACAAAGTAACTAAGAGAAAAGGTGAGAATGTTTCTACTTCCTGTGATAACTGTTGGGTTGTGATGACATTGTACTGTCTACATCCAAAGTGGTCTTTACTTTGGTGACTCCTTTAGTGGTTCTGTGTCAGTTTGTGGATTTCACAGCTTCTCTTAAGTAGTTTTTTCTTAATAGTATGAAAACTACAACATGATCATAGACTGCTGCATTCCACCTGTACTTTATGAATAATATGAATGTTATCAGACAATGCTCATGTTTACCTGATTAAATGATCAATGTTTATTTTGATCAGCATGTAGTTTAGAGCTCTTCCTGTCTGATATCTCTAATATTTGCTAAGATACACATTCAGTTTGGTCCTCTGATCACTAAGTGCAGGAGTGAAATGATGTGACCAAACAGTGCTGAGGGGGATCACTGTGTAGCACTACTTCTTACTGCAGGACCACTTTACTGAGGATGGGGACTGAACACTGGCAGCTCAGGAGGAAGTGATCACACTAGAAAGACACTGTTTCACTGTTAGATTTAGTCTGTATGTGAGAGAGAAAGAAGTGGAGGAATAATTTATTTTGCACTTGAACACACTTCCCCTCTACTGTGGATATTAGTGTGTGGAGAATTTCAGTGGCGTTCTACTGAGAGAGTTGTAGAGTTCCAGGTCATAGTTGTGTGGTGGTTCTTACAGACAGACTGTAGTCTGGGGGGGTTTTCAGTGTTCAGTACATTGTAGTTTTGTAGAGTGTATAAGATGTGTAGCAACGTTACTGCTGTAGCTGTGTGTAGTGTGTTGTGGAATGCAGGTGTGTTTTTATCTGCAGATGTGTTTTTACTTCCTTTTTGGAAATGATGTGCAGACGAAGTCCTGTGAAGCGTTTGAGGTTCTTCCTTATTGTACTGCTGAATGATTCAAAGCTTTGGAGTATTGAAAGCTGGTGACAAAACAGCGACACCTGGTGGTTCTTAGAAATTATAGCAGCCATAGATTCAAAGCTGCACAATACAACACTCCACCGCCTTCATATTTCATTAAAAAAATGATGATGAGTAATGATGTTTAGTAATTAAATTCTGCAATAATTTGTTTAAAATCATTGTTTCCCTTTTTATGTGAAAACATAATACAAAACTGTACCGGCAGACAGCAGGCTGATGTAATGAAACATTTACCCTCACTTTTGACTTCTATAATTAGCACATTTACAATTTTTTTTAGTAAAAAGATAAAGCTTCCAAGTTATAGGACAGTGCCAAACTTATGAAACAGTCTCACCCTCATCCTGTGCTTCAGTGACGTCTGAAGCTTCGACCATCATTAGTCACGTGTTGTTAGTAACTTTAGTGGTAATATTAATGGTAATATTAACTTTAGTGGTAATAGTAACTGATACAAGCTTCGGTACACTGTTTGATACGATCTTTGATGCCTTAGTATTAAATGTTACATCATAATTTTATTGTTTCTGCACAGTTCCTGTATCATTTTTCTCCCTTTTTGGTGTTCCATTTAGTCAGTGTTTATTTTTCATCATTTTGTTAATTTTGCCATTGTGTCCACCTGTTTTGCAAATGAAGAACTTTCGTTTACACATGAGCATCAAGTCCTGTCTGCCTCTGCGTTACATTATCGTTCTGAAAACTGTACAGCGTGCAGATCATTAATGTAGGTGGACCAGCTGGATCAAAATCACTAATGTGTTCTTATTTTAGATTTTTGATTTAAAACATCTAAAATAAGTTGCAAGGCTTTGCTATGACAAGTTGCAAATGGGCATAAACAAACAGTCATAAAAGTTGACATATTTGGAGCTTCTGTTACTGTAATTATTTACCCCTGTCCCACTTACCTACAACCAAAGGCAGAGGTGCAGGTAAAGGTTTAATGCACATAAAACTACAAAATGTATCTGATTCCAAATTATGCCTGTAATTACAATTTATATTCTGAAGAGAATGCTCTACTGCATTGTCTAGCATGTGTTATGAGAATATGCATAACCACCTTTCTAAAATTCCTGTCTTAATGCATCCTGCTTTTTCAGTGGTTCTGTCAGCCTAACATAGGATTTGACCTACTAAACTTATAGTGCAGAGATTGGATACTTTACAGGAAACTGGTGTCAGCACTCTAAATATATATAAAAATATAGCTGGCTCTTCACTCAGCCTCAATCCACCAGTGCAGAGAATTTTGACTACAGTTTTGGACTTCCTCTCTTAATAAATTATCAAGTGATTAACATCATCTGCGAGTGTCTGGACTCCATCAGTCTCATTACAAATACTACACGGAGAGCCGAGCTTCATAAGTTCAATGTAGCAAAGAGTTAAAGAAGGTGAAGTGGGTGGCCAGGCCGGGAACAGTAGAGTATGTCTGCTGGGGCAGAGAGAGAGAGAGAGAGAGAGAGAGAGAGAGAGAGAGAGAGAGAGAGAGAGAGAGAGAGAAAACAAGCCCAAGGGAGAGATTTATCCAAATGTACGTCTTCAGTCCACCAACTCTGCTCCAGCTCCACTCTCAGCTCTGCTCCAGCATTAACTCCACACGGTTCAGAATTTCTTTAGTCGGATCTTGATTGATCAACAGCAGAGTTTGTCCAACACTGACTAATCAAAGAGTGACCACATACGAGCAGCATCCCTGTCATAGCACATCCAAGAGCAACCCACAGCTGGTAGAGTGATTTACTGTCCTGAATAACAATTGATGAATAAAAATATCTCTGCAAGAGACCACAGATGACCACAGCAGTTGGGGTTAACAAGAACAAGACTTCATAGTTGAGAGTTTGGCCTACACATATAAATATGTTACAATTTTCTTGGTTGAAATGACATAGTATGCCATGAAAAATGACGCTGTAGCTCAGTCTCTCTCAGTGTACACATATCTCAGCTACCTGTATGAGGGCATTATGGAATTTGTAGTTCATGAAGCATTTATGTATAAAGTCTTGTAATTTTGCTCTTTTTTTATCTTAATTTTGTAGCTGCTTGGGTTGAGGCTTTAGATTAGAATTTTCTGGAATGTCTATGGAAATAATGACCAATATGCTTCCAGATCCAAGACTGTTGAATAAATGTGTGATCACTGTTCTCCCTCTGACATATGCTGCCTGCTAAGGCATCTTATTTAGGTTCAATTTAAAGGCAGCATCAGACACTAAATCTGCAGTATAAATAATCTTTCACACCGAACACGAGAAAAATCTGCCTGGTGAAAAACCTCATTCACTTGAAGAGGCAAGAGCTTTACTTGCTTCTTTCTGAAAGAAAAGCAGCTGCTATTCTTATACTAATTATTAGAACAATGTCACAAGTAGTGTAGCTGTTTTCTGAAGGACTACGTTCCCCAAAATTACACAATACCAAGACCGCCCGTAATCCCCTCATTTTGCTCCACCCATATGAAAACATGAGCGAGGTGGCAGTTAGATGTGACCGACGCTTAAGTCTTCATACATGATGGGAATGTAATTAGAATGGGAATCTAACTGGATCATTTCTGTTACTCAGACCTTTGCCTGTACAGACAACACCAGACCCCTCACTAGACACACAGACAAACTCAGTGAGATCAGGTGGAAAACTGAACAAACATCAGCACTTCAAGAATCTGTAGCATTTGTTGTATGTGCCACTTGATTGCTGTAACAGCTGAAGTGCCGCAGGGCGCGGAGCAGGACGCACAGACTCCCTCGACTTTGACAGACATTTAATAACACGTAACGCTTACGACGACGGCACTCACAAAACATAAACGGATAACACGAATACACGTAACACTGCAGGAACACTAACGTCGGCAACACAAACATATACGTTTAACATGAATACACGTAGGACTAGCAACACAAACAATGACCAACACTAATGCACACACCAACAGGGGTTTAACTACACACACACACACACAACATTAAACCAGGGGCAGGTGTGTGCCATCAAGGGGGCGTGGTTACAGAACAAAAAGTGACTTCAACTGCAGGCGGTGGGCCGTACCACGTGACCAGTGGTGAGGGGAGCGTTCCGTGACAATTGCTGACTTAATATAAAGAATTCTAGTGAAGGCTTCCACACTGATGCGCTATCACAGAGTTACATATATTGTGTCTGACCTTTATTTAACTGTTAGTTTTATGGCATTACTTAAGACATTCACAATCATATAAACATCAAAATGGAACACTTTATTTCAGGACCAGGGCAAACGCATCACTTTCAGTACAAAGTAATTTACAACAGAGTCATATGGGAGTTTCATTTCAGCTTCATCACCCAGTTTCAAGAACAGGAAGGTACTACATGGTTTGAGGTGCTCACATCTGTTCAGATTTACTAGTTGCCTCACTTGGTAAGTGACATCTAATCATTATTATCACATACTGAAGGTCTTCTTTTGGTGTGTTTCTGTAGGCTGTATACTGGAACATCACAGGATCTCCGAAATCACTGCATACACAGGAGACTCAGTACTGCTGCCTTGTTCCTGCACTGACCTACACACCAAACCTGAGAATTTCACCTGGAGGAAACGCAACACAAACAGAAACTCATGGGACGTGATCTCCAGTGAGAGTGAACAGTACAGAAACAGAGTTCTGCTGGGTACTGTTCACTCTCCAGGAAATCTCTCTCTATTCATATCACACCTGACTGAAGAGGATGAGGGAGACTACAGGTGTTATATTAAAGACAATGAATACACATACTTAAGACTTTATATTTCAGGTAAAACATTATTAGCAACCACATTCCTAATACCAATGAAAACCTCATAAGTCGATTTAGTCTCTCCACCATGAACTTACTTTTTAAACATACAAATAAATGTAATATAAATACATTCACCACACACTTTATTAGACACACATACATCAGATATTACTAAAATTCAAAAACAGGACATTTAAAAGTAGAGAAACACCATTACATATTTATGTATCTAACATGTGGACCACATTATCCTCAGATATTAGTCACCAGACACCCTCTGTCACCAGTCTAGAAGAGTTAAACACAACTAACATTCATTTCACCTGCCCTCACTGAACACTTTCAGTACCTCTAATAAGTGAATGTGTAGGTATAATTACAGACTGTGTCCACCTGGTGTCTTACACAGTTTGTGTGTCACCCTGCACCCAGGACATCACTGGTCAGTTTCTGACCACAGATGTCCCAGTATATGTGGATACTGAACCATTCTCCACACATCAATCCCACTACAGTGCTGGAGGCTTGGTAATGGGTGTTGTGCTGGTATGAGTGGTTCAGGTACAGCAGTGTTACTGGATTCAGTGCTACTGGTAGGCTGAGAGTGTTCTGACAGTGAAAGATATCCAGCCAGCAGTGTTTCAGTGGTCAGACACTGATCATGACTGGAGTTGGAGGATGGTTAACACTAACTGTGTAATAGACCAGATGGGCTAGAACCACTGACTCTACAAATACAAGATTTTTCTCAACCATTCATATTTATCAAATGTGATGGAGCATAAACTATTGCATAAAGAGAGAGAGAAGGAGGGAAGCAGAGAGAGAGAGAAGGAGGGAGGCAGAGAGGGAGAGAGAGAACGAAAAAAAAAGAAGAGCAGAGAGAAGAGTCTCCTCTCACAGCTGGTGCTGACACTGAGTTCATTAACACACACTAACACTAACACATCAGGACCAGTCTGAAGTACAAACAATCAGACCAAACCAAATTATTACACTTATTACACAAACTAAACTACATCACCCACTGGAACACAAACACAAGCACAAAGCAAAATGCAACGTTATCTGGCCCTAAAACGTCAGTACACGGTAGCAGACGACCTGTACACAGTGACTGACATTAAACAAAGAACCACGTTGACAAAGTCCAGACTCAGAGAACACAGCTTGGCCGTCCAGACCAGCCGATAAATGTCATGGCTGCCCGGAGAACTCTGTTAGCAATGTAAATATGACACTGTTGAGACAGAGCTGCACTTCCTCACTGAATGTGAAAAATTCACCCAAATACGGCAAATTTATTTTACAAAATCTGAGACGGTCCACCCCAACTTTAAGTGTCTGTCTAACACTGAAACTGCCCATCCTACTGGGCGAAAAGAAGGAAAGCATCGCTTTAGCTGGGTGATACATATCTGCCTGCCATAAGATGAGGGACAGTGATTAACCCACCCAAACACACACACAAACACACACACACACACACACACACACACACACACGCATGCACACACATTTTATAAAAGTTACCTAACTATTTATTATTATTAACTATTTATTATTTTACATCCTTATTATTTATTTATTTCTCTTTCTTTTCACTTCTTCCCTTTTACTTCTTCCAATTATTATTATTTCAGACCAATTACAGTTTCTCTTCAAGTTCTTTATCATAGCAGAATTCTTAATTTCCATAATTGCAAATGTTGTAATGTTGTGTAATGTTCATGTTGTAATTCTGCTTTGGCAATACTACAATACTATAGTTGTATATGGTCATGCCAATAAAGCTTACTGAACTGAAATGAACACACACACACACACACACACACACAGAGAGAGAGAGAGAGAGAGAGAGAGAGAGAGAGAGAGAGAGAGACTCGACTCAGAAGTCCCTAATTCATTCATTCAGAAAATGACTGAAGGACACACTGCACCTACAGAGCCCTGCAGCTTCAGACGTAGCCAACGTATCACCACCACTGACACACAGACAACTGAACACGTCTGCTTGGCCAAACTGTACATACATCAGTTCTGTAGTAGAAAATCTAAACATGTTAAATACATAACAGCCCTGAACCCTCATTACTTATAACTGATCACACTTTTCTATTCTTGCAGAGGCTCCATATAAAACTGTAAATCCTCCTCCAGTGGACGCTGACACAACAAGTCCAACAGCTTCAACTAAACCTGCTACTACAATGACGTCTCCAACAGGTTAGAAGACATTCAGTCCATCATCTAGTAATGGAGGTAACACAAATTGGTTTAACGAGTGTGGGGCAAGATGCAAGCGTGATTTATCTTTGATGTGGTTTTAAATGAAAATGAAAGCACACATGAACATACCGTGTGAACGTCGCATACACAGAGTAATACATGCGATTAATGCAAAATAATTGACATTAGTGGTTGGAAAGGTTCAGGCTTTATATGGGAAATAATGAGGGTGAGACTAGACCCTATGGCCAGCTAAGTGAAAGAGGAAACACAGGACCCCTGTGTGATGGTGGTGAGGGGTGTTACAGTAGCACCCACACCCCCCTTAACACGGGGCTCCTGTGTGATGGTGGTGAGGGGTGTTACAGTAGCACCCACACCCCCCTTAACACGGGGCTCCTGTGTGATGGTGGTGAGTGGTGTTACAGTAGCACCCACAACCCCCTTAACACGGGGCTCCTGTGTGATGGTGGTGAGGGGTGTTACAGTAGCACCCACACCCCCCTTAACACGGGGCTCCTGTGTGATGGTGGTGAGGGGTGTTACAGTAGCACCCACACCCCCCTTAACACGGGGCTCCTGTGTGATGGTGGTGAGGGGTGTTACAGTAGCACCCACACCCCCCTTAACACGGGGCTCCTGTGTGATGGTGGTGAGGGGTGTTACAGTAGCACCCACACCCCCCTTAACACGGTGCTCCTGTGTGATGGTGGTGAGGGGTGTTACAGTAGCACCCACACCCTCCTTAACACGGGGCTCCTGACGTGCATAACAGTTGACAAGGGAGCCCGAGCCCGGCATCACACAGCAGGGTCTGGGGAATCTGGACAAGGACAGGTGGGAAAGGAGGAAAAAAAAAAGGGGAAAGTCCATCAGGTGAGGGGTGGAAACAGGACTTTGTACCACAACCAGAGACCTGACAGCAGGCTGGACAGGAGACGAGTGGGTTCCAGCTTGGGCAGTGGGATGGACGGGAGCCCGGCTGAGAGTAGGAGCACGGGATACGGGATAACAGGAACCCGAACCACAGCTGGGATTGGGACAGTTACAAAGACAGGAATGGGGACAGAGAAAGGCAGACACTGGGATTGGTAGAATAACAATCAAAAGTTGTCAGTTCCAGTACAACAGAGATGTTACAGGAGGTGAAGTGGGCGGCTATGCCAGGAATGAGAGAGAGAGAGAGAGAGAGAGAGAGAGAGAGAGAGAGAGAGAGAGACAGAGAGACACTAATAAATGCCTGGAACTCCAGTGCACATTGACAAAACAAGTCCAACAGCTTCATTCTAAACCTACTAGACAATAACATCTGAAAATGGTTAAAGGACTACAAATGTAGTCTTAATGACATTGACAATGTCAACTTTAATTAATTACTAATATTATCAATAATAATCAATATCAATATTGTCAACTCTCAATCAAGTATAATGCCAAAATTTGTAATTTCAGATTGTAGAGATACAGAGACTCATTCATGCTCCATCCTCTTTGTTTTTGTGCCAAAAAAAAATTTATATTGAATGCTTGTTATAAAAATCATACAATATAATATTAGAAGTGACAAATAATACATCATATTTTAATTCTGCTTCCTACATTCCCACATGCAGGAAATGCAGACAATTCTCCAGTATACACACGTCATGTCATCTTAGCTGGTGTGGGGGGTTTACTGCTGTTGATGGGAGGAGGAGTCATCTGCTGGATACAGAGGTATACACACACACACACACACACACACACACACACACACACACACACACACACACACACACACACAAACACACACACGCCTATTCAAGTTCACAGACAATTATAACAGGTGCCAGTGTGAAGTTCTCTGTATAATATTATCCAGTAATACAGACCTCTGCTCACCTGCTAGACAGGTAGTGCACAGTGCTGATAACACACTGTCATGGGTTTGCTTCCCAGAGAGCACACATACTGATAAACATGTGAGATGCTCTTGATAATAAAATCTGTATATAAATAAATACATACATATCTGTCCATCTCACACTGAGTTAATTTTGTAGTTCAGAGACGTGAACAGACGGTGAGCAGAAAGGGACAAACAGGACAGAGGAGAGATCAGCAGACACGGGTGGGCGTCACACATCCATGTTATAATATCAGTGAACTCTGATTCAGTACACAGATCTGTTCTACAGTGTCAGAGCTTGGATTAGTGATTAGTTTCTGCACGTTAAGACCCAGTGAAAGTTATGCAGGTACTCGTGAGAGGTCATGTGTTTCTGAAAGTATGGAAAAACTTTAAGGGCCTTATTCTTGTCTGCACAGAGAACTTCACTACAGTCTTTACTGCAGTGCACACAGTCGATTCTGATTACTAAATTATGACAGACAGTATGACATCATCTAATATGCTGTAGTTTAGCAGAGCAGTTAATTGTTTAATATTCTGTAGTTTCACAGAGTAGTTTTATTTGCCTAATGTGCTGTAGTTTACCAGTGACTTTTCAGCAGTCATTCACTTATGACTGTTGTAGCTAGAGATGTTAAGCTTTGCATGTGTGTGTGTGTGTGTGTAGGTGTGTGTGTGTGTGTGTGTGTGTGTGTGTGTGTGTGTGTGTGTGTGTGTATGCTATATGCTTGATGATAACCTTATTATGATCACCTGCTCTATAGCAGTACCTTTATGCTACTGGGCCTTTTTAGACACCTCACTGCACTCAGAAGTAACTTCTGAATCATCCAAAGTAGTAGAAAAGTGCCAGAAAGG
Source organism: Electrophorus electricus (assembly GCF_041902795.1). Taxonomy (NCBI): domain Eukaryota; kingdom Metazoa; phylum Chordata; class Actinopteri; order Gymnotiformes; family Gymnotidae; genus Electrophorus; species Electrophorus electricus. Next base: position 7,259,203 of record NC_137498.1, read on the forward strand.
TTAGAGGGATGAGAGGGACAGGAGATAAACATGCTAACAGGTCATATCAGCGTCATGCAAAATGGTTTATCAAAAAGGTGTCATTTTATTAGAATCCATGAACAACATGCACAGAAGAAACAGCCATGCAGATACACGTCTCCGTGACATACCATATAAAAAAAGTGTGAACAAACAGTCTGGAAAATGAATCTGCTGACTGATAAATGGCATATGTCACGTTTCGTACTTTCTGCAAGTAGGATTGTGTATCATTTGGGTTTTTTTTCTGATGTCATTACTAAAACAATACTTTTAAAATTGAGCAATTACCTAAATTGTGCCTGAATCAGTGCTAAAAAACTAAAGTCGACTAAAGTTTTTTAATTGTATTTCTTTTTTATTTGACTATTCACTACCTACTAGCTAACGGTAGTTGTCTGCTGGCCTTTAACTAGTGATGACCATGTGACATGCAGTAACGCTTCTGTTACCTGTAGTGTCTGTTTCAGAGCACCAGAGGGGAAATATTTTAATAGACAGCTCAGGCATTTAAAGGAGTATTTAGGTGAAAAGTCTAATTTACATTATTTTTCCACTTAGACAAAATTATTTTGAGTGCAATTCTGTTTAAGCTTGCTAACAAACATTGGAGGTCATCAGCAACCCAAATCTAACCTTCATAAATACATGCCCACAGATGACTCTCAACCAGCTCAAACTGCATCCAGATCTTAATAAAGGTCTCACAGACTAGTCAATGTGCAGTATGACTCACTGTGAACTAGAAAAGTGAATAAACTTCTCACTACAATCTGGATGAGGTTTGAGCAGGTTAAGAAAGTTTTGTGGACATGTAGTGATCTAACTTATGTATGAAGACCATTATGTACTAAGGTTAGACTTGGGTTGCTGTTGACCTCCAGTGTCCAACTTAATTACAACGACGGTTACCTGCTGTTGCTGTTGGCTTCCAGAGTTTGTTAGTAACATTAGCAGCTTTAGTTTTAAACTAAAGGAACAAAACATGTCTCGGCCATCCAGGGAAAAGGAAAATAATGTAATTGCCGGCCAATCCCTTCATGTAACACCGACATGAGGCAAGAAACCTTTGGGCCATATACAAAATAGCTTACTACATACTGTATGCTGCATACTGGACTCATTATATACTGTATACTGTTTACTGTTCCCTGTAGTAGTATGATGCATAATATCCAGTGTGTAAAAAAACACAAACCATACTAAGAGGTCAGGCGAACGTATGAAGTTCTACCTACTTGTGATTTACCACTACCATTGCATGATGAGCTGCAGTACACCACGGAGACAGGCCTGGTCACTTACTGGATTATTTGGCCATAGCAGTACATCATCTGGGTATATTTTGCGTACTGGAAAAATTTATTTTGGTCAGACTAGTTTTCAAGATCTCTTCAGTAAGCATTCATTAACTAAAGAAAAATTGATCAACACACATTTATCATTTATATTAAAAAGGGCAGGTGATGTATGTATGTGGATACTCTCCTCAGCCACTTTATTAGGATCACCTTTACACTACATCGTTATCTGCTAGCTGCATTATATACCTGTGTGCAGTTCCACAGGTTTGTGTATAAACTTCAGACACACTGCTTTTCTTGTTACACACTCATACATGCCCTAAAGACACTACCACTGCAGAGACACTTGTTTGTTGAGAGTGGTCTACCATCCAGGTAGGATCCATTCAGCAGTGCTCCTGTGGTCACACACTAAACAGTGGTGCACACCTGTAAGACATGTGCACATATTAAATTACAGACTGCGGGTCTTTATTAAAGTGGCTGGTGAACAGATTACACACATGCTTGCATAAATTATATTTACATGTGCATTTATGGATTAAATGTATATTACAATTAACACCTCTGCAATACAATACATTTATTGTATTAACACTTGTATTAATCCACTCAACAGTGTGTGCATTATTCTATATGTATGTGTGCTAATATTTTGTAATTGTGATATTTTCTGCAGGATGATGTGATATATTCTACTGTAGCCCATATAAACACCTCTAGACCAGCACCCAGAGCAATGGATAATGGAGATAATACAGAATATGTCAATATAAAACTAAATTAACAAACCTGAACACACACACACACACACACACACACACACACACACACACACACACACACACACACACACACACACACTCTTTTATTGTATGGGAGCCAATGAACTGTTATGTTCTTCTGTCTTGATTTCAGTGCTCTCTTTGTATAATTTGCTGTATCTATTGGTAATTGCTAATTAACTGCTAATTAGTTATTTCAGGTTTGGTTTCAGACTGGCATAAGTTAGGAATTGTAGGTGGAGGACTAACAGTGACAGGGGCAGGACTAAGACTGATAACATTACAGTGTAGCCACTCCAAGAACCAGAGTACTTGGGTTTTATTCCTCTTGATTTCATCTTCTACTTGGGAAAGGAGGCTAACTGCTAAATCTAAATGTTAAACGCTGTAAACGTCAATTAAAATTTTCTCAGTCTGCAACTATAATTGTGACTCCTACAAGTATCATTTCCTACAAGTATCATATGTCTGTACAATAATAAAAACAATTTATTATGTTTTATTACATTATGGATTTTTTCGGCAGAATGGTTTTTCTTCATTTTATTTGTGAATCTCTGTTGAAGCATTTTTGGATATTTAATCTTTAAATTGTAGCACATTTTTATGTTAAGCAGGTCATTTTATAGTCAAATGCCGTCCCTTGTCTGTACGCATCACTTCCACTGTGAGAATCTATTGCTGTTTCATAAATAAAGAGCCAAAGCAGGACAGAGAGTTGTGGTTTCTGTTTATACCCACTGGTAACCACATACATCATGAAGGTGTGTGTGGTGCAGTTCACTGACAGCAGTTGGATGTCACTGTCTGTTACTTTCTCTTTAGGACCGGGGTTGAACTCCAAAGTAGAGCAGATGGTTCTGCAGAATTGTACACAATATGAAACCAGATCAGTGACATGGAAACAGTCTCACTCAGGCTCAAGAAAAAACACCAAACGTGAAAATCACCTTGTATCCCAAACAGGCAACTCTGGTCCAGTGTTTGGTGTGAAAGGGTTCATACGTAGGCTGGTCATAGAAGGTGGTTGCTTAGGGCAGTAGAGCAGCATTGAAAAGGTTCTGCAAAGTGAATTTATTTTGCTGTTGACATATTAACTATATAGTTATACTAAAATATAAATATTAGGAGTGTAATGGTACATGTATTCATCCCAAATCACCACATACACATTACAGTTCTGTGTATGCAGTCATATGGAGAGTATGTGGTAGTCTAAATGTGAAGGCTGATGAATGTAATGTGGAATCATATTTCACACTCGCAAATTCGACACCAAAAAAAGCTATCAACACGCTAGGCTGGATTTAACTCAAGCTCGTTAGCGACATTTACTGAATCATTAACACTATGAGCTGTTTCTTTCAAATCACCTGTGTGGGAAAGTTTCCCAGTGACCTGAGTGGTGGACGAGGACAATGTGTTGGTGTTGTAGAGTCTGTGGGCTAAAACACATGAACATGCACATTCAACAGCATCACCCAGATGTGTTTGTTGCTTTTGTCCTGTTGTACCACACAGTGATATCTAAACTGGGATGTGATGGATATCTTACAATCAAAGTCCTTCTGGTGAAGTGGAACTTGGAATCTTCTTCAGATATATTTATTTCTCAGGCAGTTATTAGTAATCCTTGGATCATTCTTACTACAAACTTGTAACTCTTGTTAAAATGAACTTATATTACAATTATAATTAGTTTAGCATTACTGAATTTGTAATGTGTCTAGCGGGGGGGAAATTGGCACACATGCACACACATGCACACACACGCGCGCACACACACGCGCACACACACGCGCACACACGCACACAAACGCACACAAACGCACACACACACGACTGCTGCAATATGGCCAGACCCACATTTGAAGGACCTGGAGAAAGACATCATTATACACACCCTAAACGTACATTCAAAGTGATAAAAATCTGCTAAAGTGATACACCACCACCCACCCCAAAATACACACACATGCTCCCACACTCACAAATACATGCATGCTCCCGTGCACACACTATCACTATTGTCACTGTGGCAACAGCTACCGGTTTACAGATATGACAGTTCCTAGCATGCATCTCTTCCTCCTCATATATGTATTGCTAATCTGGGTGCACTGGGTGCAATGTGTGAAAAAATCTGCTAAAGTGATACACCACCACCCACCCCAAAATACACACACATGCTCCCACACTCACAAATACATGCATGCTCCCGTGCACACACTATCACTATTGTCACTGTGGCAACAGCTACCGGTTTACAGATATGACAGTTCCCAGCATGCATCTCTTCCTCCTCACATATGTATTGCTAATCTGGGTGCACTGGGTGCAATGTGTGAAATGTGCACACTTGTTTATTTCTGTTTGTGTTATTTATTCCTCAGTTGTTCATTCTGTATATGATGCAGCTGTTGGTCACTGTCCATTTGGTCAGGCAGACTGGACAGCTCATGCAAATACACACAAACACACACCCACCGACACAGGCACACCTACGCGCACACAGGCACACCTACGCGCACACAGGCACACACACACACATACACATGACGATGCTACTTTTGGAGATTCATGGGCTTTAGGTTCTGCTGTGATCCAGCTCTGAACTTCATGGTTTAATCAATAAATCACTAACTGACTCAGTAGGGATTTTGAGGAACAATGTCACATTCACTCCAGTGACACTGATGTTTCAGAGAAAGCCAGATGCTCGAGGATAAAATTAAACGTGGTTTTAATCTGAAAAGGATAATCCAACATGGTCGAAACACAGGCAAGGGACAGAACCAGTACTATAGGATAAACAGAGCCAGGGAGCATCACAGAGATGAGCTACAGTCCAGGTCGAAATCTAGAGAGACAAAATATTCAGGCAGACAAATACAAGATGGGCAAAAAACAGAAATAAGAAATACAATACATAACATTCATCTACCACTTTTTTTCCGAAGCAACTTACAATTATGACCAAATACAATTAGATCCATTGAGAATTAAGGGTCTTGCTCAGAGGCCCAACAGTGGCAACTTGGCAGCAGTGGGGTTTGAATGGGCAACCTTCTGATTACTAGTCAAATACTTTAAACACTGAACCACTGCATAATACACTGAATGCAATACAATACAAGTGGCAATATTTCCCAAAATGCCTCTCACAGGCAGTACTACTCTATCCTCAATCCTGTTCTCCTTCTGCTGCTGGGACTCATCCTACTGTATGAAAAGAGTTATTTACATACACCAATACACACACACACACACACACACACAAATACATGTATACACATCAATAACTACATGCACACATTATACAATCAGAGCTATGAGAAGTTCTCAGTCTCACGTTTTTTCTTCCTTAGCAGAGAGATGGTGACAGACGGATAGCAGAGACGGAACAAGTCGACCAAGTACTGCATCGAACCACCCTGCCTCCTAGAGTCCAGAATATGGCACACTTCATAGATCGGGGCACAGTCAGAGCTGTGGAGGAGTGGCCTCAGGAGAGAATCACAGGCTTCAGAAGGACCAAATGAAACGACCTTGAAACACAAAAGTGAGCAGGTAAGTTGAGTTGATATGTGACTTCATTCATGTGCTTTGTAATTTAATTCAGACCTATAAATTTGGGACCCAGCTTGCGAAATGACCCTGGCTTGCGGAAGTCACGCGTAGAGCCACACTCTGCCACCAGGTTGGTACAGCAGGGTCTCCCTCCCATGTCTGTCCACCACCTCCTTATATCTACGGTTCTGTTCGATACACAGGTGTGTCTCCTCCCATACTTTTTCAACTACAGTGAGGACCATAGTGTTACCTTCAGAACATGGGAGGTCTGTAAGGAAATCTAAAGCAATGTGAGACCAAGGTCTGTCTGGTATGGGAAGTGGCATGAGCTTTCCTGTGGGTAGGGTCTTAGGTGTTTTACTCTGACTGCAAACTGAACACGAAGAAACATATTTATGAACATCGCCGGTCATGGTCTCCCACCAGTACCAGTTAGCCAGAAGCCGTCGAGTACATGTCTTCCCAGCATGCCCTGAAACCAGCGAGGAATGAGCCCACGTCAATAGGCGGTCACGGCACGAGATAGGAACATACTGTTTCCCTGACGGAGACACCTTTGGGGTGACCGTGTCTTGCATGGCCTGTTCTGTTTCATCATCTATTTCCCATTGTATAGATGACAGGTGTTTCCAGCTAGGAAAGATGGTTTCCATCTCCTGTCTCCTCCAAGAAAACACAGGATAAGGTATCAGCTTTAGTATTCCAGGTCCCAGGATGGTACACGATCTTAAAATCAAATCTTGAAAAGAACAGAGTTGTTTAGCTGTAGGCATGTATTCCAGATTCCTGTGGTCGGTGATAACAAGAAAGGGATGATTTGCCCCCTCTAACCAATACCTTCACTCTTCTAAGGCCAGTTTAATGGTTTCCTATTCCGTAATTACGTTCCACTGGTGATAACTTACGGGAACAATAAGCTACTGGGTGTAACTTGGACTTATCTTGTCCTTGTGAAAGTACAGCTCCTACCCCGATGTTAGAAGCATCAACCTCCACGACAAAGGGAACGGAAGGATCTGGATGCCTAAGTATAGGAGCCGTGGTAAAAGCTTCTTTCAGTTTTCTGAATGCTTGGTCAGCCTCCTGATTCCACAATAACTTGGTTGTTGCTCCCTTCAGGAGGGCTGTGAGAGGGGCTGCAATACTATTAAGTTCCGTATGAATCGTCAGTAAAAGTTTGCAAACCCCAAGAAACTCTGGAGCTTTTTAACGGTGACCGGAACGGGCCACTGAATGAAAACTTCGATCGTCTTGTCATCCATGGTGATTCCACTATGGCTAATCACATATCCTAAAAAAGTCGCGGTTGGAAGGTGGAATTCACATTTCTCTCCCTTGACATATAACACGTTATCCAGAGGAGTCTTCAATACTTTTCGTACGTGTTGGCTTTTAATGGGTGAATAGATTAGGATGTCATCAATATAAGCGATAACGAATTTTCCGATGCATTCACAGAGGATATCATTGATAAAAGCCTGAAAGACAGATGGAGCCACACTGAGACCATATGGCATGACTTTGTACTCATAGTAACCTCTGGTGGTGATAAAGGCAATTTTTCATTCATCACCTTTCTTGATCTTTATCAAATTAAATGCATTACGGAGGTCTAATTGGGTGAAGAGCTTGGCTTCTTGTAGTAGTTCCAGAGTGACGGGAATGAGAGGTAACGGGTATGAATATTTCTTGAAAATGTGATTTCAGTGGTCAATACAGGGAAGAAGACCTCCGTCCTTCTTTTTTACAAAGAAAAATCCTGATACCATGGGGGAAGTGGATTGCTGAATAAAGCCTTGACTTAATACTTCATCTATATATTCCTCCTTGATCCTCTCTTCTTCTTGGGAGAGAGGATAAATACGAGCCTTGGGAAACACGGCTACCTCCAGGAGCTCAATAGCATAGTCGTAGGGAAGATGGGGAGGTAACAAGGTTGCTTTTTTCTTACTAAAGACCAAAGAGATATCCTGATATTACAGAGCGAGGGAAAAGGCTTGTGTATCAGCAGGGCTCTTAACAGTGGTGGAATATAACTGGACAACTGGTAATGTCAAACAATTTCTTAGGCATTGAGATGACCACTGAGTGATTTCCTTACGTGACCATGATATAATTGGGTCATGTTGTTCTAGCCAATGTAGACCTAAAATGACTGGAAATGAGGCATCTTCTATGATGAGAAATGAGATGATCTCTGAGTGGATTGCACTTGTGGTAAGTTTTATGGGAGTAGTGTGGAGCGTAATGGAACTGGCTCCTACTGGTGATCTGTCCAGAGCCACCAGGTGAAGAGGCTTGGGTAATAGCTGCGATGTCCAATTCCCATATAAGACGTGCGTGTATGAAGCTTCCCTCGGCTCCTGAATCAACTAAGGCTGTAAACATAGAAGATGTGTAGGAGCCCAACATAAACAAAAAAAAAATGTCTTAGCGATCATCTTTCTTGATGGCAAGATCTCTACCTTGTTTTCTGATGTGGGTGGCCTGATCCGTCTATGGCTCAGTGATGCTGGATTAGGTCGAAGACAACAATCCCTGATAACATGTTTTGAGGATCTACAATAAAAACAGAGACCATCTTGGAATCGATGCCACCTCTCCTCTTCAGTCAAGCGTGAAGAATCACAATGCAATGGTTCCACTGTCTGCTCTCGTCTGAGCTCTGGTCTATAACTGGGAGAGGGATAGGTATGGCGAGAACTACTAGTTCTACATGGTTTTCGTTCCTGGATGAAACGATCCAGACGTATAGAAAGAGCTATAAGCCGATTCAAATCTTGGCAAGCCAGTTCATGTAAAACCTCTACATCGAGACCATTCCGGAAAGTGATGTTCAACGCCTCCTCATTCCAGCCACTGCCAGCAGTGACTGTATGGAAATCTCGTGCGTAGTCAGCCACAGAATGATTGCCTTGGTGTAATTTAAGTATCGCCCCACTGGCTCTTCCATCATGCGGGTGATCGGACACAGCCTTGAATTGCTCAATAAAATCGTTATAAGACGTCAGTTGTACGTTAGCCCAGATGGCAGTCACCCAATCAAGAGCTTTGTCAGTTAGACGAGAGGTAATGAAGGTAATTTTATCTTGATTGGAACAGGTTGGAAGGCTATTGAAATACAATGAATATTGCAACAAAAAACGTTGACACTTGGGTAGCCATCATATTTTTCAGGTTTCTCACAGGGAGGGTTGGTTGGATACTGCTCATGGCGGTAGTAGGTGCAGGCATGGGACTGAACTGAGAAGGAGTAGTCATCATTTGTAGCTGGGATGTAAGTTCTCTGAGACTTTGTCCTAGTTCCAACATTTAAGTTTGTTGGTCTGCTTGTTGCTTGCCTATAGTATCCATTGACTGTGTGAAACCCTCAAGCAACTGGTGGTGTTGGTGGATTAGTTGACCCTGGTTGGTCAAAGCATCCTTCAAAGCATCTGAGGCTGCGGTCTGCATGGAGGCGAAGTATTCTGTTTTATGCGGACCAGGCAAAATCAGACGCTCACGGATAAACAAGTAACAGGTAATGGAAACAGTCACAAAAAAATTACTAACTCAAAAGTAGGGAAAACAGCCCGTGTCAAAAAACCATAAAGACCATCAAATAATCCAGGCATCAGACTCCAAAAGGGGCAGGCAAAAATCAGAAACGGGAATCATTAAGTCAAGGTTCAGTACACAGAAAAACAATCCACAAGAGCATTCAGTATGCATAGGACTCTAGACGCAATACTTCACAGTGTCCTAATGTTCGAGACAGGCTTAAATAATCAAGTACACAGGGGAGTTCAATATTCCGGTGATGACGATCTGACGTGAAGTTCATGATTGGTGGAGTCCTGGGTTGGGTGACGAACAGCCTGCTGAGTGTTATAGTGTGATGAGGAATCAGGCGATATGACACATATGGGCTGAATGCTGGAATGTAAATAATGACCAAAGCAGATAACACACAATGGTGCTTTTGCCAATGCAAAGATGGTGCAGATAAGTGTGAAAAGGTAATGAAGAGCTCAGACTGGAGAGACAACATTTCACTTAGGCATAAGAAAATAAAAAATGGCGTCCTTGGAGGGTGACACTCTATTTTGGTGGTGGTGGAGGCAACTCCTTTGTTGTAAACCATACTGGTGTCAATAAATACATCTGTTTTTATCTACCAGCCTGAACGCTGACTCTCATTGCCTGTTTCAGTGCTTTGATGTTTTGCATGACTCATCAGCTCTGTAAATATCTGAGCATCAAAGTTTCACATCCGCTATTACCATCAGTCATCAAGCATAGTGGAAATCACAGACTACATGATCAAAAATCTGCTAGCTGCAGTTCTTTGTGAAATGCATATGATTCCTAGTGCAACCACAAAAGTGTCCCCTTTCAAAGTTTTGATGGGAAGACCATTTGAGCCAACCTCCTGCTAGCTGTTTGGCACACTCTGATCAGGTTGTGCCCTCATTAAGAGCCACCAACTCTGCCCCATAAACCAACTCCTAACCGACACTGAGGAAAACATGGAGGAGCAATGCAATACACCAAGTGCCCCGGTGTGGTTTTGTCTGCAGCCACAACTCGCACAACCCACCAATGAGAATTTCAACATGTAACCTGTGACTGCCAGGTTGATCAGGGGTGAGGCACCCTGACAGACGTAACACACGTGTGTCACAACAAGACTTTTTTAAGAGGGGCTTTTGTGAAGCTGATATGTAGGGTGATGCCACCTGAAGAAGATCAGGCTAACCAACCTTGATTAGCTCCCGGCTTGTGGCTTCGCTCTGGTAGCCGTGAACTGCCGTTGCAAGCCACCCGTTACTTAACCAACATCACCTCAATTAACAACACTGGAGGATGCCACAACTGTTCAATGAACAGGTAGGTATTTCCATGACTTTTCAATGCTAAGCTGCACACCATTGTCGGTACTCTTCAAATATCCTCTGACAAATGATTCCAGTGTCCTGTGTGCAGCTCAGGACTTCTCTCCAGGCACCTGAGGTTCACAAAGATGAAACCGGACTCCTCACTGAGGGTTGACCATCCAGATGCTTAACAAACTGCTTTGAGGGTAATAAGAATGCTCTGAAATTAAAATGCTCCTTAACATCTGTTCAACACTTTTTAAAAGTCTCAGGTAGCCAATTCTTTAGCTGCTTTAATTCCACCTGCTATTTTCATTAATAAGAAGAAAATATCCCTTTGAACTGATAGTGAAATGAACTGACCAAACAGGGTAGTAAAAATATTTGGTGTGTCTGTTGGGGTTAGAAGTTTGTCAAAATTTCATTTGAATACACTTCCTCTCCACTGTAAGTGTAGAACATTCAGTAGACTATATTTCTAAAGAGTGCGCATGTTACTGTGGGTTATTATGGAGGTCAAGGCCTGTTTAATACTCAAAAAGGATGGCAGAGGCCCTCATCCTGGCAATTTTGAACTGTTTCCATCGGGTGTTTTTCACAGACTGCACATTAACTGGGGGAACCAAAAGGGTCATGTGGGAGGGTCTGTTCTACTGACCTGCTTGATGTCATCAACATCACCCACATCCATGCTGCCAGAGTCAGTGACTGACTGATTAAAATATGAAGTTTATACCTGGATCACAGGAGAACCTAAAGCCCACAAAACCATGGGGGTGGGAGGTATCACTATGTACATTTAGGGTGTGTGTAAAATGATGTTTTTCTCCAGGTCCTTCAAATGTGGGTCTGGCCATCCTGAAGCAGCTGTGTGTGTGTGTGTATGTTTTTGTTTGTATGAATGTGCATGGATGCAGGTGCATGTGTTTTTATGTGTGTGGCTTGGCCACCTCCTGTCACGTCTCTGTTGTACTGGGACTGTCATGACCTTTCATTGTTACCCTACCAATGCCAGTGTCTGTCTTTGTCTGTCCCCATTACTGTCTGTGTAACTGTCCCAATTACAGTTGTGGTTCCAGTTCCTGTTGTCCCGCCCCTGTCCAGCCCATCTCCCATTCTGATCCTGTAGAGGTTCCTGCACCTCCTCTCAGACAACCTCCAGTCCATCCCACTGTCCAGCCTGGAATCCTGTCCTCTCCTGTCCCTGAGTCCTGGTGTCAGTTTCCTGTCCAGCCTGCTGTCAGGTTTCTGGTTGCAGCACAGGGTCCTGTTTCCACCCCTCACCCAACAGACTTTTTTTCTCTTTTTCCAGATGTCCCTGTCAAGGTTTCTGTCCCCAGCCCAGACCCTGCCATGTTACACTGGCCTCGTGTTCGCTCGTCAGCTGGTACGCACGTCAGGAGCTGCACGTTGGGGTGGGGGCTACTGTAACACCCCTTCACCACCATCACACAGGGGTCCTGTGTCTCCCCTTTCACTTAGCTGCCCATAGGGTCTAGTCTCACCCTCATTATTTCCCATATAAAGCCTGAATCTTTCCAACCAGTAATGTCAATTATTTTGCATTAATCGCATGTATTACTCTGTGTATGCAACGTTCACACCGTATGTTCACGTGTGCTTTCATTTTCATTAAAAACCACATCAAAGATAACTCACACTTGCATCCTACCCCACACTCGTTAAACCGATGCATGTTACCTCCATTGCTAGATGATGGACTGTTGTGGAATTTTGAACAAACAGCAAGTCAGACGTGATTAAGAGAGTAATTTAATTAGAAAAAGAATAAAATAAATGTTTGGCTCGCCTCAGATAGGGAGCCCCGAGTATACAAAAGCGTGGCTAGTTATACTACTCCTGTGCTGTCTTTAACCAATCATCTTTTCTTAAGCAGCTCTTCTTCCCTTTGTTGCTGTGGCTATAAGCCAATCAGCTCTCGGCTTGGTTTTTCCCACAAAGCAACCCAAACTGACTCCAAACAGTGTGGGTTGTATGTCGAGTTGACCTTGATGTTAACAGTTCCTGATACATGTTCAACTTAATCAGCAACAGGCGGATACAAATGTGCAAACAACATTATTAATTTAAGAACAAAAGGATCAGTGTGATTTTATATGAATCACATAATACATAGTTCCGTATCATTTTCCATCACATGGACTAAATGTCTTCTAACCTGTTGGAGACGTCATTGTAGTAGTAGGTTTAGTTGAAGCTGTTGGACTTGTTGTGTCAGCGTCCACTGGAGGAGGATTTACAGGTTTATATGGAGCCTCTGCAAGAATAGAAAAGTGTGATCAGTTATAAGTAATGAGGGTTCAGGGCTGTTATGTATTTAACAAGTTTAGATTTTGTACTACAGAACTGATGTATGTACAGTTTGGCCAAGCAGACGTGTTCAGTTGTCTGTGTGTCAGTGGTGGTGATACGTTGGCTACGTCTGAAGCTGCAGGGCTCTGTAGGTGCAGTGTGTCCTTCTGTCGTTTTCTGTGAGTGAATGAATTAGGGGCTCCTGGGTCGGGTCTCTCTCTCTCTCTCTCTCTCAGTGCATTTCAGTTCAGTAAGCTTTACTGACATGACCATATACAACTATAGTATTGCCAAAGTAGTATTACAACATGAACATTACACAACATTACAACCTTTGCAGTTATGGAAATTAAGAATTCTGTTATGATAAAGAACTTGAAGAGAAACTGTAATTGGTCTGAAATAATAATAATTGGAAAAAGTAAAAGGGAAGAAGTGAAAAGAAAGGGAAGTAATAAATAGTTAATAATAATAAATAAGTAACTTTTATATACTGGGTAATATAGTCTGTGTGTGTGTGTGTGTGTGTGTGTGTGTGTGTGTGTGTGTGTGTGTGTGTGTGTGTGTGTGTGTGTTTGGGTGGGTTAATCACTGTCCCTCATCTTATGGCAGGCAGATATGTATCACCCAGCTAAAGCGCTGCTTTCCTTCTTTTCGCCCAGTAGGATGGGCAGTTTGTCAGTGTTAGACAGACACTTAAAGTTGGGGTGGATCATCTCAAATTTTGTAAAGTAAATTTGCCATATTTGGATGAATTTTTCACATTCAATGAGGAAGTGCAGCTCTGTCTCTACAGTGTCATATTTACATTGCTGACAGAGTCTCTGTTCTCTGGGCAGCCATGACATTTATATCGGCTGGTCTGGACGGCCAGGCTGTGTTCTCTGAGTCAACGTGGTTCTGTGTTTAATGTCAGTCACTGTGTACAGGTCGTCTGCTACAGTGTACTGACGTTTTAGGGCCAGATAACGTTGCATTTTGCTTTGTGCTTGTGTTTGTGTTCCAGTGGGTGATGTAGTTTAGTTTGTGAAGTGTAATAATTTGTTTTGGTCTGATTGTTTGTACTTCAGACTGGTCCTAATGTGTTAGTGTTAGTGTGTGTTAATGAACTCAGTGTCATCACCAGCTGTGAGAGGAGACTCTTTTCTCTGCTCTTATTTTTTCTTTTTTTTCTCTCTCTCTCTCTCTCTCTCTCTCTCTCTCTCTCTCTCTCTCACACACGCATACTTATTACAACTCAAGGAGACGCGTTGACGTTCACCGCCTTGTTTTATTGTGAAAAGGAAGCGCAACGCTCCCCCTGCTGGTAGACAATTAAATCTATTTTGTTTCATAAAGTCAAACGTTTTTACCCCCATTCTTTGTCTTTTTTTCTTTTCTTTTTCTTTCTATTTCTCCCTCTCTTCGACCCTCCTTCCTTCTCTCTCTCCATCTCTCGATCCCTCCCTCCCTCCCTCTATCTATCTATATACTGTATATATAACAGGGCAGCAGACAAGAGTCATTAACTAGAGGCATGAAATACAAATACAAACAGAAGATGTAACTAGAAACAGACAGAAGTAGAACTGCAGATCCTGCCGCTGGATAGATTTTTTGTTTTATGTAGTACAGTAGTTATTGGTACAGACCAGTCACTATATGCAGTCAGCCACATTTCATACATTAAATACACAAGAGGTTGGTTTACCTGTTACTTGAAGTTGGACCGCTATAAGATGATGAATGCTGATGCTACACCTGTACTGTCAGCAGGACAGACCCTCCCACAAATCCACTCAGCACTGTGGGAGGATTCACAACATCCTCATAGACTAGAGAAAGCAGAAACACTGACATGTTACACTACTGTTATGAAATAACCTGTACAACCAGTGACATTCATCTGTGAACCATCATATGAAGACAAAACAAATCCATTTGTGAAATGTTTATGCCCTCTGTCACATGCATTAAAATATAAATGGATTAGAAAAATCTTGTAGAGTCATTGGTTCTAGCCCATCTGCTGTAATACACAGTTAGTGTAAGCCATCCTCCAACTCCAGTCATGATCAGTGTCTGACCAGTAAACGACTGCTGGCTGGATATCTTTCACTGGCAGAACACTCTCAACCGACCAGTAGTACTGAATCCAGCAACACTGCTGTACGTGAACCACTCACATCAGCACAACACCCACTACCAAGCCTCCAGCACTGTAGTGGGACTGTTGTGTGGAGAATGGTTCAGTATCCACATATACTAGGCCATCTGTGGTCAGAAACTGACCAGTGATGTCCTGGGTGCAGGATGACACACAAACTGTGTAAGATACCAGGTGAACATAGTCTGTAATTATACCTACACATTCACTTATTAGAGGTACTGAACGTGTTCAGTGAGGGCAGGTGAAATGTATGTCAGTTGTGTTTGACTCTTCTAGACTGGTGACAGAGGGTGTCTGGTGACTAATATCTGAGGATAATGTGGTCCACATGTTAGATACATAAATATGTAATGGTGTTTCTCTATTTGTAAATGTCCTGTTTAGTGTCCTGTTAGTAATATGTGATGTTGTTTCTTATAAAGTGTGTGGTGCATGTATTTATATTACATTTATTTGTAAAGTTCATGGTGGACATGTACCAGGTGAAATCTACTTGTGAAATTTTAATTTGTGTGTTTCTGAATAATATATTACCTGAAACAAAGTTTGACGTCTTTGTGTGTATTCCCTTTAGTTTGACACCTGTAATCTCCCTCATCCTCCACAGTCAGGTGTAATATGAGTAGAGAGAGATTTCCTGGAGAGTGAACAGTACCCAGCTGAATCCTGTTTCTGTACTGTTCACTCTCACAGTGCTACTGGAGTCTTGGAATTTCTCCCAGGTGAAACTCTCAGGTCTGGTGTGTGGGTCAATACAGGAACAGGGCAGCAGTACTGAGTCTCCTGCATATGCAGTGATCTCTGTGATCTTGTGATGTTCCAGTGTACAGCCTGCAGAAACACACCAGTAGAAGACCTTCACTATCAATCCCCTCCTGTGCATGTACCAAAAATTGAATTTCATCTTTGGTTTTCTTTTTAACATGGCTTAACTGTCTCAAGCACACAGTGATTTGCTTTAAACATATTACTGTAGGTAGAAAGTGTAATTATCTTTTACACACTTGTAAGTTGCACTGAAATGTTACTTCCTACAACTACTAGAGTGATTGTTCAGAGTAACATTTACTATACAACCATGTACTGATTACTTACTTTACTCTGATTATTATGCTCTAGTCTGAGCACTGAATCAGATATACATGGGTTATATGTAATTAGATTTAACTGCACCACAATGATACATTGAGTTCAAGGTTTGGTTTATGACTGAAAGCAGCCTAATAACCAAATCTTAAATTCTACCTTACATGTTCAGATAATATATAATACAAATCTCTTCTTGGGCTTGTGCGTGCTCATTCTCTCTCTCTCTCTCTCTCTCTCTCTCTCTCTCTCTCTCTCTCTCTCTCTCTCTCTCTCTGGTAACATTTAGAAAGTACTGTTGTATTTCTGTAACATATCATTTATTTAGTTTCATTATAATATCTATTCTATTCTAATGTATAACTAATTGTCTTGTATTATGTTAATTAACCCTTTGCTACATTGAACTCATATGAAGCTCAGCTCTTCATATAGTATTTGTAATCAGATTGATGGAGTCCAGATGTTCGCAGATGACATTAAGAACTCAAATTATTAAGAGGGGAACATCCACTGCACTGGTGGACTGCGACTGATGGGAGGCGTAGTCTGGGGCAGCGAGCATGACAGTATTAAATGCAGATATTTAAGTACTGACTGCAGTGAAGAACCAGCTGTATTTTTGTAGAGTGCTGACACTAGTTTCCTATAAAGTATCCAATCTCTGCACTGCACGTTTAGTAGATCAAATCCTATGTTAGGCTGGCTGAACCTCTGACAAAGCAGGATGTATTAAGATTGAGGAATTTTAGAAAGGTGGTTATGCATATTCTCATAACATGTTAGGCTATGCAGTAGAGTACTCTCTTCAGAATATAAATTGTAATTACAGGCATTATTTGGATTCAGAAACATTTTATAAGTTTTATGTGCATTAGACCTTTGCCTGCACCTCTGCTGTTGGCTGTAGGTAAGTGGCACAGGGGTAAATAATTACAATAACAGAAACTCCAAATATATCACTTGTAATATCAAATTGACATCAACATTGACTAAATCAACTTTTATGACTGTTTGTTTATGCCCATTTGCAACTTGTCATAGCAAAGCCTTGCTTCTTATTTTAGATGTTTCAAATCAAAAAGCTAAAATAAGAACACATTAGTGATTTTGGTCCAACTGGTGCACCAACATTAATGATCTGCACACTGTGCAGTTTTAAGAACAATAATGTAACGCGGAGGCAGACTGGACTTGACGCACATGTGTAAACGAAAATTCTTTATTTCCAAAACTGGTAGACAATGACGTCAGAAGTAACAAAATGATGCAAACTGACTAAATGGAACACCAAAAAAGAGACAAACAAGCTTCACAAGAACTTCAGAAAAAAAAAGTGTGATGTAACGTTTGATACTAAGACATCGAAGCTCGTATCACAGTGTCCCGAAAATTGTATCAAAGTTATTATTACCACTAATATTACCACTAAAGTTACTAATAACACGTGACTAATGGTGGTGGAAACTAAAAACTTCACCGAAGCACAGGATGAGAGTGAGACTGTTTCATAAGTTTGGCACTATCCTATAACTTGGAAACTATATATTTTTACTAAAAATTGGAAATGTGGAAAATATAGAATCCAAAAGGGAGAATAAATGTTTCACAATGTTAACCTGTCTCCCTGAATAGTTTGCAACATTTTACTGTACTAAGTTTTCACATAAAACGGGAAAAATGATTTTAAGCAAATTATTGCAGAACTAATGTTTAAGCAGCATTACTGATAATCCAAAAAATATTTCTTCTTTTTTTTTTATTAAATATGAAGGCGGTGCAGTGTTGTATTGTTTATAGTGCTGCGCACTTTTGAATCTATGGCTGCTATAATTTATGAGAACCACCAGGTGTCGCTGTTTTGTCACCAGCTTTCAATGCTCCAATGCTTCGAATCCTTTAGCAGTACAATAAGGAAGAACCTCAAACTCTTCACAGGACTTCGTCTGCACATCATTACCAAAAAGGAAGTAAACACACATCTGCAGATAAAAACACACCTGCATTCCACAACACACTACACACAGCTACAGCAGTAACGCTGCTACACATCTTATACACTCTACAAAACTACAGTGTACTGAACACTGAAAACTGCACCCCAGACTACAGTCTGTCTGTGGGAATCACCACACAACTATGACCTGGAACTCTACAACTCTCTCAGTAGAACTTCACTTAAATTCACCACCCACTAATATCCACAGTAGAGGGGACGTGTGTTCAAGTGCAAAATAAATTATTCCTCCACTTCTTTCTCTCTCACATACAGACTAAATCTAACAGTGAAACAGTGTCTTTCTAGTGTCATAACTTCCTCCTGAGCTTCCCAGTGTTCAGTCCCCATCCTCAGTAAAGTGGTCCTGCAGTAAGAAGTAGTGCTACACAGTGATCCCCCTCAGCACTGTTTGGTCACATCATTTCACTCCTGCACTTAAAGTGATCAGAGGGCCAAACTGAATGTGTAGCTTAGCAAATATTAGAGAGATCAGACAGGAAGAGCTCTAGAATACATGCT
Organism: Electrophorus electricus; assembly: GCF_041902795.1. NCBI lineage: Eukaryota > Metazoa > Chordata > Actinopteri > Gymnotiformes > Gymnotidae > Electrophorus > Electrophorus electricus. Next base: position 7,277,808 of record NC_137498.1, read on the forward strand.
GATCAAAATAAACATTGATCATTTAATCAGGTAAACATGAGGATTGTCCGATAACATTCATATTATTCATAAAGTACAGGTGGAATGCAGCAGTCTATGATCATGTTGTAGTTTTCATACTATCAAGAAAAAACTACTTAAGTGAAGCTGTGAAATTCACCCACTGATACAGAACCACTAAAGGAGTCACCAAAGAAAAGATCACTTTGGATGTAAACAGTACAACGTCATCACAACCCAGTTATCACAGGAAGTAGAAACATTTTCTCTCCTTTTCTCTTTGTTACTTTGTTCTTTTTGTTGTTAAAGCTGTCAAAAGCTGTTTAACAACTGTTTGCTAAATGGTGAATATCTGTAAAGTAACTAATTGAGGCTGTAGGCTAGTGTGCACTGCACTGTAACAAGACAAATAAAATAAAATAAAAACTTAAAGACAAAAACCCCAAAAAACAAAAATAGTAATAAAAAATGTATAAATGCTAAATGGTGAATATCTGTAAAGTAACTAATTGAGGCTGTAGGCTAGTGTGCACTGTGCTGTCACAACAACAACAACAAATCATAACTAAAAAGACAACCCCCCCCCCAAAAAAAAGCAAAAATAGTAATAAAAAATGTATAAATATAAGAACTGAGAACAGCAATAGAGAGAGTGGGTTTCCTTGCCTAGTACCTCTATGCACATTTTGTGATGTTATTACATTAATACTGACTGTGGCCTTAGGTGTGGTGTTACAGATAAAATGTGAGGAGAAAAACTTCCAGTTTTTTTATTGAAGGCCTTCTCTGCATAGGAGTTTCTAATATGTGGAGTGAGGTGTAACGTATTTGTCACGGTTGGCCGGGCAGCCAGAGGGAGGGACACACCCACTCCTGCTAGGGATCACACTAAACACCTGCCTCATTCCCAGTCTCCTGCCTACTAATCACCTCCACCTGTTCCTTGTTCGTTCTCTCTATTTAAACTCACAGGTCAAGAGAGAGTGCAGCACATTAGTGGCCCGTCGGACTGCTCACTCCCAACGTGTACATCGCTACAAGGACTATTGGAACAGAGTAGTGTTTGTCGTTAGTAGTGGTATCGTCACATATTGACAATGGAAAATAAAGAGCACTTTGGCGCAACCTTGCCTCTCGCTCCCTCTGAACTGCCACCGTCACAGTATTAGGTTAAGTAGTCTACCCTGTTAATGGTTGAGTGTCTCCTTTGATGAAACCAGTTTGATCAGTGATGGAATAATATGTTCTAATCTAATGGCTAATGCTTTGCTATTTTTTTTTCCCATTTTTTATTTCAGTGATTCCAAGAGATGATAGTTTTACTTAGAGATGGGGATTGTACTTGGAGATGTAGATTTCATTAAAAGGACCATATAAGGACAGACTTTAATAAAATATGTGCAGAGTAGACCAATACCACAGACCAAACATCTTTCATCTCCAAGGCAGCCTGACTGCTGTCCAAGGTGCTGAAACTGCACTCTTCAGCCAAGTTCAGAACCTGTGCTGTACACAGCTGCTCTGCATATGGCTGCCCAGTGGGACCCAGACAGAAGCCCCTGGTGCTTCCTCAGCTGTAGCTGTAGCCACTCACCTTCCCACCTCACCAAATACACCAAAAGGTCTTTACAGGTCGCATATCCTACATTTTTCCTTTATTTTAGAGTTTTCTTAGGTGTCTTCTTACAATGTTTTTGTGGCGTTATCTTTGAAAAAGAGTCATAATTCAATTTTACACAACTATTTTCCATCCTCTCTTTATCCCTTGGAATTAAACAGGCAGTTTCTGTAGCTGTTCCTTTAAGATGTAAGATAAATGAGCTCTGTTCTGATTGGCTGCCCTGTATTGTGCTTCATTTAAAAAGCACTAAGAGCTGAAATATGTCTGAGAACTGCAATGTAGGTGTTGGGGGTTAAACTGCTGTAGGCCAAAGAGGCAGAGATAAGTAAATGAGCTGGTTCTCATGACATCAGAGAAACAGTGATTTCAAAACAGGCTATTTTTACAGATTATATTCTATATATAGACTGTAAGGAATTGGAGAGTAAACAATGTGTTTTGAAAATGTAACAATATTTACATATTACTTAAAAAAATTTTATTTCAATAAAGTGAGTGACATTCAGTTTTTCATGGTAGGGGCCCAGATATGACTTTGGCAAAACCAATAAGCAGAGTCAGTCTGCTCTGTTTGTATTTGGTACCTTTTGTGGTGCTGTGGTTGTTAAGGTGCAGTTCCATCTCTGAATCAGCGTCTCACCTACTTCCCCTTCAGTCTTGTTGCGACATTTGTATTCCACATTATGTTTGATTTACTGTTTCTTTTCAAGAACACAGAAGGGAAACGTGTGCTACAGTTTACAAACTTGATGCAAATTCCTGAACACTATACAAATTCAGAAAACACTTTATTCAAAATGCCATGTGTGCTATATTTTGGAAATGCGAGGCAACTTCAGAAAACACTTCCATTGTATTGTGACTGAGTTTGCAGCATTTCTGAAGTTGCACTGCATTTCAGAACAGTAGCACACGTGTTTCCATTCTAATGAATTTGTTTTTTTTAATTTATGCATTTTCTGCACAATGGGTCTTCACACCCACCGTAGAGCTGGACATGGATACCTCAGTTGTCTTGCCAAATGTATTTATTCATCACTAGTCCAACTCTTTATCCTGTAGGTAGTGAGCTCTGCCCCTCCTCAGGTCTCCATGGTAACACAGAGTAGTATCGTCTTGGATATGATGAGCTTGTCAGAATTCATGAGATCAGAACTCACTGTAGCCTCTCCCTGAAACCCACCCCCACGCCCCACTTAGTAAAACACACACAAGCACCAAACACATACATCATACACCACATGTACAGGACTGTACCACATATACAATCAACCACAATGAGGTGTGACCTCTGTCACAGGCAGCTGGATACAGAAGTGGGTAGTAGACAAGAACTGCATCATACACAGAATGAACAAGTGAGGAATAAATAACAGAAATAAACAAGTGAGCACATTTCACATACCACACCATAATAAAAAACGTTTTTTATAAATGTGCAGATTTATAGAGCAAAATGATCCTTGTAAGAGTCACATTACTCAAGTACTCTTCCTGTTTCTTAATTCTATCAGTCTTACTAAAGTCCCTACAATTCCTACCTTATGCTGGTCTGAAGTAACTAATCAGCAATTAGCAAGTAATTAGCAGCGGTTCCTCTCTACTGGACCGAACCACAGCGCCGATTTCAGTGCCACTTAACGGAACAAGTCGGCGAAGAATCAAATTTACTTTATTCTCCCTTAACTCGGGTGGACAAGACATGTTTGGAGTCCATATTTCGCTCCTTTAGAACAAAACGCTGCTAATATTGCTAACAAACACTGGAAGCCAACAGCAACGATAGCTAATAGGATTTGTAAATAAGTCAGATATCGAGCTACATGTCCTCAAACCTCATCCAGGTCGCTTCCCGGTGACGTGTTTCTTCACTTGTCTAGTTCACAGTGAGTTATACGACACACCGACTAGTCTGGGAGACATTTATTAACACTTGGATGCGGTTTGACCGGCTTGAGAGAAGTTTGTGGGTATCTATTTACGAAGACTATATTTGAGTTTCTGTTGACCTCCAGTGTTTGTTAGCATTTAACAGCTTTTGTTCTAAAATAAAGAGGCAAAATTTGGACTTCAAACATTTCTTGGTCGATAGACAGAATCTGGGATAAGTGGTGAGTTGCTGCTCTCTGCTGCTCCCAGATATAAATACCTTTGTGCAAATGAATGTATGAGGATGACAACACCTGTAGAGAGAAGGTAACACTCACCATCAGCAGCGTGGAGCACAAGGAGCAGATAAACACACACCTGCATTCTTACTGAGTTACACACACACTACACACTACACACAGCTACAGCAGGACTGCTGATACACACCGTACACACTCTTCAATACGGTCTACTGAATGACTTCACAATAACACTTCTAGTGGAGAGGAAGTGTATTCAGATGAAACTCTGACAAACTAAGCTCAACACAACACACACCAAATATAGAGATGCGGTAGGTTTTGTAAGATGTCATGTGGTACGTCCTCTTTCTTCCTTATCAGTCAGTGATCTATCAGATATTCTCACATTGTCAGTGAGGACGGTCTCATTCTTAGTTAAGTGGCTCCGTCCTTTGTTATAGAGACACGATGTAGAAGCTCAGGGGGTGAGACCCAACATAACCTCCCTCACTGCTGTTTGGTCATTTCATTTCACTACGACACCCAAAGTACTTCAAAGGCTTATTAATGAAAACAGTGTAACGCTTCTTACCTGGAGTGAGGAACAGGTGCTACGGGGTAACCGCGATGCGTGGAGTTAACATGGAGTGACACACACACTGCTGTGGACAATCTGAAAGACTTTTATTCTCTCCTGGACCACTTCAAGCCAGATCACACGGCTACCATCACTGTATTTATACGTAAAGAAAACAGTAAAAAGCACCGTACAGCGTTACCAAAGAAAAAGGAGTGTTGAGAAGGCGAGCAGAAAGGTGATGGCTCTCTCAATCTACATAACCATAAACCTCCCTCTTAAAGGCGCAGTACAACTGTGTCTGTTACAACAGCAGGTGGAATTACAGCAGCCACAGAACTGGCTACCTGAGACTTTAAAAAAGTTTGACCAGATGTTTAAAGGAGTATTTAATTTGAAAACATTATTTTTATACATAATGCAGTGCATGAAACATAAGTCAGGGTGTATTTTTAATTGCACATGTTCAGTTTGAGTAGTGTGGTTCAGTTTCAAATTTGATATGGAATTTGTTTGCAGGAGTAACTTGTTTGTTGGCCAAAAAACTGGTCCTCACTCTGTAAGAATGTCACTCCACCACTAGAGATGAGAACTCTACTCACACCACAAATGTACTGTTGCTTTCAGCTTCTACATATCAAAAGCCTTTTCTAGGTCTGTACAATAATGCACAGGTTAAAGGTATGAATTATGTAAGTCAATAAAAAAATACATCAATCTTATAGAAGGAAAATTGGACTTTTTAAAAATAAATTATATCAGTCTTAATAAGAAATTTGTCATTTTATAATCCCGGTGTTGCCATATGATTTACGTAAAATTGTAGCATGGGTCCACCTAGTGGCAACACGTTAGATTGCAGTTTTACTGGATTGCCAAGGGCAACAGTTGCTAGAAAAATCTCCCAAGAGGAAGAAGTAAGAGGAAGAAACTTTGAGAGGAACCAAAACTCAAAAGGGGGCCCATCCTCCTCTGGCCAACAATGGTCACCACTATAATAACAATTTAAAAAGAAAAATGAATTTAATAAGTGAAAAAATAAGCAATTAATGTCTAGTCCAACTTTCTAGAGGTCCTGTTCTTGTCCCGAGGTGTGCATTCCCGGTGTGTTGTCTTGTATGTTGATTCACTATGATGATCTGATCACAGCAGTTGGTGCAACATCCAGGCCCCTTTGAGTCTGTCAGGGTTCAAAATCAGATTTATCACCTCTGGTTTGGTGTCAGATAAAGTAATAAGAATCACAGTAACACTGCTTCTAAGCCAGTAAGTGGAGGGGCCATAATTATAAAAATATGTATACAGTTCTGGTTTGACCATTTGAGCAGTAACAGAGTCAGAAATCAGACTTCAAAATGCTGTTCTCCATTTAAAGAATGTACAATGTATGGTAGCTAGGTCTGACATTGAGGATTTTAGAGGGGATCTAATTTTTTTAATGTTTGTGCATTAGAGAGTAAGAATTTTAGTTCTTTTTCCAAATATATTTGATTTTATATGACTTAATGTCTGTACTGGATCTGAAAATCCCCTTGTCCTGTAACAGATAACTTTATTATATATCTCTAGGATTAGGTAAAACCATGCATATTAAAAGTAATATGTTTCAAACCATTTTATTCTTAGATTTAGTGCTTAGATTTTTACCAAGGCCCAATCCCCTCTTATTTTTCCTCCTACCCCTTGTTTTCAAGTGTCATCTTGCTCCTTCGGACTGAGTTACAAAGGCTAGTGGTTAAAATCTTCACCCTTGCTTCTGTTTCCATTTTTTCAATGATTCACAAGGGATTCTGAGAAACACTCAGTTTGGAGTGGGACTATGAAAACCTTCAGTTTGGAGGGCCATTTAGCACTAACAGTGCACCCTAGCCCTCTATCGGACACCCAACCCTTACTTATGAACACCGCATATGGAGGGCCAGGGCTAAGTGGTAGGGTCAAGGGGTGAAATGTGATTGGGCCCAAGTGAAGGTGTATGAGGCACAGGAACATGATAAATAATGATGTTGCTGGGGGCCACAATGACTGGATTTAAACCTCTGTGCTACCTGGGCTGTTTTTAAAAAGAAACACACATGGTCTGAGCGAGCTGTTAGTCGTGCTTTTAGTCCTTGTGGTTTTAACCAGCAGTTTTTAGTATTAAGTGTAATGGCTGATAGCAAAGGCAGAGTCTAATTATAACTGATCACACAGGCTCTGTATAACTGGCTTGTCAAATAGCTGTCAAATACATAATAAATAGAATAATACAAATATTTACACTTTATTACAAGAAAAAAGGATTTGTGGTGGAGGAGACATAAACATACATATTTTGAAACACCATTCATTACCAAAAAACAACCCGCTCTATTGCTGATTTTATGTATTTATGCTGTATGATGTTTGCTGTATTTATGTATTTTATGTTTATAAAGTGTCATGACTATACTATAAGTAGCGTATGCAGTATTTGTCCACCAGTAAACTGGCTGTGTTACATGGCTGCTTTAACGGCAAGTTGTCAACAAGGAGGCTTTTTCAGCCTTCTGGTGGTTTCTCAAGCCTCCTCTTTCTTCCCCCACAGACACCCCCACACTGAAACCACAACAAGCATGTCTGGTTCACAGCGGCACCAGGGGCCCTGTGGGCTCTGTGAAACTACACAATGAAAAAACAGACCTCAGGTGTTCTCAGGACTCAAAAGACACCACATTACTGTAGTGAAGTCCCTGTGGACCTCAGTGAAGTACAGCTGAGAGAGTTCTGGACTGAGATCTGGAGTCAGTGTGTGTCCACAGTAGTAGTGGAGTTCTGGGTGTAGAGTTGTATAAATACCCTAATGCTAATATCTGCATTCATGGTCAGTGTATGACCCTACTTTCATGTAAATACTTGTGTCATGAAATAACTCAGCTCAGTGAATACATCAAATATAACATGCAGGCTCCACTTTTACAGCAGTGTTCTTAATCTATTAGTGGTGTGAGAAAAATATGGTTTGTGGACTAAATTGTGGTAGAAAAGTATTTGATATGTGTATGGCATCTTAAAGTAAGTATGTGCAGTTTTTAAAGTCAATAAACATTTTGCTCTCAAAACACCTTATGAACGCCCCAGAAGAAGGAGGAGACTGTTCTGGTCTGAGAGCTTAGGATGTCTGACGTCTGCTGTTGTTTCTTTTCTCACAGTTCCAACCATTGGGCAGCGGATACCAGATCAGAATCTAAAGCCCATTTTAGACCAGAAGTGACAACCGTGCTGCTTTGACACCTCTGCAGCTGAACTGTGGTCACACACTCACAAGCTCAGTTCCCTTCTAGTCTATTTCTTGCCCTATGCCATGACAGGCTTATCAGTGGTTTCTAGCTAGAAATAGTACAAAATACTACATTTATTCTGTAAAGTGTAGTTTACTAATCAAAACAGCACAACACTGACTGCTGGGTCTATTCTAATGTGAAATTGGGATAAAGTATGATGTTTTAAACAAAGACTAAAACTAGACTAGGTTCTCAATGGCAGGTCCAGTTTGAATTTAATTTAGTACAAAACAGGTTTAGTATGAGTAGGACTGGTATGGTTACTGATAATTTGGGTAATATTGTGTACTGTGAGGAGAGATGTCAGTATTTCACTGAGAAAAGGGACTGCTCATGTACTACCCAAACCATGTCCATGTTCAACGGCTGATTAATAGAGTTTATAAAAGTTCAAATAGGTTCTTATTTTGAGTAATGCAGGTTTTTGTTGTTTGTTTTTGACTCATTCAGTAAATCCAGAACTTCATATTACTCACAAAAAATCTTAAAGAACCTTTCTGCATAAGCAATGGTCCACAACAAATTATTGTGATGTGGAAACTGAAAAAGCAAACAAAAAGCAGGTCCTCTCACTATCTAGAAATTCTTGAACGTGGGTGTGGGTGTGTTTGCATGATTATAGTCTCTGGAGACATAAAGCAGACAGCATTCTGTAGTGACAGTGCATAATAGTTCAAAGTATATTTACCAATAAAACAAATTTGATACAATGAATAAAATATTAAGTACACAGGACATCATAGGGTAGTGCAAACATAAAATATATCAAGCCATGAAAAAGTAATGCAAAAATTTGTATGTGCACAAGCTTTGAGGTGATTAACTCTATAAACTGCATTTTAAAACTATAAACTTAGAAAGAGGAGTTTGGGATAATATGTCTGTTTGTTTCTCTCCTCTACATCAGACTCCACCCCCTTTGCTGTGTAATGCGCATGTGTGTCTCCTATATGGTTTCACAGATGCAGAATCATGGTCAGTGTCGGGTTGTGGGATACATCACAAAGGAAGAAACAACCAGAGTCCTCACAGGTCAAAGGACATGATGGCACCGTGTGTGGTTTTGTATGTCTCTGTAAAGCTGGTGATGTGAACTTGAAAAGAAACATAAGAGCTCTGGCCAAGTTCATTTGTTCCCAGTTCCTCTCTGCTGGGTGGACATTAGGGTCTGGAGTACTGAAGTAATCCTGTGAGAGTTCTGGAGTCAGTGTGTGTCCACAGTGGTAGTGGAGATCTGGGTGTAGAGTTATCAGTGTGTGCTGGGAGGTCAATGGTGTTTCCATAGAGACAAGGATGCTCAGTTTGTGTTTTCCCTTTACTGTACTTCCTCTCACTAAAGGTGAGTGTGAAATTCTCTCTTAATGCTGAGTGACATGAAACTGTACATATATGTGATAATCTAAAAATGTTATTAAAGTGAGTTGAATCATTCAAGATTTATTTGGCTGAATTAGAATCATAACCTGGCTGGTCTTAGAATGAAAAAATATGATTAAATGGTCCAGAATGCAAACAGACTATATCTTTGCATGAATTAAAGTTTATTAATCAACAATAAATCAAAAAGTCAAAAGATGTTATTTCAGAAAATGAAAAGACAGGTTGGGGAAAATGAAGGGAAAAAAGAAATACAAAATAAATTGGTAAAAAGAGCTGGGAAAAGTTAAAGAATAGGGCTAATTTTGTTGGAGCGCTTGGCACAGGACAAGGTGCTTTTTATAGCCTGCCATGCTCGTCTGAAGAAGATGCGTACTCTCTTCAACCTCTTGCATTCTGAGCCTTTATATTTGAAATAAAAGTAGAATTTTTAAACTGGTGTCCATGGAGTGGATGTATGTAAACTCTGATTATTGATGTGGTGCTTTGATGCTACTCACCAGCTGGGGTGTTCTCCACTTTGACTGCCTCTGTAATCGATTCCCCTACTCCACCCAGATCCTCTCTTACATCTACAGATGTTTATTTTTCCCAAAAATCAATACAAATGCAATTACATAATAAAGTACAGGCACACATTTAAAGTGAACAAAGGTCATATCCTACTGTGTGTTCTTAATGGAAAGCTAGATTTATGCAAGAAAGTACATCTGCACCTTCTACATGGGCACTGTGGTCCAAAGAGCAAATCTCTTCCGTTGACTCTATGATCATAAAGTGTTCAGCAGTTCTGCTCCGGACGGTACGAACCTCCTTACAGTCCTGCTGTTTCTTGAGTGAGAAATGAGAAATAATCAGTGATGAATTGTAAAGGAAATGAATCATCCATTGACCCCACCTGGGCAGTGGAAACTCCACTAATGGACAGCATATTTTGGATTGCCATCTGTACAAGTCAGGGAAATGTGAAGGCAAAATAAATAAAACTGTGGATGCATTAAAAAGATGTAGACACTTACACTTTCTCCCAGATTGGCACAGTAATGTTGCTTAAACCAAGCAATGGGAGCAGGGTATCTATAACTCTTCTGGCTTCTGCTGATAATATTAGTAATTAAGTTGTCCCTTGGCATCTAGAAAGGGCAGAAGAAAGCTCTATTGTCACTGAACGATAATAAAGCTGTTTACTTTCTTTTAAAAAGTTTGCATGTGTTTTTGGACATTAAAAAAAAACTTTAATTTTTAAGAATTAAAGATTTATTCCTAATAAGTAATTGAATTTGAAATGAAAATTAGGCTTTGATTACAACACAATTTTCTATAAAACAAGGCTTATTTTACATGCATTTGTGCACAGGATTACTTTTGTACCCCAGTTTCATATCTCTATATGGAAATGAAAAATCAGAGCCTGTAGACTTTAAATATGTATATACAGTTATTATGTAACAGAACAAATGACCACCTGTAGCTCAATTTCTTCTACAAATGTTAATAAATGTGAAACAAAGGTTGTCTGTTGTGCGACAGTGCATAATGGCCACACTCGTGGTCTTACAGAGGCTTTTCTAAAACAAGCCCATAAGTCACTTTCCCTTGTCTCAGTCAACGTATTTCATCTAATGGAGTTCGGTTACCCGAATATTTTCAGCTACGTCCCCTTTTATTTATCAAGGTTTCCTTTTGTTAGTTCACTCTCTACTCACTTATTCCGCATTTGAAAATATTTGTGCGGTCCGTGAAATTAAACAGCTGTGACGGCCCGAGTGCCGCAGGTCCCACAAACTCGCTTGACGTAGACAGACGTCTATTAGACGAACACGAATAACGAACACAGTGGCGCTCACACCAAACAGGCAAGATGAACATGAGCAACGTTGAACACAGCTTACAAACATAAAGTGCACCACGTACGTGAACATTAGCGAACACAGACCGACAAGGATGCACACACCAACCGGGGTTTAAACACACACAGACATTAGGAGAATAACCCGCTGCAGGTGTGTGTGACTACATAGTCGTGGTTTCACACAAGACCATGAACTCCCACTGCAGGCGGCGGGCCGTACCACGTGACTAGTGGGGCGGGGAGCTCACTATCAGCCCACTAATTAGTTCTCCGTTCAGTCAAAAGTTCTCTATCATTAAAATGTGTGTTCTCATTTTAAATTCGCATATTGGCTACTTGTTTATAATACGATTCCGTTATCAAATATTTAGTATCTGCCTTTGTAGATAAAATTAAATTCTACTTACGTTTTGTTTTCGTTTCTCAGTACCTCTTACGCGTGAAGAATTGTTTGTAGTCTCTGTTGATGTTTTGTCTAAAATGATCGTCATCGGCAAATCCACTCAATAAACTGATCTGGGGTCAGAAATAGAATGACACACATTATGACATAATCGAGCGCTAAATTCTGTTCAGTGGTTGTTTAGAACAATGACAGAAGTGCAGCTGAAATGACATTATAGTCTCATATTAAAAATCACATTTTAAATTCATTTCCCCCTCTTTACGCTATCATTTTGTTATCAGGCTCAGATTAAAAAATCTAAATAAAGTAAATATAACCTATACATGTAAACTATATATTAATTAATTAGTAATCATTCCACATAGGTACAGTTCACTCACTCTGTATTCGTTATAATCCAAAGTCATTTGAACACTCATTAAGGATCAAAATGCAACCTAAACAACAACAATAATACATTCTTAAGAAATTATACAATTTTAACTGAAAATTAGGCTAATTGATCACAATACAATGTTCAACAAAAACAAGGCTTATCTTTACTCGGGTGTTTCAGTACCAAAGCTACACAGTTATGCAAACACTTTCTTGCATAATATATGCTTATATTATGAAATTGAGCAACTGGAGAAACAGAATTAAATGCTCCATTCATTACCGCTTCAAATGGTTTATTATTTTTAAAAAATATATTTTTTAAAAGTGCAGGATTGTAGCCCCAAAATATATCCTATATGAAGTGACCTGCATTAAGAAATTAATTGTTGATGTCACTTACTATTATTATTGTTATAGTAGTAGTATTTAGTGGGGAATCATTTTATGGTGTTGATTGGAGAATACTATTAAACAAATTAATCTTACCATCAGTAGTAGTTGATGAAATTAATAACTTCTAACCATTTGGAGGTGTCATTGTTGTAGTAGGTTTAGTTGAAGCTGTTGGACTTGATGTGTCAGTGTCTACTGGAGTAAGATTTACAGGTTTATATGGAGCCTCTGCAAGAATAGAAAAGTGTGGTCAGTTCTAAGTATGAACTCTGTTTCTGTACTGTTCACTCTCACTGGAGATCACTTCCCATGTGTTTCTGTTTGTGTTGTATTTATACCAGGTGAAGCTCTCAGCTCTGGTGTGTATATCAGTGCAGGAACAGGGCAGAAGCCTGAGTGCTGCAGCTGATATGCATGAGATTTAACTGCACCACAATAATACATTGATTTCAAGATTTGGTTTTATGACTGATGGCAGTCTAAAAAGCAAATTGTAATTGTTCAAATTCTACCTTATATGTTCAGATAACATGGAGTGCCTCTTATACATTATCAGAAATATATGACATGTCGTCTCTAACTGGACTCCTACTAGATGTTTTCAGTGTTTCTTATAAAGTAGCTACTGAGAAGATATTTGATGATCTACAGATGTAGAGAGAAAGTCAACTCACCATCAGCAGCAATGAGCAGATAAACACACACCTGCATTCTTACTGAGTTCCACACACTACACACGGCTACAGCAGGACTGCTGATACACACCATACACACTCTTCAATACAGTCTACTGAATGTTCTGATAACTACAGTTACAGTGGAGATGAAGTGTATTCAAATGAAGCTTTGACAAACTTCTATCCCCAACACACACAACAAATATAGGGAGGCAGTAGGGTTTTATAAGTTTTTAAAAGTCATTTGGTGTGTCCTCTTTCTTCCTTAACAGTCTCACATTATAAGTGAAAATGTCATCATTCTTACTTAAGTTGGCTCGGTCCGTTGTCACAGAGATGTGGCGGCCCAGTGGGACAGACCTAAAATGACTCCCTAAGTGCTGTTAGTTCAGTCTAGCACACCTGCCCCTTTGTACATGCATCATTTATGAACGTATTTAAATCCCTCTGTCACTGGAGTGGTTGTCGGTCTTTGTTCGTACTCAGGTTGGCGTTAATGGTCGTTTAATAGATGCATGTCTTCGTCAAGAGACGTCTGTGCTTCCTGCGCCTTGCCTTGCGGCACTTGGGCCATCACAACAAACAAAATATTTGTATTTTCTTATACCTGCGTGCGGGGGGTGGCATAACGTGAATAAGTGAATAAATCATATAAAAGCAGACATTGTGTTCACTTTGTTTTCAGTAGGCTACACCAAAAGTGAGGAGAAGGCCTTCAGTATTTTGAGGAGTTCCCTTCAGTATTCTGGGAAGAGTCTCATATATAGTCAGGGCCATTGGACCTGGACTTCACCATCTCTCACACCAATCTTATTCCCATTTCCTTAAAAAAGAGAGAAGCCTGCAGCCAAGGGATCAGTTAAGATGAGGCAAAAAAGCAAAAGAAAAAATAATGTATATGTAACATGCTGCAACCGTCCCTGATCTGGGCTGAGTTGCAACATCTGACTTGCAACATCTGACTTCTTCTATTCAAATAAATAAGTGGATGTCATGTGTAATCATTTAGCATTTTTTCTTCACAAACTAAAATATTTACTGTATAAACTGAAAAATCTTTAGGATTTAGCATTGTTGTGAATCACTAAACTAATATTTAGTTGTATAACTACTGTTTCTGAGAACTGCTTCACATCTGTGTTGCATGGAGTCGACCAACTTCTGGCTGCTGTAAACAGGTATTCCAGCCCAGGATGCTTTCCACAGTTCCTCTCCATTTCTTGGTTTTGCCTCAGAAACAGAATTTTTTATGTCCCCCTCAAGTTTTCTATCGGATTAAAGTCCGGGGATTGGGCTGGCCACTCTGTAACTTTAATTTTGTTGGTCTGGAACCAAGATGCTGCTCGCTTACTGGTGTGTTTTGGGTCGTTGTCTTGTTGAAACCTCCATTTCAAGGGCATTTCCTCTTCAGCATAAGGCAACATGACCTCTTCAAGTATTTTGATATATGCAAACTGATCCATGATCCCTGGTATGCGATAAATAGGCCCGACACCATAATAAGAGAAACATCCCCATATCATGATGCCTGCACCACCATGCTTCACTGTCTTTAGAGTGTACTGTGGCTTGAATTCAGTGTTTGCGGGTCATCTGACAAACTGTCTGCGGCTCTTGGATCCAAAAAGAACAATCTTACTTTCATCAGTCCACAAAACGTTTCTTCATTTCTCTTTAGGCCAGTCCATGTGTTCTTTGGCAAATTGTAACCTCTTCAGCACATGTCTTCTTTTTAACAGTGGGACTTTGCGGGGGCTTCTTGCTGATAGATTAGCTTCACACAGGCGTCTTCTAATTGTCACAGTACTCACAGGTAACTTCAGACTGTCTTTGATCACCCTGGAGCTGATCATTGGCTGAGTCTTTGCCATACTGGCTATTCTTCAATCCATTCAAATGGTAGTCTTCCATTTTCTTCCACATCTCTCTGGTTTTGTTTTCTATTTTAAAGCATTGGGGATCATTTTAGCTGAGCAGCCTATCATTTTCTTTATATCATTTTCACTTCTTTATATGTTTTCCCCTCTCCAATCAAAGTTTTAGTCAAAGTATGCTGTTCTTCTGAACAATGTCTGGAACGACCCATTTTTCTCAGATTTTCAGAGAGAAATGCATGTACATGTGTTGGCTTCATCTTTAAATAAAGGCCACCTGATTGACATGTTTTTTCACAGAAGGAATGACCTCACTAATTGAACTCCACAGTTATTATTTTGAACACACCCATTTCAATTAATTATTCAATTACACAAACTCAGGAGCATGCATATCATGAATGTTGGGTCTGATGGTTTTCTATGACTCTGCTACACCTACTGGTAAATTATTTACCATGTAGTAATATAATTTCTACCAAAAACAGTGATTGATATGATTAGTCATGTTGGACTGCTATTATTTCATCTTCCTTTGTAACTCAGTACAGTAAGTGATGTGGAGTCTGAGCTTCCTAGACACCACCATCTCCAATGATTTCAAACTAGAGATCACAACAGCCATAATCAAAAACTTTCATCAGTGTATCAGGAGCTGCTTTGTATCAGAAACTCACCATGGACCCCACACAACTAGGGAACGCCACACACTATCTGTATAAAACCCTCTGCTCAGGTATTTGTTACTGCTTCAACAAAACCTGAACTTCACAACTTGTGTTTCCCAAAGATGGTTTTCCTTTAAAAAAAATTTAAAACCATAAAAAAGTGCTGTATGTGATATATGTGATCCTTTATTTTAACTATATTGTACTAATTGTATTGTATCATCTGAACCCCCCTCAGATACAAAGTGGCACTCACTTGAACATGTGAACGAAGCACAGCAATACAATCCTGTAAACAAACAAACACACACACACACACACACACACACACACACACACACACACACACACACACACACACACCATGGAAGATTTGACCTTGAAGGACATGTGCCAGTAATGATGTGGAGGTTGTTTTTCTTATGTTACAGTGGATGGTATGTGAGCATTCACCTGTGTCTCCTGCTCTCTCTTCTCTTCTGTTTGCCCCTTTCTTAGCCTCGTTTGTCCATGTCTCTGGACTACATTAGAAAACCAGACAGTGTGACCCACAACTTGTATGCATGCATGCATGCGTGCGTGTGTGTGTGTGTGTGTGTACCTTTGTATCTCCAGCACAAGACCCCCACGAGACCCAGCAGCAGGAGGAGGACAGCTCCCACAGCAGTAGTCATGAGGATATATAATAGATCACCAGCAGGGTTTTGGACATCTGAAGGCAAACGTTATACAAATGTTATGTGTATTTGTGTGCGTGTTAGTGTTTGTGTTTTTACACAGCATGCATTTTAATTGCTTTTTAAGATATTAGGAGACCATGTTGATATGCAGTAAATGCATGTTACCGTCAGTCAGAGTCTTTGCACTGTCAGTAGTGGAAGCGTCAGCTGGAGCCTTTGCACTTGTTTTGCCATCAAATCTTGATGTAAATTCTGTTGTTGAGATTCCTGGAGAGGAACATGTGTTTGTTAGCATAAGATGGTGTACTGCTTTAGTACTAGCAGTACTAGGGTAGCAGTACTGAGTCTCCTGTGTGTGCAGTGATGTGTTTTGTCTCCCTGTTGTTTTTTAATTGCTCAATTTAATAGTGATTTAATACTCAACCTGTAGAAGCACACCCTACTGTCATACTCCACCACATTTGCTTGTTAAATTAATAAATATTTACTCTAATATTATATGATTTTTAGCATTGTTCTAATGACATTCACTATCCTTATAACAATGATAGTTATAAGGTGTAACTGAGCAAATTGGTTGCTCCATTTAGGTAATAATTTGAGCTTTGTTTGATATTAAGTACCAATTTAACAATTTTTTAATATTTGATCAGAATCTACATTTCAAATTTACTAACATGTTTGTTAAGAGTGGTCTTCATAAGTCCTTCATAACAGCTAACACAAACCTAAATACACTTTTATAAAGGCTGATTCTGACAGACAGCTGTCATACAGTCTTCTCTTCATAACACAATACTATCAGTTGATTAGTTGACATAACACTTCATTCAAGGGCTATAGGTTGTTGGGTTTTTTTTGTTTTTTTACCTAAGTTTTAAATATGTTTCCAGTTAAAATAACATAACGGGACCCCCCAGCAGACAGAGTCGGCTGAGAATGAGGACAGCCACTAAAGCCACCCCAGTACCCCCAGAGGAAAATCAGGTCTGATGACCAATACCGTTTGTTCATCTTATGTAGCCCAGTCCTGTGTTGTTCCCGTTTGTCTGTCTTTATGCTCACTGTTATGTTTCATTATTGTTGTTCTCCGTTAGTCTTCCCTTAATGTTGTATTCCCTTGTTGTTCATTTCTCGCCCTCACCCTGTTATCATATTATTATTCTTCTGTTAGCCTGTTTGTTCTTCATTTTATAATGTGTTGTTAGTCTTTGTTGATTATTAAACTTATTATTCATTCTATTCAATCAGTTTGGTTAGTTATGGCGTCGTCACTTCACACGAGTGTTCACTCTCCACCCCTGCCGCGTTACAATTAGTTGTTGCTTACCAAGTGAGGGGTGACATCTTAGAACAGGCCAGACGCTTGTGGACAGCCGAGTTTTATTTGTAGCGGAATAAGCAACAATTGTAAAGTGAAACAGGCGAGAGTAATGGCCAGATATACACACACCAGGGAATTGCTCAGTACATGCTGATAGACCAGCGATAATACTTTGCAGGGAGTGAACGAAACCAGAGAGAATAAATAGTGTAGCAAAGATGAGACACAGATGACACTAGTAAACTGGTGATGAGGATCTGGTGAGGTTGTGCCGGGGAAGACGGGAGTTGCAATCACGGACTGAGGGCGGTTGCGGGAGGTTACTAGGAAAACTGAGTAGATGTGAACACCTCAAACCACGTAGTACCTTCCTGTTCTTGATACTGGCTGGAGATGAAAACTCCCATATGACTGTTATAAATGAACGCTTTGACAATGATTGTCATGACACTCAATTGAAAGTGTTCTGGCCTGCTCTATAAATAAGGTGTTTTATTTTATTACTAATAAAATGTTGATTGATCTCTAATGCCACACCATTCTACCAGTCACAGAAAGATCAGACAATATATGTATAACTCCATGATAGAGCGTCAGTGTGGAAGCACTAGAATTCTTTATATCAAGCCAAGTGCCACATACAACACATGCTACTGATCACATTCTTGCAGTGCTCATCTTTGTTCAGTTTTCCACCTCATCTCATTGAGTATGTCTGTGTTTAGTGTGTGTGTTTATCCGTATGGCTATGCCCTCCCTGTGTTTCACACCTGCTCCTTATTGTGTGTCATTAGTATGCATGTATATAAGTCTTGTGTCTGAGTTTAAGTGTTGTCGATGTTTAAACCCGGTTAGCCTGCTAACCACTTAGATGTCTTTTGTGTATCACAATAAATGTTTGTTGTGTGTAACATGACTCTTCCTCACATCCTGCTTTACCTCCTCACATCACAAAAGCAGGCCTTAAAAAATGGAGCTCTGCAGCCATCACTTGTTGAAGCAGTGGGAACTGAAACTGTGACTAACAGCTCAAAGAAAACTAATCATTCACCATTCTATGAATTTCACAAAACAAACGTACATAAAGTTAACTATAAACTTATGGAGTTTCTAACTGAGACTCCAGCACCTGCCATACCTACATAATCTCCATCTTAAACAGACATAAGCAGTGTGCAGATAATACATTAGCATTTATCAAACTCCGCCCACCAATGACATCACCTCTCCACACTGCATCCACTACCTTCATCAGCCCATGCTGTGTCCTACACCATCATCATAGACACGTGCGAAGCCTCTTCTTGTGCAAAACTACACCGTGTGCTTGGATTGGTCGTTAAACACTTTGAAGCCGTGTGTAAGAAAATTGCCAGGAAACTATCAGTAATCAAAAAAACACACTGAGTTAATTCAGAACTTTTGTTTATTTGTTTATTTTAAATTTAAATGAATAACAAAGGAAAACTATGTAGAAATAATGACTTTGTGTGTGTGTGTGTGTGTGTGTGTGTGTGTGTGTGTGTGTGTGTGTGTGTGTGTGTGTATTAGTTAAGTTTGATGGTGGTATATTCTCTTTTATCTGCAGTGTCTTCGACCTTTGCTGTTCTGGTTGTGTTACTGTGTGCTAGAGTGGAGTACATTACATCATCCTGCAGAGAAAATATAAACATTAATACTCACACACACACACACACACACACACACACACACACACACACACACACACACACACACACACACACACACATATATTCCTATACAAGTTCACAATTATAACAGGTCTCAGTGTGAAGTTCTCTGTACAATATCCAGTAATCCATCTCCTACTTATCTGCTCACCTGGTAGACAGGTAGTGCACGGTGCTGGTAACACGAGAGTCATGGGTTTGACATACTGTCATACTGATAAACATGTGAGTTGATATTGATAAAAGCACATCTGCCTTATACTGGACATGCAAACATGGACTGTGGGTGTGATAAATTGAAAGTCTGACAAAATAGACCATTTGTGCCTTCAGAATGAAGGAAGAAAGCTGAAAAGACCCTTTAAAATGGGGCAGTGTTCAGTGATGTAACAGCTGAGAAAAGCATGCTACCCTGCCTGTGTCCTGCATTTTGAGGTGGCTTTTGTGTGCAAGCATGTTAATGAACCATATGGGTTCAGCTAGAATAGAGTGAACACAGCATGCTGTCAGTCTTAAGGGGGACTGTGTACTCACCTGTGTCCTCATGTCTCTGCTCTCCCTCTGCCCACATCTCTGAACTACAGAATGAAACCAGACAGAATGAGGCACAGTAAGCACAACATGTGTGTGTGTGTGTGTGTTTGTGTGTGTGTGTGTGTGTACCTCTGTATCTCCAGTAGATAACTCCAATTCCTAACAGCAGCAGAACAGGAATGAGGATGAATTAATACATTCTGGCAGAATCTGAATCTGTAAATGGGAAAATATAAATAAGGAGGGAACGTGTGTGTGTGTGTGTGTTTGTGTGTGTGTGTGTGTGAGAGAGAGAGAGAGAGAGAGAGAGAGAGAGAGAGAGAGAGAGAGAATGTGTGCATGTGTAACAAATAAAATGTGAATAAATGTTACTATTTCACTAAAGACACAGCCGAGCTTTCACATTGTATCTTCACATCTTATCAAAACACATCAGAACTATGACCTCTTACCTTTATCTGGGGTCTCTGTGTTGTGTGTTCCAGTAGGTCTTTGATATGATGTTGTAGTTGAAGGTATTGGTCTAGTCTGGACTTTGGTCATTGGAGTAGAGTTTGTAGTGAAAGTGGGGGGAGAGGGAGAGAGAGAGAGAGAGAGAGAGAGAGAGAGAGAGAGAGAGAGAGAGAGAGAGAGAGAGAGAGAGAGAACATTGCATATGGACTAAATGAAAACAGCAGCAGGTTCATTTACCTGTAATATCAAGTAACACTCTCCTGACAACCTTACTGTTCAGGGAACACACATACACTCCTTTATCCTCCTTAGTCAGTTGTGATATGA
Organism: Electrophorus electricus; assembly: GCF_041902795.1. Taxonomy (NCBI): domain Eukaryota; kingdom Metazoa; phylum Chordata; class Actinopteri; order Gymnotiformes; family Gymnotidae; genus Electrophorus; species Electrophorus electricus. The sequence goes on from NC_137498.1 coordinate 7,298,053, forward strand.
GTAGGAAGACATTTCCTGGAGATTAACTGAGCCGTTGAACTCTGCCTGTGTAACGCTGAGTCTGATCAGTGGGGTAGATTTCATTGTCTCTGAAGGTCCATTTAAGAGTGCGTGCTTTGGTCTGTAGTCCAGTCCAGGAGCAGGGCAGTAGAACAGACCCTCCCACATGACCCTGTAGATTCGTCTGTCCAGTTGTGGATGTGCAGTCAGTGGAACACACAGGAAGCAAAGCAAATCATTATAGACACACAGTTCAAATAAACTATCATGTAATCATAATAATCATGTGTTTAAGAAGTACAACTCCATGGTGATCTTTAGAATGTTAATAGTGTTGACCTACAATGAGATGGCAAAGACATTTGCAGTGTTTGTTTAAAAAAGCAACATACAGGTCAGGATAAAATGAGTTTTGTTAAGTCAGTAGCAATACAGATCTGATTTATTTCACCAGTAACAGTGAGTTGCATGTCTGTGTATTCACTCCCATTAATATAACACCTGTAGTCTCCCTCATCCTCTTCAGTCAGGAGTGATATGAGTAGAGAGAGATTTCCTGGAGAGTGAGCAGTAGCCAGCTGAACTCTGTTTCTGTACTGTTCACTCTCACTGGAGATCTCTGTATAACTGGAGTTTTGGTGTTTATATCAGGTAAAACTCTCAGGTCTGCTGTGTGGTTCAGTGCAGGAAAAGGGCAGCTGTACTGAGTCTCCTACATGTGCTCGGATATGTAATGTTCTTCTACTCTTTACCAGAGTGCAGCCTGCAGAAACATATAACAGTAAATTAAGATAATCAGGATAATCCTTTTGAAGCTGTATTGTGTATTTAAAATTAAGTCACAAAATGCAGGAGTGACCAATGATTATTTGTGAAGCAAACATTGAATCAAATTCTAATGAGAAAGACTCACCGACTCACACATAAATGTACAGTTTCATATAAAATGTAATTTCATATCACTCAGCATTAAGAGAGAATTTCACACTCACCTTCAGTGAGATGAAGCACAGTGAAGAGAAAACACAAACTGAAAACACCACTGACCTCCCAGCACACACTGACAACTCTACACCCAGAACTCCACCACCACTGTGGACACACACTGACTCCAGAACTCTCTCAGCAGTACTTCAGTCCAACAGACCGTAATATCCACCCAGCAGAGAGGAACTGGGATCAAATGAGCTTGGCCAGACCTCTTCTGTTCTTTAATGTTCTCATCGGCAGTTTCACAAAACCAAACACATTATTGTTTATTTAATGTTTATTTAATGACATTTTGCACTATATTGGACTGTTTGCACTTGTGTAGCATGTTGTCTGTTGCACTGTTGTTTTTATGTTGCACCATGGTCCTGGAGGAACATTGTCTCGTTTTTGTTGTGTACTTGTATATAGCTGAAATGACAATAAAATCTCTTGAACTTGCTACGTGGGTCCTGAGAAGACTTGCTGTTACTCTGTTATAACTTCACTTCACAGCGCACACACCCACTCTGACCCAGCTGCTGTCCCTGTGAAATGCACATGCATGGTGTGGCTACAGGGTGGAGCTGTTTCCTGCACAAACCTGTTTCCTACTCTCACTGTGTTTTCTCTGTTTAGACTGACAGACTAGAAAACACACACAGACTTTTGCTGGTAGTCCATAAACATGATTTGCTAGGGGTTCACACATTTTTCCCAAATTTCCAAATACAAATATTGTCATTTGCAGAACATAACATCTGGTCAAAATAACAAAAATGATGCAATGTTTACAGACCTCAAAAATGCAAAGAAAACAAGTTTAAATTCATTTTTAAACAACACTAATAAAAATAATAATTCCAAAATCAATATTTAGTGGGATGACCCTGATTTTCAACCACAGCTTTCATGTGTGTTGGTTTATTCTACTATTCTCTCATTGCTCATTAAATTAGATTAAACAAGAGGTGATGACCCAGTCAGAACCTCATTAATTATATATGAACATGTGTGTGGGTGTGTGTGCGGCTGTGTGTGTGTGTGTGTGTGTGTGTGTGTGTGTGTGTGTGTGTGTGTGTGTGTGTGTTTCTAAGTGTGTGACCAAAAACATTTTTTGCAAAGTCACCTTTTGTGAATAAAACAAAGTGGAGAGAAAATTAAATCTCACAAGCATTCTCACTAAGAAACACTGCATTCTCACTAAGAAACAGTCCCTAATTTTCACACTCTCGTACGTGGACATGCCTAATAATTTAGTCTCTCTTTCTGCCGAGGTTCACCTACCCCTGATGTCATGATGTTATTGAGCCTACACCCGTCTCAGCTGCCATGGCTACTCCCTCCACCCACTGATGTCCCTTGCTGTAGCCCACCACACCTCCACCCCAGCCAACTACTTGATGGACGTTGATGGACGTTCTCTTGCAGGAGAACGTTATTATTATTTTTTACTTTTCTCTTAAAATTGTTATTATATTGTTATTATTGTAGTGACTGTTGTCGGCCAGAGGAGGACGGGCCCCACCTTTGAGTCTTGGTTCCTCTCAAGGTTTCTTCTTCATGCTCTAGGGAGTTTTTCCTTGCTACTGGGGGCTTGGACTCGGACATTTGTAACACTGCTTTGTGACAATTTCTGTTTTAAAAATCGCTACATAAATAAATTTGATTTGATTTATTATGATACACCATTCAAAAATGTCATATTCATGTGACACTCTGTTTAGGAAGTTGCAGTTATATGGACTTAATCCCCCTGTGCTGCTGAACGGATGGCTTTAATGCAGCTAGTGAGTCATTAATATGTCAACAAAAGAATAAATAAATGAATTGAACATTTAATATCAGTCTGTTCAGAGTATGACACACCTGAGTGTGTGCTGCGGTCCCTAATGCCTTTACAGATTACAGCAGAGTATCTCATTTCTTGATAATCCTGCGGAAACCCAAATGTTTGGTTAAATGAAGAAAGCTGCTGAGGTCATTAGAGTGGAAGTAATGTCTGTGCATATGGAGTGATATGCAGTGTTAGCTCAGTGGTTAAGGTACTCAGCTAGTAATTAGAAAGCTGCCAGTTGCCACTGTTGGGCCTCTGTGCAAGGCCCTTAATCCTCAATCGCTTAAATTGTATTCAATTATAACTGTAAGTTACTTTGGATAAAAGTGTGAGTTAAATGTTGTAAATGTTATATATTGGCTTTCTGTATTTCTGAACTATTTCTGATTGCTTACTTCTGTTTTTTGCCCCTCCTGGATTTGTCTGCCTGGATATTTTGTCTCTCTGGATTTCAACCTGGACTTTAGTTCCTTTCTGTGATGCTCCCTGGCTCTGTTTATCCTATAGTACTGGTTCTGATCCTTGCCTGAGTTGAACTGTGTTGGATTATCCTTTTCTGATTAAAATCACATTTCATTTTATCCTCGAGCATCTAGCTTTCTCTGAAACATCAGTGTCACTGGAGTGAATGTGACATTGTTCCTCAGAATCCCTCATGAGTCAGTTAGTGATTTATTGATTAAACCATGAGGTTCAGAGTTGGATCACAGCAGAACTTAAAGCCCATGAATCTCAAAAAGTAACATGGTCGTGTGTGTGTGTGTGTGTGTGTGTGTGTGTGTGTGTGTGCTGTCCAGCCTTCCTGATCAAGTGTGTAGTGACCAAGAGCTGGATCATACATATAACCAAGTGAGGAATAAATAAACAGAAATAAACAAGTGAGCACATTTCCACTCATTACTAATAACCACCTGAGAAATAAATATAACTTCTTCAGATATTATATATACATATATGAAGAAGATTCCAAGTTCCACATCCTGAAAAGCACCTTACTTGTAAGAGATCTTCTTCACACTCCATTTAGGCATCACTGTTTGGTACAACAGGACAAAAGCAACAAACACAACTGGCACATCTGGGTGATGCTGTTGAATGTGCATGTTCATGTGTTTTAGCACACACACCCTACAACACCAACACACTGTCCTCGTCCACCACTCAGGTCACTGGGAAACTTTCCCACACAGGTGATTTGAAAGAAACAGGTCATAGTGTTAACGATTCAGTAAATGTCGCCAACGAGCTTGAGCTACATTTAGCCTAGCATGTTGCTAACTTGCTAATAGATTACAGCTTAAGGTTTGGAGTGGAAATTGCAGATGTGAAGTTTGATTCCACATTATGTTCATCAGCCTTCACACTTAGGCTACCGTGTACTCTCCGTATGACTGCATACAGTGAACTGTAATGTGTATGGGGTGATTTGGGATGAAAACACATACCATGACACTCCTAATATTTATATTTTAGTATAACTATATAGGTAATAATGTCATATAAAGCTGTAGCAAGCCAACTGCCTCAGCTACAACAGCAAAATAAATTCACTTTGCAGAACCTTTTCAACACAGCTCTACTGCCCTAAGCAACCACCTCCTATGACCAGCCTACATATAAACCCTTTCACACCAAGAACTGGACCAGAGTCGCCTGTTTGGGATAAAAGGTGATTTTCACATTTGGTGTTTTTGCTCGAGTCTGAGTGAGACTGTATCCATGTCACTGATCTGGTTTCACACTGTGTACAATTCTGAAGAACCATCTGCTCTACTTTGGAGTTCAACCTCGGTCCTAAAGAGAAAGTAACAGACAGTGACATCCAACAGCTGTCAGTGAACTGCACCACACACACCTTCATGATGTATGTTGTTATCAGTGGGTATAAACAGAAACCACAACTCTCTGTCCTGCTTTGGCTCTTTATTTATGAAACAGCAATAGACTCTCACAGTGGAAGTGATGTGTACAGACAACGGATGGCATTTGACTATAAAATGACCTGCTTAACATAAAAATGTGCTACAATTTAAAGATTAAATATCCAAAAATGCTTCAACAGAGATACACAAATAAAATGAAGAAAAACTATTCTGCTGAAAAAATCCATAATGTAATAAAACATAATAAATTGTTTGTATTATTGTACAGACATATGATGTTTATATGGGCTACAGTAGAATACATCACATCATCCTGCAAAAAATATCACAATTACAAAATATTAGCACACATACATATAAAATAATGCACACCCTGTTGAGTGGATTAATACAAGTGTTAATCAAAAAGGTGTCATTTTATTAGAATCCATGAACAACATGCACAGAAGAAACAGCCATGCAGATACACGTTTCTGTGACATGCCATATAAAAAAGTGTGAACAAACAGTCTGTAAAATGAATCTGCTGACTGATAAACGACATATGTCATGTTTCGTACTTTCTGCAAGTAGGATTGTGTACAGGTCGTCTGCTACAGTGTACTGATGTTTTAGGGCCAGATAACGTTGCATTTTGCTTTGTGCTTGTGTTTGTGTTCCAGTGGGTGATGTAGTTTAGTTTGTGAAGTGTAATAATTTGGTTTGGTCTGATTGTTTGTACATATGATACTTGTAGGAAATGATACTTGTAGGAATCACAATTATAGTTACAGACTGAAAACATTTTAATTGACGTTTACAGCGTTTAACATTTAGATTTAGCAGTTAGCCTCCTCTGCCAAGCAGAAGATGAAATCAAGAGGAATAAAACCCAAGTACTCTGGTTCTTGGAGTGGCTACACTGTAATGTTATCAGTCTTAGTCCTGCCCCTGTCACTGTTAGTCCTCCCCCTACAATTCCTACCTTATGCCAGTCTGAAACCTCACCTGAAGTAACTAATTAGCAGTTAATTAGTAATTACCAATAGATACAGAAAATTATACAAAGACAGCACTGAAACCAAGACAGAAGAACATAACTACAATTCACTGGCTAGATACGATACAATACAAAAGTCTGTGTGTGTGTGTGTGTGTGTGTGTGTGTGTGTGTTCAGGTTTGTTAATTTAGTTTGATATTGACATATTCTGTATTATCTCCATTATCCATTGCTCTGGGTGCTGGTCTGGTGGTGTTTATATGGGCTACAGTAGAATACATCACATCATCCTGCAAAAAATATCACAATTACAAAATATTAGCACACATACATATAAAATAATGCACACCCTGTTGAGTGGATTAATACAAGTGTTAATATAATAAATGTATTGTATTGCAGAGGTGTTAATTGTAATATACATTTAATCCATAAATGCACATGTAAATATAATTTATGCAAGCGTGTGTGTAATCTGTTTTATACATTCACAAACATTTAAACACTCACCAGCCACTTTAATAAAGACCTGCAGTCTGTAATTTAATATGTGCACATGTCTTACAGGTGTGCACCACTGTTTAGTGTGTGACCACAGGAGCACTGCTGAATGGATCCTACCTGGATGGTAGACCACTCTCAACAAACAAGTGTCTCTGCAGTGGTAGTGTCTTTAGGGCATGTATGAGTGTGTAACAAGAAAAGCAGTGTGTCTGAACTTTATACACAAGCCTGTGGAACTGCACACAGGTATATAATGCAGCTAGCAGATAACGATGTAGTGTAAAGGTTATCCTAATAAAATGGCTGAGGAGAGTAACCACGTAAATACATCACCTGCCCTTTTTAATACAAATGATAAATGTGTGTTGATCAATTTTTCTTTAGTTAATGAGTACTTACTGAAGAGATCTTGAAAACTAGTCAGACCAAAATGAATTTTTCCAGTACGCAAAATATACCCAGATGACGTACTGCTACGGCCAAACAATCCAGTACGTGACCAGGCCTGTCTCCGTGGTGTACTGCATCTCATCATGCAACAGTGGTGGTAAATCACAAGTGGGTAGAACTTCATACGTTCGCGTGACCTCTTAGTATGGTTTGTGTTTTTTACACACTGGATATTATGCATCATACTACTACAGGGAACAGTAAACAGTATACAGTATATAATGAGTCCAGTATGCCGCATACAGTATGTAGTAAGCTATTTTGTATATAGCCCAAAGGTTTCTTGTCTCATGTCGGTGTTACATGAAGGGATTGGCCAGCAATTACATTATTTTCCTTTTCCCCGGATGGCCGAGACATGTTTTGCTCCTTTAGTTTAAAACAAAAGCTGCTAATGTTACTAACAAACTCTGGAAGCCAACAGCAACAGCAGGTAACAGTCGTAATTAAGTTGGACACTGGAGGTCAACAGCAACCCAAGTATAACCTTAGTACATAATGGTCTTCATACATAAGTTAGATCACTACATGTCCACAAAGCTTTCTTAACCTGCTCAAACCTCATCCAAATTGTAGTGACGAGTTTATTCACTTTTCTAGTTCACAGTGAGTCATACTGCACATTGACTAGTCTGTGAGACCTTTATTAAGACCTGGATGCAGTTTGAGCTGGTTGAGAGTCATCTGTGGGCATGTATTTATGAAGGTTAGATTTGGGTTGCTGATGACCTCCAATGTTTGTTAGCAAACTTAAACAGAATTGCACTCAAAATAATTTTGTCTAAGGGGAAAAATAATGTAAATTAGACTTTTCACCTAAATACTCCTTTAAATGCCTGAGCTGTCTATTAATATATTTCCCCTCTGGTGCTCTGAAACAGACGCTACAGGTAACAGAAGCGTTACTGCATGTCACGTGGTCATCACTAGTTAAAGGCCAGCAGATAACTACCATTAGCTAGTAGGTAGTGAATAGTCAAATAAAAAAGAAATACAATTAAAAAACTTTAGTCGACTTTAGTTTTTTAGCACTGATTCAGGCACAATTTAGGTACTTGCTCAATTTTAAAAGTATTGTTTTAGCAATGACATCAGAAAAAAACCCAAATGATACACAATCCTACTTGCAGAAAGTACGAAACATGACATATGTCGTTTATCAGTCAGCAGATTCATTTTACAGACTGTTTGTTCACACTTTTTTATATGGCATGTCACAGAAACGTGTATCTGCATGGCTGTTTCTTCTGTGCATGTTGTTCATGGATTCTAATAAAATGACACCTTTTTGATAAACCATTTTGCATGACGCTGATATGACCTGTTAGGATGTTTATCTCCTGTCCCTCTCATCCCTCTAACCTTTCTGGCACTTTTCTACTACTTTGGTTGATTCAGAAGTTACTTCTGAGTGCAGTGAGGTGTCTAAAAAGGCCCAGTAGCATAAAGGTACTGCTATAGAGCAGGTGATCATAATAAAGTCATCATCAAGCATATAGCGTACACACACACACACACACACACACACACACACACACACACACACATGCAATGCTTAACATCTCTAGCTGCAACAGTCATAAGTGAATGACTGCTGAAAAGTCACTGGTAAACTACAGCACATTAGGCAAATAAAACTACTCTGTGAAACTACAGAATATTAAACAATTAACTGCTCTGCTAAACTACAGCATATTAGATGATGTCATACTGCCTGTTATAATTTAGCAATTAGAATCGACTGTGTGCACTGCAGTAAAGACTGTAGTGAAGTTCTCTGTGCACACAAGAATAAGGCCCTTAAAGTTTTTCCATACTTTCAGAAACACATGACCTCTCACCAGTACCTGCATGACTTTCACTGGGTCTTAACATGCAGACACTAATCACTAATCCAAGCTCTCACACTGTAGAACAGATCTGTGCACTGAATCAGAGTTCACTGATATTATAACATGGATGTGTGACACCCACCCGTGTCTGCTGATCTCTCCTCTGTCCTGTTTGTCCCTCTCTGCTCACCATCTGTTCACATCTCTGAACTACAAAATTAACTCAGTGTGAGATGGACAGATATGTATGTATTTATTTATATACAGATTTTATTATAAAGAGCATCTCACATGTTTATCAGTATGTGTGCTCTCTGGGAAGCAAACCCATGAGAGTGTGTTATCAGCACTGTGCACTACCTGTCTACCAGGTGAGCAGAGGTCTGTATTACTGGATAATATTGTACAGAGAACTTCACACTGAGACCTGTTATAATTGTCTGTGAACTTGAATAGGAGTGTGTTTGTGTGTGTCTGTGTGTGTGTGTGTGTGTGTGTGTGTGTGTGTGTGTGTGTGTGTGTGTGTGTGTGTGTGTGTGTGTGTGTGTGTGTGTGTGTATACCTCTGTATCTCCAGCAGATGACTCCTCCTAATCCCATCAACAGCAGTAAACCCCCCACACCAGCTAAGATGACATGACGTGTGTATACTGGAGAATTGTCTGCATTTCCTGCATGTGGGAATGTAGGAAGCAGAATTAAAATATGATGTATTATTTGTCACTTTTAATATTATATTGTATGATTTTTATAACAAGCATTCAATATAATTTTTTTTTGGCACAAAAACAAAGAGGATGGAGCATGAATGAGTCTCTGTATCTCTACAATCTGAAATTACACATTTTGGCATTATACTTGATTGAGAGTTGATCATATTGATATTGATTAATATTGATATAATTATTAGTAATTAATAAAAGTTGACATTGTCAATGTCATTAAGATTACATTTGTAGTCCTTTAACCATTTTCAGATGTTATTGTTGTAGTAGGTTTAGAATGAAGCTGTTGGACTTGTTTTGTCAGTGTGCACTGGAGTTCCAGGCATTTGTTAGTGTCTCTCTCTCTCTCTATCTCTCTCTCTCTCGCGCTCTCTCTCTCTCTCTCTCTCTCTCTCTCTGCCTAGCCACCCACTTCACCTCCTGTAACATCTCTGTTGTACTGGAACTGACAATCTTTCATTGTTATTCTACCTATCCCAGTGTCTGCCTTTGTCTGTCCCCATTCCTGTCTTTGTAACTGTCCCAATCCCAGCTGTGGTTCGGGTTCCTGTTATCCCGTATCCCGTGCTCCTACTCTCAGCCGGGCTCCCGTCCATCCCACTGCCCAAGCTGGAACCCAGTCGTCTCCTGTCCAGCCTGCTGTCAGGTCTCTGGTTGTGGTACAAAGTCCTGTTTCCACCCCTCACCCGATGGACTTCCCCCTTTTTTTCCTCCTTTCCCACCTGTCCTTGTCCAGGTTCTCCAGACCCTGCTGTGTGACGCCGGGCTCGGGCTCCCTTGTCAACTGTTATGCACGTCAGGAGCCCCGTGTTAAGGAGGGTGTGGGTGCTACTGTAACACCCCTCACCACCATCACACAGGAGCCCCGTGTTAAGGGGGGTGTGGGTGCTACTGTAACACCTCTCACCACCATCACACAGGAGCCCCGTGTTAAGGGGGGTGTGGGTGCTACTGTAACACCCCTCACCACCATCACACAGGAGCCCCGTGTTAAGGGGGGTGTGGGTGCTACTGTAACACCTCTCACCACCATCACACAGGAGCCCCGTGTTAAGGGGGGTGTGGGTGCTACTGTAACACCCCTCACCACCATCACACAGGAGCCCCGTGTTAAGGGGGTTGTGGGTGCTACTGTAACACCACTCACCACCATCACACAGGAGCCCCGTGTTAAGGAGGGTGTGGGTGCTACTGTAACACCTCTCACCACCATCACACAGGAGCCCCGTGTTAAGGAGGGTGTGGGTGCTACTGTAACACCCCTCACCACCATCACACAGGAGCCCCGTGTTAAGGGGGGTGTGGGTGCTACTGTAACACCTCTCACCACCATCACACAGGAGCCCCGTGTTAAGGGGGGTGTGGGTGCTACTGTAACACCCCTCACCACCATCACACAGGAGCCCCGTGTTAAGGGGGGTGTGGGTGCTACTGTAACACCTCTCACCACCATCACACAGGAGCCCCGTGTTAAGGTGGGTGTGGGTGCTACTGTAACACCCCTCACCACCATCACACAGGAGCCCCGTGTTAAGGGGGGTGTGGGTGCTACTGTAACACCCCTCACCACCATCACACAGGAGCCCCGTGTTAAGGGGGGTGTGGGTGCTACTGTAACACCCCTCACCACCATCCTCCTCCCCATGTGCTCCTTTGTTTGTTTTTGTTCCTCCACATGCTTTGTGTGGTTCATGCCCTCACACAGGGGTCCTGTGTTTCCCCTTTCACTTACCCCCGTCTCCTGGGTCTAGTCTCACCCTCATTATTTACCCTATAAAGCCCAATCCTGTACAACCACTAATGTCAGTTATTTTGCCTTAATCGCATGTATTACCTTGTTTATGCAACATTAGCACAGTATGTTCATATGTGCTTTCATTTTCATTAAAAAAACAAAAAACAAAAAAAAAACACATCAAACCAGGCTAACTCATGCTTGCATCCTGCCCCACACTCTTTAATTTAAACCAATGCGTGTTACCGCCATTGGTAGTTGATGGACTGAAGGTCTTATAACCATTTGGTGACGTCTGAAGCTGCAGGGCTCGCTCTCTCTCTCTCTCTCTCAGTGCATTTCAGTTCAGTAAGCTTTACTGGCGTGACCATATACCACTATAGTATTGTAGTATTGCCAAAGCAGTATTATAACATGAACATTACACAACATTACAACCTTTGCAATTATGGAAATTAAGAATTCTGTTATGATAAAGAACTTGAAGAGAAACTATAATTGGTCTGAAATAATAATAATTGGAAGAAGTAAAAGGGAAGAAGTGAAAAGAAAGAGAAATAAATAATAAGGATGGAAAATAATAAATAGTTAATAATAATAAATAGTTAATAATAATAAATAGTTAGGTAACTTTTATAAACTGGGTAATATAGTCTGTTTGTGTGTGTGTGTGTGTGTGTGTGTGTGTGTGTGTGTTTGGGTGGGTTAATCACTGTCCTTCGTCTTATGGCAGGCAGATATGCATCACCCAGCTAAAGCGCTGCTTTCCTTCTTTTCGCCCAGTAGGATGGGCAGTTTCAGTGTTAGACAGACACTTAAAGTTGGGGTGGACCGTCTCAGATTTTGTAAAATAAATTTACCATATTTGGATGAATTTTTCACATTCAGTGAGGAAGTGCAGCTCTCTCTCTACAGTGTCATATTTAGATTGCTGACAGAGTCTCTGTTCTCTGGGCAGCCATGACATTTATATCGGCTGGTCTGGACGGCCAGGCTGTGTTCTCTGAGTCTGGACTTTGTCAACGTGGTTCTGTGTTTAATGCCAGTCACTGTGTACAGGTCGTCTGCTACAGTGTACTGATGTTTTAGGGCCAGATAACGTTGCATTTTGCTTTGTGCTTGTGTTTGTGTTCCAGTGGGTGATGTAGTTTAGTTTGTGAAGTGTAATAATTTGGTTTGGTCTGATTGTTTGTACTTCAGACTGGTCCTGATGTGTTAGTGTTAGTGTGTGTTAATGAACTCAGTGTCAGCACCAGCTGTGAGAGGAGACTCTTCTCTCTGCTCTTCTTTTTTTCTTCGTTCTCTCTCTCCCTCTCTGCCTCCCTCCTTCTCTCTCTCTCTGCTTCCCTCCTTCTCTCTCTCTTTATGCAATAGTTTATGCTCCATCACATTTGATAAATATGAATGGATGAGAAAAATGTTGTATTTGTAGAGTCAGTGGTTCTAGCCCATCTGGTCTATTACACAGTTAGTGTTAACCATCCTCCAACTCCAGTCATGATCAGTGTCTGACCACTGAAACACTGCTGGCTGGATATCTTTCACTGTCAGAACACTCTCAACCTACCAGTAGCACTGAATCCAGTAACACTGCTGTAACTGAACCACTCATACCAGCACAACACCCATTACCAAGCCTCCAGCACTGTAGTGGGACTGATGTATGGATAATGGTTCAGTATCCACATATACTGAGACATCTGTGGTCAGAAACTGACCAGTGATGTCCTGGGTGCAGGGTGACACACAAACTGTGTAAGACACCAGGTGGACACAGTCTATAATTATACCTACACATTCACTTATTAGAGGTACTGAAAGTGTTCAGTGAGGGCAGGTGAAATGTATGTTAGTTGTGTTTAACTCTTCTAGACTGGTGACAGAGGGTGTCTGGTGACTAATATCTGAGGATAATGTGGTCCACATGTTAGATACATCAATATGTAATGGTGTTTCTCTACTTTTAAATGTCCTGTTTTTGAATTTTAGTAATATCTGATGTATGTGTGTCTAATAAAGTGTGTGGTGAATGTATTTATATTACATTTATTTGTATATTTAAAAAGTAAGTTCATGGTGGAGAGACTAAATCGACTTATGAGGTTTTCATTGATATTAGGAATGTGGTTGCTAATAATGTTTTACCTGAAATATTAAGTCTTATGTATGTGTATTCATTGTCTTTAATATAACACCTGTAGTCTCCCTCATCCTCTTCAGTCAGGTGTGATATGAGTAGAGAGAGATTTCCTGGAGAGTGAACAGTACCCAGCAGAACTCTGTTTCTGTACTGTTCACTCTCACTGGAGATCACGTCCCATGAGTTTCTGTTTGTGTTGTGTTTCTGCCAGGTGAAACTCTCAGGTTTGGCGTGTGCTTCAGTACAGGAGCAGGGCAGCAGTACTGAGTCTCCTGTGTATGCAGTGATGTCGTCTGTCTTCTGATTCTCTGCCAAACTGCAGCCTGCAGAAACACGCAGGATAAAGGCCTTCACTATTAAATGATTGTGAATGTCTTAAGTAATGCCACAAAACTAACAGTTAAATAAAGGTCAGACACAATATATGTAACTCTGTGATAGCGCATCAGTGTGGAAGCCTTCACTAGAATTCTTTATATTAAGTCAGCAATTGTCACGGAACGCTCCCCTCACCACTGGTCACGTGGTACGGCCCACCGCCTGCAGTTGAAGTCACTTTTTGTTCTGTAATCACGCCCCCATGATGGCACACACCTGCCCCTGGTTTAATGTTGTGTGTGTCGGTGTGTATTTAAACCCCTGTTGGTGTGTGCATTAGTGTTGGTCATTGTTTGTGTTGCTAGTCCTACGTGTATTCATGTTAAACGTATATGTTTGTGTTGCTGTCGTTAGTGTTCCTGCAGTGTTACGTGTATTCCTGTTATCCGTTTATGTTGTGCGAGTGCCGTCGTCGTAAGCGTTACGTGTTAATAAATGTGTGTCAAAGTCGAGGGAGTCTGTGCGTCCTGCTCCGCGCCCTGCGGCACTCCAGCTGTTACAGCAATCAAGTGGCACATACAACAAATGCTACAGATTCTTGAAGTGCTGATGTTTGTTCAGTTTTCCACCTGATCTAACTGAGTTTGTCTGTGTGTCTAGTGAGGGGTCTGGTGTTGTCTGTACAGGTCTGAGTAACAGAAATGATCCAGTTAGATTCCCATTCTAATTACATTCCCATCATGTATGAAGACTTAAGCGTCGGTCACATCTAACTGCCACCTCGCTCATGTTTTCACATGGGTGGAGCAAAATGAGGGGATTATGGGTGGTCTTGGTATCGTGTAATTTTGGGGAACGTAGTCCTTCAGAAAACAGCTAACACTACTTGTGACATTGTTCTAATAATTAGTATAATAATAGCAGCTGCTTTTCTTTCAGAAAGAAGTAAGTAAAGCTCTTGCCCCTTCAAGTGAATGAGGTTTTTCACCAGGCAGATTTTTCTCGTGTTCGGTGTGAAAGATTATTTATACTGCAGATTTAGTGTCTGATGCTGCCTTTAAATTGAACCTAAATAAGATGCCTTAGCAGGCAGCATATGTCAGAGGGAGAACAGTGATCACACATTTATTCAACAGTCTTGGATCTGGAAGCATATTGGTCACTATTTCCATAGACATTCCAGAAAATTCTAATTTAAAGCCTCAACCCAACCAGCTACAAAATTAAGCTAATAAAAGAGCAAAATTACAAGACTTTGTACATAAATGCTTCATGAACTACAAATTCCATAATGCCCTCATACAGGTAGCTGAGATATGTGTACATTGAGAGAGACTGAGCTACAACGTCATTTGTCATGGCATACTATGTCATTTCAACCAAGAAAATCGTAACACATTGATATATGTAGGCCAAACTCTCGACTATGAAGTCTTATTCTTGCTTGCCCCAACTGCTGTGGTCATCTGTGGTCTCTTGCAGAAATATTGTTATTCATCAATTGTTATTCAGGACAGTAAATCACTCTACCAGCTGTGGGTTCCTCTCGGATGTGCTATGACAGGGATGCTGCTCGTATGTGGTCACTCTTTGATCAGTCAGTGTTGGACAAACTCTGCTGTTGATCAATCAAGATCAGACTAAAGAAATTCTGAACCATATGGATTTAATGCTGGAGCAGAGCTGAGAGTGGAGCTGGAGCAGAGTTGGTGGACTGAAGACGTACATTTGGAGAAATCTCTCCCTTGGGCTTGTGCTCTCTCTCTCTCCCTCTCTCTCTCTCTGTCATGCTCTCTCTGAGTCACATTCTCTTTCTGTCTCTCCTTCTCTCTCTTTTTTCTGCCTGGAAGCCCCAGCAGACATGCTCTACTGTTCCTGGCCACCCAGTTCACCTTCTTTAATGTCCATGTTGTCTTTCTCTCAATCTATCTGGCACTTAGGTAACATTTAGAAAGTATTTTCTGTGCCACATTTCTGTAACTTATTTACAGAGTTTCATTATAATATCTATTTTATTCTAATTGGTTTCATTATAATATCTATTTTATTCTAATTGTTTCATTATAATATCTATTCTATTCTATATAAACTTCTCTTCTGTTATGCTAATTAACTCTTTGCTACATTGAACTCATGAAGCTCGGCTCTCCGTGTAGTATTTGTAATGAGACTGATGGAGTCCAGACACTCGCAGATGATGTTAATCACTGATAATTTATTAAGAGAGAGGAAATCCAAAAGGTATAGTCAAAATTCTCTGCACTGGTGGATTGAGGCTGAGTGAAGAGCCAGCTATATTTTTATATATATGTAGAGTGCTGACACCAGTTTCCTGTAAAGTATCCAATCTCTGCACTGCACGTTTAGTAGATCAAATCCTATGTTAGTTTGACAGAACCGCTGAAAAAGCAGGATGCATTAAGACTGAGGAATTTTAGAAAGGTGGTTATGCATATTCTCATAACACATGCTAGACAATGCAGTAGAGCATTCTCTTCAGAATATAAATTGTAATTACAGGAATAATTTGGAATCAGATACATTTTGTAGTTTTATGTGCATTAAACCTTTGCCTGCACCTCTGCTGTTGGTTGTAGGTAAGTGGGACAGGGGTAAATAATTGTAGTAACAAAAACTCAAAATATGTCACTTGTAATATCAAACTGACATCAACACTGACAACTGGTCATAGCAAAGCCTTGCCTCTTATTTTAGATATTTCAAATCAAAAATCTAAAATAAGAACACATTAGTGATTTTGATCCAGCTGGTCCACCTACATTAATGATCTGCACATTGTGCAGTTTTCAGAACGATAATGTAACGCAGAGGCAGACAGGACTTGACGCACATGTGTAAACGAAAGTTCTTCATTTGCAAAACAGGTGGACACAACGGCAAAATTAACAAAATGATGCAAACTAAGCACTGACTAAATGGAACACCAAAAAGGGAGAAAAACGATACAGGAACTGTGCAGAAACAATAAAATTGTGATGTAACATTTGATACTAAGGCATCGAAGCTTGTATCACACAGTGTACTGAAGCTTGTATCAGTTACTATTACCACTAAAGTTAATATTACCATTAATATTACCACTAAAGTTACTAACAACACGTGACTAATGATGGTCGGCGATTCAGACGTCACTGAAACACAGGATGAGGGTGAGACTGTTTCATAAGTTTGGCAGTATCCTATAACTTGGAAGCTTTATCTTTTTACTAAAAAAAATTGGAAATGTGCTAATTATAGAAGTCAAAAGTGAGAGTAAACATTTCATAACGCCAACCTGTTGTTTTTACATAAAAGGGAAACAAGGATTTTACACAAATTATTTCAGAATTTAATTACTAAACATCATTACTGATCATCCATTTTTTTTAATGACATATGAAGGCGGTGCAGTGTTGTATTGTTTATAGTGCTGCGCAGTTTTGAATCTATGGCTGCTATAATTTCTGTACACCACTAGGTGTCGCTGTTTTGTCACCAGATTTCAATGCTCCAAAGCTTCGAATTATTTAGCAGTACAATAAGGAAGAACCTCAAACGCTTCACAGGACTTCGTCTGCACATCATTACCAAGAAGGAAGTTAAACAGTAAACACTAGAATAACGAGCAGGCTAATAACGTTACCAAACAACAATAAACTCACGGGAGGACGAGAGCGCGCACGTTCAAAGACCCACAACCAAGACGATAAAACAAGGGATATTTATACAAAGATTAACGAAGGCAAACTAGACAAAGATGAAAACAGTGACAGGAAAACCAAACGAGGGGTTGGAACAGAAAAACCAAAACAAAGAAGCATGTGTGTTAAAAACCTGAGACATTCTTACTTGAACTGCACAAGATATTTGTTACAGTTAAAGGAGTATTTGACCATCACTGAACTAAACGTTACTGGTAATGTGCACAGATGACAGCACAACAACAAATATGACAGCAGAAAGTCTACAAGTAACTCAGACAACCAAGACTTTGCTAGTGTGGATACATAAGAAAACCTTAAAGCTGGATTTATCATTTGCAGTTGGATTTGGATCAAATACCGTGTTTTACCTTTAATGGTGAGTTTGATGTATTTATAGTACTGGTTAAGATAACACCGGTAGACTCCCTCATCCTCTTCAGTCAGGTGTGATATGAGTAGAAAGAGATTTCCTGGAGAGTGAGCAGTACCCATCTGAACTCTGTTTCTGTACTGTTCACTCTCACTGGTGATCACGTCCCATGTTTTATTGTTTGTGTTGTATTTCTGCCAGGTGAAACTCTCAGGTTTGGCGTGTGGGTCAGTACAGGAGCAGAGCAGCAGTACTGAGTCTCCTGCGTATGCAGTGATGACGTCTGTCCTCAGATTCCCTTGCAACATGCAGCCTGCAGAAACACATGAGATAAAGGCCTTCACTATTAAACATGGCTGCACAAGTACATGTAAAATGGCTGTTATTACATATGACATAATAATAATAATAATAATAATAATTATTATTATTATTATTATTATTATTATATATGACATACTTAACTATTATATATGACATACTTAACTATTATATATGACATACTTAATTGCTGCAGGTCCAGTCACCTGATGGTACTGATGGTACCAGCCAACTGATGATGGTACTGGAAATCACTAAGAGATTTCCCAATAGATGTTGGTATGATGGATGCATGACCATCAAGTTATAAGATGTAAATGTCTGATTATATTGATTATAGATTGTCTCTCTCCCTCCCTCTCTCTCCCTCGCTCCGGCTCCCTCCATCCCTCCCTTCATCTCTCTCTCTCCCTCCCTCCCTCCTTCCTTCTCTCCCTCTCCACTCCCACTAAAGTTATTACCACTAACATTACCACTAAAGTTACTGATAACATGTGACTAATCTTGTTTGAAGCTTCAAACATCACAGATACACAGGATGAGGTTGAGACTGTTTCATAGGTTTGGCACTCTCCTATAACTTAGAAGCTTTATCTTTTTACTAAAACATTTGAAATGTGCAAATTATAGAAGCCAAAGGGGAGAGTAAATGTTTCATAACGTCACCTTGTTGTCTCCCAGTATAGTTTTGTACTATGTTTTCACATAAAAAGGGAAACAATGATTTTAAACAAATTATTGCAGAATTGAATTACTAAACATCATTACTGATCATCATTTTTTTAATGAAATATGAAGGCGGTGGAGTGTTGTATTGTGCAGCTTTGAATCTATGGCTGCTATAATTTCTAAGAACCACCAGGTGTCGCTGTTTTGTCACCAGCTTTCAATGCTCCAAAGCTTCAAGTCCTTTAGCAGTACAATAAGGAAGAACCTCAAACGCTTCACAGGACTTCGTCTGCACATCATTTCCAAAAAGGAAGTAAAAACACATCTGCAGATGAAAACACACCTGCATTCCACAACACACTACACACAGCTACAGCAGTAACGCTGCTACACATCTTATACACTCTACAAAACTACAGTGTACTGAACACTGAAAACCACCCCAGACTACAGTCTGCCTGTGGGAATCACCACACAACTATGACCTGGAACTCTACAGCTCTCTCAGTAGAACTCCACTGAAATTCTCCACCCACTAATATCCACAATAGAGGGGAAGTGTGTTCAAGTGCAAAATAAATTATTCCTCCACTTCTTTCTCTCTCACATACAGACTAAATCTAACAGTGAAACAGTGTCTTTCTAGTGTCATCACTTCCTCCTGAGCTGCCCAGTGTTCAGTCCCCATCCTCAGTAAAGTGGTCCTGCAGTAAGAAGTAGTGCTACACAGTGATCCCCCTCAGCACTGTTTGGTCACATCATTTCATTCCTGCACTTAGTGATCAGAGGACCAAACTGAATGTGTAGCTTAGCAAATATTAGACAGATCAGACAGGAAGAGCTCTAGACTACATGCTGATCAAAATAAACATTGATCATTTAATCAGGTAAACATGAGCATTGTCTGATAACATTCATATTATTCATAAAGTACAGGTGGAATGCAGCAGTCTATGATCATGACGTAGTTTTCATACTATTGAGAAAAAAACTACTTAATTGAAGTTGTGAAATCCACCCACTGACACAGAACCACTAAAGGAGTCACCAAAGTAAAGACCACTTTGGATGTAGACAGTACAATGTCATCACAACCCAACAGTTATCACAGGAAGTAGAAACATTTTCTCTACTTTTCTCTTTGTTACTTTGTTCTTTTTGTTGTTAAAGCTGTCAAAAGCTGTTTAACAACTGTTTGCTAAATGCTGAATATCTGTAAAGTAACTAATTGAGGCTATAGGCTAGTGTGCACTGCACTGTAATAACACAAATAAAATAAAATAAAAAGTTAAAGACAAAAACCCCCAAAAACAAAAATTGTAATAAAAAATGTATAAATGCTAAATGGTGAATAGCTGTAAAGTAACTAATTGAGACTGTAGGCTAGTGTGCACTGCGGTGTCACAACAACAACAACAACAACAAATAAAAACTGTAAAAAGACAACCCCCCCCCCCCCCCAAAAAAAAAGCAAAAATGGTAATAAAAAATGTATAAATATAAGAACTGAGAACAGCAATAGAGAGAGTGGCTTTCCTTGCCTAGTACCTCTATGCACATTTTGTGATATTATTACATTAATACTGACTGTGGCCTTAGGTGTGCTGTTAAAGATTTTACGCAATGTGAGGAGAAAAACTTCGTTTTCTTTACTGAAGGCCTTCTATGCATAGCAGTTTCTAATATGTGGAGTGAGGTGTAACGTATTTGTCACGGTTGGCCGGGCAGCCAGAGGGAGGGACACGCCCACTCCTGCTAGGGATCACACTAAACACCTGCCTCATTCCCAGTCTCCTGACTACTAATCACCTTCACCTGTTCATTGTTCATTCTCTCCATTTAAACTCACAGGTCACGAGAGAGCGCTGCACATTAATGGCCCATCGGACTACTTGCTCTTTATTTATGGAAAATAAAGAGCACTTTGGTGCAACTTTGCCTAGCGCTTCCTCTGAACTGCCACCGTCACAGTATTAGGTTAAGTAGTCTACCCTGTTAATGGCTGAGTGTCTCCTTTGATGAAACCAGTTTGATCAGTGATGGAATAATATGTTCTAATGGCTAATGCTTTGCTTTTTCTTTTTTTTTTTTTTATTTCAATGTTTCCAAGAGATGATATAGAGTTTTACTTAGAGATGGGGTTTGTACTTAAAGATGTAGATTTCATTAAAAGGACCAAATGAGGACTTACTTTAGTAAAACGTGTTTATAGTTGTAGACCAGTACCACAGACCAAACATCTTTCATCTCCAAGGCAGCCTGACTGCTGTCCAAGGTGCTGAAACTGCACCCTTCAGCCAAGTTCAGAACCTGTGCTGTACACAGCTGCCCTGTATATGGCTGCCCAGTGGGACCCAGACAGAAGCCCCTGGTGCTTCCTCAGCTGTAGCTGTAGCCACTCACCTTCCCACCTCACCAAATACACCAAAAGGTCTTCAGAGGGTGTGCATATCCTACATTTATCCTTTATTTATAGTTTGGTTTGGTGTCCTCTTACAATGTTTGTGTGGTTTAATCTTCCAAAGAGTCATAATACAGTTTTACACAACTATTTGCCAACCTCTCTTTATCCCTTGGAATTAAACAGGCAGTTTATGTTGCTGTGACTTTAAGATGTAAGATAAATGAGCTCTGTTCTGATTGGCTGCCCTGTATTGTGCTTCATTTAAAAACCACTAAGAGCTGAAATATGTCTGAGAACTGCAATGTAGGTGTTGGGGGTTAAACTGCTGCAGGCCAAAGAGGCAGAGATAAGTAAATGAGCTGGTTCTCATGACATCAGAGAAACAGTGATTTCAAAACAGGCTATTTTTACAGATTATATTCCATATATAGACCATAAGGAATGAGAGAGTAAACAATGTGTTTTGAAAATGTAACAATATTTACATATTACTTAAAACATTTTTATTTCAATAAAGTGAGTGACATTCAGTTTTCCATGGTAGGGGCCCAGATATGACTTTGTCAAAACCAATAAGCAGAGTCAGTCTGCACTGTTTGTATTTGGTATCTTTTGTGGTGCTGTGGTTGTTAAGGTGCAGTTCCATCTCTGAATCAGCGTCTCACCTACTTCCCCTTCAGTCTTGTTGCTACACTTGTATTCCACATTATGTTTGAGTTACTGTTTCTTTTCAAGAACACAGAAGCTAAACACACATGCTACAGTTTACAAACTTGATGCAAATTCCTGAACATTATACAAATTCAGAAAACACTTTATTCAAAATGACATGTGCTATATTTTGGAAATGCGAGGCAACTTCAGAAAACAGTTCTGTTGTGTTGTGACTGAGTTTGCAGCATTTCTGAAGTTGCTCTGCATTTCGGAACTGTAGCGCACAGAATTTGCTTTTTTTATTTTTACATTTTCTGCACAATAGGTCTTCACACCCACCGTAGAGCTGGACGTGGATACCTCACTTGTCTTGCCAAATGTATTTATTCATCACTAGTCCAACTCTTTATCCTGTAGGTAGTGAGCTCTGCCACTCCTCAGGTCTCCATGGTAACACAGAGTAGTATCGTCTTGCATTTGATGAGCTTGTCAGAATTCATGAGATCAGAACTCACTGTAGCCTCTCCCTGAAACCCACCCCCACTGCCCACTTAGTAAAACACACAGAAGCACCAAACACACACATCATACACCACACGTAAAGGACTGCACCACATATACAGTCAACCACAATGAGGTGTGACCTCTGTCACAGGCAGCTGGATACAGAAGTGGGTAGTGGACAAGAGCTGCATCATACACAGAATGAACAAGTGAGGAATAAATAACACTAACAGAAACTGTGTGTGTGTGTGTGTGTGTGTGTGTGTGTGTGTGTGTGTGTGTGTGTGTGCACGCAGCAGCATGGGCTGTCCAAGCCTCCTGACCAATTGATGAACAAATGAGGAATAAATAACACAAACAGAAATAAACAAGTGAGCACATTTCACACGTAGCACCCAGTGCACCCAGATTAGCAATACATATGTGAGGGGCAAGCGGTGCATGCTGGCAATTCTCACATCTGTAAACTGGTAGCTATGACTATGGTGACATCAGAATAACTTGGGACTAAATAAGAAAACAGTCTTTAAACTGGAGTCACTTGAGTGAATTTATGCTGCCAGTCAGTGATTGACTGATTAAACCATGAGGTTCAGAGCTGAAACTTTGTCACTGATGAGGATTTGTAGACTGTTTTACAGTCTTCATGGGTGAGTGAAAGAAGTAAACATGTCGTTCACACACCAGAGAACAGCGCAGCAGCATTTTAAGCTCACGAACCCAAAAAGGAAGCATGCACATATGCATGTCTGTGTGTGTTATGTATTGCTAAAGTGCACCAAGTTTAGCAATACATATGTGAGGAGGAAGAGGTGCATGCTGTACTGTACTTTATGGTTTTATTATTTATTTGTTCATTTTTTATTTGTAAATTTTTCTAAACCTCTAAGATAAGAGGAACAACATAGGAGAACTTGAAGCCCAAACACCCAACAAGAAGAGAGAGATAGAGAGAGAGAGAGAGAGAGTGTGTGTATGTGTGTGTGAGAGAGAGAGAGAGAGAGCAGGGCAGGAAGGTGTTTTTGCATCTACAAGTATCCCTTTGAATGTACATTTACTGTGTGTGTAAAATTGTCTTTCTCCAAGTGAGCACATTTCACATACCACACCATAATAAAAAACGTTATTTTTAAATGTAGATTTATAGAGCAAAATGATCCTTGTAAGAGTCACATTACTCTTGTACTCTTCCTGTTTCTCAATTCCATCAGTCTTACTAATGTCCCTACAATTCCTAGCTTATGCTGGTCTGAAGTAACTAATCAGCAATTAGTAAGTAATTAGCACCGGCTCCTCTCTACCGGACTGAATCACAGCGTAGATTTCAGTGCCACTTAACGGAACAAGTCGGCGAAGAAGCAAATTTACTTTATTCTCCCTTAACCCAGGTGGACAAGACATGTTTGGAGTCCATATTTCGCTCCTTTAGAACAAAACGCTGCTAACATTGCTAACAAACACTGGAAGCCACCAGCAACGATAGCTAATAGGATTTGTAAATAAGTCAGATATCGAGCTACATGTCCTCAAACCTCATCCAGGTCGCTTCCCGGTGACGTGTTTCTTCACTTGTCTAGTTCACAGTGAGTTATACGACACACCGACTAATCTGGGAGACATTTATTAACACTTGGATGCGGTTTGACCAACTTGAGAGAAGTTCGTGGGCATGGATTTACGAAGGCTATATTTGAGCTGCTGTTGACTTACAGTGTTTGTTAGCAACGTTCGCATTTAACAGCTTTTGTTCTAAACTAAAGAGGCAAAATTTGGACTTAAAACATGTCTTGGTCGATAGACCGAATCTGGGGTAAGTGGTGAGCTGCTGCTCTCTTCTGATCCCAGATATAAATACCTTTGTGCAAATGAATGTATGAGGATGACAACACCTGTAGAGAAAAGGTAACACTCACCATCAGCAGCGTGAAACACAAGGAGCAGATAAACACACACCTGCATTCTTACTGAGTTACACACACGCTACACACAGCTACAGCAGGACAGCTGATACACACCGTACACACTCTTCAATACAGTCTACTGAATGACTTCACAATAACACTTATAGTGGAGAGGAAGTGTATTCAAATGAAACTCTGACGAACTTCTGTCCGCAACACACACACACACTGCTGTGTGATGGCCAGAACCACATTTGAAGGACACACACACACATGCACCCACACTCACAAATACATGCTCTCATACACACAGACACACAGTGTCACTGATGTCACTGTGGCAACAGCTACCAGTTTACAGATGTGAGAGTTCCTAGCAAACATCTCCTCCTCCTCACATATGTATTGCTAATCTGGGTACACTGGGTGCAATGTGTGAAATGAGCTTAACTTACTTACTTGCAACCCCACACTAACCATGATGCTACATCTGTGAAACCATATAGGAGACACACATGCTCATTATAAAGCAAAGGGGGTGGAGTCTGATGTAGAGGAGAGAAACAAACAGTATTATCCTGTCACTCTATTCTCAAACTCCTATTTCTAAGTTTATAGTTTTAAAATGTAGTTTACAGACCTGCTTTTTGTTTGGTGATTTTTCAGTTTCTGCTTCACAATAATTTGTTGTGGACCATTATGTAGAAAGGTTCTTTAAGATTTTTTGTGAGTAATATGAAGTTCTGAATTTACTGAATGAGTCAAAAACAAACAACAAAAACCTGCATTACTCACAATAAGAACCTATTTGAACTTTGATAAACTCTGTTAATCAGCCTTTGAACATAGGCGCGTCAGCGTCTTTACCACCTCAGATGCCTAAGAGACTTCAGACTGCCCTCCAAAGTACTGCGGAACTTCTACACCTGCACTATAGAGAGCATCCTCACGGGGAACATCACAGTCTGGTTTGGGAATAGCACCAAGCAGGACAGACAAGCACTCCAAAGGGTAGTGCGTTCAGCAGAGCGCATCACTCACACGGAACTTCCTGACCTGCAGACCATCTACTACAAGCGGTGCCAGACCAAGGCCAGGAAAATTGTGAAGGACCCCACCCATCCCAACAATAGACTCTTCTCTCTGTTGAGGTCAGGGAGGCGCTTCCGCTCCCTGAAGGCCAAGACAGAGAGGCTGAAGAGGAGCTTCTTCCCACAGGCCATTCGGGCCCTGAATCAGGGAAACTGAATAAACTGTGGGGACCACCACCACCATGTAACATGACTGTATATCTGTACATCTGTATATATAGATTTATACTCAATTACCTTGTTACACAACAACTGTAGATATGTTATTATACAAAATTATTATTTTGTATAAATAATAATTTATACAATTATTATTATTATTATTATTATTATTATTATTATTATACATAGATTATTTTCCTGGCACCAGTTTTCCAGGTGTTTAATCTCCTCCAGGTAGGCCCTCTCGTCGTTGTCCGAGATCAGACCCACGACAACGGTGTCGTCAGCAAACTTGACAATGATGTTAGAGCTGGAAGTGGCTGTGCAGTCGTAGGTGTACAGTGAGTAGAGCAGGGGGCTTAGGACACAACCCTGAGGAGCTCCAGTGCTAAGGGTGAGGGTGGATGAGGCGCAGTTGCCTACCCGTACTGATTGTGGTCTGTCTGTTAGGAAGTTGGAGATCCAGTCGCACAGGGATGTATGCAGTCCTAGATCTCCCAACTTAGTAGTGAGTAGGGAGGGGATGATAGTGTTAAATGCTGAACTGTAGTCGACAAATAGCATTTTAACATAATTTCCCCTCCCTTCGTCCAGGTGAGTCAGTGTAGTGTGGAGCAGACGTGCAATTGCATCGTCAGTGGAGCAGTTGTGGCGGTATGCAAACTGCAGTGGGTCCATGGAGGCTGGCAGTGAAGATGTGATGAAGTCTCTGACTAGCTTTTCAAAGCACTTCATCACGACTGATGTGAGGGCGACAGGGCGGTAGTCATTGAGGTCGGAGGGTCGAGGTTTCTTCGGCACGGGGACGATGGTGGACCGCTTGAAGCTGGACGGGACAATACCGAGCGTCAGGGAGAGATTGAAGATGTCGGTGAATACCGGGGCTAGCTGATCTGCGCAGGCTTTGAGGACCCTCCCGCAGATACCGTCTGGTCCCGTCGCCTTCCTGGTATTCACCCTTTTAAACACTCTCCTCACGTCACTCTCAGTGATGATGAGAGGGCGCTATTCTATGGTGGGCCCCGCGCATGTGCCATTGGCTGCGCCAATAGTGCCATTAGCACTAGCGCCGTTAGCATTGGCGCTGTTAGCATTAGCGCTGTTAGCACTAGCGCCATTAGCATTAGCGCTGTTAGCATTAGCGCTGTTAGCATTGGCGCTGTTAGCATTAGCGCTGTTAGCATTAGCGCTGTTAGCACTAGCGCCATTAGCATTTGTGCTGCTAGCATTAGCGCTGCTAGATGTAGCCTCGAAGCGAGCAAAGAATGTATTCAGCTCGTTCGCCAGACTCATCCGCACTCATCAGTCCGGAGGGTGGGCTCCTGTAGTCCGTGATCATCCGTAGTCCCTGCCACAGGGATCTAGAGCCACTCTGCTGGAACTGTGTCTCTAGTTTCTTCCCGTAGCGCCGCTTCGCCTCCCTCACCGCCCTGCGCACTCCGTATGCTGCGGACTTGTACTCGTGAGGTACTCGAACATGTACTCGCGGCCTTTTCCTCGCGCCGCGTCTTCTGTTTTCCCTCAGGATCTCCGTCGGCCATCTTGGGTCCGGGGTTACAGACGGTTTGAGGTGAGTGCTATGTAGATTAAGAGAAATAAGGGCATCTCTGCTGTACGAGATACGCGCCGTGGTGTGTAGAGAAGGGCTGCGGAGAAGTCAGGGGTAGCGGGAAGAGCGAAAAGAGCGAAAAAAGTGCCAGGTGTGGACGGAGCAGTCGTGACGGCAGCCGACCTCACCGGCGCCATCTTAGAACCTTTATCCCAATTTTACACTAGTATAGACCCAGCAGTCAGAGTTGTGCTGTTTTGATTATTAAACTACACATTACAGAATAAATGTAGTATTTTGTACTATTTCTAGCTAGAAACCACCTGTCATGGCATAAGGCAAAAAATACACTAGAACAAAATTGAGCTTGTGAGTGTGTGACCACAGCTTAGCTGCAGAGGTGCAGAAGCAACAGAGTTGTCACTTCTAGTCTAAAAAGGGCTTTAGATTCTGATCTGGTACCCACTGCCCACTGCTTGGAACTGTGAGAAATGAAACCACAGCAGACGTCAGACATCCTGAGCTCTCAGACCAGAACAGTCTCCTCCTTCTTCTGGGGTGTTTATAAGGTGTTTTGAGAGCAAAATGTTTATTGACTTTAAAAACTGCACATATTCACATTAAGATGCCATACACATATCAAATACTTTTCTACCACAATTTAGTCCACAAACCATATTTTTCTCACACCACTAATAGATTAAGAACACTGCTGTAAAAGTGGAGCCTGTATATTATATTTGATGTATTCACTGAGCTGAGTTATTTCATGACACAAGTATTTACATGAAAGTAGGGTCATACACTGACCATGACTGCAGACATTAGCATTAGGGTATTTATACAGCAGGAGACAAACAGGGAATATCTGGGAACAATTACTGGGAGGGGTAAGAGACAAAACTCACATGAGACACATGTCAAGGGGCAGAGCAGGGGAGGAGCTGCAAACTAAAACATACAAAAGCACATGGAGACAAAGACGTACTAAAGCAATAACATGCAATTGTCTTCTACTCTTTACTACAGTGTAGCCTATAGAAACATATACCAGGAAATATAGGACAATTATATTTTAACTATATTAAAAAGTACACAGACTTCATAAGATGGAATCATAAGATATGCAGAAATATTTAATAATTATTTGTTAAGCAAAATATTTTTCCAGTTCTACCTGAAAAAAGTCAGCTTGCTTAAATAACATTTTTATATTAACAAATAAATGTACAATTTAATGCAATTCAGCATTAAAAGAGAATTTCACACTCACCTTTAGTGAAGAGAAGACAAACTCAGCAGCTTTATCACTATGGAAACACCAGCACACACTGACAACTCTACACCCAGAACTCCACTACCACTGTAGACACACACTGACTCCAGAGATCAGTCCAGAACTCTCAGCAGTACTTCACTGACGTCCACAAGGATGTCAATACAGTAATGTAGTGTCTTGTGAGTCCTGAGAACACCTGAGGTCTGTTTTTTCATTGTGTAGTTTCACAGAGCCCACAGGGCCCCTGGTGCCTCTGTGAACTAGACATGCATGTTGTGGTTTCAGTGTGGGGGTGTCTGTGGGGGAAGAAAGACGAGGCTTGAGAAACCACCAGAAGGCTGGAAAAGGCTGCTTGTTGACACCTTGCCGTTAAAGCAGCCATATAACACAGCCAGTCTACTGGTGGACAAAAACTGCATAGGCTACTTATAGTGTAGCCATAACACTTTATAAACATAAAATACATAAATACAGCAAATATCATACAGCATAAATATATAAAATCAGCAATAGAGCGGGTTGTTTTTTCGGTAATGAATGGTGTTTCAAACTATGGATGTCCCCTCCACCACAAATCATATTTTCTTGTAATAAAGTGTAAATATTTGTATTATTCTATTTATTATGTATTTGAAAGATATTTGACAAGCCAGTTAAAGAGAGCCTGGGTGATCAGTTATAATTAGACTCTGCCTTTGCTATGAGCCGTTACACTTAATACTAAAAACTGCTGGTTAAAACCACAAGGACTAAAAGCACAACTAACAGCTCGCTCAGACCACGTGTGTTTTTAAAAACAGCTCAGCTAGCACAGATGTTCTAAATCCAGTCATTGTGGTCCACAGAAACATCATTATTTCCCATGTTCCTCTGCCTCATACACCTTCACTTGGGCCCAATCACATTTCACCCCTTGACCCTACCACTTAGCCCTGGCCCTCCATATGTGGTGTTCATAAGTAGGGGTTGGATGTCCGACAGAGGGCTAGGGTGCACTGTTAGTGCTAAATGGTTTTCAGAGTCAATTGAGTGTGAAATTTCTCAGAATCCCTTGTGAATCATTGATAAAATGGATGCAGAAGCAAGGGGGAAGATTTCAACCACTACCCTTTGTAACTCAGTCCCAAGGGGCAAGATGACACTTGAAAACAAGGGGTAGGAGGAAAAATGAGAGGGGATTGGGCCTTGGCAAAAATCTAAGCACTAAATCTAAGAATAAAATGGTTTAAAACATATTACATTTAATATGCATGGTTTTACCTAATTCTAGAGATATATAATAAAGTTATCTGTTACAGGACAAGGGGGTTTTCAGATCCAGTACAGACATTAAATCCTATAAGATCAAATACACTAAAATTCTTACTCTCTAATTCACCAGCTTAAAAAAAAGAGATCCCATCTAAAATCCTCAATGTCAGACCTAGCTACCATACATCGTACATTCTTTAAATTGAGAACAGCATTTTGAAGTCTGATTTCTGACTCAGTCACTGCTCAAATGGTCAAACCAGAACTGTATACATATTTTTAAAATTATGGCCCCTCTAGTTACTGGCTTAGAAGCAGTGTTACTGTGATTCTTATTACGTTATCTGACGCCAAACCAGAGGTGATAAATCTGATTTTGAACCCTGACAGACTCAGAGGGGCCTGGATGTTGCACCAACTGCTGTGATCAGATCATCATAGTGAATCAACATACAAGACAACACACTGGGAATGCACACCTCGGGACAAGAACAGGACCTCTAGAAAGTTGAACTAGACATTAATTGCTTAATTTTTCACTTATTCTTTTTAAATTGTTATTATTGTGGTGACCATTGTTGGCCAGAGGAGGATGGGCCCCCTTTTTGAGTCTTGGTTCCTCTCAAAGTTTCTTCCTCTTACTTCTTCCTCTAGGGAGATTTGTCTAGAACTGTTGCCCTTGGCTTGCTCCCTGAGAGCTTGGACTTGATCATTTGTAAAGCTGTTTTTTCACAACATCTGTTGTAAAAAGTGTTATATAAATACACTTTGATTTGAAAGAACTCATTTATAAATGAGTCACAGGTAAGTCAGAGAGTTTGGAGGTTAATGTATATTTGTCACATTGCCACATCTGTTTTAGAATTACATAGTTTCCATAACTTAAGTAATATGTGTATGAAACAATGACAAATATCACCAACATGCCCAATGTTATAACTGCCCCTGATTTGTGTGTTAGAGGCTGCTATGATTGGTCTGTCAAAACAAATGAAGACCCATTCAGGTCTCACTCAAATCCTTTATTACCATTCAGATGCCTGAGTTTGTGCACAGTAAACACAGCACCACCCAGGGCCCAGGGCATGGTAAACATTGTGCCATCAGGGCAGAGGGGACGGTAAACACAGTGCCATGTAGGACCAGGGCACAGTAAGTCCTCACGATTACATTGGTTCTTAATGGTGAGGCCAAGGTTTCTGTCAGATAGTGTAGTGGACAACATACATTCTACATAGTGCAGCTTTCACTTTATTTGGAGAATTAAGTCCATGATTGTAGACATTTATTTAATAGTCTATAGACTGTCAACTTGGTTATTTTAGCTTTCATTTTAATTGGACAGTCCAGTCTGAAAGCAACTACATTTGTGGTGTGAGTAGAGTTCACATCTCTAGTGGTGGAGTGACATTCTTACAGAAAGAGGACCAGTTTTTTGGCCAACAAACACGTTACTCCTGCAAACAAATTCCATATCAAATTTGAAATTTAACCACACTACTCAAACTGAACAGGTGCAATTAAAAATACACCCTGACTTATGTTTCATGCACTGCATTATGTATAAATAAATAAAAAATAATGTTTTGAAATTAAATACTCCTTTAAACATCTGTTCAAACTATTTTTAAAGTCTCAGGTAGCCAGTTCTGTGGCTGCCGTAATTCCACCTGCTGTTGTAACAGACATAGTTGTACTGCGCCTTTAAGAGGGAGCTTTATAGAGAGAGAGAGAGAGAGAGAGAGAGAGAGAGAGAGAGAGAGAGAGAGAGAGAGAGAGAGAGAGAGAGAGAGAGAGAGAGAGAGAGAGAGAGAGAGAGAGAGAGAGAGAGAGAGAGAGAGGGGGAGGAACCGTCACCTTTCTGCTCGCCTTCTCAACACTCCTTTTTTTTTTTTTTTGTTAACGCTGTACGGTGCTTTTTACTGTTTCCTTTCCGTATAAATACAGTGATGGTATTGAAGTGGTCCAGGAGAGAATAAAAGTCTTTCAGATTGTCCACACCAGTGTGTGTGTCACTCCATGTTAACTCCACGCATCGCGGTTACCCCGTAGCACCTGTTCCTCACTCCAGGTAAGAAGCGTTACACTGTTTTCATTAATAAGCCTTTGAAGTACTTTGAGTGTCGTAGTGAAATGAACTGACCAAACAGCAGTGAGGGAGGTTATATTGGGTCTCACCCCCTGAGCTTCTACATCATGTTTCTGTGACAAAGGACGGAGCCACTTAACTAAGAATGAAACCGTCCTCACTGACAATGTGAGAATATCTGATAGATCACTGAATGATAAGGAAGAAAGAGGACGTACCACATGACGGCTTACAAAACCTACCGCATCTCTATATTTGGTGTGTGTTGTGTTGAGCTTAGTTTGTCAGAGTTTCATCTGAATACACTTCCTGTCCAATATAAGTGTTATTGTGAAGTCATTCAGTAGACTGTATTGAAGAGTGTGTACGGTGTGTATCAGCAGTCCTGCTGTAGCTGTGTGTAGTGTGTGTAACTCAGTAAGAATGCAGGTGTGTGTTTATCTGCTCCTTGTGCTCCACGCTGCTGATGGTGAGTGTTACCTTCTCTCTACAGGTGTTGTCATCCTCATACATTCATTTGCACAAAGGTATTTATATCTGGGAGCAGCAGAGAGCAGCAGCTCACCACTTACCCCAGATTCTGTCTATCGACCAAGAAATGTTTGAAGTCCAAATTTTGCTTCTTTAGTTTAGAACAAAAGCAGTTAAATGCGAACGTTGCTAACAAACACTGGAAGTCAACAGCAACTCAAATATAGCCTTCGTAAATACATGCCCACAAACTTCTCTCAAGCCGGTCAAACCGCATCCAAGTGTTAATAAATGTCTCCCAGACTAGTCGGTGTGTCGTATAACTCACTGTGAACTAGACAAGTGAAGAAACACGTCACCGGGAAGCGACCTGGATGAGGTTTGAGGACATGTAGCTCGATATCTGACTTATTTACAAATCCTATTAGCTGTCGTTGCTGTTGGCTTCCAGTGTTTGTTAGCAATGTTAGCAGCTTTTGTTCTAAACTAAAGGAGCGGAGAGTGGTGTGTGAGCAAAATGTTTACTTCTTTCACACACCCACGAAGATTGTCAAACAGTCTCCAAATCCTCATCAGTGACAGTGATCCAGCTCTGAAGTTCATGGTTTAATCAGTCAATCACTGACTGACTCTGGCAGCATAAATTCACTCCAGTGACTCCAGTTTAAAGACTTTTCTTATTTAGTCCCAAGTTATTCTGATGCCACCATAGTTATAGCTACCAGTTTACAGATGTGAGAATTCCCAGTATGCACCTCTTCCTCCTGACATATGTATTGCTAATCTGGTTGCACTCGGTGCTACGTGTGAAATGTGCTCACTTGTTTATTTCTGTTTGTGTTATTTATTCCTCATTTGTTCATCAATTGGCCAGGAAGCTTAGACAGTCCATGCTGGGGGTTTTGTCTTTTTACAGTTTTTATTTTTTGTTGTTGTTGTTGTTACAGCGCAGTGCACACTAGCCTACAGCCTCAATTAGTTACTTTACAGATATCCACCATCATCAAACAGTTGTTAAACAGCTTTTGACAGCTTTAACAACAAAAAGAACAAAGTAACAGAAAAGGTGAGAAAATGTTTCTACTTCCTGTGATGACTGTTGGGTTGTGATGACATTGTACTATCTACATCCAAAGTGGTCTTTACTTTGGTGACTCCTTTAGTGGTTCTGTTTCACAACTTCTCTTAAGTAGTTTTTTCTTAATAGTATGAAAGCTACAACATAGACTGCTGCATTCCACCTGTACTTTATGAATAATATGAATATCAGACCATCCTCATGTTTACCTGATTAAATGATCAATGTTTATTTTGATCAGCATGTAGTCTAGAGCTCTTCCTGTCTGATCTGTCTAATATTTGCTAAGCTACACATTCAGTTTGGCCCTCTGATCACTTTATGTGCAGGAGTGAAATGATGTGACCAAACAGTACTGAGGGGGATCACTGTGTAGCACTACTTCTTACTGCAGGATCACTTTACTGAGGATGGGGACCGAACACTGGGCAGCGCAGGAGGACTGGGCAGCATCATGCGGGTGATCGGACACAAGACTAATACACACTATACAAAACACACACAGAGAGAGAAATTACCTCTTTTTTTTACAAACCAAAAATGCCTCAGCATTGCGTTAATTATCAATGGACCCGCTTGGTCGACGGTGACGTGCATTGAGGACCAGGGCTCCGAGAAAAGTTGCCCGCGCGTGAACACGTGCCCAGGCGAGGTAAGCGGCACCTGCCGGCGGACCGGTTTCCGCGCACGTGCACTTATTTTCACCTCGCTCGGATGTTTTTTCAAAAACATGCGCGTTATTCAAGAGGGTGATAAACTGTTCTTGCTGTGGAAACGGTGCCGTGGCTCTTTACTAACGGCGCACGCGCGCACACACACACACACGCACACACACACACACACACACAGACACACACACATTTTTACCATGTCATGAATATCTAACATCCCTATAACTAAATCGATGTACTTGTACCAGAAAACCTATAAATACCACCAGTGTGGTTAACAACTCTCTTTTGTTTAAGCAAAAAGTGTGTTTGTGTGTGTGTGTGTCCCCATCCACAGTGGCCTGTGCTCTGACACTATGCTATAGCGCTGGTATGGGAGTCCTTGTTACAGGCTGAGCGTCACCCCTGCCTGCCGTCCCCGTGTCACGCCGTCTCGCCAGCTGTCCACTTGCAGGCCAAGAAACGTTACCTGCTGGTGTCGGCGGGGGCGTGCGCGTTGCTTCTAGCCTACGCCTGGACCCTGCGCGTGGCCGAGCTCCACACCCGCCTCCCCCAGGGCCCGGTGCTGCCGGCCCCCCCGGTGCTGCCGGCCCCCCCGCCGCTGCGGTCCTACCTGGAGGGGGCGGAGCATGAGGAGGATGGTCCCCTCCTCTTGCACCAACACACCTCCCCCCACGAGCGCCGCGACGTCCACCGGACCATGTACAAGAGCCGGCGCTGCCGTATGGAGACCTGCTTCGACTTCTCCCGCTGCCGCCACGCCTTCTGCGTCTACGTGCACCTGCCGGCGAGGGGCGAGGCCGCGTCGGAGGGCTACCGCAAGGTGCTGGCCGCCATTGAGGAGTCGCCGTACAGCACATGTGACCCGGCCGAGGCCGGCCTCTTTGTGCTCGGCGTAGACACGTTGGACCGGGACCGGCTGTCGCCGCAGTACGTCCCCGATGCAGGCGGCCGCATCCGGGCGCTGCCGCTCTGGAACGAGGGGCGCAACCACCTGGTTTTCAACCTCTACTCAGGCACCTGGCCTGACTACGGCAAGGATCTGGGCTTCGACGCCGGACACGCCATGCTGGCCAAGGCCAGCGCCGACGCAGGGAACTTCTGACCCGGCTTCGACGTCTCCATCCCGCTGTTCCCCAGGGAGCACCCCCTGAAGGGCGGCGGGAGGGGCCGGCTGACGGCCAACGATGTGCCGCCCGCCCAGAGGTACCTGCTGGTGTTCAAGGGGAAGCGCTACCTCACCGGCATCGGCTCAGAGACCCGGAACGCTCTGCACTACGTCCACAATGG
The DNA here is from genome assembly GCF_041902795.1 of Electrophorus electricus. Classification (NCBI taxonomy): domain Eukaryota; kingdom Metazoa; phylum Chordata; class Actinopteri; order Gymnotiformes; family Gymnotidae; genus Electrophorus; species Electrophorus electricus. The sequence continues at coordinate 7,332,883 of NC_137498.1, forward strand.
GGACGATGTGATCCTGCTGACCACCTGCAGGCATGGAAAGGACTGGGAGAAGCACAAGGACGGCCGCTGCGACCGGGACAACGAGGAATACGGAAAGTAAGTGAGCTCCCATTCCCAACCCATTGCGATTTCTCATGGAGCGTTTCGCGGCTCGGGTGGCTGTGGTGGAAAGAAGGGCGCTTGCATGGGAGTGCCCCGAGTGCGAGGGGCGGGTCCCTCTGTGTGGCGTGGGCCCAGTGATTGGCTCTTGAAGCTGTCGCTCTGATGAGGCGCTCTCTCTCTCTCTCTCTCTCTCTCTCTCTCTCTCTCTCTCTCTCTCTCTCTCTCTCTCTCTTTGTCTCTGTCTCTCTTCTTCACACACACACACACACACACACACACACACACACACATGCCTGCTGTCATTTCCATAATCCAGGGTGGATGTGTAAAATGGCCTGGACCTTCGTGGCCCACGGGAAGAGGTCTGGCCCTGGTTGTTTCATCCTGGTCTCACGCTTGTCTCACTGGCTCTTCCTTGTTTTTCACGTTCCCGGCGGGTACAGCCGGAGCACGGACCCAGACCGAGATCTTTTTGCAAGGGATTCTCACAAGCGTGAGAGCACGCATCCTCGTTCGTACGCGAGTACGCACACAATTCTACTGGAAACGGCATACCCGCAAAATGCACGGACAGCTAGGTTGACCAGCGCCAGCCGGTCCGAAGGCTGAGGTGTGATTGGATCATTCTAGAAGGGGGAGGTCTAATGCAGCAGCAGGCTGGGACCGAGAGCCAATGGCTGGTTGTTGTCGGAGCAGGGCACAAGGAGAGGCCACGCCCACCCTTAGAACAGACAGAACCTGTATACGTTTATTAGGTAATGCAAGGGGATGGGGCCCATGGGCGGGGCCGAGGGGCAGGGCCATGCTGTTCGTCTTTTAAATTCTGATTTTCTTTTTTTTTGCTTTCTCGAGTCCTTCAGCAAAGATCTGAGCCCAGACAATACATTTCCAGTCGCCGTTGAAATATTTGTAGCAAATGACCTGCTAATAGAATAACCCTCATTCACGACGTCTGCCCTGTGCCCTTATATACACAAATAAATACAACTAACGTCCTGTCACGTGACTGGAGCCGTGGTCTGATGGGGGAATCTGGATCTTGGCTTTAACTGGAGTGATATGTGAAGTGTTCCTGTATGAATGAAACCAGAGGTCCTGACCCTCAGACATTTACAGTTTAAATAAATTGAAAGGGATTTCAAAGTGGCAGTACAGTCGATAATTGGACCTCTATTGAATTAAGCAGGATCGGAGAGGCAGAGGAGGGTGGGATTCCACGCACACGCACGCACAGCCGAGTGTGTTTAATTATCGAGTGACTCGGAGTCAATGAGAGGCCCTCTTTGGAAGCCTGTTAGATGTCTTTGTGAGGTTCACTTTCCTTCTCACCCGCAGGGATAAGGGGAAAGAGGGAGAGAGGGATGGAGGGGTGACGAACGGAGAGAGAAATGGCAGCCCCGCCGATAACACGCATCAGAGGGCTCTAAATTACAGCCGCTAATGGCCAGTTGAGGGAGGGAGAGAGAGAGAGGGAGAGCTGGGAAGAGATGTAGTCTGTGATAGAGGGAGAGAGAGAGAGAGCCTAAACTAATTCTACAGTCATAGCTATGGGGCAGGTGTACCTATAGACTGGTAACTCAGTACACAGTCTAAACTCATTTTAGTGCTTCACCTCTATAAAGGTGTAATGTGTCATTTTAAGCAGGTAAAAATAGAAACCACACTCATCTGGCTTTTGCTCTTTATTTTTAAAACAGAAATAAATTCTCACAGTGAAGTAATGGCTACAGTCAATAATAAAACACTTGACATAAAATGATATGCACATTTATATAACGATGGAGGCTAGGCAGGACGCACGAACGAGCCGACAATAGTTACGTTTATTAACGCCAGACAACAGACAACATAGCACATTGTATTAGCCTATCACCGACAACATCCACTACTAAACAGGAGACTTGTATACACGCACAGTAATGACACAAAATGAGAAGCAGGTGTGAAACACGGGGAGGACGTGGCCATATGAACAAACATGCACACACACACACAGAGACGTCTGGGAGGAGGGGCCGTACCGTGAAAATTTACACATCATTTTTTATTTCATTAAAGCAAAAAGCACTACTACTAAATAAATTACATGCAGAAAAGCTAACAATTCACAGAAGTATTCAAATCACCTTTCAGCAGATTAACCCCTAATGAGGCATTTACAGTGATGAAACAAATAAAATACTTGATATTTACTGGCTACCAGCCATGTTTTTGTATGATTGTTTTTTTTTTTCCATTTGCTTGATTGCATTTGTGTGTGTGTGTGTGTGTGTGTGTGTGTGTGTTTAATTTGAATTTAATTTGATGCTGGCATATTCTGTGTAATCTGCATTATCCATTGGAGTGGACGCTGGTTTGCTTTTCTGACTGTGTACTACAGTGAAGTAAGTGACATCATCCTGTGGGAATAACACATTAACAACTGTTAACACACACACAAACGCACGCACAGAGATGTTTACAAAACACACACGTTTCTGCAGGCTGCACATTGGATAGCACAAGGGCGAAACACAACACTAAGAGAAACACATGGGAAATGATCTCCAGTGAGAGTGAACAGTGCAGAAACAGAGTTCAGCTGGGTACTGCTCACTCACCAGGAAATCTCTCTCTCCTCATATCACACCTGACTGAAGGGGATGGGGGAGTGTAAAGGTGTTATCTTAAATGGAGAGAATATAAAGACACCGCACTCACCGTTAAATCTCTATCAAGCACAGTGATACTGTCATCATTAGACTGAACCCACAACTTTTGACTGTTCCAGACCTTCTGTGTTAAGCCATGTTTAGAGCAGTACTTTAACCAGATGTTACTCAAATGCACCACCATGTTGTAATGAATGCCATTAGGGTTGCAAGCAGTCAGCACTGAGGTAGTAGATGGCAATTTTAAATTTAGATTAAAACTGCAGCTATGAACATAAGATTTATTTGAGCCGTTAACACACGTAATACATAAAACTCTCTCTGAACAAGCTTCTCTCACTTCTCCATTCTGAGAGTGTAGTGATCACTGCAGAAAATCACTCCAGATGAAGCATCTGGGTCAAAGCATTTAGGTGGTGTCATTTAGCTTTTTATCTGAAATCAAAATCAGCAAAACCTACCCAAAACTAGCAAGGCCTCCTTTTGGGTCTCCATAAGTTTATAGAGGGTGCCTGTGGTGGTTCAGTCTGCACTCTGGCAGGGAACGTGGAGATGGAGAACGTCACTGCTTACACAGGAGTCTCGGTCCTGCTGCCCTGCTCCTGCACTGACCCGCACGCCAGACCTGAGAGGTTACACTGTGCCAGGCACAATTCAGCCAGAAGCACGTGGAGTGTAATGCTCAGTGAGAGTGCCAGCTTGTCCTCTGGCTTCCATCCCCAATCCAACGGCCAGACCGAGAGAGTTAACCAGGACCTGGAAAGCACTCTTCACTATCTGGCCTCTTCCTGCACATCCCCTTGGTCTGAGCACCTATTTTGGGCAGAGTTCACCCACAACACCCTGTGGCACTCCTCCTTAGACATGTCACCATTCGAGTGCCAGTACGGTTATGCTCTGCCCATGTTTGCCGACCAGGAGGCTGACATGGGTGTCCGGTCTGCTGAGCAGACGGTCAGGCGCTACTGCTTGGCCTGGTAGAGGGCATGCAGGGCTCTCTTATCTGCTACAGCTGCTCAAAATCGTTATGCCGACTTATCGGCTGGGACAACAGGTTTGGCTATCCGCCAAGGACCTGCCTTTGTGTGGTTATACCTGCAAACTCACCCCTCGCTACATCGGGCCATTCAAGGTTCTTCGCCGCGTAAACCCTGTTTCTTATCACCTTGCCCTTCCCCCACCCCACTTTCCACATATCTCACCTTAGGCCTGTATTGTGTTCGGTGGGCTCCTCCGACCCGTCGGGTCCACGCATGGTGGACGGTGCACTGGCGTACACGGTCAAGCATCTCTTGGATGTCCGGCAGGTTCATGGTGGAGTCCAGTATTTGGTGGACTGGGAGGGATACGGGCCCGAGGAGCAGTCCTGGGTCCCCTCCTGTCACATCCTGGACCGTGAACTCATTTAGGCTTTTTGGCAGGATCGTGCGGCTGGCCTTGGGACATCAGGAGCTGCCCCTTCCGGGGGGAATACTGTAAGGGTTGGGACCACGCCAAGGCTCCCTCCGGCCACCAGAGGGAGGCCTTGAGTCAACCACACTACTAATCAGGCTTGATGCCCAACAGCTGGGCTAGACCTTATATAAGCCCAGTGACCCAGTCACTCAGTGCTGGGTCTTTGCTAAGGTTTTGAGCAAAGCTCCTAGCTGATAACTTCAGGTATTGATGACTGTGAGCCCCTGTGCTACACCTCATTTCTTCCCTGCAAGGGTGTCTGTGTTTTTACACATCCCCTCCCCTCTCCAGTTTTCCCCTCTCTAGTCTGTCTCTCTCCCAAGGGACTTCTTAGCCACTAAAGTTCCTCCCTGTTTTCTGGTTTTGTTTGGGAAGTTTTAGTTTGGTTTTCCTCAGTGCATCGGTGTTGCCATTTCTTCCCGCCATGTCCTTTGTTCTCCCTTTTTCCACGCTCAACGTGGTGTTTAGTTTTTTTTCCTTTTGTTTTACCTGATCCTAGATCTAACTCTTCTGCACAGGGACTCACCCTTGTTAGAGTGTGGTTGCTCACCCAGTAGGCTAGTGGTGTCATCACTTAGCTGTCCTGGGTTAGATCTCATGTTACAGATACATTCTTGAACTGCTTTACAGATGATCTTTCCTAGAAAGGGCCATACTCATAGATACTTTATAAATGCTTCCCAGCATTCATACCTGATTCTACACTAGATCCTACTTTTCAAAGCCCTATTAATATGATCAGTTAATTATTCATGTTGTGTTTACAGCTTGTTTGTGTTTATTTTTGATGAGGTGTGATGTTTGGTTGTTAGATTGTAGATTGTTTTGTATTGTTTTTTCATGGTGCTTTTATTACCCAGTTTGATTTGTTAAACTACCCTTCAGGAATTTCTGCTCAAGCTTACCGTGGCCTGCACAGTGTTGTATTCCCAAAGCTTGAGGAGCTGAAGACAGACCTGGTAGCTGTGAAAGAAACACACCACCTAAAGGTGGCAGGTTATGGTGAGACTGATGAAGACATTGAAGACCCATATGAGGATGTTGCCACGGATGCCTCAACAGATGATGAATTCTAGACTCCATCCTGTCCACTGCACTTACCACATTTATTTGAAATCTGTATGCCTATATAATACATGTAATGATGTTTTTTATCCTTGTCTCTTTGTAGCTAGGTTGTTTGGTTGGGTGTTCTTTATAGGCTATAAGAAAATTTTTTAAATGTATGCTAACCTTTTTTCTTTTCGGCAGTAAGTAACCTTTGTGAAGATGCGATCAAAACATTGTGTTATAAAACACATTTTGGAATAGCCCCTGTAAAACCACATGCAGGTTATATTGGGGCTACAATTCTGCACTTTTAAAAAATCTATATTTAAAAAATAATATGCAAGAAAGTGTTTGCATAACTGCATAGCCTTAGTACTGAAACACCAGACTAAAGATAAGCCGTTTTGTTGAACATTGTATTGTGATCAATAAGCCTAATTTTCAGTTACAATTATATAATTTCTTAAGAATGTATTATTGTTGTTGTTGCTTAGGTTGCATTTTGATCCTTAATGAGTGTTCAAATGACTTTGGATTATAACGAACACAGAGTGAGTGAATTGTACCTACATGGAAGGATTACTAATTAATGAATATATAGTTTACATGTATATGTTATATTTACTTTATTTATTGAGATTTTTTAATCTGAGCCAGATAACAAAATGATAGCATAAAGAGGGGGAAATGATTTTAAAATGTGATTTCTGATATGAGACTATAATGTCATTTCAGCTGCACTTCTGTCATTGTTCTAAACAGCCACTGAACAGAATTTAGCGCTCCATTATGCCATAATGTGTGTCATTCTATTTCTGACCCCAGATCAGTTTATTGAGTGGATTTGCCGATGACGATCATTTTAGACAAAACATCAACAGAGACTACAAACAATTCTTCACGCATAAGAGGTACTGAGAAACGAAAACAAAACGTAAGTAGAATTTAATTTTATCTACAAAGGCAGATACTAAATATTTGATAACGGAATCGTATTATAAACAAGTAGCCAATATGGGAATTTAAAATGAGAACACACATTTTAATGATGGAGAACTTTTGACTGAACGGAGAACTAATTAGTGGGCTGATAGTGAGCTCCCCGCCCCACTAGTCACGTGGTACGGCCCGCCGCCTGCAGTGGGAGTTCATGGTCTTGTGTGAAACCACGACTATGTAGTCACACACACCTGCAGCGGGTTATTCTCCTAATGTCTGTGTGTGTTTAAACCCCGGTTGGTGTGTGCGTCCTTGTCGGTCTGTGTTCTCGCTAATGTTTAGGTACGTGGTCCACTTTGTTTGTAAGCTGTGTTCAACGTTGCTCATGTTCATCTTGCCTGTTTCGTGTGAGCGCCACTGTGTTCGTTATTCGTGTTCTTCTAATAAACGTCTGTCTACGTCAAGCGAGTTTGTTTAATTTAACGGACCGCACAAATATTTTATAAATGCGGAATAAGTGAATAGAGAATGAACTAAATAAATGGGACGTAGCTGAAAATATTCGCGTAACCGAACTCCATTAGATGAAATACGTTGACTGAGACAAGGGAAAGTGACTTCTGCGCTTGTTTTAGAAAAGCCTCTGTAAGACCACGAGTGTGGCCATTATGCACTGTCGGACAACAGACAACCTTTGTTTCACATTTATTAACATTTGTAGAAGAAATTGAGCTACGGGTGGCCATTTGTTCTGTTACATAATAACTGTATATAAAACAAAGTCTACAGGCGTTGATTGCTCATTTCCATATAGAGATATGAAACTGGGATACAAAAGTAATCTTGCGCACAAATGCAGCATGTAAAATAAGTTTTGTTTGTAGAAAATTGTGTTGTAATCAAAGCCTAATATTCATTTCGAATGCAATTACTTCTTAGGAATAAAGCTTTAATTCTTAAAAAATAAAGGTTTTTTTTGTTGTTGTCCAAAAACACATGCAAACTGTTATGACTTTTTAAAAGAAAGTAAACAGCTTTATTATTCAATACAATAGAGCTTTCTTCTGCCCGTTCTAGATGCCAAGGGACAAGTTCATTAATATCATTACCAGAAGACACAAGAGTCATAGAGACCCTGCTACCATTGCTGGGTTTAAGCAGCATTACTCAGCCAATCTGGGAGAAAGTGTAAGTGTCTAGATCATTTTATACTATAATTTTAATGATTTATATAGACTGTATCCACAGTTTTATTTATTTAGCCTTCACACTTTCCTGACTTGTACAGATGGTAGTCTAAAATATGCTGTCCATTAGTGGAGTTTCTACTGCCCAGGTGGGGTCAATGGATGATTCATTTCCTTTACAATTCATCACTGATTATTTATCACTTCTCACCCAAGAAACGGGAGGACTGTAAGGAGGTTCGTACCATCCCGAGCAGAACTGCTGAACACTTTATGATCACAGAGTCAACGGGAGAGATTTGCTCTTTGGACCACAGCGCCCATGTAGAAGGTGCAGATGTACTTTCTTGCAAAAATCTAGCTTTCCATTAAGAACACACAGTAGGACATGATGTTTGTTCACTTTAAATATGTGCCTGTACTTTATTATGTAATTGCATTTGTATTGATTTTTTTGGGGAAAAAAAACATCTGTAGATGTAAGAGAGGATCTGGGTGGAGTAGCAGAATCTATTACAGAGGCAGTTAAAGTGGAGAACACCCCAGCTGGTGAGTAGCATCAAAGCACCACATTAATAATCAGAGTTTACATACATCCACTCCATGGACACCAGTTTAAAAATTCTACTTTTATTTCAAATATAAAGGCTCAGAATGCAAGAAGTTGAAGAGAGTACGCATCTTCTTCAGACGAACATGGCAGGCTATAAAAAGCACTTTGTCCTGTGCCAGGCGCTCCAACAAAATTAGCCCTACTGTTTAAATGTTCCCAGCTCTTTTTACCAATTTATTTTGTATTTCTTTTTTCCCTTCATTTTCCCCAACCTGTCTTTTCATTTTCTGAAATATTTTTTGACTTTTTGATTTATTTTTGATTAATAAACTTTACTTCATGCAAAGATATAGTCTGTTTGCATTCTGGACCGTTTAATCATATTTTTCATTCTAAGACCAGCCAGGTTATAATTCTAATTCGGCCAAATAAATCTTGAATGATTCAACTCACTTTAATAACATTTTTAGATTATCACATATATGTAGTTTCATGTCACTCAGCATTAAGAGAGAATTTCACACTCACCTTTAGTGAGAGGAAGTACAGTAAAGAGAAAAAACAAACTGAGCATCCTTGTCTCTATGGAAACACCATTGACCTCCCAGCACACACTGACAACTCTACACCTAGATCTCCACTACCACTGTGGACATACACTGACTCCAGAACTCTCACAGCATTACTTCAGTACTCCAGACCCTAATGTCCACCCAGCAGAGAGGAACTGGGAGCAAATGAACTTGGCCAGAGCTCTTATGTTTCTTTTCAAGTTCACATCACCAGCTTTACGGAGACATACAAAACCACACACAGTGCCATCATGTCCTTTGACCTGTGAGGACTCTGGTTGTTTCTTCTTTTGTAATGTATCCCACAACCCCACACTGACCATGATGCTGCATCTGTGAAAGACACAGGAGACACACATGCTCATTATAAAGCAAAGGGGGTGGAGTCTGATGTAGAGGAGAAAAACAAACAGATATATTATCCCCTCACTCTTATTCTCAAACTCTTCCTTCTAAGTTTATAGTTTTAAAATGCAGTTTATAGAGTTAATCACCTCAAAGCTTGCACACATACACATTTTTGCATTACTTTTTCATGGCTTGATATATTTTATGTTTGCACTACCTTATGATGTCCTGTGTACTTAATATTTTATTCATTGTATCAAATTTGTTTTATTGGTAAATATACTTTGAACTATTATGCACTGTCACTACAGAATGCTGTCTGCTTTATGTCTCCAGAGTCTATAAGCATGCAAACACACACACACACACACACACACACACACACACACACACACACACACACATTCAAGAATTTCTAGATAGTGAGAGGACCTGCTTTTTGTTTGCTTTTTCAGTTTCCACATCACAATAATTTGTTGTGGACCATTGCTTATGCAGAAAAGTTCTTTAAGATTTTTTGAGAGTAATATGAATTTCTGGATTTACTGAATGAGTCAAAAACAAACAACAAAAACCTGCATTACTCACAATAAGAACCTATTTGAACTTTGATAAACTCTGTTAATCAGCCTTTGAACATAGACATGGTTTGGTAGTACATGAGCAGTCCCTTTTCTCAGTGAAGTTCCCCAAATTATCAGTAACCAAACCAGTCCTACTCATACTAAACCTGTTTTGTACTAAATTAAATTCAAACTGGACCTGCCATTGAGCCTAGACCCTGGAGCCTAGTCCTAGTTTTAGTCTGTGTTTAAAACATCATCCTTTGTCCCAATTTCACATTAGAATAGACCCAGCAGTCAGAGTTGTGCTGTTTTGATTATTACACTACACTTTACAGAATAAATGTAGTATTTTGTACTATTTCTAGCTAGAAACCACTGATAAGCCTGTCATGGCTTAAGGCAAAAAATACACTAGAAGAAAGTTGAGCTTGTGAGTGTGTGACCACAGCTCAGCTGCAGAGGTGCAGAAGCAGCACGGTTGTCACTTCTGGTCTAAAATGGGCTTTAGACTCTGATCTGGTACCCACTGCCCACTGGTTGGAACTGTGAGAAATGAAACCACAGCAGACGTCAGACATCCTGAGCTCTCAGACCAGAACAGTCTCCTCCTTCTTCTGGGGCGTTCATAAGCTGTTTTGAGACCAAAATGTTTATTAACTTTAAAAACTGCACATATTCACATTAAGATGCTATACACTTGTCGTAGTGAAATGAAATGACCAAACAACACTGAGGGAGGTCATGTTGGGTCTCACCCCCTGAGCTTCTACATCGTGTGTCTATGGCAAAGGACGGAGCCGCTTAACTAAGAATGAGACCGTCCTCACTCACAATGCGAGAATATCTGATAGATCACTGACTGATAAGGAAGAAAGAGGACATACCACATGACAACTTACAAAACCGACCGCATCTCTATATTTGGTGTGTGTGTTGTGTTGAGGTTAGTTTGTCAGAGTTTCATTTGAATACACTTCCTCTCCACTATAAGTGTTCTTGTGAAGTCATTCAGTAGACTGTATTGAAGAGTGTGTATGGTGTGTATCAGCAGTCCTGCTGTAGCTGTGTGTAGTGTGTGTAACTCAGTAAGAATGCAGGTGTGTGTTTATCTGCTCCTTGTGCTCCACGCTGCTGATGGTGAGTGTTACCTTCTCTCTACAGGTGTTGTCATCCTCACACATTCATTTACACAAAGGTATTTATATCTGGGATCAGCAGAGAGCAGCAGCTAACCACTTACCCCAGATTCGGTCTATTGACCAATAAATTTTGCCTCTAGTTTAGAACAAAAGATGTTAAATGCTAACGTTGCTAACAAACACTGGAAGTTAACAGCAACTAAAATATTTTCTTCGTAAATACATGTCCACAAACTTCTCTCAAGCCGGTCAAACAGCATCCAAGTGTTAATAAATATCTCCCAGACTAGTCGGTGTGTCGTATAACTCACTGTGAACTAGACAAGTGAAGAAACACGTCACCGGGAAGTGACCTGGATGAGGTTTGAGGACATGTAGCTCGCTATCTGACTTATTTACAAATCCTATAAGCTATCGTTGCTGTTGGCTTCCAGTGTTTGTTAGCAATGTTAGCAGCTTTTGTTCTAAAGGAGCAAAATACGGACTCCAAACATGTCTTGTCCACCCGGGTTAAGGGAGAATAAAGTAAGTTTGTTTCTTCGCCGACTTGTCCCGTTAAGTGGCACTGAAATCTGTGCTGTTGAATGATATGTCCAATATAGAGAATTGTGTTTAATGTATTGAAAAAATGTGTTTTAGAAATACAAAATGAGTGTAAAGGAAAGGTGCTTTTGGTTTAGTATAACAGGTCAGGAGATGGGCTACATGAGTTAGTGGTTTCAATTATTGTGTCACATGTCCCAGTTTTTGTCTTGCAAAAAACTGTAATATCACAAAGACAGTCCAGTTTCCCAGCAAGCACCTCTTCCTCCTAGCAAACTTGGAGCACTGTTTATCAGTTTAACAATACATAACTAACACTGTCTCTCTCTTTCTTTCTCTCTCTCTCTCTCTTTCTCTCTCTTTCGCTCTCTCACTCACACACACACACACACACACACACACACACACACACACACACACACACACACACAAAACATGCACAGCTGTTGCAGGATGGCCAGATCCACATCTGAAGGACTTGGAGAAAGACAATTTTACACACACAGTAAATGTACATTCAAAGTGATACTTGTAGCTGCAAAAACACCCCCTCCCACGGCCTGCCCTGCTCTCTCTCTCTCTCTCACACACACACACACACACACACACACACACTCTCTCTCTCTCTCTCTCTCTCTCTCTCTCTCTCTCTCTTACAAAAATTTACAAATAAAAAATGAACAAATAAGAAAAAAATAAAACCATAGAGACAGTACAGTTTGCCAGTATGCACCTCTTCCTTCTCACATATGTATTGCTAAACTTGGTGCACTTTAGCAATACATAACACACACACACACACACACACACACACACACACACACACACACACACACACACACAGACATGCATATGCGCATGCTTCCTTTTTGGGTTCGTGATCTTGAAATTCTGCTGTGCTGTTCCTCAGAGTGGTGTGTGAGCAAAATGTTTACTTCTTTCACACACCCACGAAGATTGTCAAACAGTCTCCAAATCCTCATCAGTGACAGTCATCCAGCTTTGAACTTCATGGTTTAATCAGTCAAACACTAACTGACTCTGGCAGCATAAATTCACTCCAGTGACTCCAGTTTAAAGACTTTTCTTATTTAGTCCCAAGTTATTCTGATGCCACCATAGTCATAGCTACCAGTTTACAGATGTGAGAATTCCCAGTATGCACCTCTTCCTCCTGACATATGTATTGCTAATCTGGTTGCACTGGGTGCTACGTGTGAAATGTGCTCACTTGTTTATTTCTGTTTGTGTTATTTATTCCTCATTTGTACATCAATTGGCCAGGAGGCTTAGACAGCCCATGCTGGGGTTTTTGTCTTTTTACAGTTTTAATTTTATTTTGTTGTTGTTGTTGTTACAGTGCAGTGCACACTAGCCTACAGCCTCAGTTAGTTACTTTATAGATATCCACCATCATCAAACAGCTTTTGGCAGCTTTAACAACAAAAAGAACAAAGTAACTAAGAGAAAAGGTGAGAATGTTTCTACTTCCTGTGATAACTGTTGGGTTGTGATGACATTGTACTGTTTACATCCAAAGTGGTCTTTACTTTGGTGACTCCTTTAGTGGTTCTGTTTCACAACTTCTCTTAAGTAGTTTTTTCTTAATAGTATGAAAGCTACAACATAGACTGCTGCATTCCACCTGTACTTTATGAATAATATGAATATCAGACCATCCTCATGTTTACCTGATTAAATGATCAATGTTTATTTTGATCAGCATGTAGTCTAGAGATCTTCCTGTCTGATCTCTCTAATATTTGCTAAGCTACATTCAGTGCAGGAGTGAAATGATGTGACCAAACAGTGCTGAGGGGGATCACTGTGTAGCACTACTTCTTACTGCAGGATCACTTTACTGAGGATGGGGACTGAACACTGGGAAGCTCAGGAGGAATTTATGACACTAGAAAGACACTGTTTCACTGTTAGATTTAGTCTGTATGTGAGAGAGAAAGAAGTGGAGGAATAATTTATTTTGCACTTGAACACACTTCCTCTCTACTGTGGATATTAGTGGGTGGTGAATTTCAGTGGAGTTTTACTGAGAGAGTTGTAGAGTTCCAGGTCATAGTTGTGTGGTGATTCCCACAGACAGACTGTAGTCTGGGCTGCAGTTTTCAGAGTGTTCAGTACACTGTAGTTTTGTAGAGTGTATAAGATCTGTAGCAGCGTTACTGCTGTCGCTACAGTGTGTTGTGGAATGCAGGTGTGTTTTTATCTGCAGATGTGTTTTTACTTCCTTTTTGGTAATGATGTGCATACGAAGTCCTGTGAAGCCTTTGAGGTTCTTCCTTATTGTACTGCTGAAGGATTCGAAGCTTTGGAGCATTGAAAGCTGGTGACAAAACAGCGACTCCTGGCGGTTTTCAGAAATTATAGCAGCCATAGATTCAAAACTGCGCAATACAACACTCCACCGCCTTCATATTTCATTTAAAAAAATGATCAGTAATGATGTTTAGTAATTAAATTCTGCAATAATTAGTTTAGAATCATTGTTTCCCTTTTTATGTGAAAACATAATACAAAACTATACTGGGAGACAACAGGTTGACATTATGAAACATTTACTTTTGGCTTCTATAATTTGCACATTTCCAATTTTTTAGTAAAATGATAAAGCTTCCAAGTTATAGGACAGTGCCAAACTTATGAAACAGTCTCAAGCTCATCCTGTGTATCTGTGATGTTTGAAGCTTCAAACATGATTAGTCACATGTTATTAGTAACTTTAGTGGTAATAGTAACTTTAGTGGGAGGGGAGGGGAGGAGAAGGAAGGAGGGAGGGAGTGGAGAGGTAGAGTGAGTGAGAGGGAGGGAGGGAATGAGGGAGAGAGAGAGTGATTGAGAGAGGGATGGAGGGAGCGGGAGTGAGGGAGGCAGAGAGGGAGGGGAGGGAGAGAGACAATCTATAATCAATATAATCAGACATTTAAATCATATAACTTGATGGTCATGCATCCATCATACCAGCATATATTGGGAAATCTCTTAATGATTTCCAGTACCATCATCAGTTGGCTGGTACCATCAGTACCATCAGGTGACTGGACCTGGAGCAATTAAGTATGTCATATATAATAATTAAGTATGTCATATATAATAATAATAACGGAGTATGTCATATTAAATATTAATTAGGCCTTTATCTCGTGTGTTTCTGCAGGCTGCAGTTTGGCAGAGAATCAGAAGACAGACGTCATCACTGCATACACAGGAGACTCAGTACCGCTGCCCTGCTCCTGTACTGACCCACACGCCAAACCTGAGAGTTTCACCTGGAAGAAACACAACACAAGCAGAGACGCATGGGATGTGATCTCCAGTGCGAGTGAACAGTACAGAAACAGAGTTCAGCTGGGTACTGTTCCCTCTCCAGGAAATCTCTCTCTACTCATATCACACCTGACTGAAGAGGATGAGGGAGACTACAGCTGTTATCTTACAAACCAGCAATATAAATACATCAGACTCACCATTAAAGGTAAAACACTGTTTTTGATCCAAATCCAACTGCAAATGATAAATCCAGCTTTAAGGTTTTCTTATGTATCCACACTAGCAAAGTCTTGGTTGTCTGAGTTACTTGTAGACTTTCTGCTGTCATATTTGTTGTTGTGCTGTCATCTGTGCACATTACCAGTAACGTTTAGTTCAGTGATGGTCAAATACTCCTTTAATTGTAACAAATATCTTGGGCAGTTCAAGTAAGAATGTCTCAGGTTTTTAACACACATGCTTCTTTGTTTTGGTTTTTCTGTTCCGACCCCTCGTTTGGTTTTCCTGTCACTGTTTTCATCTTTGTCTAGTTTGCATTCGTTAATCTTTGTATAAATATCCCTTGTTTTAGCGTCTTGGTTGTGGGTCTTTGAATGTGCTTTCTCTCGTCCTCCCGTGAGTTTATTGTTGTTTGGTAACGTTATTAGCCTGCTCGTTATTCAAGTGTTTACTGTTTAACTTCCTTCTTGGTAATGATGTGCAGACGAAGTCCTGTGAAGCATTTTAGGTTCTTCCTTATTTTACTGCTGAAGGATTCGAAGCTTGGGAGCATTGAAAGCTGGTGACAAAACAGTGACACCTGGTAGTTCTCAGAAATTATAGCTGCTTTAGATTCAAAACTGCACAGCATTATAAATAATACAACACTCCACCGCCTTCATATGTCATTAAAAAAAATGGATGATCAGTAATGATGTTTAGTAATTCAATTCTGCAATAATTTGTTTAAAATCATTGTTTCCCTTTTTATGTGAAAACTTGATACAAAACTATACTGCTTTCTCAGGGTTTTACCATTCTCTTAGCCTAGCTTTGGGTTTAACCTACTAAATGTGCGGTGCAGAGATTGGATCCTTTATGTAACCCACCTATTCTGTCTACATTGCATTCTGGCAGTGTTAAAATCACAATGCAAGAGGCAGTATTGGATCCTTTACTGTAATAAACATAAGTAGCCTAATGAAAAAATTACATATGTGATCATGAATGATCAAACATTAGAAACAGAATGCTAAAATAACAAATTGATTTTATCCAATGCTACTTATAATTATGACTGAGTATAACTTGAGCAATTTAAGGTTAAGGGCCTTGTTCAGGGGCCCAACAGTGGCAACTTGGTAGTTCAAGAATGTGATCAGTAGCATGTGTTGTATGTGGCACTTGGCTTGATATTAAGATTTCTAGTGCTTCCACACTGATGCTCTATCACAGAGTTATACATATATTGTTTGATCTTTCTGTGACTGGTAGAATGGTGTGGCATTAGAGATCAAACTACATTTTATTAGTAACAAAATAAAACACCTTATTTATAGACCAGGCCAGAACACTTTCAATTGAGTGTCATGACAATCATTGTCAAAGCGTTCATTTATCACAGTCATATGGGAGTTTTCATTTCAGCCTCTCCAGCCAGTGTCAAGAACAGAAAGGTACTACGTGGTTTGAGGTGTTCACATCTGCTCAGTTTTCCTAGTAACCTCATGTCCCGCAACCGCCCTCAGTCCGTGATTGCAACTCCCGTCTTCCCCGGCACAACCTCACCAGATCCTCATCACCAGTTTACTAGTGTCATCTGTGTCTCATCTTTGCTACACTATTTATTCTCTCTGGTTTCGTTCACTCCCTGCAAAGTGTTATCGCTGGTCTATCAGCATGTACTGAGCAATTCCCTGGTGTGTGTATATCTGGCCATTACTCTCGCCTGTTTCACTTTACAATTGTTGCTTATTCCGCTACAAATAAAACTCGGCTGTCCACAAGCGTCTGGCCTGTTCTAAGATGTCACCCCTCACTTGGTAAGCAACAACTAATTGTAACGCGGGAGGGGTGGAGAGTGAACACTCGTGTGAAGTGACGACGCCATAACGAACCAAACTGATTGAATAGAATGAATAATAAGTTTAATAATCAACAAAGACTAACAACACATTATAGAATGAAGAACAAACAGGCTAACAGAAGAATAATAATATGAGAACAGGATGAGGGCGAGAAATGAGCAACAAGGGAATACAACATTAAGGGAAGACTAACGGAGAACAACAATAATAAAACATAACAGTGAGCATAAAGACAGACAAACGGGAACAACACAGAACTGGGCTACATAAGATGAACAAACGGTATTGGTCATCAGCCCCGATTTTTCTCTGGGGGTATTGGGGTGGCTATAGTGGCCATCCTCATTCTCAGCCGACTCTGTCTGCTGGGGGGTCCCGTTATGTTATTTTAACTGGAAACATATTTAAAACTTAGGTAAAAAAACAAAACAAACAAAAAAACAACCTATAGCCCTTGAATGAAGTGTTATGTCAACTAATCAACTGATAGTATTGTGTTATGAAGAGAAGACTGTATGACAGCTGTCTGTCAGAATCAGCCTTTATAAAAGTGTATTTAGGTTTGTGTTAGCTGTTATGAAGGACTTATGAAGACCACTCTTAACAAACATGTTAGTAAATTTGAAATGTAGATTCTGATCAAATATTAAAAAATTGTTAAATTGGTACTTAATATCAAACAAAGCTCAAATTGTTACCTAAATGGAGCAACCAATTTGCTCAGTTACACCTTATAACTATCATTGTTATAAGGATAGTGAATGTCATTAGAACAATGCTAAAAATCATATAATATTAGAGTAAATATTTATTAATTTAACAAGCAAATGTGATGGAGTATGACAGTAGGGTGTGTTTCTACAGGTTGAGTATTAAATCAGTATTAAATTGAGCAATTAAAAAACAACAGGGAGACAAAACACATCACTGCACACACAGGAGACTCAGTACTGCTACCCTAGTACTGCTAGTACTAAAGCAGTACACCATCTTATGCTAACAAACACATCTCCCTCTCCAGGAATCTCAACAACAGAATTTACATCAAGATTTGATGGCAAAACAAGTGCAAAGGCTCCAGCTGACGCTTCCACTACTGACAGTGCAAAGACTCTGACTGACGGTAACATGCATTTACTGCATATCAACATGGTCTCCTAATATCTTAAAAAGCAATTAAAATGCATGCTGTGTAAAAACACAAACACTAACACGCACACAAATACACATAACATTTGTATAACGTTTGCCTTCAGATGTCCAAAACCCTGCTGGTGATCTATCATATATCCTCATGACTACTGTTGTGGGAGCTGTCCTCCTCCTGCTGCTGGGTCTCGTGGGGGTCTTGTGCTGGAGATACAAAGGTACACACACACACACACACACACGCATGCATGCATACAAGTTGTGGGTCACACTGTCTGGTTTTCTAATGTAGTCCAGAGACATGGACAAACGAGGCTAAGAAAGGGGCAAACAGAAGAGAAGAGAGAGCAGGAGACACAGGTGAATGCTCACATACCATCCACTGTAACATAAGAAAAACAACCTCCACATCATTACTGGCACATGTCCTTCAAGGTCAAATCTTCCATGGTGTGTGTGTGTATGTGTGTGTGTGTGTGTGTGTGTGTGTGTGTGTGTGTGTGTGTTTGTTTACAGGATTGTTTTGCTGTGCTTTGTTCACATGTTCAAGTGAGTGCTACTTTGTATCTGAGGGGGGTTCAGATGATACAATACAATTAGTACAATATAGTTAAAATAAAGGATCACATATATCACATACAGCACTTTTTTATGGTTTTAAATTTTTTTTAAAGGAAAACCATCTTTGGGAAACACAAGTTGTGAAGTTCAGGTTTTGTTGAAGCAGTAACAAATACCTGAGCAGAGGGTTTTATACAGATAGTGTGTGGCGTTCCCTAGTTGTGTGGGGTCCATGGTGAGTTTCTGATACAAAGCAGCTCCTGATACACTGATGAACGTTTTTGATTATGGCTGTTGTGATCTCTAGTTTGAAATCAGTGGAGATGGTGGTGTCTAGGAAGCTCAGACTCCACATCACTTACTGTACTGAGTTACAAAGGGAGATGAAATAATAGCAGTCCAACATGACTAATCATATCAATCACTGTTTTTGGTAGAAATTATATTACTACATGGTAAATAATTTACCAGTAGGTGTGTAATTGAATAATTAATTGAAATGGGTGTGTTCAAAATAATAACTGTGGAGTTCAATTAGTGAGGTCATTCCTTCTGTGAAAAAACAGATGTCAATCAGGTGGCCTTTATTTAAAGATGAAGCCAACACATGTACATGCATTTCTCTCTGAAAATCTGAGAAAAATGGGTCGTTCCAGACATTGTTCAGAAGAACAGCATACTTTGACTAAAACTTTGATTGGAGAGGGGAAAACATGTAAAGAAGTGAAAATGATATAAAGAAAATGATAGGCTGCTCAGCTAAAATGATCCCCAATGCTTTAAAATAGAAAACAAAACCAGAGAGATGTGGAAGAAAATGGAAGAATACCGTTTGAATGGATTGAAGAATAACCAGTATGGCAAAGACTCAGCCAATGATCAGCTCCAGGGTGATCAAAGACAGTCTGAAGTTACCTGTGAGTACTGTGACAATTAGAAGACGCCTGTGTGAAGCTAATCTATCAGCAAGAAGCCCCCGCAAAGTCCCACTGTTAAAAAGAAGACATGTGCTGAAGAGGTTACAATTTGCCAAAGAACACATGGACTGGCCTAAAGAGAAATGAAGAAACGTTTTGTGGACTGATGAAAGTAAGATTGTTCTTTTTGGATCCAAGAGCCGCAGACAGTTTGTCAGATGACCCGCAAACACTGAATTCAAGCCACAGTACACTCTGAAGACAGTGAAGCATGGTGGTGCACGCATCATGATATGGGGATGTTTCTCTTATTATGGTGTCGGGCCTATTTATCGCATACCAGGGATCATGGATCAGTTTGCATATATCAAAATACTTGAAGAGGTCATGTTGCCTTATGCTGAAGAGGAAATGCCCTTGAAATGGATGTTTCAACAAGACAACGACCCAAAACACACCAGTAAGCGAGCAGCATCTTGGTTCCAGACCAACAAAATTAAAGTTACAGAGTGGCCAGCCCAATCCCCGGACTTTAATCCGATAGAAAACTTGAGGGGGACATAAAAAATTCTGTTTCTGAGGCAAAACCAAGAAATGGAGAGGAACTGTGGAAAGTTGTCAAAGCATCCTGGGCTGGAATACCTGTTTACAGCAGCCAGAAGTTGGTCGACTCCATGCAACACAGATGTGAAGCAGTTCTCAGAAACAGTAGTTATACAACTAAATATTAGTTTAGTGATGCACAACAACGCTAAATCCTAAAGATTTTTCAGTTTATACAGTAAATATTTGAGTTTGTGAAGAAAAAATGGTAAATGATTACACATGACATCCACTTATTTATTTGAATCGAAGAAGTCAGATGTTGCAACTGACCCCGACCTTGGGGAAGGTCTCAGCCCAGATCAGGGACGGTTGCAGCATGTTACATATACATTATTTTTACGTTTGCTCTTTGTCTCATCTTAACTGATCCCTTGGCTGCAGGCTTCTCTCTTTTTTTAGGAAGTGGGAATAAGATTGGTGTGAGAGATGGTGAAGTCCAGGTCCAATGGCCCTGACTATATATGAGACTCTTCCCAGAATACTGAAGGGAACTCCTCAAAATACTGAAGGCCTTCTCCTCACTTTTGGTGTAGCCTACTGAAAACAAAGTGAACACAATGTCTGCTTTTATATGATTTATTCACTTATTCACGTTATGCCACCCCCTGCATGCAGGTATAAGAAAATACAAATATTTTGTTTGTTGTGATGGCCCAAGTGCCGCAAGGCAAGGCGCAGGAAGCGCAGACGTCTCTTGACGAAGACATGCATTTATTAAACGACCATTAACACCAACCTGAGTACGAACAAAGACCGACAACCACTCCGGTGACAGAGGGATTTAAATACGTTCATAAATGATGCATGTACAAAGGGGCAGGTGTGCTAGACTGAACTAACAGCACTTAGGGAGTCATTTTGGGTCTGTCCCACTGGGCCGCCACATCTCTGTGACAACGGACTGAGCCAACTTAAGTAAGAATGATGACATTTTCACTTATAATGTGAGACTGTTAAGGAAGAAAGAGGACACACCAAATGACTTTTAAAAACTTATAAAACCCTACTGCCTCCCTATATTTGTTGTGTGTTGGGGATAGAAGTTTGTCAAAGCTTCATTTGAATACACTTCATCTCCACTGTAACTGTAGTTATCAGAACATTCAGTAGACTGTATTGAAGAGTGTGTATGGTGTGTATCAGCAGTCCTGCTGTAGCCGTGTGTAGTGTGTGGAACTCAGTAAGAATGCAGGTGTGTGTTTATCTGCTCCTTGCTGCTGATGGTGAGTTGACTTTCTCTCTACATCTGTAGATCATCAAATATCTTCTCAGTAGCTACTTTATAAGAAACACTGAAAACATCTAGTAGGAGTCCAGTTAGAGACGACATGTCATATATTTCTGATAATGTATAAGAGGCACTCCATGTTATCTGAACATATAAGGTAGAATTTGAACAATTACGATTTACTTTTTAGACTGCCATCAGTCATAAAACCAAATCTTGAAATCAATGTATTATTGTGGTGCAGTTAAATCTCATGCATATCAGCTGCAGCACTCAGGCTGCTGCCCTGTTCCTGCACTGATATACACACCAAAGCTGAGAGCTTCACCTGGTATAAATACAACACAAACAGAAACACATGGGAAGTGATCTCCAGTGAGAGTGAACAGTACAGAAACAGAGTTCATACTTAGAACTGACCACACTTTTCTATTCTTGCAGAGGCTCCATATAAACCTGTAAATCTTACTCCAGTGGACACTGACACATCAAGTCCAACAGCTTCAACTAAACCTACTACAACAATGACACCTCCAAATGGTTAGAAGTTATTAATTTCATCAACTACTACTGATGGTAAGATTAATTTGTTTAATAGTATTCTCCAATCAACACCATAAAATGATTCCCCACTAAATACTACTACTATAACAATAATAATAGTAAGTGACATCAACAATTAATTTCTTAATGCAGGTCACTTCATATAGGATATATTTTGGGGCTACAATCCTGCACTTTTAAAAAATATATTTTTAAAAAATAATAAACCATTTGAAGCGGTAATGAATGGAGCATTTAATTCTGTTTCTCCAGTTGCTCAATTTCATAATATAAGCATATATTATGCAAGAAAGTGTTTGCATAACTGTGTAGCCTTGGTACTGAAACACCCGAGTAAAGATAAGCCTTGTTTTGTTGAACATTGTATTGTGATCAATTAGCCTAATTTTCAGTTAAAATTGTATAATTTCTTAAGAATTTATTATTGTTGTTGTTTAGGTTGCATTTTGATCCTTAATGAGTGTTCAAATGACTTTGGATTATAACGAATACAGAGTGAGTGAACTGTACCTATGTGGAATGATTACTAATTAATTAATATATAGTTTACATGTATAGGTTATATTTACTTTATTTAGATTTTTTAATCTGAGCCTGATAACAAAATGATAGCGTAAAGAGGGGGAAATGATTTTAAAATGTGATTTATAATATGAGACTATAATGTCATTTCAGCTGCACTTCTGTCATTGTTCTAAACAACCACTGAACAGAATTTAGCGCTCGATTATGTCATAATGTGTGTCATTCTATTTCTGACCCCAGATCAGTTTATTGAGTGGATTTGCCGATGACGATCATTTTAGACAAAACATCAACAGAGACTACAAACAATTCTTCACGCATAAGAGGTACTGAGAAACGAAAACAAAACGTAAGTAGAATTTAATTTTATCTACAAAGGCAGATACTAAATATTTGATAACGGAATCGTATTATAAACAAGTAGCCAATATGCGAATTTAAAAAGAGAACACACATTTTAATGATGGAGAACTTTTGACTGAACGGAGAACTAATTAGTGGGCTGATAGTGAGCTCCCCGCCCCACTAGTCACGTGGTACGGCCCGCCGCTTGCAGTGGGAGTTCATGGTCTTGTGTGAAACCACGACTATGTAGTCACACACACCTGCAGCGCGTTATTCTCCTAATGTCTGTGTGTGTTTAAACCCCGGTTGGTGTGTGTATCCCTGTCGGTCTGTGTTCGCTAATGTTCACGTACGTGGTGCACTTTATGTTTGTAAGCTGTGTTCAATGCTGTACATGTTCATCTTGCCTTTTTGGTGTGAGCGCCACTGTGTTCGTTATTCGTGTTCGTCTAATAAACGTCTGTCTACGTCAAGCGAGTTTGTGGGACCTGCGGCACTCGGGCCGTCAGAGCTGTTTAATTTCACAGACCGCACAAATATTTTCAATGCGGAATAAGTGAGTAGAGAGTGAACTAACAAAAGGAAACCTTGATAAATAAAAGGGGACGTAGCTGAAAATATTCTGGTAACCGAACTCCATTAGATGAAATACGTTGACTGAGACAAGGGAAAGTGACTTATGGGCTTGTTTTAGAAAAACCTCTGCAAGACCACGAGTGTGGCCATTATGCACTGTCGCACAACAGACAACCTTTGTTTCACATTTATTACCATTTGTAGAAGAAATTGAGCTACGGGTGGCCATTTGTTCTGTTACATAATAACTGTATATACATATTTAAAGTATACAGGCTCTGATTTTTCATTTCCATATAGAGATATGAAACTGGGGTACAAAGGTAATCCTGTGCACAAATGCATGTAAAATAAGCCTTGTTTTATAGAAAATGGTGTTGTAATCAAAGCCTAATTTTCATTTCAAATTCAATTACTTTTTAGGAATAAATCTTTAATTCTTAAAAATTAAAGTTTTTTTTTTAATGTCCAAAAACATGGAAACTTTTTAAAAGAAAGTAAACAGCTTTATTATCGTTCAGTGACAATAGAGCTTTCTTCTGCCCTTTCTAGATGCCAAGAGACAACTTAATTACTAATATTATCACCAGAAGCAAGAAGAGTCATAGATACCCTGCTCCCATTGCTTGGTTTAAGCAACATTACTGTGCCAATCTGGGAGAAAGTGTAAGTGTCTACATCTTTTTAATGCATCCACAGTTTTATTTATTTTGCCTTCACATTTCCCTGACTTGTACAGATGGCAATCCAAAATATGCTGTCCATTAGTGGAGTTTCCACTGCCCAGGTGGGGTCAATGGATGATTCCTTTCCGTTACAATTAATCAGTGATTATTTCTCATTTCTCACCCAAGAAACAGCAGGACTGTAAGGAGGTTCGTACCATCCGGAGCAGAACTGCTGAACACTTTATGATCATAGAGTCAACGGAAGAGATTTGCTCTTTGGACCACAGCGCCCATGTAGAAGGTGCAGATGTACTTTCTTGCATAAATCTAGCTTTCCATTAAGAACACACAGTAGGATATGATATTTGTTCACATTAAATATGTGCCTGTACTTTATTATGTAATTGCATTGATTATGTACTTTATTATGTAATTGCATTGTAATTGTATTGATTTTTGGGAAAAATAAACATCTGTAGATGTAAGAGAGGATCTGGGTGGAGTAGGGGAATCTATTACAGAGGCAGTCAAAGTGGAGAACACCCCAGCTGGTGAGTAGCATCAAAGCACCACATCAATAATCAGAGTTTACATACATCCACTCCATGGACACCAGCTTAAAAATTCTACTTTTATTTCAAATATAAAGGCTCAGAATGCAAGAGGTTGAAAAGAGTACGCATCTTCTTCAGACGAGCATGGCAGGCTATAAAAAGCACCTTGTCCTGTGCCAAGCGCTCCAACAAAATTAGCCCTACTCTTTAACTTTTCCCAGCTCTTTTTACCAATTTATTTTGTATTTCTTTTTTCCCTTCATTTTCCCCAACCTGTCTTTTTATTTTCTGAAATAACATCTTTTGACTTTTTGATTTATTTTTGATTAATAAACTTTAATTCATGCAAAGATATAGTCTGTTTGCATTCTGGACCATTTAATCATATTTTTTCATTCTAAGACCAGCCAGGTTATGATTCTAATTCAGCCAAATAAATCTTGAATGATTCAACTCACTTTAATAACATTTTTAGATTAGCACATATATGTACAGTTTCATGTCACTCACCTTTAGTGAGAGGAAGTACAGTAAAGGGAAAACACAAACTGAGCATCCTTGTCTCTATGGAAACACCACTGACCTCCCAGCACACACTGACAACTCTACACCCAGATCTCCACTACCACTGTGGACACACACTGACTCCAGAACTCTCACAGCATTACTTCAGTACTCCAGACCCTAATGTCCACCCAGCAGAGAGGAACTGGGAACAAATGAACTTGGCCAGAGCTCTTATGTTTCTTTTCAATTTCACATCACCAGCTTTACAGAGACATACAAAACCACACACAGTGCCATCATGTCCTTTGACCTGTGAGGACTCTGGTTGTTTCTTCTTTTGTAATGTATCCCACAACCCCACACTGACCATGATGCTGCATCTGTGAAACCATATAGGAGACACACATGCTCATTATAAAGCAAAGGGGGTGGAGTCTGATGTAGAGGAGAGAAACAAACAGACATACTATCCCCTCACTCTTATTCTCAAACTCCTCTTTCTAAGTTTATAGTTTTAAAATGCAGTTTATAGAGTTAATCACCACAAAGCTTGCGCACATACAAATTTTTGCATTACTTTTTCATAGCTTGATATATTTTATGTTTGCACTGTCTTATGATGTCCTGTGTACTTAATGTTTCATTCATTGTATCAAATTTGTTTTATTGGTAAATATACTTTGAACTATTATGCACTGTCACTACAGAATGCTGTGTGCTTTGTCTTCAGAGTCTATAAGCATGCAAACACACACACACACACACACACACACACACACACACACATTTAAAAATTTATAGATAGTGAGAGGACCTGCTTTTTGTTTGGTATTTCAGTTTCCACATCACAATAATTTCTTGTGGACCATTGCTTATGTAGAAAAGTTCTTTAAGATTTTTTGTGAGTAATATGAAGTTCTGAATTTACTGAATGAGTCAAAAACAAACAACAAAAACCTGCATTACTCACAATAAGAACCTATTTGAACTTTGATAAACTCTGTAAATCAGCCTTTGAACATAGACATGGTTTGGGTAGTACATGAGCAGTCCCTTTTCTCAGTGAAGTACTGACATCTCTTCTCACAGTACACAATATTCCCCAAATTATCAGTAACCATACCAGTCCTACTCATACTAAACCTGTTTTGTACTAAATTAAATTCAAACTAGACCTGCCATTGAGAACACACTGGAGCCTAGTCCTAGTTTTAGTCTTTGTTTAAAGCATCATCCTTTATCCCAATTTCACGTTAGAATAGACCCAGCAGTCAGAGTTGTGCTGTTTTGATTATTAAACTACACTTTACCGAATAAAAGTAGTATTTTGTACTATTTCTAGCTAGAAACCACTGATAAGCCTGTCATGGCATAAGGCAAGAAATAGACTAGAAGGAAACTGAGCTTGTGAGTGTGTGACCACAGTTCAGCTGCAGAGGGACAGAAGCAACACGGTTGTCACTTCTGGTCTAAAATGGGCTTTAGACTCTGATCTGGTACCCACTGCCCACTGGTTGGAACTGTGAGAAATGAAACCGCAGCAGACGTCAGACATCCTGAGCTCTCAGACCAATAAATTATATTTTAACTATATTAAAAAGTACACAGACTTCATAAGATGGAATCATAAGATATGCAGAAATATTTAATAATTATTTTTTAAGCAAAATATTTTTCCAGTTCTACCTGAGAAAGTCAGCTTGCTTAAATAACATTTTATATTAACAAATAAATGTACAATTTAATGGAATTCAGCATTAAAAGAGAATTTCACACTCACCTTTAGTGAAGAGAAGACACAAACTCAGCAGCATTGTCACTATGGAAACACCACTGACCTCCCAGCACACACTGACAACTCTACACCCAGAACTCCACTACCACTGTGGACACACACTGACTCCAGCAGTCTCTCAGCAGTACTTCAGTCCACCTGACCCTAATGTCCACCCAGCAGAGAGGAACTGGGAACAAATGAACTTGGCCAGAGCTCTTATTTCTTCTTTTCATTTTATCATTAGCGGTTCTTTTTAGACTTCCCCGAACAGACATGGTGCTACATCATCCTCTGACTGCTGAGAAATCTTGCTGTCATTTCCTGTTCTGTGACACGATGCTTCATGATACAAACACCCACACTGCCCAAACGACTGCTTCTGTGAAACCATATTCAAGATACGCAAGTTACTCTGGATTGTCCAGGTGTTAATGACTGCATGCTCAGTGGTGGATGGTGCTTTGTCTTGGGTGTTATCTTCTCTCTTCCCTTCCTGCACACGATGCAGTCCCCCAGGGGGCTGTGGTTTCCAGTTGAGAGTATGCTGTACACAATTGACTGCTGATTGTGTTGACAGGATATAAAAACATGGTGCAGTGTGTTGATTGTAAAGCATTCCTGGGTACTGAGAAAGGCACTATATAAGGGTAAAATCATAATTTCTAGCAATAAATAGACTCGAAACAAAACAAAAAAACTGTGTGTGATCACTGCTTCACCCCAACAGTGCAGAAACAGTTGCTGCTTATGGTCTAAAAAGGGCTCTGGCTTTAATCTGGTAAAATCTACGCTTCAGTGTCAGTGCTAGCTCATTAGACAAATGTAGTCTAAACGTCATTTGTTATATATAAAATGCAAAATGGTATGTTTAATTTTTGTGGTTTGGACGCCCATGTTTAACGATGATCTCAAAGCATCTTGTGAATGCCCCAGAATAAAGTGTATCTGTTCTGGTCTGAGAGATCAAGGTGTCTGACGTCTGTTGTGGTTTCATTTCTCAAGGTTTCACGCAGTGGGCGTCCACCAGATCAGAGTCTAAAGCCCATTTTAGACCAGAAACAGCAACTCTTTCTGCACTGCTGTGGTGGAGCAGTGGTCACACACAAGTTTTTTTGTTTCAAGTCTATTTATTGCTAGAGTTTTCTATGATATGACTTTACCCTTATATAGCGCCTTTCTCAGTACACAAGAGCAATCGGCAGTCAATTGTGCCCAATCTTCAGTCAACTGGAAACCACAGCCCCCCGGGGGACTGCATCATGTACAGGAAGGGGAGAGAGAGGACAACACCCAGGACAGTGCACCATCC
Source organism: Electrophorus electricus (assembly GCF_041902795.1). Lineage (NCBI taxonomy): Eukaryota > Metazoa > Chordata > Actinopteri > Gymnotiformes > Gymnotidae > Electrophorus > Electrophorus electricus. Next base: position 7,360,625 of record NC_137498.1, read on the forward strand.
ACCACTGAGTTCGCAGTCATTAACACCAGGACATTCTAGAGTAACCAATCAACCTAACCTCCATGTTTTTGGCGTGTGGGAGAAAGCACCCAGGAAACAAAGAGGAAACCTACGCAGACATGCAGAAACTCCTGAGACACCAATTCTGAAACGCAGACATGCTAACCACCAAGCCACTGTGCACAGTACTACATAGTGCAGTGTAGGCCCAGACTCAAAACAGCACAACTGGCTACATTTGAACTTGTAGTCCTACTGCAGTGGTAGCACCACCAGATGGCCATAACATTGTTAGAAAGTCAAGGTTCGGTACACAGAAAAACAATCCAAATAACGTTCGGTATGCATAGGACTCTAGAGGCAATACTTCACAGTGTCCTAATGTTCGAGACAGGCTTAAATAATCAAGTACACAGGGGAGTTCAATATTCCGGTAATGACGATCTGACGTGAAGTTCATGATTGGTGGAGCCCTGGGTTGGGTGACAAACAGCCTGCTGGGTGCTGTACTGTGAGGAGGAATCGGGCGAAATGACACATATCGGCTGAATGCTGGAATATAAATAATGACCAAAGCAGATATTAACACACAAAGATGATTTTTCTAATGCAAAGATGGTACAGATAAGTGTGAAAAAGTAATGGAGGGCTAAGACTGGAGAGACAACATTTCACTGAGACATAAGACAATAAGAAATGGCGTCCTTGGAGGGTGACACTCTACTTTGGTGGGGCGGTGTAGCAAGAAAGATAAAAGAAGATCCCAAATGTAAGGTCTGCAGTTGTTCTCGAGGCAACTCCTTTGTTGTAAACCATACTGGTGTCAATAAAGACATCTGTTTTTCTCTACCATCCTGAACATTGCCTGTTTGAGTGCTTTGATGTTTTGCATGACTCATCAGCTCTGTAAACATCTGAGCATCAAAGTTTCACATCCACTATTACCCTCGGTCGTCAGGCATAGTGGGATGAACAGACTACATGATCAAAAAACTGCTAGCTGCAGTTCTATGTGAAATGCATATGACTCCTAGTGCAACCACAAAAGTGGGAAGACCATTTGAGCCAACCAGGCCTCCTGCTAGCTGTTTGGCACACTCTGATTAGGTTGTACCCTCATTAAGAGCCACCAACTCTGCCCCATAAACCAACAGCCAACTGACACTGAGGAAAACATGGACGAGCAATGCAATGCACCACATGCCCCGGTCTGGTTTTGTCTGCATGCACAACTCCCACAACCCACCAATCACAATTTCAATATGTAACCTGTGACGGTCAGGTTGATCAGGGGTGAGGCACCCTGACAGACGTAACACGTGTGTCACAACAAGATTTTCTAAGAGGGGCCTTTATGAAGCTGTTATGTAGGGTGATGCCACCTGAAGGAGATCAGGCTAACCAACCCTGACTAGCTCCCGGCTTGTGGCCTCCCTCTGGTAGCCGTGAACTTGCGTTATAAGCCACACGTTACTTAACCAACATCACCTCAATTATCAACACTGGTGGATGCCACAACTGTTCAATGAACAGGTTGGTATTTCCATGACTTTTCAATGCTAAGCTGCACACCGTTGTCAGCACTCTTCAAATATCCTCTGACAAACGGTTCCATTTAAAAACAGTATAATAGCTATTTTTAAATCATTTATCTTTGCTCTGTTGCCAAGCAGAGATTCTATAGTTGTTTTAGTCACTTTATATTGTTGCCAAGCAGGTTTTCTACGTTTGTTGTGATAGCAGTCTGCCAAAACTACATTCTTCCTCTTTTTTGTCACTCATGCTGTCTATATATTCTAAGCCCTGTGTGAGAATAAGCTGGAGCACTTCTGAGTGCTTGCTGACTCAGTGTCTTGTGTGCAGCTCAGGACTTCTTTCCAGGCATCTGAGGTTCACAAAGATGAAACCGGTCTCCTCACTGAGGGTTGACCATACAAATACTTAACACACTGCATTGCGGGTAATAAGAATGTTCTGAATTTAAAATGCTCCTTAACATCCGTTCAACACTTTTTAAAAGTCTCAGCTAGCCAGTTCTTTAGCTGCTCTAATTGCATGTGCTATTTTCATTAATAAGAAGAAAAGATCCCTTTGAACCGATAGTAAAATGAACTGACCACACATGGTGGTAAAAATATTTGGTGTGTGTGTTGGGGTTAGATGTTTGTCAAAAGTTCATTTGAATATATTTCCTCTCCACTGTAAGTGTAGAACATTCAGTAGACTATGTTTCTAAAGAGTGTTTATGTTACTGTGGGTTACTATGGAGGTCAAGGCCTGTTTGATACTCAAAAAGGATGGCAGAGATCCTCATCCTGGGAATTTTGAACTGTTTCCATCAGGTGTTTTTCACAGACTGCACATTAATTTGGGGAACCAAAAGGTTCATGTGGGAGGGTCTGTTCTACTGACCTGCTCCTAGACTGAACATCACATACCACACACTCTTAAAAGAATCTTCAGAGAAAAAGAAATCGTCCCCACTGACCAGACTCAGGGTTACACAGGCAGAGTTCAGCATCTTAAAGATACTCCAGGAAATAACTCTCTACTCATATCACCCCCCACTGAGGAGGATGGGGGAGTGTCCACCATACCTGTGTAAACACTGCAGTCCACTTCCTCCCACTGTCTGGACTCTGGCTATCAGGTGTTTCCCTCTGACTCATGTTGCCTTTATCACTCCAGGACGGCACTGCCATCCTGTGGGAGAAACTGACTTGGAGAACCGAGATGGATGATGCTTGTCCACAAACTCTACTACACTGTGTAGTAGTGTTATATTCTGTGCAGATGACTTTTTGACTGGGACATATGTATAGAGAATAACATTTTTTTTTTTTAATTTCCATCAGTCATTCAGTATTTTTGTTTAAATCTTTCCAAGAGATGACATGGGGGTTTAATCATGAAGTTTGGGAATTTTCACATTTGTAAACTAATTGCTTTGAGCACAAAGACAAAAACAAACAAAAAAGACTAATTAAGAAAACCAGTCTTTAAACTGGAGTCACTGGAGTGAATGTGACAGAATCCATGCTGCCAGTCAGTTAGTGATTGACTGATTAAAACATGAAGTTGATATTTGGATCACAGCAGAACCTAAAGCCCACAAAACCAAAAAAGAAGCATGGACGCACACGTGTGTGTGTGTGTGTGTGTGTGTGTGTGTGTGTGTGTGTGTGTGTGTGCGCGAGCAAGCATGCATGAATGTGTTAGTGTAGGCGTGAATGTGTGTATGTGTTTGTGTGCATCAGCATTGGCTGTCCTTTCTTCTTGACCAAGTGTGTAGCGACCAAAGAGCTGCATCACAAACAATAAAACAGTGAGGAATAAATAACACAAACAGAAATAAAGAAGTGAGTACAATTCTCACAACTGTAAACTGGTAGCTACATACGCATGTACGGGAGCAGGCATATATTTGTGAGTGTGTGTGTGTGTGGGGGGGGTGGGGGGGGAGGTGTGTATCACTTTGTACATTTAGTGTGTGTGTAAAATTATGTTTTTTTCTCCAGGTCCTTCAAATGTGGGTCTGGCCATCCTGAAGCAGCCGTATGTGTGTGTATGTATGTGTGTGTATGTTTTTGTTTGTATGAATGTGCATGGGTGTGGGTGCATGTGTTTTTATGTGTGTGTATGTATGTGTGTGCCAATTCCCCCCCAGCTAGACACATCACAGATAGTGATGTCCAACAGATAGTGGCATGTCCAACTGCTGTCAATGAACTGCACTCTACACACATTCTGCTGTCAAACTGCACCACACACACCTTCATGATGTGTGTGGTTATCAGTGGGTGTAAACAGAAACCACAACTCTCTGTCCTGCTTTGGCTCTTTATTTATGAAACAACAATAGATACACAGTGGAAGTGATGCGTACAGCCAAAAGTTTGGCATTTGACTTTAAAAGACATGATTAAGAACAGAAAAAAAATATGATGCTATTTAAAATTCAAATTTCAAAAAATCCTTCAATAGAAATACACACATAAAATGCAGGAAAAAATATTCTTTGGGAAAAATACGATAATGTAATAATAAAACGCAATACATTTTTTACAGACGCAATACATTTTTTACAGACAAGCAAAAATGATGCTTGTTGGAGTCAGAATTTAGTTCTAGATTGTCCTGCCCCTACAAGTCCTACTTTATGCTAGTATCTAATTAGCAATTAGCAAGTAATTAGCACCGGTTCCTCTCTACCGGACCGAACCACAACGCAGATTTCAGTGCCACTTAACGCTGATCAGATGTGTGTGGCAGGTCTGTTAAACAGGTGTGTAGGTCTGTAGCTGGTCTGTTGATTTCTCTTGGTTTTCTTCTCTACTGCAGACTAGCTGTTCCATCTCCACCAGCAGTGTTATAGTGAACTCTGCTCATTTCTGACACTGAAGCAGGTCACATGAACAAGAACAACTCAGTTCATTCAGGATCTGACTCTGCACATGGTAAAATGGATGTTAATGGACACAATGAGAAAACAATCTGATTATAAAAGCTTGCTAATGAGATTTTTACCTTTTTTTTTTTTAATCTTTTGGTGTAATAAACCACAGCCACAATAATGTGGAGGAAGATCACAGTGACCAAAGCAAAGGGGATGTAGGGCAGAGTCTGAGGAGAGACTGTAACAACACAACAAACACTGACCCCAGTCTTACACAGCAGCAGAATACATTTATTTAGCACAGCTGTGAACTGTTTACTCTTCCAAACACTCCCTCTTAAACTAAATGTTAAACTAAATGTCGTTTACTACTATTATTATTATTAGTATTCGTAGTAGTAGTATATAGTGGGGAATCATTTTATGGAGTTGATGGGAGAATATTATTAGACAAATGCATCTTAAATTCAGTGGTAGTTGATGAACAGAATGAATGTGGGGCCTCTGCAAGAATAGAAAATATGATGAGTTGAAAGTACTGAAGGTTCTGTGCTTTCATGCGTTTTACATGTTTACATTTATATTTTGTACTACAAAACTGATGTATGTACAGTTTGTAAAAGCAAAAGTCTTCGGTTCACTGTGTTACTGGTGGTTAATAGGATGGCTAAGTGTGAGGTTACAGGTTCTGTAGGTGCAGTGTGTCCTTCAGTCATTTTCTGTGAGTGAATGAAACAGGGACTGCTGGGTCAAGTCCTCATGGAGTGGATTAGTCTTCACCTGAGCAGAATAGCTGTCCCGGGGGGGGTCTCTCTCTCTCTCGCTCTCTCTCTCTCTCTCTCTCTGCAGACATGCTCCCTCATTCCTGGCCTGGCCACCTCCTGTCACATCTCTGTTGTGCTTGGACTGACACGACTTTTCATTGTTACCCTACCAGTCCCAGTGTCTGCCTTTGTCTGTTCCCATTCATATCTTTGTAACTGTCCCAATCCCAGCTGTGGTTCGGGTTGCTGTTATCCCGTCTCCTGTCCTGCCCGTCTCCCGGTCCAGGCCTATGCAGGGTCCTGCTCCTACTCTCAGACGGGCTCCCGTCCATCCCACTGCCCAAGCTGGAACCCAGTCGTCTCCTGTCCAGCCTGCTGTCAGGTCTCTGGTTGTGGTACAAAGTCCTGTTTCCACCCCTCACCCGATGGACTTGCCCCTTTTTTTCCTCCTTTTCCACCTGTCCTTGTCCAGGTTCTCCAGACCCTGCTGTGTGACGCCGGGCTCGGGCTCCCTTGTCAACTGTTATGCACGTCAGGAGCCCCGTGTTAAGGAGGGTGTGGGTGCTACTATAACACCCCTCACCACCATCACACAGGAGCCCCGTGTTAAGGGGGGTGTGGGTGCTACTGTAACACCCCTCACCACCATCACACAGGAGCCCCGTGTTAAGGGGGGTGTGGGTGCTACTGTAACACCCCTCACCACCATCACACAGGAGCCCCGTGTTAAGGGGGGTGTGGGTGCTACTGTAACACCCCTCACCACCATCACACAGGAGCCCCGTGTTAAGGGGGGTGTGGGTGCTACTGTAACACCCCTCACCACCATCACACAGGAGCCCCGTGTTAAGGGGGGTGTGGGTGCTACTGTAACACCCCTCACCACCATCACACAGGAGCCCCGTGTTAAGGGGGGTGTGGGTGCTACTGTAACACCCCTCACCACCATCACACAGGAGCCCCGTGTTAAGGAGGGTGTGGGTGCTACTGTAACACCCCTCACCACCATCACACAGGAGCCCCGTGTTAAGGGGGGTGTGGGTGCTACTGTAACACCCCTCACCACCATCACACAGGAGCCCCGTGTTAAGGAGGGTGTGGGTGCTACTGTAACACCCCTCACCACCATCACACAGGAGCCCCGTGTTAAGGGGGGTGTGGGTGCTACTGTAACACCCCTCACCACCATCACACAGGAGCCCCGTGTTAAGGGGGGTGTGGGTGCTACTGTAACACCCCTCACCACCATCACACAGGAGCCCCGTGTTAAGGGGGGTGTGGGTGCTACCGTAATACCCCTCACCACCATCACACAGGAGCCCCGTGTTAAGGGGGGTGTGGGTGCTACCGTAATACCCCTCACCACCATCACACAGGAGCCCCGTGTTAAGGGGGGTGTGGGTGCTACCGTAATACCCCTCACCACCATCACACAGGGGTCCTGTGTTTCCTCTTTCACTTAGCTGGCCATAGGGTCTAGTCTCACCCTCATTATTTCCCATATAAAGCCTGAACCTTTCCAAACACTAATGTCAGTTATTTTGCATTAATCGCATGTATTACTCTGTGTATGCGACGTTCACATGGTATGTTCATGTGTGCTTTCATTTTCATTTAAAACCGCATCAAAGATAAATCACGCTTGCATCCTGCCCCGCACTCGTTAAACCAATGTGTGTTACCTCCATTGGTAGATGATGGACTGAATGTCTTCTAACCTGTTGGAGACGTCATTGTAGTAGTAGGTTTAGTTGAAGCTGTTGGACTTGTTGTGTCAGTGTCCAATGCAGTAAGATTTACAGGTTTATATGGAGCCTCTGCAAGATTAGAAAAGTGTGATCAGTTATAATAAATGAGGGTTCAGGGCTGTTATGTATTTAACATGTTTAGATTTTGTACTACAGAACTGATGTATGTACAGTTTGGCCAAGCAGACTTGAAGAGAAACTGTAATTGGTCTGAAATAATAATAATTGGAAGAAGTAAAAGGGAAGAAGTGAAAAGAAAGATAAATAAATAAATAATAAGGATGTAAAATAATAAATAGTTAATAATAATAAATAGTTAGGTAACTTTTATAAACTGTGTGTGTATGCGTGTGTGTGTGTGTGTGTGTGTGTGTGTGTGTGTATGCATGTGTGTGTGTGTGTGTTTGGGTGGGTTAATCACTGTCCCTCATCTTATGGCAGGCAGATATGCATCACCCAGCTAAAGCGCTGCTTTCCTTCTTTTCGCCCAGTAGGATGGGCAGTTTCAGTGTTAGACAGACACTTAAAGTTGGGGTGGATCGTCTCAGATTTTGTAAAGTAAATTTTCCGTATTTGGATGAATTTTTCACATTCAGTGAGGAAGTGCAGCTCTGTCTCTACAGTGTCATATTTACATTGCTGACAGAGTCTCTGGGCAGCCATGACATTTATATCAGCTGGTCTGGACGGCCAGGCTGTGTTCTCTGAGTCTGGACTTTGTCAACGTGGTTCTGTGTTTAATGTCAGTCACTGTGTACAGGTCGTCTGCTACAGTGTACTGACGTTTTAGGGCCAGATAACGCTGCATTTTGCTTTGTGCTTGTGTTTGTGTTCCAGTGGGTGATGTAGTTTAGTTTGTGAAGTGTAATAATTTGGTTTGGTCTGATTGTACTTCGGACTGGTCCTGATGTGTTAGTGTTAGTGTGTGTTAATGAACAGCACCAGCTGTGAGAGGAGACTCTTCTCTGCTCTTATTTTTCTTTTTTTCTTTTTCTTTCTATCTCTCCCTCTCCCCCTCCCTCCTTTTCTCTCTCTCCCCCTCCCTCCTTCACTCTCCATTTCTCCCTTTCTCTCTCTCTCTCTCTTTTTGGGAGTGAATGAATTAGGGGCTCCTGGGTCGAGTCTCTTCCTCTCTCCCTCCTTCCCTCCCTCCCTCCCTCCCTCTTTCTCTCCTCCCCTCTCTCTCTCCCTCTTTCTCTTTCTCCCCCTCTCTCTAGAGCAAATGAGAACAGTAGTAACTAAATAAGGAAACTAAACAAGTCGTGTGTAATATGGGTATACAACTGACTAGAACCTAAACAGGACAGAAGACAAGAGTCATTAACTACAGGCATGAAATACAAATACAAACAGAAGATGTAACTAGAAACAGACAGAAGTAGAACTGCAGATCCTGCCGCTGGATAGATTTTTTGTTTTATGTAGTACAGTAGTTATTGGTACAGATCAGTCACTATATGCAGTCAACAACATTTCATACATTAAATACACAAGAGGTTGGTTTACCTGTTACTTGGAGTTTGACCTCTATAAGATAATCACTGCTGATGATACACCTGTACTGTCCCCCGTCCTCTTTAGTCAGACCAGATATGAATAGAGAGAAATTTCCTGGAGCAGCAACCAGCTTAATTCTATCAGTGTAACGGTTTGTCTGGTCAGTTGGGTAGATGACATTAGATTCTTCTATAAAACTCCATCTGATGGTTTTTGGCTCGGCCAGCAGTTCAGTGCAGTAACACGGCAGCAGGACAGACCCTCCCACGTATTCACTCAGCACTGTGGGAGGATTCACAACATCCTTGCAGACTAGAGAGAGCAGAAACACTGACATGTTACACTACTGTTATGAAGTAACCTGTACAACCAGTGACATTATTCTTTGAACCATCATATGAAGACAAAACAAATACATTTGGGAAATGTTTAACATCCTTTTGTTACAGAATTTATGCAAGTTTATGCTCTCTGTCACATGCATTAAAATATAAATGGATTAGAAGAATCTTGTAGAGTCAGTGGTTCTAGCCCATCTGGTGTAATACACAGTTAGTGTTAACCATCCTCCAACTCCAGTCATGGTCAGTGTCTGACCACTGAACCACTGCTGGCTGGATATCTTTCACTGGCAGAACACTCTCAACCTACCAGTAGCACTGAATCCAGTAACACTGCTGTACCTGAACCAGTCATACCAGTACAACACCCACTACCAAGCCTCCAGCACTGTACGTGTGCAGAGGACTGACGTGTGCAGAATGGTTCAGTATCCACATATACTGGGACATCTGTGGTCAGAAACTGACCAGTGATGTCCTGGGTGCCGGGTGACACACAAACTGTGTAAGACACCAGGTGGACACAGTCTGTAATTATACCTACACATTCATCACTTATTAGAGGTACTGAAAGTTTTCAGTGAGGGCAGGTGAAATGTATGTTAGTTGTGTTTAACTTTTCTAGACTGGTGACAGAGGATGTCTGGTGACTAATATCTGAGGATAATGTGGTCCACATGATAGATACATAAATATGTAATGGTGTTTCTCTATTTTTAAATGTGCTGTTTTTGAATTTTAGTAAAATGTGAGGTATGTGTGTCTAATAAAGTGTGTGGTGAACGTATTTATATTACATTTATTTGTATGTTTAAAAAGTAAGTTCATGGTGGAGAGCCAGGCTAAATCGACTTACGAGGTTTTCAATGGTATTAGGAATGTGGTTGCTAATAATGTTTTACCTGAAATATAAAGTCTTAGGTATGTGTATTCATTGTCTTTAATATAACACCTGTAGTCTCCCTCATCCTCTTCAGTCAGCTGTGATATGAGTAGAGAGAGATTTCCTGGCGAATGAACAGTACCCAGCAGAACTCTGTTTCTATACTGTTCACTCTCACTGGAGATCACATTCCATGAGTTTCTGTTTGTGTTGCATTTCCTCCAGGTGAAACTCAGGTTTGGTGTGTAGGTCAGTGCAGGAACAAGGCAGCAGTACTGAGTCTCCTGTGTATGCAGTGATTTCGGAGTTCCTGTGATGTTCCAGTATACAGCCTACAGAACCACACCAATAGAAGACATTCGGTATGTGATAATAATGATCAGATGTCGCTTAGCAAGTGAGGCAACTAGTAAAACTAAACAGATGTGAGCACCTCAAACCATGCAGTACCTTCCTGTTCTTGAAACTGGGTGATGAAGCTGAAATGAAACTCCCATATGACTCTGTTGTAAATTACTTTGTACTGAAAGTGATGCGTTTGCCCTGGTCCTGAAATAAAGTGTTCCATTTTGATGTTTATATGATTGTGAATGTCTTAAGTAATGCCACAAAACTAACAGTTAAATAAAGGTCAGAGACAATATATGTAACTCTGATAGCGCATCAGTGTGGAAGCCTTCACTAGAATTCTTTATATTAAGTCAGCAATTGTCACGGAACGCTCCCCTCGCCACTGGTCACGTGGTACGGCCCACCGCCTGCAGTTGAAGTGATTTTTTGTTTTGTAACCACGCCCCCATGATGGCACACACCTGCCCCTGGTTTAATGTTGTGTGTGTCTGTGTGTAGTTAAACCCCTGTTGGTGTGTGCATTAGTGTTGGTCATTGTTTGTGTTGCTAGTCCTACGTGTATTCATGTTAAACGTATATGTTCATGTTGCCGTCATGTTCCTGCCAGTGTTACATGTATTCGTGTTATCTGTTTATGTTGTGTGAGTGCCGTCGTCGTAAGTGTTATGTGTTAATAAATGTGTGTCAAAGTCGAGGGATGTTTCAAATCAAAAAGCTAAAATAAGAACACATTAGTGATTTTGATCCAGCTGGTCCACCTACATTAATGATCTGCACACTGTGCAGTTTTCAGAACGATAATGTAACGCAGAAGCAGACAGGACTTGACGCACATGTGTAAACGAAAGTTCTTCATTTGCAAAACAGGTGGACACAACGGCAAAATTAACCAAATGATGCAAACTAAACACTGATTAAATGGAACACCAAAAAGGGAGAAAAACGATACAGGAACTGTGCAGAAACAATAAAATTGTGATGTAACATTTAATACTAAGGCATCAAAGCTCGTATCGCACTGTGTACCGAAGCCTGTATCAGTTACTATTAGCACTAAAGTGAATAATACCATTAATATTACCACTAAAGTTACTAACAACACGTGACTAATGAAGGTCAAAGCTTCAGATGTCACTGAAGCACAGGATGAGGGTGAGACTGTTTCATAAGTTTGGCACTGTCCTATAACTTGGAAGCTTTATCTTTTTACTAAAAAAAATGGAAATGCGTTAATTATAGAAGGTAAAAGTGAGAGTAAACGTTTCATAACGCCAACCTGTTGTTTTTACATAAAAGGGAAACAATGATTTTACACAAATTATTTCAGAATTTAATTACTAAACATCATTACTGATCATCCATTTTTTTTATGACATATGAAGGCGGTGCAGTGTTGTATTATTTATAGTGCTGCGCCGTTTTGAATCTATGGCTGCTATAATTTCTGAAAACCACCAGGTGTCGCTGTTTTGTCACCAGCTTTCAATTCTCCAAAGCTTCGAGTCCTTCAGCAGTACAATAAGGAAGAACCTCAAACGCTTCACAGGACTTCGTCTGCACATCATTACCAAGAAGGAAGTTAAACAGTAAACACTAGAATAACGAGCAGACTAATAACGTTACCAAACAACAATAAACTCACGGGAGGACGAGACCGCGCACGTTCAAAGACCCACAGCCAAGACGATAAAACAAGGGATATTTATACAAAGACTAACGAATGCAAAGTAGACAAAGATGAAAACAGTGACAGGAAAACCAAACGAGGGGTCGGAACAGAAAATCCAAAACAAAGAAGCATGTGTGTTAAAAACCTGAGAAATTCTTACTTGAACTGCACAAGATATTTGTTACAATTAAAGGAGTATTTGACCATCACTGAACTAAACGTTACTGGTAATGTGCACAGATGACAGCACAACAACAAATATAACAGCAGAAAGTCTACAAGTAACTCAGACAACCAAGACTTTGCTAGTGTGGATACCTAAGAAAACCTTAAAGCTGGATTTATCATTTGCAGTTGGATTTGGATCAAAAACAGTGTTTTACCTTTAACGGTGAGTCTGATGTCTTTATATTTCTGGTTTGTAAGATAACACCTGTAGACTCCCTTATCCTCTTCAGTCAGGTGTGATATGAGTAGAGAGAGATTTCCTGGAGAGTGAACAGTACCCAGCTGAACTCTGTTTCTGTACTGTTCACTCACAGTGGAGATCACAGTGTGACTTAAGTCTTGGAATTTCTGCCAGGTGAAACTCTCAGGTTTGGCATGTGGGTCAGTACAGGAGCAGGGCAGCAGTACTGAGTCTCCTGCGTATGCAGTGATGTCGTCTGTCCTCAGATTCCCTACCAACATGCAACCTGCAGAAACACACCAGATAAAGGCCTTCACTATTAAACATGGCTGCACATGTACATGTAAAATGGCTATTATTACATATGACATAATTAATTATTATTATATGACATACTCCATTATTATTATATATGACATACTTAACTATTATATATGACATACTTAATTGCTGCAGGTCCAGTCACCTGATGGTACTGATGGTACCAGCCAACTGATGATGGTACTGGAAATCACTAAGAGATTTCCCAATAGATGTTGGTATGATGTATGCATGACCATCAAGTTATATGATTTAAATGTCTGATTATATTGATTATAGATTGTCTCTGCCTCCCTCTCTCTCTCTCTCTCTCTCTCGCTCTCCCTCCTTCCTTCTCTCCCTCTCCCTTCCCACTAAAGTTATTACCACTAAAGTTACTAATAACATGAGACTAATCTTCTTTGAAGCTTCAAACATCACAGATCACAGGATGAAGTTGAGACTGTTTCATAAGTTTGGCACTGTCCTATAACTTGGAAGCTTTATCTTTTTATTAAAAAATTGGAAATGTGCAAATTATAGAACCCAAAAGGGAGGGTAAATGTTTCATAACGTCAACCTGTTGTCTCCCAGTATAGTTTTGTACTATGTTTTCACATAAAAAGGGAAACAATGATTTTAAACAAATTACTGCAGAATTTAATTACTAAACATCATTACTGATCATCATTTTTTTGATGATGGAGTATTGTATAGTTCATAGTTCTGCGCAGTTTTGAATCAATGGCTGCAGTAATTTCTGAGAACCACCAGGTGTCGTTGTTTTGTCACCAGCTTTCAATGCTCCAAAGCTTCGAATCATTCAGCAGTACAATAAGGAAGAACCCCAAAGGCTTCACAGGACTTCGTCTGCACATCATTACCAAAAAGGAAGTAAAGACACATCTGCAGATAAAAAAACAGCTGCATTCCACAACACACTACACACAACTCCAGCAGTAACGCTGCTACACATCTTATACACTCTACAAAACTACAGTGTACTGAACGCTCCAAAAACTGCAGCCCAGACTACAGTCTGCCTGTGGGAATCACCACACAACTATGACCTGGAACTCTACAACTCTCTCAGTAGAACTCCACTGAAATTCTCCACCCACTAATGTCCACAGTAGAGGGGAAGTGTGTTCAAGTGCAAAATAAATTATTCCTCCCCATCTTTCTCTCTCACATACAGACTAAATATAACAGTGAAACAGTGTCTTATATTTTTCCTTTATTTTATAATTTTCTTTGGTGTCCTCTTACAATGTTTTTGTGGCGTTATCTTCCAAAAAGAGTCATAATTCAGTTTTACACAGCTATTTTCCAACCTCTCTTTATCCCTTGGAATTAAACAGGCAGTTTCTGTAGCTGTTCCTTTAAGATGTAAGATAAATGAGCTCTGTTCTGATTGGCTGCCCTGTATTGTGCTTCATTTAAAAAGCACTAAGAGCTGAAATATGTCTGAGAACTGCAATGTAGGTGTTAGGGGTTAAACTGCTGTAGGCCAAAGAGGCAGAGATAAGTAAATGAGCTGGTTCTCATGACATCAGAGAAACAGTGATTTCAAAACAGGCTATTTTTACAGATTATATTCCATATATGGACTGTAAGAAATGGGAGAGTAAACAATGTGTTTTGAAAATGTAACAATAATTACATATTACTTAAAAATTATTTATTTCAATAAAGTGAGTGACATTCAGTTTTTCATGGTAGGGGCCCAGATATGACTTTGGCAAAACCAATAAGCAGAGTCAGTCTGCACTGTTTGTATTTGGTACCTTTTGTGGTGCTGTGGTTGTTAAGGTGCAGTTCCATCTCTGAATCAGTGTCTCACCTACTTCACCTTCACTCTTGTTGCTACACTTGTATTCCACATCATGTTTGATTTACTGTTTCTTTTCAAGAACACAGAAGGTAAACACACGTGCTACAGTTTACAAACTTGATCCAAATTCATGAACGCTATACAAATTCAGAAAACACTTTTCCAAAATATAGCACACATCATTTTGAATAATGTGATGCAACTTCAGAAAACAGTTCCATTGTGTCGTGACTGAGTTTGCAGCATTTCTGAAGTTGCACTTCATTTCGGAACTGTAGCACATGCGTTTCCATTCTAATGAATTTGCTTTTTTTTTTTAATTTTTGCATTTTCTGCACAATGGGTCTTCACACCCATCATAAAGCTGGACCTGGATACCTCACTTGTCTTGCCAAATGTATTTATTCATCACTAGTCCAACTCTTTATCCTGTAGGTAGTGAGTTCTGCCCCTCCTCAGGTCTCCATGGTAACACAGAGTAGCATCGTCTTGGATATGATGAGCTTGTCAGAATTCATGAGATCAGAACTCACTGTAGCCTCTCCCTGAAACCCACCCCCACTCCCCACTTAGTAAAACACACAGAAGCACCAAACCGTTACATCATACACCACACGTAAAGGACTGTACCACATATACAGTCAACCACAATGAGGTGTGACCTCTGTCACAGGCAGCTGGATACAGAAGTGGGTAGTGGACAAGAGCTGCATCATACACAGAATGAACAAGTGAGGAAAAAAATACCACTAACAGAAACAGTGTGTGTTTTGTGTGTGTGTGTGCAGCAGTAGCATGGGATGTCCAAGCCTCCTGACCAATTGATGAACAAATGAGCAATAAATAACACAACCAGAAATAAACAAGTGAGCACATTTCACACGTAGCACCCAGTGCACCCAGATTAGCAATACATATGTGAGGAGGAAGCGGTGCATGCTGGGAATTCTCACATCTGTAAACTGGTAGCTATGACTATGGTGACATCAGAACAACTTGGGACTAAATAAGAAAACAGTCACTGGAGTGAATTTATGCTGCCAGAGTCAGTTAGTGAGTGACTGATTAAACCATGAAGTTTAGAGCTGAATCTCTGTCACTGATGTGGATTTGATGACTTTGACCGTCTTCATGCGTGAGTGAAAGAAGTAAACATGTCGTTCACACACCACTCAGAGGAATAGCACAGCAGAATTTTAAGCTCACGAACCCAAAACGAAGCATGCGCATATGCATGTCTGTGTGTGTGTTATTTATGTATTGCTAAAGTGCACCAAGTTTAGTAATCCATATGTGAGGAGGAAGAAGTGCATGCTGGGAAATTGTACTGTCTTTATGGTTTTAGTTTTTTTTCTCATTTGTTCATTTTTTATTTGTAAATTTTTCTAAGCATCTAAGATAAGAGGAACAACATAGGAGAACTCGAAGCCCAAGCACCCAACAAGGAGAGAGAGTGTGTGTGTGTCTGTGTGTGTGTGTGTGTATGTGTGTGAGAGAGAGAGAGAACAGGGCAGGGTGGGGGAGGGGGTGTTTTTGCATCTACAAGTATCCCTTTGAATGTACATTTACTGTGTGGGTAAAATTGTCTCTTTCTCCAAGTACTTCAGATGTGGATCTGGCCATCATACAGCAGCTGTGCATGTTTTTGTTTGTGTGTGTGTGTGTGTGTGTTTGTGTGAGTTATGTATTGTTAAATTGTTAAACAGTGCTCAAAGGAGGAAGAGGTCCTTGCTGGGAAACTGTACTGTTTTTGTGATATTACAGGTTTTTTGCAAGACACAAAAACGGGGGCATGAGACACAATAATTGAAACCACTAACTCACGTAGCCCATTTCCTGACCTGTTATACTAAACCAAAAGCACCTTCTCTGATTTACACTCATTTTGTATATCTAAAACACATTTTTTTTCAATACGCTAAACACAATTCTCTATATTGGACACATCATTCAACAGAAATACGTGTTTCTTATGGAAAACCCTCAAATGCAAATGATGCATCCATTTATCAATTAATCAAACCCAGTACTCATAGGTGAAGACATTTGACAAATTTTACTAATGACACTTAGAAATCAGAACCTGAGCACTATAAAGAGGCCACAGGCTCGATATCTTGGTTGGATATCAATGGAGGTCAGTACTGGAGAGCGAGGATGAGGAAGAGGATGAGGGGGAGGAAGAGCAACCATCACGGATGAGATCTGGGCCACTTTAGTTGACCATGTCGTTAAGCATGGGTTGTGTTTCAGGAAAGCTGAGCAGGACTCTAGCCTAATTGGAGTCACTACACTGTAGGAAGTGTCAGCAAGTACTATAGTCAGTGTCCCTGAGCAGCACGGGGGTAAACCATAATAAACAGGTAAAAAACTGTCTTCACAGTGGGAGACAGCTGTCTGGCTGAAACCCTCTGGGAAGTCCTGATAGCGGAGACCTGCTAATGGAAATGGATTTATTCAGTACCAGTCCAACTCTTTAACCTGCAGCTAGGGAGCTCTGCCCCTCCTCTGGTCTCCACAGTAAAATAGAATAATACCATCTTGTTTGACTGCTAGCTCAATAAGGGATATTATGGGTAGGTCAAAATTCATGAGATCAGAATTCTCTTTAGTCTCTCCCCCAAACCCACCCACACTCCCCACTTGGGCAAACACACAGAAGCACCAAACACATACATCACACACCACATGTACAGGACTGTACCACATACACAATCAACCACAATGAGGTGTGACCTCGGTCACAGGTAGCTGGATACAGAAGTGGGTAGTGGACAAGAGCTGCATCATACACAGAATGAACAAGCGAGGAATAAATAACACAAACAGAAATAAACAAGTGAGCACATTTCACATACCACACCATGATAAAAAAAAAAAACAAATTGTTTTTGTAAATGTACAGAGTTATAGGGCAAAAATGATGCTTGTAAGAGTCACAATACTCTTAATTTCATCAGTTTTAGTAATGTCCCTACAATTCCTATCGTATGCTGGTCTGAAGTAACTAATTAGCAAGTAATTAGCACCGGTTCCTCTCTACCGGACCGAAACACAGCGCAGATTTCAGTGCCACTTAACAAATAAAGTCAACAAAATGACTTCATTCTCCCTTAACCCAGGTGGACAAGATATGTTTGGAGTCCATATTTTTCTCCTTTAGTTTAGAACAAAAGCTGCTAACATTGCTAACAAACACTGGAAGCCAACAGCAACGATAGCTAATAGGATTTGTAAATAAGTCAGATATCGAGCTACATGTCCTCAAACCTCATCCAGGTCGCTTCCCGGTGACGTGTTTCTTCACTTGTCTACACCTGTAGAGAGAAGGTAACACTCACCATCAGCAGCGTGGAGCACAAGGAGCAGATAAACACACACACTACACACAGCTACAGCAGGACTGCTGATACACACCGTACACACTCTTCAATACAGTCTACTGAATGACTTCACAGCTACACTTATAGTGGAGAGGAAGTGTATTCAGATGAAACTCTGACGAACTTTTATTCGCATCTCTCTCACACTCACATTCACTCACACACAGATATATTTGGTACAGCCTCTTGGTACTGTTGCTTTCAGCATCTGCATAACAAAATCCTTTTCTTACCTGCAATAATGTGCTGGTTAAAAGTATGACTGTCTTTATCTCAGTAAAATATACATCAATCTTATAAAAGGAATGCTTGCCTTTTTACTTTTTAGAAATTATATCAGTCTTATCTACCGTTTTTTTTGTTTTGTTTTTTTTTTTAATTCGTGTTTCCATATAATTTAAGTGTAGTATAGGTCCACCTAGTGGATTGCGGTTTTGACAGGATTTTATCAGTGTAAAATGCACTTGGAAAAAATACCTGCCAGTATGTTAAACTGAATACGTTTTGGTTTGAAATTTTAATTACACGTAAACTCATAAGAGTTTACTGAGTTGTGCACCCAGTCACACGTCCACACCGTCACGGAACGCTCCGCCCCCCACGAGTCACGTGTGTTTTGTAACCACGCCCTCCGGGACTGCACACACCTGCGCAGGGTTTACTGTTTGTCTATTTAAACCTGTGAGTATGTGCACCGCTGTTGGTTATTGTCGCTACATGTGTGTTAATTTCGAGCTCTGTAGCCGCAAAGTTAGTTTGTGTAGTCACGTGTTAATGTATATCTGTTCATTGTTTAATGTTAAGTGTAGAGTCATGTTTATTGTGTTGTGTGTGAGTGCTTCCTGTGTCGTATGTGTTTAATGTTAATAAATGTCTTGCACCGTCAAGGAAGTCTGTACGTCCTGCTGCACTCGGGCCAGCAACATTACACACACACACAGGTCTGCAGTGCATGTGTATATTTGCCTTGAGTACCCCCACACACACTCGTCTGTTGTACGTGTGTGTATGTTGTGTGCTGTCCTCCTCTATCCTCTTTAGTGCTGATCTGTGACTGTCTTACTGTACGTGTGATCTCCCTGCAGCAGGAGTGAGACATTACTGACCACATGAAGAACTATCTGACTGCTCCTCAACAAAGCCCAACATACCTAAACACACTGTTTTTAGGACTGTGGGGTGTGAGTGTTTGAGCATGTGAGAACTGAAACCATGACAAATACTTCAGCTCACACACACTTCTCTCTTTCTACTTTTAGTGGTTCATATTTGTCCTCCCTCCCTCCTTTGGTCTGTGGTATTCTGACTTGTTCCTGCATGCAGATTGTCACCAGGCTGAATATTCATGTTCACAGGAGCAAATAAGCACAATGAATTCATGCAGAATCTAAACTCTAAACAATGAATTACAAATTTTCAGTTGTATACATTTCAAGTGCTTGTGTGTGTGTGTTAATCTGATACTAGCGTGTTGTGTTTTATCTCCATGAGCGATCTACAATGGACAGTAAAGTACATTACATCATCTTGTTGTCACACGATACCAACATACACGTCTCCAACTTCCTAACAGACAGATCACAATCAGTACGGGTGGGCAACTGTGTCTCATCCACCCTCACCCTCAGCACTGGAGCTCCCCAGGGTTGTGTCCTAAGCCCCCTGCTCTACTCACTCTACACATAAGACTGCGTGGCCACTTCCAGCTCTACCATCATTGCCAAGTTTGCTGGCGATACCGTCGTCATGGTTCTGATCTCGCACAACAACGAGAGGGCCTACCTGGAGAACTGGTGCCAGGAAAATAGTCTCCTCCTAAACGTCAGCAAGACAAAGGAGCTGCAGCAAGAAGCAGGAATGGCACTACCAGCCTGTTAGGATTAATGGAACCACGGTGGAGAGAGTAGACAGTCCTGGTCCCGCCACACCAACTCCCTGGCAAAGAAGGCTCGTCAGCGTCTTTACCGCCTCAAACATCTAAGCGACTTCAGACCGCCCTCTAAGGTGCTGCGAACCTTCTACACATGCACTATTGAGAGCATTTTTACAGGAAACATCACAGTCTGGTTTGGGAACTGCACCAAGCAGGAGAGACAAGCACTCCAGAGCATGGTGCGTTGAGCAGAGCGGAACTTCATATGGAACTTCTTGACCTACAGACCACCTACTACAAGTGTTGCCAGACCAAGGCCAGGAGGATTGTGAAGGACTGTCCCAACAATAGGCCACCTATCCCAACAATAGGCTCTTCTCTTTGTTGAGGTCAGGGAAGCGCTTTCGCTCCCTGAAGACCAACACGGAGAGACTGAAGAGGAGCTTCTTCTCGCAGGCCATTTGGGCCCTGAATCAGGCCAACTGATGGAACTGAAGGGACTACTCTGTGTATGATGTCCACAAACATCATAAAAAAAAAAACAAAAAAAAAAAAAACTGTGAATTTTAAATTGTAAAAACTGGAAATTGTACATTGTATATATGCATAGTATACATCCTGTCTTCATTCATCATAACATATTTATTTATTCATTAAACCACTCTCCATTACCCTGTATCTCTCCTCAGCCACGGACAGAGCAGTTACATAAAGCATTTCACTGCCAGTTATAGCATGTATGACTATGTACGTGACAAAGAAACTTTGAAATTTGACAGAGTCTGAGGCCTCTGCTACCAGGCCAGTGTTGAGAGGTAATTCCTGAACCCCCCCCCCCCCCCCAATTAAATTAAATAAATAAACATATTTAATAAGGCCATATGTGCAGAGCATGACTAACCTGACTGTGTACTGCTTTCCCAGTGGGTTTTTGCATTACACACACATACTTACACATTCACACAGTGACTATGTTTTCACTGGCTTTTCGTCAAGGGAAAAAGGATGTGAGTTTTGCCTGCCACATGCCCAATGTCTCCATCGAGGGTTGGCCAGATAACCTCAGATAACCTCAACCAAAGCCCTAGTACCACGCTATTCTTAATCAGTTCAATAGCAGTGTTTTTATGAGGCACTCCATTCTTAAAAATTATATTGTAGCCTTGCATTATTCAATTCCATAGAAATGTATTTGTATAATGCGCTTCTCAGCAGGTGTTATCACAAGGCAACATTACATAAATTAGCTTTAAGAGATCAAGAATCCAGGCTCATCCTCTTCTGTTCGACACGGGATGGTATGCATATTATAGTTCCCTAATTTACACACCCTTGTACGTGGACATGCCTAATAATTTAGTCTCTCTTTCTGCTGAGGTTCACCTATCCCTGATGTCATGATGTTACTGAGCCTACACCCGCCTCATCTGCCATGGCTCCTCCCTCCACCCCCTGATGTACCCTGCTGTAGCCCAAACAAACAAACAAACAAACAAACAAAAACCCCACATGCACTCTAGTTTTATATTGTGTCAGTCTTAGTAATGTCCCTATAAGTCCTACTTTATGTTAGTATCTAATTAGCAGTTAGCAGGTAATTAGCACCGGTTCCTCTCTACCGGACCAAACCACAGCGCAGATTTCAGTGCCACTTAACGGGACAGGTCGGCAAAGAATCAAATTTACTTTATTTTCCCTTAACCCGAGTGGACGAGACATGTTTGGAGTCTAAACTAAAGGAGCACATTTTGGTCCTTTAATTTAGAACAAAAGCTGTTAATGTTGCTAACAGACCATGCTTTTACTCAATATATGTACAAAATTTCATTTTAGACATTTATTATATATTTCAATATTACTTTATTCATGTATTGCACTACTGTGAACCACAGAATTTGGTAAACCTATTTCAAACACCAAAACAGTTCCCAATTAGTAAAGGGATTTTTTTCACATGAGATGAAAAATGTCCATATTCCATAATATTACTTTATACAGTGATCTATGTCAGATTCTACCTTATTAGGAAGATAGCTGAGATTGTTCTGAACACTATGATATCAAACATGTTATTACCTTTAAGGTGAATTTAGGAATATATGCAGAAACAGACATTGCTCTGAGCCATCAGATGTTTAAATGATGGTGCTACACCAAAATCTGTGACCACTGAATTCTGTCACTGTAGAACCTGCAGCACACATATCACCATTTCTGACAGCTGTGACCGCACTGTACCGTCATAATAAATAAGTTTAACACCAATCAGAATGTTTTTTAGGTGTTGTGATTTCTGATGGCTGGGTGCTGCTGCTCTCTGCTGATCAAAAAAATTAATTGTGTTTTATTATTACGTTTATGTATTTTTCCCAAGGAATCATTTTTCTGCATTTTATGTGTATATCTCTGTTGAAGGATTTTTTGATATTTGACCTTTAAATAGCAGCATATTTTTTCTGTTATTAATCATGTCTTTTAAGGTCAAATGCCAACCGTTGTCTGTACACATCACTTCCACTGTGAGAGTCTATTGCTGTTTCATAAGTAAAGAGCCAAAGCAGGACAGAGAGTTGTGGTTTCTGTTTATACCCACTGATAACCAAGAACATCATGAAGGTGTGTGGTGCAGTTTGACAGCAGAATGTGTGTAGAGTGCAGTTCACTGACAGCAGTTGGATGCCACTATCTGTTGGACATCACTATCTGTGATGTGTCGAGCTGGGGGGAATTGGCACACACACACGAGAAACATGCACCCACACCCATGCACATTCATTCATACATACATACATACATACATACATACATACACATACATACACACACACACACACACACACACACACGCACACGCACACACACACACACACACACACACACACACACACACACACACACACACACACAGACACACGGCTGCTTCAGGATGAACAGACCCACATTGAAGGACCTGGAGAAAAAACATAATTTTACACACACCCTAAATATACAAAGTGATACACAACTACTACCCCACCCACACACCCACACCCACACTCACAAATACATGCATGCTCCTGTATACGCATATATGCATATATAGCTACCAGTTGACAGATGTGAAAATTCGCGGCATGCATCTCTTCTTCCTCACATATGCTTCCTCCTCACATATGCTCCTCCAATGCTGATGCACACAAACACATACACACATTCATGCCTATTCTAACACAGTCATGCATGCTTGCACACACACACACACACACACACACACACACACACACACACACACACGTCCATGCTTCTTTTCTGGTTTTGTGGACTTTAGGTTCTGTTGTGATCCAGCTATGAGCTTTGTGTTTTAATCAATCAATCACTAACTGTCTCAGGCAGTATGGTTTCTGTCACATTCACTCCAGTTTAAAGTTTTCTTAAGCAGTCTTAATTTTTTTTTCTTTTGTCTCTGTTTTCAAAGCAATGAGTTTACAAATGTGAAAATTCCCAGCATGCATGTCTTTCACCTCCCATAAGTATTGCCACAGCAATTGGTCAACAACTCTGAACATGTTTTACTAAAGGCCATCCTTATTCAGTCCTTTTACTGATATCTACATCTCAAGGTGCAAACCATGATTAAACCTCTATGTCATCTCTTGGAAAGACTGAAACAAAAACACTGAATGAATGATGGAACTTTTTTTAAAAAATGTTATTCTCTATACATTTGTCCCAGTCAAAAAGTCATCTGCACAGAATATAACACAAAGAAGTAGGAATTAGACATGCTGAGACGGTACAGTGTAGTAGAGTTTGTGGACAAGCATCATCCATCTCGGTTCTCCAAGTCAGTTTCTCCCACAGGATGGCAGTGCCGTCCTGGAGTGATAAAGGCAACATGAGTCAGAGGGAAACACCTGATAGTCAGAGTCCAGTCAGTGGGAGGAAGTGGACTGCAGTGTTTACACAGGTATGGTGGACACTCCCCCATCCTCCTCAGTCGGGGGTGATATGAGTAGAGAGATATTTCCTGGAGTATCTTTAAGATGCTGAACTCTTCCTGTGTAACCCTGAGTCTGGTCAGTGAGGTAGATTTCTTCCTCTCTGAAGATCCATTTAAGAGTGTGTGGTATGTGACATTCAGTCCAGGAGCAGGTCAGTAGGACAGACCCTCCCACATGACCCTTTTGGTTCCCCCAGTTAATGTGCAGTCTGTGAAAATCACCTGATGGAAACAGTTCAAATTTCCCAGGATGAGGACCTCTGCCATCCTTTTTGAGTATCAAACAGGCCTTGACCTCCATAGTAACCTACAGTAACATACACTCTTTAGAAACATAGTCTACTGAATGTTCTACACTTACAGTGGAAAGGAAGTGTATTCAAATGAAATTTTGACAAACTTCTAACCCCAACACGCACACCAAATATTTTTACCACCCTGTTTTGTCATTTCATTTCACTATCGGTTCAAAGGCATCTTTTCTTCTTATTAATGAAAATATCACATGAAATTAGAACAGCTAAAGAATTGGCTTCCTGAGACTTTTAAAAAGTGTTGAACAGATGTTAAGGAGCATTTTAAATACAGAGCATTCTTATTACCCGCAATGCAGTGTGTTAAGCATTTGGATGGTCAACCCTCAGTGAGGAGTCCGGTTTCATCTTTGTGAACCTCAGGTGCCTGGAGAGAAGTCCTGAGTTGCACACAGGACACTGAGTCAGCAAGCACTCCGAAGTGCTCCAGCTTATTGTCACACAGGGCTTAGAATATATAGACAGCATGAGTGACAAAAAAGAGGAAGAATGTAGTTTTGGCAGACAATAAACATAGAAAACCTGCTTGGCAACATTATAAAGTAACTAAAATGTCTATAGAATCTCTGCTTGGCAACAGACCAAAGATAAATGATTTAAAAATAGCTATTATACTGTTTTTAAATGGAACCATTTGTCAGAGGATATTTGAAGATCCTGACAACGGTGTGCAGCCTAGCATTGAAAAGTCATGGAAATACCAACCTGTTCATTGAACAGTTGTGGCGTCCTCCAGTGTTGTTAATTGATGTGATGTTGGTTAAGTAACAGGTGGCTCGCCAGTTCACAGCTACCAGAGGGAGGCCACAAGCCGGGAGCTAATCAGGGTTTGTTAGCCGGATCTCCTTCGGGTGGCATCACCCTACATAACAGCTTCACAATGGCCCCTCTTAGAAAAGTCTTGTTGTGACACACGTATGTTACATCTGTCAGGGTGCCTCACCCCTGATCAACCTGACAGTCACAGGTTACATATTGAAATTGTGATTGGTGGGTTGTGGGAGTTGTGCATGCAGACAAAACCACACCGAGGCACATGGTGCATTGCATTGCTCCTCCATGTTTTCCTCAGTGTCGGTTGGCAGTTGGTTTATGGGGCAGAGTTGGTGGCTCTTAATGAGGGTACAACCTAATCAGAGTGTGCCAAACAGCTAGCAGGAGGCCTGGTTGGCTCAAATGGTCTTCCCATCAAAACTTCGAAAGGGGCCACTTTTGTGGTTGCACTAGGAGTCATATGCATTTCACATAGAACTGCAGCTAGCAGTTTTTTGATCATGTAGTGTGTTCATTCCACTATGCCTGACGACCGAGGGTAATAGCGGATGTGAAATTTTGATGCTCAGATATTTACAGAGATGATGAGTCATGCAAAACATCAAAGCACTCATACAGGCAACATTCAGGATGGTAGAGAAAAACAGAAGATGTATTTATTGACACCAGTATGGTTTACAACAAAGGAGTTGCCTCGAGAACAACTGCAGACCTTACATTTTGGATCTTCTTTTATCCTTCTTCATCCCCCCCGACCAAAGTAGAGTGTCACCCTCCAAGGACGCCATTTCTTATTGTCTTATGTCTCAGTGAAATGTTGTCTCTCCAGTCTTAGCCCTCCATTAACTTTTCACACTTATCTGTACCATCTTTGCATTAGAAAAATCATCGTTGTGTGTTAATATCTGCTTTGGTCATTATTTATATTCCAGCATTCAGCCGATATGTGTCATTTCGCCCGATTCCTCCTCACAGTACAGCACCCAGCAGGCTGTTTGTCACCCAACCCAGGGCTCCACCAATCATGAACTTCACGTCAGATCGTCATTACCGGAATATTGAACTCCCCTGTGTACTTGATTATTTAAGCCTGTCTCGAACATTAGGACACTGTGAAGTATTGCCTCTAGAGTCCTATGCATACCGAACGTTCTTTGGATTGTTTTTCTGTGTACCGAACCTTGACTTTCTAACAATGTTATGGCCATCTGGTGGTGCTACCACTGCAGTAGGACTACAAGTTCAAATGTAGCCAGTTGTGCTGTTTTGAGTCTGGGCCTACACTGCACTATGTAGTACTGTGCACAGTGGCTTGGTGGTTAGCATGTCTGCGTTTCAGAATTGGTGTCTCAGGAGTTTCTGCATGTCTGCGTAGGTTTCCTCTTTGTTTCCTGGGTGCTTTCTCCCACACGCCAAAAACATGGAGGTTAGGTTGATTGGTTACTCTAGAATGTCCTGGTGTTAATGACTGCGAACTCAGTGGTGGATGGTGCACTGTCCTGGGTGTTGTCCTCTCTCTCCCCTTCCTGTACATGATGCAGTCCCCCGGGGGGCTGTGGTTTCCAGTTGACTGAAGATTGGGCACAATTGACTGCCGATTGCTCTTGTGTACTGAGAAAGGCGCTATATAAGGGTAAAGTCATATCATAGAAAACTCTAGCAATAAATAGACTTGAAACAAAAAAACTTGTGTGTGACCACTGCTTCACCACAGCAGTGCAGAAACAGTTGCTGTTTCTGGTCTAAAATGGGCTTTAGACTCTGATCTGGTGGACGCCCACTGCGTGAAACCTTGAGAAATGAAACCACAACAGACGTCAGACACCTTGATCTCTCAGACCAGAACAGACACACTTTATTCTGGGGCATTCACAAGATGCTTTGAGATCATCGTTAAACATGGGCGTCCAAACCACAAAAATTAAACATAGCATTTTGCGTTTTATATATAACAAATGACGTTTAGACTTCATTTGTCTAATGAGCTAGCACTGACACTGAAGCGTAGATTTTACCAGATTAAAGCCAGAGCCCTTTTTAGACCATAAGCAGCAACTGTTTCTGCACTGTTGGGGTGAAGCATTGATCACACACAGTTTTTTTTGTTTTGTTTCGAGTCTATTTATTGCTAGAGATTATTATTTTACCCTTATATAGTGCCTTTCTCAGTACCCAGGAATGCTTTACAATCAACACACTGCACCATGTTTTTATATCCTGTCAACACAATCAGCAGTCAATTGTGTACAGCATACTCTCAACTGGAAACCACAGCCCCCTGGGGGACTGCATCGTGTGCAGGAAGGGAAGAGAGAAGATAACACCCAAGACAAAGCACCATCCACCACTGAGCATGCAGTCATTAACACCTGGACAATCCAGAGTAACTTGCGTATCTTGAATATGGTTTCACAGAAGCAGTCGTTTGGTCAGTGTGGGTGTTTGTATCATGAAGCATCGTGTCACAGAACAGGAAATGACAGCAAGAGTTCTCAGCAGTCAGAGGATGATGTAGCACCATGTGTGTTCGGGGAAGTCTAAAAAGAACCGCTAATGATAAAATGAAAAGAAGAAATAAGAGCTCTGGCCAAGTTCATTTGTTCTCAGTTCCTCTCTGCTGGGTGCACATTAGGGTCAGGTGGACTGAAGTACTGCTGAGAGACTGCTGGAGTCAGTGTGTGTCCACAGTGGTAGTGGAGTTCTGGGTGTAGAGTTGTCAGTGTGTGCTGGGAGGTCAGTGGTGTTTCCATAGTGACAATGCTGCTGAGTTTGTGTCTTCTCTTCACTGAAGGTGAGTGTGAAATTCTCTTTTAATGCTGAATTGCATTAAATTGTACATTTATTTGTTAATATAAAATGTTATTTAAGCAAGCTGACTTTCTCAGGTAGAACTGGAAAAATATTTTGCTTAACAAATAATTATTAAATATTTCTGCATATCTTATGACTCCATCTTATGAAGTCTGTGTACTTTTTAATATAGTTAAAATATAATTGTCCTATATTTCCTGGTATACGTTTCTATAGGCTACACTGTAGTAAAGAGTAGAAGACAATTACATGTTATTGCCTTAGTACGTCTTTGTCTCCATGTGCTTTTGTATGTTTTAGTTTGTAGCTCCTCCCCTGCTCTGCCCCTTGACATGTGTCTCATGAGTTTTGTCTCTTACCCCTCCCAGTAATTGTTCCCAGATATTCCCTGTTTGTCTCCTGCTGTATAAATACACTAATGCTAATGTCTGCAGTCATGGTAGTGTATGACCCTACTTTCATGTAAATACTTGTCGTGAAATAACTCAGCTCAGTGAATACATCAAATATAACATCCGGGCTCCACTTTTACAGCAGTGTTCTTAATCTATTAGTGGTGTGAGAAAAATATGGTTTGTGGACTAAATTGTGGTAGAAAAGTATTAGATATGTGTATGCATTTTAATGTGGTCTGAGAGCTCAGGATGTCTGACGTCTGCTGCGGTTTCATTTCTCACAGTTCCAAGCAGTGGGTACCAGATCAGAGTCTAAAGTCAATTTTAGACCAGAAGTGACAACCGTGTTGCTTCTGTGCCTCTGCAGCTGAACTGTGGTCACACACTCACAAGCTTAATTTCCTTCTAGTCTATTTCTTGCCTTATGCCATGACAGGCTTATCAGTGGTTTCTAGCTAGAAATAGTACAAAATACTACTTTTATTCGGTAAAGTGTAGTTTAATACTCAAAACAGCACAACTCTGACTGCTGGGTCTATTCTAACGTGAAATTGGGATAAAGGATGATGTTTTAAACAAAGACTAAAACTAGAACTAGGCTCCAGTGTGTTCTCAATGGCAGGTCTAGTTTGAATTTAATTTAGTACAAAACAGGTTTAGTATGTGTAGGACTGGTATGGTTACTGATAATTTGGGGAATATTGTGTACTGTGAGAAGAGATGTCAGTACTTCACTGAGAAAAGGGACTGCTCATGTACTACCCAAACCATGTCTATGTTCAAAAGCTGATTTACAGAGTTTATCAAAGTTTAAATAGGTTCTTATTGTGAGTAATGCAGGTTTTTGTTGTTTGTTTTTAACTCATTCAGTAAATTCAGAACTTCATATTACTCACAAAAAATCTTAAAGAACTTTTCTACATAAGCAATGGTCCGCAAGAAATTATTGTGATGTGGAAACTGAAAAACCAAACAAAAAGCAGGTCCTCTCACTATATATAAATTCTTAAATGTGTGTGTGTGTGTGTGTGTGTGTGTGTGTTTGCATGCTTATAGACTCTGAAGACAAAGCACACAGCATTCTGTAGTGACAGTGCATAATAGTTCAAAGTATATTTACCAATAAAACAAATTTGATACAATGAATAAAATATTAAGTACACAGGACATCATAAGACAGTGCAAACCTACAATATATCAAGCTATGAAAAAGTAATGCAAAAATTTGTATGTGCGCAAGCTTTGAGGTGATTAACTCTATAAACTGCATTTTAAAACTATAAACTTAGAAAGAGGAGTTTGAGAATAAGAGTGAGGGGATAATATGTCTGTTTGTTTCTCTCCTCTACATCAGACTCCACCCCCTTTGCTTTATAATGAGCATGTGTGTCTTCTATATGGTTTCACACATGCAGCATCATGGTCAGTGTGGGGTTGTGGGATACATCACAAAAGAAGAAACAACCAGAGTCCTCACAGTCAAAGGACATGATGGCACTGTGTGTGGTTTTGTATGTCTCTGTAAAGCTGGTGATGTGAACTTGAAAAGAAACATAAGAGCTCTGGCCAAGTTCATTTGCTCCCAGTTCCTCTCTGCTGGGTGGACATTAGGGTCTGGAGTACTGAAGTAATGCTGTGAGAGTTCTGGAGTCAGTGTGTGTCCACAGTGGTAGTGGAGATCTGGGTGTAGAGTTATCAGTGTGTGCTGGGAGGTCAATGGTGTTTCCATAGAGACAAGGATGCTCAGTTTGTGTTTTCCCTTTACTGTACTTCCTCTCACTAAAGGTGAGTGACATGAAACTGTACATATATGTGCTAATCTAAAAATGTTATTAAAGTGAGTTGAATCATTCAATATTTATTTGGCTGAATTAGAAATATAACCTGGTTGGTCTTGGAATGAAAAATATGATTAAAAGGTCCAGAATGCAAACAGACAAAATCTTTGCATGAATAAAGTTTATTAATCAAAAATAAATCAAAAAGTCAAAAGATGTTATTTCAGAAAATGAAAAGACAGGTTGGGGAAAATGAAGGGAAAAAAGAAATACAAAATAAATTGGTAAAAAGAGCTGGGAAAAGTTAAAGAATAGGGCTAATTTTGTTGGAGCGCGTGGCACAGGACAAGGTGCTTTTTATAGCCTGCCATGCTCGTCTGAAGAAGATGCATACTCTCTTCAACTTCTTGCATTCTGAGCCTTTATATTTGAAATAAAAGTAGAATTTTTAAACTGGTGTCCATGGAGTGGATGTATGTAAACTCTGATTATTGATGTGGTGCTTTGATGCTACTCACCAGCTGGGGTGTTCTCCACTTTGACTGCCTCTGTAATAGATTCTGCTACTCCACCCAGATCCTCTCTTACATCTACAGATGTTTTTTTTTTCCCAACAATCAATACAAATGCAATTACATAATAAAGTACAGGCACATATTTAAAGTGAACAAAGATCATATCCTACTGTGTGTTCTTAATGGAAAGCTAGATTTATGCAAGAAAGTACATCTGCACCTTCTACATGGGCGCTGTGGTCTAAATAGCAAATCTCTTCCGTTGACTCTGTGATCATACAGTGTTCAGCAGTTCTGCTCCGGATGGTATGAACCTCCTTACAGTCCTCCTGTTTCTTGGGTGAGAAGTGATTATTTATCAGTGATGAATTGTAAAGGAAATTAATCATCCATTGACCCCACCTGGGCAGTGGAAACTCCACTAATGGACAGCATATTTTGGACTACCATCTGTACAAGTCAGGAAAGTGTGAAGGCTAAATAAATAAAACTGTGGATACAGTCTATATAAATCATTAAAATTAT
Organism: Electrophorus electricus; assembly: GCF_041902795.1. Lineage (NCBI taxonomy): Eukaryota > Metazoa > Chordata > Actinopteri > Gymnotiformes > Gymnotidae > Electrophorus > Electrophorus electricus. The sequence goes on from NC_137498.1 coordinate 7,391,164, forward strand.
AGTATAAAATGATCTAGACACTTACACTTTCTCCCAGAGTGGCCGAGTAATGCTGCTTAAACCCAGCAATGGTAGCAGGGTCTCTATGACTCTTGTGTCTTCTGGTAATGATATTAATGAACTTGTACCTTGGCATCTAGAAAGGGCAGAAGAAATCTCTATTGTATTGAACAATAATAAAGCTGTTTCATTTCTTTTAAAAGTCATAACAGTTTGCATGTGTTTTTGGACAACAACAAAAAAAAAACTTTAATTTTTAAGAATTAAAGATTTATTTCTTAGAAGTAATTGAATTTGAAATGAAAATTAGGCTTTGATTACAACACAGTTTTCTACAAACAAGACTTATTTAACATGCTGCATTTGTGCGCAAGATTACTTTTGTACCCCAGTTTCATATCTCTATATAGAAATGAGAAATCAACGCCTGTAGACTTTGTTTTATATACAGTTATTATGTAACAGAACAAATGGCCACCCGTAGCTCAATTTCTTCTACAAATGTTAATAAATGTGAAACAAAGGTTGTCCGACAGTGCATAATGGCCACACTCGTGGTCTTACAGAGGCTTTTCTAAAACAAGCGCAGAAGTCACTTTCCCTTGTCTCAGTCAACGTATTTCATCTAATGGAGTTCGGTTACGCGAATATTTTCAGCTACTTCCCCTTTATTTAGTTCATTCTCTATTCACTTATTCCGCATTTATAAAATATTTATGCGGTCCGTTAAATTAAACAAACTCGCTTGACGTAGACAGACGTTTATTAGACGAACACGAATAACGAACACAGTGGCGCTCACACAAAACAGGCTAAATGAACATGAGCAACGTTGAACACAGCTTACAAACAAAGTGGACCACGTACCTAAATATTAGCGACAACACAGACCGACAAGGATGCACACACCAACCGGGCTTTAAACACACACAGACATTAGGAGAATAACCCGCTGCAGACGTGTGTGACTACATAGTCGTGGTTTCACACAAGACCATGAACTCCCACTGCAGGCGGCGGGCCGTACCACGTGACTAGTGGGGCGGGGAGCTCACTATCAGCCCACTAATTAGTTCTCCGTTCAGTCAAAAGTTCTCTATCATTAAAATGTGTGTTCTCTTTTTAAATTCGCATATTGGCTACTTGTTTATAATACGATTCCGTTATCAAATATTTAGTATCTGCCTTTGTAGATAAAATTAAATTCTACTTACGTTTTGTTTTCGTTTCTCCGTACCTCTTATGCGTGAAGAATTGTTTGTAGTCTCTGTTGATGTTTTGTCTAAAATGATCGTCATCGGCAAAGCCACTCAATAAACTGATCTGGGGTCAGAAATAGAATGACACACATTATGACATAATCGAGCGCTAAATTCTGTTCAGTGGTTGTTTAGAACAATGACAGAAGTGCAGCTGAAATGACATTATAGTCTCATATTATAAATCACATTTTAAAATCATTTCCCCCTCTTTACGCTATCATTTTGTTATCAGGCTCAGATTAAAAAATCTAAATAAAGTAAATATAACCTATACATGTAAACTATATATTAATTAATTAGTAATCATTCCACATAGGTACAGTTCACTCACTCTGTATTCGTTATAATCCAAAGTCATTTGAACACTCATTAAGGATCAAAATGCAACCTAAACAACAACAATAATAAATTCTTAAGAAATTATACAATTTTAACTGAAAATTAGGCTAATTGATCACAATACAATGTTCAACAAAACAAGGCTTATCTTTACTCGGGTGTTTCAGTACCAAGGCTACACAGTTATGCAAACACTTTCTTGCATAATATATGCTTATATTATGAAATTGAGCAACTGGAGAAACAGAATTAAATGCTCCATTCATTACCGCTTCAAATGGTTTATTATTTTTTAAAAATATATTTTTTAAAAGTGCAGGATTGTAGCCCCAAAATATATCCTATATGAAGTGACCTGCATTAAGAAATTAATTGTTGATGTCACTTACTATTATTATTGTTATAGTAGTAGTATTTAGTGGGGAATCATTTTATGGTGTTGATTGGAGAATACTATTAAACAAATTAATCTTACCATCAGTAGTAGTTGATGAAATTAATAACTTCTAACCATTTGGAGGTGTCATTGTTGTAGTAGGTTTAGTTGAAGCTGTTGGACTTGATGTGTCAGTGTCCACTGGAGTAAGATTTACAGGTTTATATGGAGCCTCTGCAAGAATAGAAAAGTGTGGTCAGTTCTAAGTATGAACTCTGTTTCTGTACTGTTCACTCTCACTGGAGATCACTTCCCATGTGTTTCTGTTTGTGTTGTATTTATACCAGGTGAAGCTCTCAGCTTTGGTGTGTATATCAGTGCAGGAACAGGGCAGCAGCCTGAGTGCTGCAGCTGATATGCATGAGATTTAACTGCACCACAATAATACATTGATTTCAAGATTTGGTTTTATGACTGATGGCAGTCTAAAAAGTAAATCGTAATTGTTCAAATTCTACCTTATATGTTCAGATAACATGGAGTGCCTCTTATACATTATCAGAAATATATGACATGTCGTCTCTAACTGGACTCCTACTAGATGTTTTCAGTGTTTCTTATAAAGTAGCTACTGAGAAGATATTTGATGATCTACAGATGTAGAGAGAAAGTCAACTCACCATCAGCAGCAAGGAGCAGATAAACACACACCTGCATTCTTACTGAGTTCCACACACTACACACGGCTACAGCAGGACTGCTGATACACACCATACACACTCTTCAATACAGTCTACTGAATGTTCTGATAACTACAGTTACAGTGGAGATGAAGTGTATTCAAATGAAGCTTTGACAAACTTCTATCCCCAACACACACAACAAATATAGGGAGGCAGTAGGGTTTTATAAGTTTTTAAAAGTCATTTGGTGTGTCCTCTTTCTTCCTTAACAGTCTCACATTATAAGTGAAAATGTCATCATTCTTACTTAAGTTGGCTCGGTCCGTTGTCACAGAGATGTGGCGGCCCAGTGGGACAGACCCAAAATGACTCCATAAGTGCTGTTAGTTCAGTCTAGCACACCTGCCCCTTTGTACATGCATCATTTATGAACGTATTTAAATCCCTCTGTCACTGGAGTGGTTGTCGGTCTTTGTTCGTACTCAGGTTGGTGTTAATGGTCGTTTAATAAATGCATGTCTTCGTCAAGAGACGTCTGCGCTTCCTGCGCCTTGCCTTGCGGCACTTGGGCCATCACAACAAACAAAATATTTGTATTTTCTTATACCTGCGTGCAGGGGGTGGCATAACGTGAATAAGTGAATAAATCATATAAAAGCAGACATTGTGTTCACTTTGTTTTCAGTAGGCTACACCAAAAGTGAGGAGAAGGCCTTCAGTATTTTGAGGAGTTCCCTTCAGTATTCTGGGAAGAGTCTCATATATAGTCAGGGCCATTGGACCTGGACTTCACCATCTCTCACACCAATCTTATTCCCACTTCCTAAAAAAAGAGAGAAGCCTGCAGCCAAGGGATCAGTTAAGATGAGACAAAGAGCAAACGTAAAAATAATGTATATGTAACATGCTGCAACCGTCCCTGATCTGGGCTGAGACCTTCCCCAAGGTCGGGGTCAGTTGCAACATCTGACTTCTTCGATTCAAATAAATAAGTGGATGTCATGTGTAATCATTTACCATTTTTTCTTCACAAACTCAAATATTTACTGTATAAACTGAAAAATCTTTAGGATTTAGCGTTGTTGTGCATCACTAAACTAATATTTAGTTGTATAACTACTGTTTCTGAGAACTGCTTCACATCTGTGTTGCATGGAGTCGACCAACTTCTGGCTGCTGTAAACAGGTATTCCAGCCCAGGATGCTTTGACAACTTTCCACAGTTCCTCTCCATTTCTTGGTTTTGCCTCAGAAACAGAATTTTTTTATGTCCCCCTCAAGTTTTCTATCGGATTAAAGACCGGGGATTGGGCTGGCCACTCTGTAAGTTTAATTTTGTTGGTCTGGAACCAAGATGCTGCTCGCTTACTGGTGTGTTTTGGGTCGTTGTCTTGTTGAAACATCCATTTCAAGGGCATTTCCTCTTCAGCATAAGGCAACATGACCTCTTCAAGTATTTTGAGATATGCAAACTGATCCATGATCCCTGGTATGCGATAAATAGGCCCGACACCATAATAAGAGAAACATCCCCATATCATGATGCGTGCACCACCATGCTTCACTGTCTTCAGAGTGTACTGTGGCTTGAATTCAGTGATTGCGGGTCATCTGACAAACTGTCTGCGGCTCTTGGATCCAAAAAGAACAATCTTACTTTCATCAGTCCACAAAACGTTTCTTCATTTCTCTTTAGGCCAGTCCATGTGTTCTTTGGCAAATTGTAACCTCTTCAGCACGTCTTCTTTTTAACAGTGGGACTTTGCGGGGGCTTCTTGCTGATAGATTAGCTTCACACAGGCGTCTTCTAATTGTCACAGTACTCACAGGTAACTTCGGACTGTCTTTGATCACCCTGGAGCTGATCATTGGCTGAGTCTTTGCCATACTGGTTATTCTTCAATCCATTCAAATGGTATTCTTCCATTTTCTTCCACATCTCTCTGGTTTTGTTTTCTATTTTAAAGCATTGGGGATCATTTTAGCTGAGCAGCCTATCATTTTCTTTATATCATTTTCACTTCTTTACATGTTTTCCCCTCTCCAATCAAAGTTTTAGTCAAAGTATGCTGTTCTTCTGAACAATGTCTGGAACGACCCATTTTTTTCAGATTTTCAGAGAGAAATGCATGTACATGTGTTGGCTTCATCTTTAAATAAAGGCCACCTGATTGACATCTGTTTTTTCACAGAAGGAATGACCTCACTAATTGAACTCCACAGTTATTATTTTGAACACACCCATTTCAATTAATTATTCAATTACACACCTACTGGTAAATTATTTACCATGTAGTAATATAATTTCTACCAAAAACAGTGATTGATATGATTAGTCATGTTGGACTGCTATTATTTCATCTCCCTTTGTAACTCAGTACAGTAAGTGATGTGGAGTCTGAGCTTCCTAGACACCACCATCTCCACTGATTTCAAACTAGAGATCACAACAGCCATAATCAAAAACGTTCATCAGTGTATCAGGAGCTGCTTTGTATCAGAAACTCACCATGGACCCCACACAACTAGGGAACGCCACACACTATCTGTATAAAACCCTCTGCTCAGGTATTTGTTACTGCTTCAACAAAACCTGAACTTCACAACTTGTGTTTCCCAAAGATGGTTTTCCATTAAAAAAAATTTAAAACCATAAAAAAGTGCTGTATGTGATATATGTGATCCTTTATTTTAACTATATTGTACTAATTGTATTGTATCATCTGAACCCCCCTCAGATACAAAGTAGCACTCACTTGAACATGTGAACAAAGCACAGCAAAACAATCCTGTAAACAAACACACACACACACACACATACACACATACACACACACACCATGGAAGATTTGACCTTGAAGGACATGTGCCAGTAATGATGTGGAGGTTGTTTTTCTTATGTTACAGTGGATGGTATGTGAGCATTCACCTGTGTCTCCTGCTCTCTCTTCTCTTCTGTTTGCCCCTTTCTTAGCCTCGTTTGTCCATGTCTCTGGACTACATTAGAAAACCAGACAGTGTGACCCACAACTTGTATGCATGCATGCGTGTGTGTGTGTGTGTGTGTGTGTGTGTACCTTTGTATCTCCAGCACAAGACCCCCACGAGACCCAGCAGCAGGAGGAGGACAGCTCCCACAACAGTAGTCATGAGGATATATGCTAGATCACCAGCAGGGTTTTGGACATCTGAAGGCAAACGTTATACAAATGTTATGTGTATTTGTGTGCGTGTTAGTGTTTGTGTTTTTACACAGCATGCATTTTAATTGCTTTTTAAGATATTAGGAGACCATGTTGATATGCAGTAAATGCATGTTACCGTCAGTCAGAGTCAGTAGTGGAAGCGTCAGCTGGAGCCTTTGCACTTGTTTTGCCATCAAATCTTGATGTAAATTCTGTTGTTGAGATTCCTGGAGAGGGAGATGTGTTTGTTAGCATAAGATGGTGTACTGCTTTAGTACTAGCAGTACTAGGGTAGCAGTACTGAGTCTCCTGTGTGTGCAGTGATGTGTTTTGTCTCCCTGTTGTTTTTTAATTGCTCATTTTAATACTGATTTAATACTCAACCTGTAGAAACACACCCTACTGTCATACTCCACCACATTTGCTTGTTAAATTAATAAATATTTACTCTAATATTATATGATTTTTAGCATTGTTCTAATGACATTCACTATCCTTATAACAATGATAGTTATAAGGTGTAACTGAGCAAATTGGTTGCTCCATTTAGGTAACAATTTGAGCTTTGTTTGATATTAAGTACCAATTTAACCATTTTTTAATATTTGATCAGAATCTACATTTCAAATTTACTAACATGTTTGTTAAGAGTGGTCTTTATAAGTCCTTCATAACAGCTAACACAAACCTAAATACACTTTTATAAAGGCTGATTCTGACAGACAGCTGTCATACAGTCTTCTCTTCATAGCACAATACTATCAGTTGATTAGTTGACATAACACTTCATTCAAGGGCTATAGGTTGTTTTTTTGTTTGTTTTGTTTTGTTTTTTTACCTAAGTTTTAAATATGTTTCCAGTTAAAATAACATAACGGGACCCCCCAGCAGACAGAGTCGGCTGAGAATGAGGACGGCCACTATAGCCACCCCAATACCCCCAGAGAAAAATCGGGTCTGATGACCAATACCGTTTGTTCATCTTATGTAGCCCAGTTCTGTGTTGTTCCCGTTTGTCTGTCTTTATGCTCACTGTTATGTTTTATTATTGTTGTTCTCCGTTAGTCTTCCCTTAATGTTGTATTCCCTTGTTGCTCATTTCTCGCCCTCACCCTGTTCTCATATTATTATTCTTCTGTTAGCCTGTTTGTTCTTCATTCTATAATGTGTTGTTAGTCTTTGTTGATTATTAAACTTATTATTCATTCTATTCAATCAGTTTGGTTCGTTATGGCGTCGTCACTTCGCACGAGTGTTCACTCTCCACCCCTCCCGCGTTACAATTAGTTGTTGCTTACCAAGTGAGGGGTGACATCTTAGAACAGGCCAGACGCTTGTGGACAGCCGAGTTTTATTTGTAGCGGAATAAGCAACAATTGTAAAGTGAAAGAGGCGAGAGTAATGGCCAGATATACACACACCAGGGAATTGCTCAGTACATGCTGATAGACCAGCGATAATACTTTGCAGGGAGTGAATGGAACCAGAGAGAATAAATAGCATAGCAAAGATGAGACACAGGTGGCACTAGTAAACTGGTGATGAGGATCTGGTGAGGTTGTGCCGGGGAAGACGGGAGTTGCAATCACGGACTGAGGGCGGTTGCGGGACATGAGGTTACTAGGAAAATTGAGCAGATGTGAACACCTCAAACCACGTAGTACCTTTCTGTTCTTGACACTGGCTGGAGAGGCTGAAATGAAAACTCCCATATGACTGTGATAAATGAACGCTTTGACAATGATTGTCATGACACTCAATTGAAAGTGTTCTGGCCTGGTCTATAAATAAGGTGTTTTATTTTGTTACTAATAAAATGTAGTTTGATCTCTAATGCCACACCATTCTACCAGTCACAGAAAGATCAAACAATATATGTATAACTCTGTGATAGAGCATCAGTGTGGAAGCACTAGAAATCTTAATATCAAGCCAAGTGCCACATACAACACATGCTACTGATCACATTCTTGAACTACCAAGTTGCCACTGTTGGGCCCCTGAACAAGGCCCTTAACCTTAAATTGCTCAAGTTATACTCAGTCATAATTATAAGTAGCATTGGATAAAATCAATTTGTTATTTTAGCATTCTGTTTCTAATGTTTGATCATTCATGATCACATATGTAATTTTTTCATTAGGCTACTTATGTTTATTACAGTAAAGGATCCAATACTGCCTCTTGCATTGTGATTTTAACACTGCCAGAATGCAATGTAGACAGAATAGGTGGGTTACATAAAGGATCCAATCTCTGCACCGCACATTTAGTAGGTTAAACCCAAAGCTAGGCTAAGAGAATGGTAAAGCCCTGAGAAAGCAGTATAGTTTTGTATCAAGTTTTCACATAAAAAGGGAAACAATGATTTTAAACAAATTATTGCAGAATTTAATTACTAAACATCATTACTGATCATCCATTTTTTTTAATGACATATGAAGGCGGTGGAGTGTTGTATTATTTATAATGCTGTGCAGTTTTGAATCTAAAGCAGCTATAATTTCTGAGAAATACCAGGTGTCACTGTTTTGTCACCAGCTTTCAATGCTCCCAAGCTTCGAATCCTTCAGCAGTAAAATAAGGAAGAACCTAAAATGCTTCACAGGACTTCGTCTGCACATCATTACCAAGAAGGAAGTTAAACAGTAAACACTTGAATAACGAGCAGGCTAATAACGTTACCAAACAACAATAAACTCACGGGAGGACGAGAGAAAGCACATTCAAAGACCCACAACCAAGACGCTAAAACAAGGGATATTTATACAAAGATTAACGAATGCAAACTAGACAAAGATCAAAACAGTGACAGGAAAACCAAACGAGGGGTCGGAACAGAAAAACCAAAACAAAGAAGCATGTGTGTTAAAAACCTGAGACATTTTTACTTGAACTGCCCAAGATATTTGTTACAATTAAAGGAGTATTTGACCATCACTGAACTAAACGTTACTGGTAATGTGCACAGATGACAGCACAACAACAAATATGACAGCAGAAAGTCTACAAGTAACTCAGACAACCAAGACTTTGCTAGTGTGGATACATAAGAAAACCTTAAAGCTGGATTTATCATTTGCAGTTGGATTTGGATCAAAAACAGTGTTTTACCTTTAATGGTGAGTCTGATGTATTTATATTGCTGGTTTGTAAGATAACAGCTGTAGTCTCCCTCATCCTCTTCAGTCAGGTGTGATATGAGTAGAGAGAGATTTCCTGGAGAGGGAACAGTACCCAGCTGAACTCTGTTTCTGTACTGTTCACTCGCACTGGAGATCACATCCCATGCGTCTCTGCTTGTGTTGTGTTTCTTCCAGGTGAAACTCTCAGGTTTGGCGTGTGGGTCAGTACAGGAGCAGGGCAGCAGTACTGAGTCTCCTGTGTATGCAGTGATGACGTCTGTCTTCTGATTCTCTGCCAAACTGCAGCCTGCAGAAACACACGAGATAAAGGCCTTCACTATTAAACATGGCCGCACATGTACATGTAAATGGTTATTATTACACATGACATACTCCGTTATTATTATTATATATGACATACTTAATTATTATTATATATGACATACTCCATTATTATTTATGACACACTTAATTGCTGCAGGTCCAGTCACCTGATGGTACTGATGGTACCAGCCAACTGATGATGGTACTGGAAATCACTAAGAGATTTCACAATATATGCTGGTATGATGGATGCATGACCATCAAGTTATATGATTTAAATGTCTGATTATATTGATTATAGATTGTCTCTCTCCCTCCCCTCCCTCTCTGCCTCCCTCACTCCCGCTCCCTCCATCCCTCTCTCAATCACTCTCCCTCTCCCTCATTCCCTCCCTCCCTCTCACTCACTCTACCTCTCCACTCCCTCCCTCCTTCCTTCTCCTCCCCTCCCCTCCCACTAAAGTTACTAATAACATGTGACTAATCATGTTTGAAGCTTCAAACATCACAGATACACAGAATGAGCTTGAGACTGTTTCATACGTTTGGCACTGTCCTATAACTTGGAACCTTTATCATTTTACTAAAAAATTGGAAATGTGCAAATTATAGAAGCCAAAAGTAAATGTTTCATAATGTCAACCTGTTGTCTCCCAGTATAGTTTTGTATTATGTTTTCACATAAAAAGGGAAACAATGATTCTAAACTAATTATTGCAGAATTTAATTACTAAACATCATTACTGATCATTTTTTTAAATGAAATATGAAGGCGGTGGAGTGTTGTATTGCGCAGTTTTGAATCTATGGCTGCTATAATTTCTGAAAACCGCCAGGAGTCGCTGTTTTGTCACCAGCTTTCAATGCTCCAAAGCTTCGAATCCTTCAGCAGTACAATAAGGAAGAACCTCAAACGCTTCACAGGACTTCGTATGCACATCATTACCAAAAAGGAAGTAAAAACACATCTGCAGATAAAAACACACCTGCATTCCACAACACACTACACACAGCTACAGCAGTAACGCTGCTACAGATCTTATACACTCTACAAAACTACAGTGTACTGAACACTCTGAAAACTGCAGCCCAGACTACAGTCTGTCTGTGGGAATCACCACACAACTATGACCTGGAACTCTACAACTCTCTCAGTAAAACTCCACTGAAATTCACCACCCACTAATATCCACAGTAGAGAGGAAGTGTGTTCAAGTGCAAAATAAATTATTCCTCCACTTCTTTCTCTCTCACATACAGACTAAATCTAACAGTGAAACAGTGTCGTTCTAGTGTCATAACTTCCTCCTGAGCTTCCCAGTGTTCAGTCCCCATCCTCAGTAAAGTGATCCTGCAGTAAGAAGTAGTGCTACACAGTGATCCCCCTCAGCACTGTTTGGTCACATCATTTCACTCCTGCACTTAATGATCAGAGGACCAAACTGAATGTGTAGCTTAGCAAATATTAGACAGATCAGACAGGAAGAGCTCTAGACTACATGCTGATCAAAATAAACATTGATCATTTAATCAGGTAAACATGAGGATGGTCTGATATTCATATTATTCATAAAGTACAGGTGGAATGCAGCAGTCTATGTTGTAGCTTTCATACTATTAAGAAAAAACTACTTAAGAGAAGTTGTGAAACAGAACCACTAAAGGAGTCACCAAAGTAAAGACCACTTTGGATGTAAACAGTACAATGTCATCACAACCCAATAGTTATCACAGGAAGTAGAAACATTCTCACCTTTTCTCTTAGTTACTTTGTTCTTTTTGTTGTTAAAGCTGCCAAAAGCTGTTTGATGATGGTGGATATCTATAAAGTAACTAACTGAGGCTGTAGGCTAGTGTGCACTGCACTGTAACAACAACAACAACTGTAAAAAGACAAAACCCCCAGCATGGGCTGTCTAAGCCTCCTGGCCAATTGATGTACAAATGAGGAATAAATAACACAAACAGAAATAAACAAGTGAGCACATTTCACACGTAGCACCCAGTGCAACCAGATTAGCAATACATATGTCAGGAGGAAGAGGTGCATACTGGGAATTCTCACATCTGTAAACTGGTAGCTATGACTATGGTGGCATCAGAATAACTTGGGACTAAATAAGAAAAGTCTTTAAACTGGAGTCACTGGAGTGAATTTATGCTGCCAGAGTCAGTTAGTGTTTGACTGATTAAACCATGAAGTTCAAAGCTGGATCACTGACACTGATGAGGATTTGGAGACTGTTTGACAATCTTCGTGGGTGTGTGAAAGAAGTAAACATTTTGCTCACACACCACTCTGAGGAACAGCACAGCAGAATTTCAAGATCACGAACCCAAAAAGGAAGCATGCGCATATGCATGTCTGTGTGTGTGTGTGTGTGTGTGTGTGTGTGTGTGTGTGTGTGTGTGTGTGTTATGTATTGCTAAAGTGCACCAAGTTTAGCAATACATATGTGAGAAGGAAGAGGTGCATACTGGCAAACTGTACTGTCTCTATGGTTTTAGTTTTTTCTTATTTGTTCATTTTTTATTTGTAAGCCTCTAAGATAAGAGGAACAACATAGGAGAACTTGAAGCCCAAACACCCAGCAAGAAGAGAGAGAAAGAGAGAGAGAGAGAGAGAGAGAGAGAGAGAGAGAGAGAGAGAGAGAGAGAGTGTGTGTGTGTGAGAGAGAGAGAGAGAGCAGGGCAGGCCGTGGGAGGGGGTGTTTTTGCAGCTACAAGTATCACTTTGAATGTACATTTACTGTGTGTGTAAAATTGTCTTTCTCCAAGTCCTTCAGATGTGGATCTGGCCATCCTGCAACAGCTGTGCATGTTTTGTGTGTGTGTGTGTGTGTGTGTGTGTGTGTGTGTGTGTGTGTGTGAGTGAGAGAGAGAAAGAGAGAGAGAGAGAGAGAGAGAGAGAGAGAGAAAGAAAGAGAGAGACAGTGTTAGTTACGTATTGTTAAACTGATAAACAGTGCTCCAAGTTTGCTAGGAGGAAGAGGTGCTTGCTGGGAAACTGGACTGTCTTTGTGATATTACAGTTTTTTGCAAGACAAAAACTGGGACATGTGACACAATAATTGAAACCACTAACTCATGTAGCCCATCTCCTGACCTGTTATACTAAACCAAAAGCACCTTTCCTTTACACTCATTTTGTATTTCTAAAACACATTTTTTCAATACATTAAACACAATTCTCTATAGTGGACATATCATTCAACAGCACAGATTTCAGTGCCACTTAACGGGACAAGTCGGCGAAGAAACAAATTTACTTTATTCTCCCTTAACTCGGGTGGACAAGACATGTTTGGAGTCCGTATTTTGCTCCTTTAGAACAAAAGCTGCTAACATTGCTAACAAACACTGGAAGCCAACAGCAATAATAGCTAATAGGATTTGTAAATAAGTCAGATAGCGAGCTACATGTCCTCAAACCTCATCCAGGTCACTTCCCGGTGACGTGTTTCTTCACTTGTCTAGTTCACAGTGAGTTATACGACACACCGACTAGTCTGGGAGATATTTATTAACACTTGGATGCTGTTTGACCGGCTTGAGAGAAGTTTGTGGACATGTATTTACGAAGACAATATTTTAGTTGCTGTTAACTTCCAGTGTTTGTTAGCAACGTTAGCATTTAACATCTTTTGTTCTAAACTAGAGGCAAAATTTATTGGTCAATAGACCGAATCTGGGGTAAGTGGTTAGCTGCTGCTCTCTGCTGATCCCAGATATAAATACCTTTGTGTAAATGAATGTGTGAGGATGACAACACCTGTAGAGAGAAGGTAACACTCACCATCAGCAGCGTGGAGCACAAGGAGCAGATAAACACACACCTGCATTCTTACTGAGTTACCCACACTACACACAGCTACAGCAGGACTGCTGATACACACCATACACACTCTTCAATACAGTCTACTGAATGACTTCACAAGAACACTTATAGTGGAGAGGAAGTGTATTCAAATGAAACTCTGACAAACTAACCTCAACACAACACACACACCAAATATAGAGATGCGGTCGGTTTTGTAAGTTGTCATGTGGTATGTCCTCTTTCTTCCTTATCAGTCAGTGATCTATCAGATATTCTCACATTGTCAGTGAGGACGGTCTCATTCTTAGTTAAGCGGCTCCGTCCTTTGCCATAGACACACGATGTAGAAGCTCAGGGGGTGAGACCCAACATGACCTCCCTCAGTGTTGTTTGGTCATTTCATTTCACTACGACAAGTGTATAGCATCTTAATGTGAATATGTGCAGTTTTTAAAGTTAATAAACATTTTGGTCTCAAAACAGCTTATGAACGCCCCAGAAGAAGGAGGAGACTGTTCTGGTCTGAGAGCTCAGGATGTCTGACGTCTGCTGTGGTTTCATTTCTCACAGTTCCAACCAGTGGGCAGTGGGTATCAGATCAGAGTCTAAAGCCCATTTTAGACCAGAAGTGACAACCGTGCTGCTTCTGCACCTCTGCAGCTGAGCTGTGGTCACACACTCACAAGCTCAACTTTCTTCTAGTGTATTTTTTGCCTTAAGCCATGACAGGCTTATCAGTGGTTTCTAGCTAGAAATAGTACAAAATACTACATTTATTCTGTAAAGTGTAGTGTAATAATCAAAACAGCACAACTCTGACTGCTGGGTCTATTCTAATGTGAAATTGGGACAAAGGATGATGTTTTAAACACAGACTAAAACTAGGACTAGGCTCCAGGGTCTAGGCTCAATGGCAGGTCCAGTTTGAATTTAATTTAGTACAAAACAGGTTTAGTATGAGTAGGACTGGTTTGGTTACTGATAATTTGGGGAATATTGTGTACTGTGAGGAGAGATGTCAGTACTTCACTGAGAAAAGGGACTGCTCATGTACTACCAAAGCATGTCTATGTTCAAAGGCTGATTAACAGAGTTTATCAAAGTTCAAATAGGTTCTTATTGTGAGTAATGCAGGTTTTTGTTGTTTGTTTTTGACTCATTCAGTAAATCCAGAAATTCATATTACTCTCAAAAAATCTTAAAGAACTTTTCTGCATAAGCAATGGTCCACAACAAATTATTGTGATGTGGAAACTGAAAAAGCAAACAAAAAGCAGGTCCTCTCACTATCTAGAAATTCTTGAATGTGTGTGTGTGTGTGTGTGTGTGTGTTTGCATGCTTATAGACTCTGGAGACATAAAGCAGACAGCATTCTGTAGTGACAGTGCATAATAGTTCAACGTATATTTACCAATAAAACAAATTTGATACAATGAATAAAATATTAAGTACACAGGACATCATAAGGTAGTGCAAACATAAAATATATCAAGCCATGAAAAAGTAATGCAAAAATGTGTATGTACGCAAGCTTTGAGGTGATTAACTCTATAAACTGCATTTTAAAACTATAAACTTAGAAGGAAGAGTTTGAGAATAAGAGTGAGGGGATAATATATCTGTTTGTTTCTCTTCTCTACATCAGACTCCACCCCCTTTGCTTTATAATGAGCATGTGTGTCTCCTATATGGTTTCACAGATGCAGCATCATGGTCAGTGTGGGGTTGTGGGATACATTACAAAAGAAGAAACAACCAGAGTCCTCACAGGTCAAAGGACATGATGGCACTGTGTGTGGTTTTGTATGTCTCCGTAAAGCTGGTGATGTGAACTTGAAAAGAAACATAAGAGCTCTGGCCAAGTTCATTTGTTCCCAGTTCCTCTCTGCTGGGTGGACATTAGGGTCTGGAGTACTGAAGTAATGCTGTGAGAGTTCTGGAATCAGTGTGTGTCCACAGTGGTAGTGGAGATCTGGGTGTAGAGTTGTCAGTGTGTGCTGGGAGGTCAATGGTGTTTCCATAGAGACAAGCATGCTCAGTTTGTGTTTTCTCTTTACTGTACTTCCTCTCACTAAAGGTGAGTGTGAAATTCTCTCTTAATGCTGAGTGACATGAAACTGTACATATATGTGATAATCTAAAAATGTTATTAAAGTGAGTTGAATCATTCAAGATGTATTTGGCCGAATTAGAATTATAACCTGGCTGGTCTTAGAATGAAAAATATGATTAAACGGTCCAGAATGCAAACAGACTATATCTTTGCATGAAGTAAAGTTTATTAATCAAAAATAAATGAAAAAGTCAAAAAATATTTCAGAAAATGAAAAGACAGGTTGGGGAAAATGAAGGGAAAAAAGAAATACAAAATAAATTGGTAAAGAGCTGGGAACATTTAAAAAGTAGGGCTAATTTTGTTGGAGCGCCTGGCACAGGACAAAGTGCTTTTTATAGCCTGCCATGTTCGTCTGAAGAAGATGCGTACTCTCTTCAACTTCTTGCATTCTGAGCCTTTATATTTGAAATAAAAGTAGAATTTTTAAACTGGTGTCCATGGAGTGGATGTATGTAAACTCTGATTATTAATGTGGTGCTTTGATGCTACTCACCAGCTGGGGTGTTCTCCACTTTAACTGCCTCTGTAATAGATTCTGCTACTCCACCCAGATCCTCTCTTACATCTACAGATGTTTTTTTTCCCCAAAAAAATTAATACAAATGCAATTACATAATAAAGTACAGGCACATATTTAAAGTGAACAAACATCATGTCCTACTGTGTGTTCTTAATGGAAAGCTAGATTTTTGCAAGAAAATACATCTGCACCTTCTACATGGGCGCTGTGGTCCAAAGAGCAAATCTCTCCCGTTGACTCTGTGATCATAAAGTGTTCAGCAGTTCTGCTCGGGATGGTATGAACCTCCTTACAGTCCTCCCGTTTCTTGGGTGAGAAGTGATAAATAATCAGTGATGAATTGTAAAGGAAATGAATCATCCATTGACCCCACCTGGGCAGTGGAAACTCCACTAATGGACAGCATATTTTGGACTACCATCTGTACAAGTCAGGAAAGTGTGAAGGCTAAATAAATAAAACTGTGGATACAGTCTATATAAATCATTAAAATTATAGTATAAAATGATCTAGACACTTACACTTTCTCCCAGATTGGCTGAGTAATGCTGCTTAAACCCAGCAATGGTAGCAGGGTCTCTATGACTCTTGTGTCTTCTGGTAATGATATTAATGAACTTGTCCCTTGGCATCTAGAACGGGCAGAAGAAAGCTCTATTGTATTGAACAATAATAAAGCTGTTTACTTTCTTTTAAAAAGTCATAACAGTTTGCATGTGTTTTTGGACAACAAAAAAAAACCTTTAATTTTTAAGAATTAAAGCTTTATTCCTAAGAAGTAATTGCATTTGAAATGAATATTAAGCTTTGATTACAACACAATTTTCTACAAACAAAACTTATTTTACATGCTGCATTTGTGCGCAAGATTACTTTTGTATCCCAGTTTCATATCTCTATATGGAAATGAGCAATCAACGCCTGTAGACTTTGTTTTATATAGTTATTATGTAACAGAACAAATGGCCACCCGTAGCTCAATTTCTTCTACAAATGTTAATAAATGTGAAACAAAGGTTGTCTGTTGTCCGACAGTGCATAATGGCCACACTCGTGGTCTTACAGAGGCTTTTCTAAAACAAGCGCAGAAGTCACTTTCCCTTGTCTCAGTCAACGTATTTCATCTAATGGAGTTCGGTTACGCGAATATTTTCAGCTACGTCCCATTTATTTAGTTCATTCTCTATTCACTTATTCCGCATTTATAAAATATTTGTGCGGTCCGTTAAATTAAACAAACTCGCTTGACGTAGACAGACGTTTATTAGAAGAACACGAATAACGAACACAGTGGCGCTCACACGAAACAGTCAAGATGAACATGAGCAACGTTGAACACAGCTTACAAACATAAAGTGCACCACGTACCTAAACATTAGCGAGAACACAGACCGACAAGGACGCACACACCAACCGGGGTTTAAACACACACAGACATTAGGAGAATAATCCGGTGCAGGTGTGTGTGACTACATAGTCGTGGTTTCACACAAGACCATGAACTCCCACTGCAGGCGGCGGGCCGTACCACGTGACTAGTGGGGCGGGGAGCTCACTATCAGCCCACTAATTAGTTCTCCGTTCAGTCAAAAGTTCTCTATCATAAAAATGTGTTCTCATTTTAAATTCGCATATTGGCTACTTGTTTATAATACGATTCCGTTATCAAATATTTAGTATCTGCTTTTGTAGATAAAATTAAATTCTACTTACGTTTTGTTTTCGTTTCTCAGTACCTCTTATGCGTGAAGAATTGTTTGTAGTCTCTGTTGATGTTTTGTCTAAAATGATCGTCATCAGCAAATCCTCTCAATAAACTGATCTGGGGTCAGAAATAGAATGACACACATTATGACATAATGGAGCGCTAAATTCTGTTCAGTGGCTGTTTAGAACAATGACAGAAGTGCAGCTGAAATGACATTATAGTCTCATATCAGAAATCACATTTTAAAATCATTTCCCCCTCTTTATGCTATCATTTTGTTATCTGGCTCAGATTAAAAAATCTCAATAAATAAAGTAAATATAACATATACATGTAAACTATATATTCATTAATTAGTAATCCTTCCATGTAGGTACAATTCACTCGCTCTGTGTTCGTTATAATCCAAAGTCATTTGAACACTCATTAAGGATCAAAATGCAACCTAAGCAACAACAACAATAATACATTCTTAAGAAATTATATAATTGTAACTGAAAGTTAGGCTTATTGATCACAATACAATGTTCAACAAAACAGCTTATCTTTAGTCTGGTGTTTCAGTACTAAGGCTATGCAGTTATGCAAACACTTTCTTGCATATTATTTTTTAAATATAGATTTTTTAAAAGTGCAGAATTGTAGCCCCAATATAACCTGCATGTGGTTTTACAGGGGCTATTCCAAAATGTGTTTTATAACACAATGTTTTGATCGCATCTTCACAAAGGTTACTTACTGCCGAAAAGAAAAAAGGTTAGCATACATTTTAAAAATTTTCTTATAGCCTATAAAGAACACCCAACCAAACAACCTAGCTACAAAGAGACAAGGATAAAAAACATCATTACATGTATTATATAGGCATACAGATTTCAAATAAATGTGGTAAGTGCAGTGGACAGGATGGAGTCTAGAATTCATCATCTGTTGAGGCATCCGTGGCAACATCCTCATATGGGTCTTCAATGTCTTCATCAGTCTCACCATAACCTGCCACCTTTAGGTGGTGTGTTTCTTTCACAGCTACCAGGTCTGTCTTCAGCTCCTCAAGCTTTGGGAATACAACACTGTGCAGGCCACGGTAAGCTTGAGCAGAAATTCCTGAAGGGTAGTTTAACAAATCAAACTGGGTAATAAAAGCACCATGAAAAAACAATACAAAACAATCTACAATCTAACAACCAAACATCACACCTCATCAAAAATAAACACAAACAAGCTGTAAACACAACATGAATAATTAACTGATCATATTAATAGGGCTTTGAAAAGTAGGATCTAGTGTAGAATCAGGTATGAATGCTGGGAAGCATTTATAAAGTATCTATGAGTAT
This sequence comes from Electrophorus electricus, assembly GCF_041902795.1. NCBI lineage: Eukaryota > Metazoa > Chordata > Actinopteri > Gymnotiformes > Gymnotidae > Electrophorus > Electrophorus electricus. The sequence goes on from NC_137498.1 coordinate 7,409,960, forward strand.
GGCCCTTTCTAGGAAAGATCATCTGTAAAGCAGTTCAAGAATGTATCTGTAACATGAGATCTAACCCAGGACAGCTAAGTGATGACACCACTAGCCTACTGGGTGAGCAACCACACTCTAACAAGGGTGAGTCCCTGTGCAGAAGAGTTAGATCTTGGATCAGGTAAAACAAAAGGAAAAAAAACTAAACACCACATCGAGCGTGGAAAAAGGGAGAACAAAGGACATGGCGGGAAGAAATGGCAATGCCGATGCACTGAGGAAAACCAAACTAAAACTTCCCAAACAAAACCAGAAAACAGGGACGAACTTTAATGGCTAAGAAGAACCTTGGGAGAGAGACAGACTAGAGAGGGGAAAACTGGAGAGGGGAGGGGATGTGTAAAAACACAGACACCCTTGCAGGGAAGAAATGAGGTGTAGCACAGGGACCCACAGTCATCAATACCTGAAGTTATCAGCTAGGAGCTTTGCTCAAAAGCTTAGCAAAGACCCAGCACTGAATGACTGGGTCACTGGGCTTATATAAGGTCTAGCCCAGCTGTTGGGCATCAAGCCTGATTAGTAGTGTGGTTGACTCAAGGCCTCCCTCTGGTGGCCGGAGGAGGCCTCGGGCTGGTCCCAACCCTTACAGTATTCCCCCCGGAAGGGGCAGCTCCTGATGTCCCAAGGCCAGCCGCACGATCCTGCCGAAAAGCCTAAATGAGTTCACGGTCCAGGATGTGACAGGAGGGGACCCAGGACCGCTCCTCGGGCCCGTATCCCTCCCAGTCCACCAAATACTGGACTCCACCATGAACCTGCCGGACATCCAAGAGATGCTTGACTGTGTACGCCAGTGCACCGTCCACCATGCGCGGACCCGACGGGTCGGAGGAGCCCACCGAACACAATACAGGCCTAAGGTGAGATATGTGGAAAGTGGGGTGGGGGAAGGGCAAGGTGATAAGAAACAGGGTTTACGCGGCGAAGAACCTTGAATGGCCCGATGTAGCGAGGGGTGAGTTTGCAGGTATAACCACACAAAGGCAGGTCCTTGGCGGATAGCCAAACCTGCTGTCCCAGCCGATAAGTCGGCATAACGATTTTGAGCAGCTGTAGCAGATAAGCGAGCCCTGCATGCCCTCTACCAGGCCAAGCAGTAGCGCCTGACCGTCTGCTCAGCAGACCGGACACCCATGTCAGCCTCCTGGTCGGCAAACATGGGCAGAGCATAACCGTACTGGCACTCGAATGGTGACATGTCTAAGGAGGAGTGCCACAGGGTGTTGTGGGTGAACTCTGCCCAAAATAGGTGCTCAGACCAAGGGGATGTGCAGGAAGAGGCCAGATAGTGAAGAGTGCTTTCCAGGTCCTGGTTAACTCTCTCGGTCTGGCCGTTGGATTGGGGATGGAAGCCAGAGGACAAGCTGGCACTCTCACTGAGCATTACACTCCACGTGCTTCTGGCTGAATTGTGCCTGGCACAGTGTAACCTCTCAGGTCTGGCGTGCGGGTCAGTGCAGGAGCAGGGCAGCAGGACCGAGACTCCTGTGTAAGCAGTGACGTTCTCCATCTCCACGTTCCCTGCCAGAGTGCAGACTGAACCACCACAGGCACCCTCTATAAACTTATGTAGACCCAAAAGGAGGCCTTGCTAGTTTTGGGTAGGTTTTGCTGATTTTGATTTCAGATAAAAAGCTAAATGACACCACCTAAATGCTTTGACCCAGATGCTTCATCTGGAGTGATTTTCTGCAGTGATCACTACACTCTCAGAATGGAGAAGTGAGAGAAGCTTGTTCAGAGAGAGTTTTATGTATTACGTGTGTTAACGGCTCAAATAAATCTTATGTTCATAGCTGCAGTTTTAATCTAAATTTAAAATTGCCATCTACTACCTCAGTGCTGACTGCTTGCAACCCTAATGGCATTCATTACAACATGGTGGTGCATTTGAGTAACATCTGGTTAAAGTACTGCTCTAAACATGGCTTAACACAGAAGGTCTGGAACAGTCAAAAGTTGTGGGTTCAGTCTAATGATGACAGTATCACTGTGCTTGATAGAGATTTAACGGTGAGTGCGGTGTCTTTATATTCTCTCCATTTAAGATAACACCTTTACACTCCCCCATCCCCTTCAGTCAGGTGTGATATGAGGAGAGAGAGATTTCCTGGTGAGTGAGCAGTACCCAGCTGAACTCTGTTTCTGTACTGTTCACTCTCACTGGAGATCATTTCCCATGTGTTTCTCTTAGTGTTGTGTTTCGCCCTTGTGCTATCCAATGTGCAGCCTGCAGAAACGTGTGTGTTTTGTAAACGTCTGTGTGTGTGCGTTTGTGTGTGTGTTAACAGTTGTTAATGTGTTATTCCCACAGGATGATGTCACTTACTTCACTGTAGTACACAGTCAGAAAAGCAAACCAGCGTCCACTCCAATGGATAATGCAGATTACACAGAATATGCCAGCATCAAATTAAATTCAAATTAAACACACACACACACACACACACACACAAATGCAATCAAGCAAATGGAAAAAAAAAACAATCATACAAAAACATGGCTGGTAGCCAGTAAATATCAAGTATTTTATTTGTTTCATCACTGTAAATGCCTCATTAGGGGTTAATCTGCTGAAAGGTGATTTGAATACTTCTGTGAATTATTAGCTTTTCTGCATGTAATTTATTTAGTAGTAGTGCTTTTTGCTTTAATGAAATAAAAAATGATGTGTAAATTTTCACGGTACGGCCCCTCCTCCCAGACGTCTCTGTGTGTGTGTGTGCATGTTTGTTCATATGGCCACGTCCTCCCCGTGTTTCACACCTGCTTCTCATTTTGTGTCATTACTGTGCGTGTATACAAGTCTCCTGTTTAGTAGTGGATGTTGTCGGTGATAGGCTAATACAATGTGCTATGTTGTCTGTTGTCTGGCGTTAATAAACGTAACTATTGTCGGCTCGTTCGTGCGTCCTGCCTAGCCTCCATCGTTATATAAATGTGCATATCATTTTATGTCAAGTGTTTTATTATTGACTGTAGCCATTACTTCACTGTGAGAATTTATTTCTGTTTTAAAAATAAAGAGCAAAAGCCAGATGAGTGTGGTTTCTATTTTTACCTGCTTAAAATGACACATTACACCTTTATAGAGGTGAAGCACTAAAATGAGTTTAGACTGTGTACTGAGTTACCAGTCTATAGGTACACCTGCCCCATAGCTATGACTGTAGAATTAGTTTAGGCTCTCTCTCTCTCTCCCTCTATCACAGACTACATCTCTTCCCAGCTCTCCCTCTCTCTCTCTCCCTCCCTCAACTGGCCATTAGCGGCTGTAATTTAGAGCCCTCTGATGCGTGTTATCGGCGGGGCTGCCATTTCTCTCTCTGTTCGTCACCCCTCCGTCCCTCTCTCTCTCTTTCTCCCTTATCCCTGCGGGTGAGAAGGAAAGTGAACCTCACAAAGACATCTAACAGGCTTCCAAAGAGGACCTCTCATTGACTCCGAGTCACTCGATAATTAAACACACTCGGCTGTGCATGCGTGTGCGTGCGTGTTTAAGGAATCCCACCCTCCTCTGCCTCTCCGATCCTGCTTAATTCAATAGAGGTCCAATTATCGACTGTACTGCCACTTTGAAATCCCTTTCAATTTATTTAAACTGTAAGTGTCTGAGGGTCAGGACCTCTGGTTTCATTCATACAGGAACACATATCACTCCAGTTAAAGCCAAGATCCAGATTCCCCCATCAGACCACGGCTCCAGTCACGTGACAGGACGTTAGTTTTATTTATTTGTGTATATAAGGGCACAGGGCAGACGTCGTGACTGAGGGTTACTCTATTAGCAGATCATTTGCTGCAAATATTTCAACGGCGACTGGGAATTTATTGTCTGGGCTCAGATCTTTGCTGAAGGACTTTGCTGAAGAAAGCAAAGAAAAGAAAATCAGAATTTAAAAGACAAACAGCAGGGCTCTGCCCCTCGGCCCCGCCCCCTTGCATTACCTAATAAACGTGTACAGGTCCCTTTTCTCTGTTCTAAGGGTGGGCGGGGCCTCTCCTTGTGCCCTGCTCCGACAACAACCAGCCATTGGCTCTCGGTCCCAGCCTGCTGCTGCATTAGACCTCCCCTTTCTAGAGTGATCCAATCACACCTCGGCCTTCGGACCGGCCGGCGCTGGTCGACCCAGCTGTCCGTGCATTTTGCGGGTATGCCGTTTCCAGTAGAATTGTGTGCGTACTCGCGTACGGACAAGGACGCGTGCTCTCACGCTTGCGAGAATCCCTTGCAAAAAGATCTCGGTCTGGGTCCGCGCTCCGGCTGGACCCACCAGGAACGTAACAAACAAGAAAGAGCCAGTGAGACAAGCGTGAGACCAGGATGAAACAACCAGGGCCAAACCTCTTCCCATGGGCCACGAAGGTAAACAGGCCATTTTACACATCCACCCTGGATTATGGAAATGACAGCAGGTGTGTGTGTGTGTGTGTGTGTGTGTGAAGAAGAGAGACAGACACAAAGAGAGACAGAGAGAGAGAGAGCGCCTCATCAGAGCGACAGCTTCAAGAGCCAATCACTGGGACCACGCCGCACAGAGGGACCCGCCCCTTGCGCTCGGGGCACTCCCACGCGAGCACCCTCCTTTCCACCGCAGCCACCCGAGCCGCAAAACGCTCCATGAGAAATCATGATGGGTCGGGAATGGGAGCTCACTTACTTTCCGTATTCCTCCTTGTCCCGGTCGCAGCGGCCGTCCTTGTGCTTCTCCCAGTCCTTTCCATGCCTGCACGTGGTCAGCAGGATCACGTCATCCCCATTGTGGACGTGGTGCAAAGCGTTCCGGGTCTCTGAGCCAATGCCGGTGAGGTAGCGCTTCCCCTTGAACACCAGCAGATACCTCCGGGCGGGCGGCACGTCGTTGGCCGTCAGCCGGCCCCTCCCACTGCCCTTCAGGGGGTGCTCCCTGGGGAACAGCGGGATGGAGACGTCGAAGCCGGGTCAGAAGTTCCCTGCGTCGGCGCTGGCCTTGGCCAGCATGGCGTGTCCGGCGTCGAAGCACAGATCCTTGCCGTAGTCAGGCCAGGTGCCTGAGTAGAGGTTGAAAACCAGGTGGTTGCGCCCCTCGTTCCAGAGCGGCAGCGCCCGGATGCGGCCGCCTGCGTACTGCGGCGACAGCCGGTCCCGGTCCAGCGTGTCTACGCCGAGCACGAAGAGGCAGGCCTCGGCCGGGTCGTGTGTGCGGTACCGCGACTCCTCAATGGCGGCCAGCACCTTGCGGTAGCCCTCCGATGCGGCCTCGCCCCTCGCCAGCGGGTGCACGTAGACGCGGAAGGCTTGGCGGCAGCGGGAGAAGTCGAAGCAGGTCTCCATACGGCAGCGCCGGCTCTTGTACATGGTCCGGTGGATGTCGCGGCGCTCGCGGGGGGAGGTGTGTTGGTGGAAGAGGAGGGGACCGTCCTCCTCATGCTCCGCCCCCTCCAGGTAGGACCGCAGCGGTGGGGGGGGCGGCAGCACCGGGCCCTGGGGGAGGCGGGTGTGGAGCTCGGCTACGCGCAGGGTCCAGGCGTAGGCTAGAAGCAACGCGCACGCCCCCGCCGACACCAGCAGGTAACGTTTCTTGGCCTGCATGTGGACAGCCGGCGCGACAGCGTGACACGGGGATGGCAGGCAGGGGTGACGCTCAGCCTGTAACAAGGACTCCCATACCAGCGCTATAGCATAGTGTCAGAGCACAGGCCACTGTGGACGGACACACACACACACACACACACTTTATGCTTAAACAAAAGAGAGTTGTTAACCACACTGGTGGTATTTATAGGTTTTCTGGTACAAGTACATCGATTTAATTATAGGGATGTTAGATATTCATGACATGGTAAAAATGTGTGTGTCTGTGTGTGTGTGTGTGTGTGTGTGTGTGTGTGTGCGCGCGTGTGCGCCGTTAGTAAAGAGCCACGGCACCGTTTCCACAGCAAGAACAGTTTATCACCCTCTTGAATAACGCGCATGTTTTTGAAAAAACATCCGAGCGAGGTGAAAATAAGTGCATGCGCGCGGAAAACGGTCCGCCGGCAGGCGCCGATTACCTCGCCTGGGCACGTGTTCACACGCGGGCAACTTTTCTCGGAGCCCTGGTCCTCAATGCACGTCACCGTCGACCAAGCAGGTCCATTGATAATTAACGCAATGCTGAGGCATTTTTGGTTTGTAAAAAAAAGAGGTAATTCCTCTGTGTTTTTTTAATAGAATAGCAGTTCAGACAGGAGTCCTCGCCGAGCAGGATGTCGCGCGTGATAGCCACATAAATGTCCTTCGAGGCTGCAAAACACGCGACAGTGAACTTCAGAGTCCTGGAGAACAGCATCACTCTCCAAAGTGTCTGAATACCCTGAATACTGCTAAAGTCGGTAAAGTAACAACAACAACAACAACAACAACAACAATAATAATAATAATAACAGTAATCTGCTCATAGGAAAATTGAGTGTATGAATACTGTTCACCTGTACGAAAAAAAAGCCGCAGACGTCCCTCTCAGCATCGTCGTAGCCTAGTAGCTCATAGTCTCAGGATCAGGGGTTACGCCACATGCACTGGTGATCTGGGAGTAAATGGGTAACAGCAAGCGATGGGTAACAGCAAGCGATTAAGAAAATCCCGCTTGCTGCCTATTAAATGGGGCTTTAAATCTTTATCTCTGATATGAAGCCATTATTAGTATTGCATACATTAAAAAAAAGGTCTGGTTATTGTCAGTGTAACTGTCTGTGCTATGATTTATGGGGTTACGTTTCCCGAATTGTTTCTCTGTGTTGTAGTTTTTTTTGGACTTAGGGGCTTTCTTATTTGGTGGTAGCAGTGAGGCGGATGTAGGGCACCAAATATTTGAGGGCAATTTCGCAGCAGCCTAAGGTTCACAGGTGTGCCTTCAGGCTGTAGTCACACCAGTGGCCTGAGAGAGAGAGAGAGAGAGAGAGAGAGAGAGAGAGAGAGAGAGAGAGAGAGAGAGAGAGAGAGAGAGAGAGAGAGAGAGAGAGAGAGAGAGAGAGAGAGAGAGAGAGAGAGAGAGAGAGAGAGAGAGAGAGAGAGAGAGAGAGAGAGAGAGAGAGAGAGACTTAATCAGGTGCTTAGTTCCCCATAGAGCAACAGTGTCATATAATTTGATCACAAAAGATAAACTGACATGAGCCACAGTGTAGTTGCTGAATTTGAAGTCAAAGTTACGTGGGTTAAAGGGTATAAGTTTGAGTGAGCGGTGTGAAATGGTGTCTGTGCGTGTGGCGCGTGTGTGTGTGTGTGTGTGTGTGGGGGGGGGGTTATCTCGTGTTGATTAAAAGCCCACAATATCGTTGGATAACCTGAATCTTCCGATTTTCTAATGCGCTTGAACGTGTTCAATGCATCTCCGTGTGCCGTTAACGAGGTCACAACAGAGCGCGGATCTGTCTCTTTACCGCTAAACGCAAGAAGAAGCAAAAACGCGTTAGTCAGGTCTCTCTACTCCTGGTTAAATTCACCATGCATCAAGAGACATGTGTCGTCTGTTTATTACACACTATATGTCTGTTTGGTTGGACCTCATTACAAAAATCCATCACCGTCTGTTCTTTAAAAAAAGTGTCAAAAGATCTGCTGACGTTACGGTTAGGTTCAGGTGTAAGCACAGTGATATTTAGCTGTGTGTGTGTGGACAGACAGAGAGAGTTGGAGGTCTCTAATTGAGAGTTGTGTACACACCCTGAACGAACAGTGGCAAATGGCATATGTGTGTGTTGGAGCGCATATCTAATTTTCTACCCGCTTCCTCGTTTCCGTCGGTTCATTAGACCCATCACGACTGCCCGTGCTGGAGGCGAGGCTACCGGGGAACGCACGCGCCCACGGAACGTGAAGATTCCTCACACGCCGGCGCCTGAAAACGCCTCGCGACCTCTCACGCACGAACGGAACAGAACTCGCGGGACGTCGCTTTCATCGCTGTCTCTTTCTAAATATATATTTTTAAAAGTTGCATAGCATATATACACACACACTCATTACATATATATATATATACACACACTCATTATACATACACACACACACACACACACACACACATACACTCATTACGTACATACACACACACACACACACACACACACACTCACACACTACATACACACACACACACACACACACTCATTATGTACACACACACACACACACTCATTACGTATACACACACACACACACACTACATATATACACACACACTCATTACACACATACACACTCATAAAAAAATATATATATATACACACACACACACACACACACACACACACACACACACTACATATATACACACACACTACATATACACACACACATTACACACATACACACTCATTACATATATATATATATATATATATATATATATATATATATATATATATATATATATATATATATATATACACACACACACACACACACACACACACACACACACACACACACACTACATATATACACACACACTCATTACGTATATACACAAACGTGCACTGGGCCCTATAAGATCCTAGTTAATCTTATTTATGCCGCCGTTCTGGTCGTCGAGTCCGAAAGAAACGTGCAACAGTAACAACTCCAACTCTCCAGGAATCCTCTAGTATCAGCAACAATAGCTCTGCTCCAGTGTTAATGACTTTAAAATGGACTTTATCTGTGTGCACATTTGTGTGTGAGTGTGTGCGAGTGAGTGTGTGTGTGTGTGTGTGTGTGTGTGTGTGTGTGTGTGTGAGAGTGTGTGTGTGTGTGTGTGTGAGTCCACATTTAGGAGTCAATACATGCAAAGACATGATACTGGGCCTGGACTGTATTAGCTGTGCAGTGTCATTAATGGAGACTCTGTTTGTCTGAGCATAGCAAGAAAATGGGGATTCTCTCATTCTCTAAACAGTGTCTCACCATCAGACTCTAAACGAGAGTCTCACCATCAGACCCTAAACAGTGACTACACCATCAGACTCTAAATGAGTGTCTTACCATCAGACTCTAAACAGAGTGTCTCACCATCAGACTCAAAACAGTGTCTCACCATCAGACTCAAAACAGAGTGTCTCACCATCAGACTCAAAACAGAGTGTCTCAACATCAACCTCTAAATGAGTGTCTCACCATCAGATTCTAAACGCGAGTCTCACCTTCAGACTCTAAACAGTGTCTCACCATCAGACTCTAAACAGAGTCTCACCATCAGAATGGACACAAAGACAATGTGACTGAAATATACAGACAATCAAAAACACCACCTCTCCTCACCTCCACACTACCTGTCTCACTTTCCCTGCAACACATCTTTCATTGTCTCTCAAACATGAACCAAAATCACCTCTCACACACACACACACACACACACACACACACACACACACACACACACAGTCTTCATCACCCACCGTCCGCGAGCAACACTATATTGAGTTTAGAGAAAATCGTTATTTGTCCCTCCATGTGTTTCCCTCATCCCATGGGCCAAGCTGTTAAAAACACATCCCATTAAATCGGCCCTGTGGACTGTTCTGAGATCAGCATCAGCAAAGTGCCCCCCCTGCAGTCAGCACAGTGAGTGGCACAACTCCCTGCTCCAAACCCCCCTCCCATCTCCATCAACTGGATCAAGTGAAAAAGTGGCAGCAGGAAAATCCATTAAAAAAATAAGTAGCTGGACCAGGTCCAACTCTAACGGACCCGGCTGTATCTATAACGGTGGGGGGGGGGGTATCCCGTGTATGAGGGAGGAGAGTGATTTATGGGTAATTACACCATAAGACAAGGACAAGTGTTTGACAGCTTGGATGTTACAGAGGCCGTCTACTGCTCTGTATTTATAAACCGCAAAATGTTATGGGGAGATTTTTAAGTTTGATGTAAAAGTAACGACTCTCCAATCCCAGAAAGGTACTCTATATCCAAGGAAAAAAGTCTAACTTCTTTAGGCATTGTATTTTTAGAGCTAGAAGTGTGTGTGTGTGTGTGTGTGTGTGTGTGTGTGTGTGTGTGTGTGAGTGTGTATGCGTGCGCGGGAGACCTTGAAGCACGATGGCTGTCAAAGGTTCAGGACTACTACTAGTTCACACCCACAGGATTTAATTCCAGCCTTCCTCTGCCCCACAGAATCCTGCTGCACACACTCCTGTCCCTGACACACACACACACAGAGAGAGAGAGAGAGAGAGAGAGAGAGAGAGAGAGAGAGAGAGAGAGAGACCCAGAGTCAAAAACATAGGAAAATATTTTTGACTAATGGAGCAAATATTTTTGACTAAACTCTCTGTAAATAAAAAAAACCCAACAAATAAAACTGGTTTCAAAACTTGCAATGGTAACAAATGCTTTCTTGACATTTGCATTAATTTTCCTTGTTTCCTCAGGTCAACAGACAGGAAGCTGGAGCTTCTGGCAGGAAGAAGCTACCATGGCTAAAAGCCAGAGCCTCCAGCGCTGACAGGCAAATGTGGCAATTATAGGATGGCTAAGAGGTGGCTGAGCTCTATCTTATCTTATCTGGGCCTATTTAAGGGTTGCCGTGGCAGAGAGAGGATGAGACAAGCATCTGGAAAATGGCATTACTAGCAGGGAAAAGTCTGGAATTTTCCGTGCTGTCTGCTGCACTGCAAATGAGCCTTGGGGTTTTATTTGAACAAAGAAAGAAAATGTAATCTTGGCATAAAATTGCATATGTGCACCAGGGCTAATGTAACTGTAATACTGTTAGACTAATACTGTTACTGTTGTAGAATACTGTACACTATTAATGTAAAAGGATACAAGACGTTTTGCACTATAATGTCTGAATTAAGAAAATATGTTGACACAAAAGCTGCTAGATAGAAGATGAGTGTGGTGTGTAATTCTAGTTTTGTACGTGTGTGTGTGTGTCTGTGTGCGCGTGCGTTTACTTTCTCATTGAGGAATAAATGTGCATCCTTGTGTTGTTTATTAAAAACAAACAAACAAAAAAAGAATAAGAAGTAATGCAGCATATGAATTTTTCAGCATCTTTGCAGGCCCCATGGCCCTTCAGATTGTGGTCAAAGTCTCTGAGTGCTCGTTCAAACGGCTGGAGAGCCGATTAGCTGAAAGGGAACCCTCTAGTCCGAGATACACATCAGTCCAAACTGATGGTCCTGGAAAATGGTAGATTCTGTTCTTCCTTTCTAAACTTATGTAGCGGGGCCATGTGAGATCTTCACTGCTTAAGGCCATAAAAACCGAAGATCTCTTTCATTGCAGTACCAATAGTTGTCCTCAGAACCGCACTCCTCTCAATTCTTCCTTGAAGTCATGAACAGTATTGCCTTCTTTTAACATTTTGAATACAGTTAAAAAGCAGCTCAGCTGCAGTTCCATGATGGTGAGTTTAAGTTGATTTCCCTGTGCAGCACTTTAGCCTTGCCTGCCCATGCTTCCCTTTGTTCCAACTATTTCAAACACCAAAAATGGATGAGAAATGCTTCTGCACAGTATGGAAGCTCGGACCTGTGACCTGGAAAGCAAATGCATTGACCACTACTCTAGTAAAATCAAGAGAGCTCAACATCTATATCAATCAATAATTATCCACCAAAAAGGTCTGTTAGTTAACAGGATTTATGACAAAATGATATTGTGATTAGACAAGGCACTTGATGTCTCAGTCTGAGGAACTAAAGGGCAAACCGCAAAAAGAGCCTACCACGTGAGGCACTGCTGACAAACAGCAATCGCCCCACTAGTGTGCTATCAAGAGGGATGTTTCTGCCTGGTCTCAAACTGAGGACCTTTTGCATGTTAGGCAAATGTGATTATCACTACACTACAGAAACCACTTTTAAAAGGTTCTTTGGGCTCACTCTCCAGCTCAGCTGCAGTTCTATGATGCTGCGTTTAAGTTAATTTCCCTGTGCAGTTCTTTAGCCTCGCCTGCCCATGCTTCCCTTTGTTCCAACCATTTTATACAGTAAACAGCAAAAATGGATGAAAGAGAAATGCTTCTGCACAGTATGTAAGCTGGGACCTGTGACCTGGAAAGCAAATGCAATGACCACTACTCTAGATAAATCAAGAGAATTCAAGATCTATATCAATCAATAATTATCCACCTGTTATGTCCACCTGTATGTCTGCATTCTGTGTTACAGGTTTTGCCTCTGCCTCTATCTCAATCTACACCAGGTTTTCTGGTAAGCAGAGGACAATATAAAAGGAAGAGGAAGAGACAAAATGCTTGGATTAGGGCTCATTGGAGAAGAGTTTCCTCCTCCTGCTCCTCCTCCTGCTCCTTCTCCTGCTCCTCCTCCTGCTCCTCCTCCTGCTCCTGACTTGTTGCTACATTTTGAGCTTGTGTTTGCTAGACTTTATGTGTATGACTTTGGATTTGCCCCTTGTTTGATGGCTTGTTAATATATGTTTCTTGTGTCTTATATATATATTGTCCTGTATATAGTTACACACTGGTGGTAGGGAGTGGCTGCCATTTTGTTTGGGTGTGGGTTTATCTTTGTTTCAAACAGTGTAGTCATTGTAAGTTTCTTTTTGTTAGCTTAGTCAGTTGCTGTTTTGTTTCTAGTGTGGTTTTGTTGTGTTGGCCTTGGTCACTTCTGATGCAATTGCACCAGTTTCTTGTCTTTAAACACCTAAAGCTTGTAACTTCACTAGATCTTTGCTGTCAGCTTTGTCTGGTTATTCATCCTGTTACTTATTTCTACTGTTGTAATACTCAACCCTGTGTTACAGCCTCCCAGCCTAGACAGGGTCGTAACATAATTGGGGCATAATTGGGTCCTTTGTTCCTTTTTTTCTTTGCCCTTTGTGTGTTTTGGTGGGTTTTCTGTGCTGGTTGGTTGTGTTCTTTTGTTGGTGGGGTGGCTGTGTGGTTGTGTGTAGTTTGGGTTTTGCCATAGTGTGTTGGGAGCACTTGTGTTAGGATTGTGAGTTTTGATTAGTCTGGTTTTACTCTTTGTTCTACCCTGGAGCAGTTTGATCTGTGTAGAAAGGCAGACCTGTTACTACTAGCACATTTCTTTGATGTTGTGGTGATCTGTTCAGCCACAAAATGGGAAATCAAAGAAGTCTTAGCGGCCTGCTTAGTACAAGACGGAGTTTTGCCAGAACGAGGTGGTCCTGTTGGTGTTGTGGTGAACCTGACACAGGGCATGTCAATGGTGAAAACCAGAGGCGACTATGTGGTCGGCTCACGCATAGAGCCTCAGGTCATCCAGTTTCTTGGTGGTGACCAGATGCTGGAAATCAAGAGGCAGGAACATGAGACAGAGTTACTGAGGGTGCAGGCCTTACAGCTTGAGGTAGAAAAGGCAGATAAGGAGGCTGCGATCCGGAGGCAGAGCATGGGTCCGGAGGGTCCTATTCCTCGGATGGCTCGGCTAACGGCAGTACCCAGGTACCAAAATCACGCCTGCCAAAATCACAGTAGTGCCAGTGCATGTTTACAACAGCAGGCCTTAGACCTTTGTTGCTCACTGTGTGAAACCATGACAACTAAAGCCACAACAAACACCCAGACCACAAATGGCACCTCTCTCTTCTATCAGCCTTACAAGCTACCGTCTGTCCCTAATGTATTTTTAAACTTCTTTTTAAAGTTTGATGATGTAAACCCACTATGTTTTTAAAAGGTATTGGACATGAAACACAAGAGGACTCAATGCATTTTCATATGACTTTATTTATAATTACTTATTTAGTTACTTGAAAATTTGAAATTAAGCTTATCAAAACAACAAAGACAATACAAGAGAACAATATGTAAAATTAAATTTTGGAGTATATTTGGAGTGTGTCTGCTGCTCTCTCTCCCTGTAGAGTGTGTTCTCTGTCTTATTACAGGAGATGAGATGTGTGATCACCTGTGTCTGCTGTTCTCTCCTCCTCTAGAGTGTGTTCTCTGTCTTATTAGAGGAGATGAGATGTGTGTGATCACCTGTGTCTGCTGTTCTCTCCTCCCCCTGTTTGTCCAGCTCTGCTCCCCTACTGTCTTCGCTTATGAACTTCAGAATGAAACCAGACAGAGTGAGACACACAGATCATGGTTTGTGTGTGTATTTGTACATGTGTGTATGTTTGCGTTAATGACCATGTGTGTTTGCGTGTGTTTACCTCTGTATCTCAACTAAATGACTCCTCTGTATCCTAACAGTAGCAGCAGAACTGGAACGGTGATGTAAGTCATGGTTGAGTGAGTGGACACTTCTGAGTATAATCAAACCAATAAGGGGGGTTTACATGTTTACATATTTGTGTGTTTTTGTACTGCATTGAATCTGTGTAGGTAAAGACATTATTTAATTACAATAACAATACACGCATCAGTGGGTATAGGATAGTAATATAAGATAGAAACACAACTCAGTTGTGTCTCTACATGTTTGCATAAGAGAGAGAAAGAGTGAGAGAGAGAGGACTGCATCCTGTTTCTGATGGTGCATGTACAATGCACTCTGTGTGTGTGTGTGTGTGTGTGTGTGTGTGTGTGTATGTGTGTGTGTTAGCACATGTGTTTTATGATGTTAATAAGAAAACATAAGAGTATTCTTACCTTCAGCAGGGGCCCCTGTGCTGTCCTCACTGTGTCTGCCAGCAGGCCTTTGAGAGGATGTGGTTACTGGTCTTGTCTGGCCAGTGATCACTGGAGTAGATTTTGTAGTTTTAAGTGGAACCTCTGGAAGGAGAGAAGATTTCATACCTGGGATGAGAGTTACGTGATCAGAGTCCTGCATTTCTTACTACAGGATAATATTTGGTTTGGTTTGGTTGGTTTGGTTTGATTCATGCTGTAATGCTCACTGTCTTTAAAGATTGGGTACTGTTCACATAAACTCAGGAAATACATTTCCTACATGACTTTGCAACAAAACCACGCAGCAATCTCACTGTGTGAAGTATTCTATCAGGAAATGTCCCTCAGTTCAGTTAGAATATGCTACACACAACATCTGATGAGTAAAAAACAGGAAATACAGGCAGTGGTAGCTCTGTGGTTAAGGGCTTGCCTTGTAATTGGAAGATTGTGGTTTCAAGCCCCACCACTGCCAAGTTACCACTGCTGGGCCCCTGAGCCATGCCCTTAACCCTCAATTGCTCTAGTTGTACTCAGTCATAATTGTAAGTTGCTTTGGATAAAAGTGTCAGGTAAATGAAATATAATGTTAACATATTGTTTAAAACAAGACTGCTGAAGGTTCTTAAATGGAGAAAGAGAGAGATCTAGTTAAAATCTCAGTACAGCTCAAAACTGCTTGTGGACTAATGAAAACTGTAGTTAATTTACCTGTAATATCTATACATCTAATGAGAACCATGACCTCTTACCTTTATCTGGGGTCTCTGTGCTGTGTGTTCCAGTAAGCCTTTGATATGATGCTGTGGTTGAAGGTAGTGGTCTAGTCTGGACTTAGACTGGCTACGGGGGGGAATTGAGTAACATCTCTGTTAAACACAAAGCTACATGTGGACGAAATTAAAACTGCCAAAGTCTCTTATACCTGTAATATCAAGTAGCACTCTCCTGATGGGATTACTGTTGATGGAATACACATACACTCCTTTATCCTCCTCAGTCAGCTGTGATATGAGTAGAAAGACATTTCCTGGAGAATCACTGAGCTGCTGAACTCTGCCTGTGTAATGCTGAGTCTGGTCAGTGGGGTAGATTTCTTTGTCTCTGAAGGTCCATTTAAGAGTGTGTGCTTTGGTCTGTAGTCCAGTCCTGGAGCAGGGCAGTAGTACACACCCTCCCACATGACCCTGTAGATTCGTCTGTCCAGCTGTGGACGTGCAGTCAGTGGAACACACAGGAACCAAAGCAGATCATTATAGATACATAGTTCAAATAAACTGTCATGTAATCATAACAATCATGTGATTAAGAAGTACAACTCCATGGTGATCTTTAGAATGTTAATAGTGTTGACCTACAAGGAGATGGCAAAGATATTTGTCATGTATATTTAAAAAAAAGCAACATACAGGTTAGTGTAAAATGAGTTTTGTTAAGTCAGTAGAAATAGAGATGTGATGCCTTTTACCTGTAACAGTGAGTTGCATGTCTGTGTATTCACTCCTATTAATAAAACACCTGAAGTCTCCCTCACCCTCTTCAATCAGGTGTGATATGAGTAGAGACATTTTCTGGAGAGTGAGCAATACCTAGCTGAACTCTGTTTCTGTACTGTTCACTCTCACTGGAGATCTCAGTATAACTGGAGTTTTGGCATTTATACCAGGTGAAACTCTCAGGTCTGCTGTGTGTTTCAGTGCAGGAACAGGGCAGCTGTACTGAGTCTCCTACATGTGCTCAGATATGTAATGTTCTTCTACTTTTTACCAGAGTGCAGCCTGCAGAAACACATAACAGTAAATTAAGATAATCAGGATAATCCTTTAGAAGCATTATTGTGTGTTTAAAATGAAGTCACCAAATGCAGCAGTGACCAATGATTATTTGTGAAGCAAACAATGAATCAAATTCTGATGAGAGGCTCACTGACTCACACATAAATGTACAGTTCAATATAAATGTACAGATTTATGACACTCAGCATTAAGAGAAAATTTCACAGGTGAACCACAGTGAAGAATAGACACAAACTGAGAAACATTGTCACTATGGAAACACCACTGACAACTCTTCACCCAGAACCCCACTACCACTGTGGACTCACACTGACACTCAGTCTCTCAGCAGTACTTCAGTCCACCAGACCCTAATGCCCCAGCAGAGAGGAACTGGGAACAAATGAAGTTGGACAGAGCTCTCATGTTTCTTTTCAGAGTTCTTTTCATGTTCACATTACCAGCTTTACTGAGACATACAACAGCACACACAGTGCCATCATGTCCTTTGACTTGTGAGAACTCTGGTTGCTTCTTTCTTTGTGATGCATCCCACAACCCCACACTGACCATGATGCTGCATCTGTGAAACCATATAGGAGACACACATGCTCATTATAAAGCAAAGGGGGTGGAGTCTGATGTAGAGGTGGGAAACAAACAGTATTATCTTGTCACTCTATTCTCAAACTCCTATTTCTAAGTTTATAGTTTTAAAATGTAGTTTACAGACCTGCTTTTTGTTTGGTGATTTTTCAGTTTCTGCTTCACAATAATTTGTTGTGGACCATTGCTTATGTAGAAAGGTTCTTTAAGATTTTTTGTGAGTAATATGAAGTTCTGGATTTACTGAATGAGTCAAAAACAAACAACAAAAACCCACATTACTCACAATAAGAACCTACTTGAACTCTAATAAACTCTATTAATCAGCCTTTGAACATAGATATGGTTTGGGTAGTACATGAGCAGTCCCTTTTCTCAGTGAAGTACTGACATCTCCCCTCACAGTACACAATATTACCCAAATTATCAGTAACTATACCAGTCCTACTCATACTAAACCTGTTTTGTACTAAATTACAGTCACACTGGACCTGCCATTGAGAACACACTGGAGCCTAGTCCTAGTTTTAGTCTGTATTTAAAGCATCATCCTTTATCCCAATTTCACACTAGGATAGACTCAGCAGTCAGAGTTGTGCTGTTTTGATTATTACACTACAGATTACAGAATAAATGTAGTATTTTGTATTATTTCTAGCTAGAAACCACTGATAAGCCTGTCATGGCATAAGGCAAGAAATACAAATGCAGAAGCTGAAAGCAATAGTACATTTGTGGTGTGTGTAGAGTTCACATCTCTAGTGGTGGAGTGATATTCTTACAGAGTGAGGACCAGTTTTTTGGCCAACAAACATGTTACTCCTGCAAACAAATTCCACATAAAATTTGAAACTGAACCACATTACTCAAGCTGAACATGTGCAGTTTAAATCCACCCTGATTTATGTTTCATGCACTGCATTGTGGATAAAAATAATGCTCTGAAATGAAATGCTCCTTTAAATATCTGTTCAAATGTTTTACAGTCTCAGGTAGCCAGTTCTGTGGCTGCTGTAATTCCACATGCTGTTGTAACAGACACAGTTGTACTGCACCTTTAAGAGAGAGCTTTATGGTAATGTAGCTTGAGTAACAGAGAGAGAGAGAGAGAGAGAGAGAGAGAGAGAGAGAGAGAGAGAGACTGTCTGAGTGGAGAACCGTCACCCTTCTGTTCGCCTTCTCAACACGCCTTTTTCTTTGGTAACGCTGTACGGTGCTTTTTACTGTTTCCTTTACGTATAAATACAATAATGGTAGCCGTGTGACCTGGCTTGAAGTGGTCCAGGATAAAAAAAATAAATAAAAGTCTTTCAGATTGCCCACAGCAGTGTGTGTGTCACTCCACGTTAACTCCATGCATCGCGGTTACCCCGTAGCACCTGTTCCTCACTCCAGGTAAGAAGCGTTACACTATTTTCATTAATAAGCCTTTGAAGTACTTTGGGTGTCGTAGTGAAATGAAATGACCAAACAGCAGTGAAGGAGGTTATGTTGGGTCTCACCCCCTGAGCTTCTACATCGTGTCTCTATGACAAAGGACGGAGCCACTTAACTAAGAATGAGACCGTCCTCACTGACAATGTGAGAATATCTGATAGATCACTGAATGATAAGGAAGAAAGAGGACGTACCACATGACATCTTACAAAACCTACCGCATCTCTATATTTGGTGTGTGTGTGTGTGTGTGTGTGTGTGTGTGTGTGTGTGTGTGTGTGTGTGTGTGTTGTGGTTAGTTTGTCAGAGTTTCATCTGAATACACTTCCTCTCCACTAGAAGTGTTATTGTGAAGTCATTCAGTAGGCTGTATTGAAGAGTGTGTACGGTGTGTATCAGCAGTCCTGCTGTAGCTGTGTGTAGTGTGTGTGTAACTCAGTAAGAATGCAGGTGTGTGTTTATCTGCTCCTTGTGCTGCATGCTGCTGATGGTGAGTGTTACCTTCTCTCTACAGGTGTTGTTATCCTCATACATTCATTTGCACAAAGGTATTTATATCTGAGATCAGCAGAGAGCAGCAGCTCACCACTCACCACTTACCACTTACCCCAGATTCTGTCTATTCTAGTCCAAATTTTACTTTTCGCATTTAACAGCTTTTGTTCAAAACTAACGTTGCTAACAAACACTGGAGGTCAACAGCAGCTCAAATATAGCCTTCGTAAATACATGCCCACAGACTTCTCTCAGGCCGGTGAAACCGCATCCAAGTGTTAATAAATGTCTCCCAGACTAGTCGGTGTGTCGTATAACTCACTGTGAACTAGACAAGTCAAGAAACACGTCACCGGGAAGCGACCTGGATGAGGTTTGAGGACATGTAGCTCGATATCTGACTTATTTACAAATCCTATTAGCTATCGTTGCTGTTGGCTTCCAGTGTTTGTTAGCAATGTTAGCAGCTTTTTGTTCTAAAGGAGTGAAATATGGACTCCAAACATGTCTTGTCCACCCGGGTTAAGGGAAAATAAAGTAAATTTGATTCTTCGCCGACCTGACCCGTTAAGTGGCACTGAAATCTTCGCTGTGGTTCGGTCCGGTAGAGAGGAACCGGTGCTAATTACTTGCTATTTAGTTACTTAAGACCAGCATAAGGTAGCAATTGTAGGGACATTAGTAAGACTGACAAAATTGAGAAACAAGAAGAGTACAAGAGTAATGTGACTCTTACAAGGATCATTTTGCTCTATAAATCTGTACATTTATAAAAACAATTTGTTTTTTATTATGGTGTGGTATGTGAAATGTGCTCACTTGTTTATTTCTGTTTGTGTTATTTATTCCTCTCTTGTTCATTCTGTGTATGATGCAGCTCTTGTCCACTACCCACTTCTGTATCCAGCTGCCTGTGACAGAGGTCACACCTCATTGTGGTTGATTGTATATGTGGTACTGTCCTTTACATGTGGTGTGTGATGTATGTGTTTGGTGCTTCTGTGTGTTTTCCCGAGTGTGAGTGGGTTTGGGGGAGAGACTACAGAGGATTCTGATCTCATGAATTTTGACATGCCCATCATATCCCTTACTGAGCTAGCAGTCAAACAAGATGGTATTACTCTATATTACCATGGAGACCAGAGGAAGGGCAGAGCTCACTACCTGCAGGTTAAAGAGCTGGACTGGTGCTGAATAAATCCATTTCAATGAGGAGGTCTCAGCTATCAGGACTTCCCAGAGGGTTTCAGCCAGACAGCTGTCTCCCACTGTGAAGACAATTTTTTACTTGTTTATTATGGTTTACCCCCGTGCTGCTCAGGGACACTGACTATAGTACTTGCTGACACTTCCTACAGTGTAGTGACCCAGATTAGGCTGGACCCCTGCTCAGGTTTTCTGAAACACAACCCATGCTTAACCACATGGTCAACCAAAGTGGCCCAGATCTCATCCGTGATGGTTGCTCTTCCTCGCCCTCATCCTCGCTCTCCAATACTGACCTCCATTGATATCCAACCAAGATATAGAGCCTGTGGCTTCTTTATAGTGCTCAGGCTCTGATTTCTAAGTGTCATTAGTGAAATTAGTCAATGAGTACTGGGGTTGGTTAATTGATAAATGGATGTATCATTTGTATTTGAGGGTTTTCCATAAGAAACACACGTATTTCTGTTGAATATGTCCAATATAGAGAAGTGTGTTGAGCATATTAAAAAAATGTCTTTTAGAAATATAAAATGAGTGTAAATCAGAGAAGGTGCTTTTGGTTTAGTATAACAGGTCAGGAGATGGGCTACATGAGTTAGTGGTTTCAATTATTGTGTCACATGTCACCATTTTTGTGTCTTGCAAAAAACTCTCTCTCTCTTCTTGTTGGGTGTTTGGGCTTCAAGTTATCCTATGTTGTTCCTCTTATCTTAGAGGTTTAGAAAAATTTACAAATAAAAAATGAACAAATAAGAAAAAAATAAAACCATAAAGTACAGTAGAGCATGCACCTCTTCCTCCTCACATATGTATTGCTAAATTTGGTGCACTTTAGCAATATGCTTCCTTTTTGGGTTCATGAGCTTAAAATTCTGCTGTGCTATTCCTCTGAGTGGTGTGTGAGCGACATGTTAACTTCTTTCACTCAACCATGAAGACTGTCAAACAGTCTCCAAATCCTCATCAGTGACAGTCATCCAGCTCTAAACTTCATGGTTTAATCAGTCAGTCACTAACTGACTCTGGCAGCATAAATTCACTCCAGTGACTCCAGTTTAAAGACTTTTCTTATTTAGTCCTAAGTTATTCTGATTATTCAGTTTACAGATGTGAGAAATCCCAGCATGCACCTCTTCCTCCTGACATATGTATTGCTAATCTGGTTGCACTGGATGCTATGTGTGAAATGTGCTTACTTGTTTATTTCTGTTTGTGTTATTCATTCATCATTTGTTCATCAACTGGCCAGGAGGCTTAGACAGCCCATGCTGGGGGTTTTGTCTTTTTACAGTTTTAATTTTATTTTGTTGTTGTTGTTGTTACAGTGCAGTGCACACTAGCCTACAGCCTCAGTTAGTTACTTTATAGATATCCACCATCATCAAACTGTTGTTAAACAGCTTTTGGCAGCTTTAACAACAAAAAGAACAAAGTAACAGAGAAAAGGTGAGAAAATGTTTCTAATTCCTGTGATAACTGTTGGGTTGTGATGACATTGCACTGTCTACATCCAAAGTGGTCTTGACTTGTGCTCTTGACTTTGGTGACTCCTTTAGTGGTTCTGTGTCAGTGGGCGGATTTCACAGCTTCTCTTAAGTAGTTTTTTCTTAATAGTATGAAAACTACAACATGATCATAGACTGCTGCACTCCACCTGTACTTTATGAATAATATGAATGTTATCGGACAATCCTCATATTTACCTGATTAAATGATCAATGTTTATTTTGATCAGCATATAGTCTAGAGCTCTTCCTGTCTGATCTGTCTAATATTTGCTAAGCTACACATTCAGTTTGGTCCTCTGATCACTAAGTGCAGGTGTGAAATGAGGTGACCAAACAGTGCTGGGGGGGGATCACTGTGTAGCACTACTTCTTACTGCAGGATCACTTTACTGAGGATGGGGACTGAACACTGGGCAGCTCAGGAGGAAGTGATGACACTAGAAAGACAGTTTCACTGTTAGATTTAGTCTGTATGTGAGAGAGAAAGAAGTAGAGGAATAATTTATTTTGCACTTGAACACACGTCCCCTCTATTGTGGATATTAGAGGGTGGTGAATTTCAGTGGAGTTCTACTGAGAGAGTTGTAGAGTTCCAGGTCATAGTTGTGTGGTGATTCCCACAGGCAGACTGTAGTCTGGGCTGCAGTTTTCAGAGTGTTGAGTACACTGTAGTTTTGTAGAGTGTATAAGATGTGTAGCAGCGTTACTGCTGTAGCTGTGTGTAGTGTCTTGTGGAATGCAGATGTGTTTTTACTTCCTTTTTGGTAATGATGTGCAGACGAAGTCTTGTGAAGCATTTGAGGTTCTTCCTTATTGTACTGCTGAAGGATTCAAAGCTTTGGAGTATTGAAAGCTGGTGACAAAACAGCGACACCTGGTGGTTTTCAGAAATTATAGCAGCCATAGATTCAAAACGGCGCAGCACTATGAACTACACAACACTCCATCATCAAAAAAATGATGATCAGTAATGATGTTTAGTAATTCAATTCTGCAATAATTTGTTTAAAATCATTGTTTCCCTTTTTATGTGAAAACATAGTACAAAATTATACTGGGAGACAACAGGTTGAGATTATGAAATGTTTATTCTCCCTTTTGGCTTCTATAATTTGCACATTTCCAATTTTTTAGTAAAAAGATAAAGCTTCCAAGTTATAGGACAGTGCCAAACTTATGAAACAGTCTCAACGTCATCCTGTGTATCTGTGATATTTGAAGCTTCAAACAAGATTAGTCACATGTTATTAGTAACTTTAGTGGTAATGTTAGTGGTAATAGTAACTTTAGTGGGAGTGGAGAGGGAGAGAAGGAAGGAGGGAGGGAGTGGAGAGGGAGAATGAGTGAGTGAGTGAGTGAGAGGGAGGCAAAGACAATCTATAATCAATATAATCAGACATTTACATCTTATAACTTGATGGTCATGCATCCATCATACCAACATCTATTGGGAAATCTCTTAGTGATTTCCAGTACCATCATCAGTTGGCTGGTACCATCAGTACCATCAGGTGACTGGACCTGGAGCAATTAAGTATGTCATATATAATAATTAAGTATGTCATATATAATAATAATGGAGTATGTCATATATAATAATAATTAATTATGTCATATGTAATAATAACCATTTTACATGTACATGTGCAGCCATGTTTAATAGTGAAGGCCTTTATCTCGTGTGTTTCTGCAGGTTGCATGTTGGTAGGGAATCTGAGGACAGACGACATCACTGCATACACAGGAGACTCAGTACTGCTGCCCTGCTCCTATACTGACCCACACGCCAAACCTGAGAGTTTCATCTGGCAGAAATACAACACAAGAAGACAAACATGGGACGTGATCACCAGTGAGAGTGAACAGTACAGCAACAGAGTTCAGATGGGTACTGCTCACTCTCCAGGAAATCTCTCTCTCCTCATATCACACCTGACTGAAGAGGATGAGGGAGTCTACAGGTGTTATCTTAACCAGTACTATAAAGACATCAGACTCACCATTAAAGGTAAAACACGGTATTTGATCCAAATCCAACTGCAAATGATAAATCCAGCTTTAAGGTTTTCTTTGGTATCCAAACTAGCAAAGTCTTGGTTGTCTGAGTTACTTGTAGACTTTCTGCTGTTATATTTGTTGTTGTGCTGTCATCTGTGCACATTACCAGTAACGTTTAGTTCAGTGATGGTCAAATACTCCTTTAATTGTAACAAATATCTTGGGCAGTTCAAGTAAGAATTTCTCAGGTTTTTAACACACATGCTTCTTTGTTTTGGTTTTTCTGTTCCGACCCCTCGTTTGGTTTTCCTGTCACTGTTTTCATCTTTGTCTAGTTTGCATTCGTTAATCTTTGTATAAATATCCCTTGTTTTATCGTCTTGGTTGTGGGTCTTTGAGCGTGCGCGGTCTCGTCCTCCCGTGAGATTATTGTTGTTTGGTAACGTTATTCGGGTGCTCGTTATTCTAGTGTTTACTGTTTAACTTCCTTCTTGGTAATGATGTGCAGACGAAGTCCTGTGAAGCGTTTGAGGTTCTTCCTTATTGTACTGCTGAAGGACTCGAAGCTTTGGAGCATTGAATGCTGGTGACAAAACAGCGACACCTGGTGCTTTTCAGAAATTATAGCAGCCATAGATTCAAAATGGCGCAGCACTATAAACAATACAACACTGCACCGCCTTCATGTCATTAAAAAAAATGGATGATCAGTAATGATGTTTAGTAATTAGTAATTAAATTCTGAAATAATTTGTTTAAAATCATTGTTTCCCTTTTTATGTGAAAACTTGATACAAAACTATACTGGGAGACAACAGGTTGGCGTTATGAAACATTTACTCTCACTTTTCACTTCTATAATTAGCACATTTCCAATTTTTTAGTAAAAAGATACATTATAGGACAGTGCCAAACTTGTGAAACAGTCTCACCCTCATCCTGTGGTTCGGTGACCTTTGAAGCTTCAAACATCATTAGTCACGTGTTATTAGTACGTTTATTGGAAATATTAGTGGTAATAGTAACTGATACAAGCTTCAGTACACTGTGTGATGTGAGCTTCGATGTCTTAGTATCAAATGTTCCATCACAATTTGTCTTCCTCCGCTTTAAATTATCGTTCTGAAAACTGCAGTATGCAGATCATTAATGTAGGTGGATCAGCTGGATCAAAATCACTAATGTGTTCTTATTTTAGATTTTAGATTTAAAACATCTAAAATAAGAGGTAATGCTTTGCTATGATAAGTTGCAAATAGGCGTAAAACAAACAGTCATAAAAGTTGATTTAGTCCATGTTGATGTCAGTTTGACATTACAAGTTTCTGTTACTGTAATTATTTACCCCTGTCCCACTTACCTACAACCAATGGCAGACGTGCAGGCAAAGGTGTAATGCACATAAAACTTACAAGAAATGATCTGATTCCAAATTATGCCTGTAATTACAATTTAGCATGTGTTATGAGAAATCTAACATGTGTTATGAGAAAATGTGTGACTGAGAAAGCAGGATATATTATAACTAAGGAACCTTCCTTAGTTATAATATATCCTGCTTTCTCAGGGCTTCACCATTCTCTTAGCCTAACTTTGGGTTTAACCTACTAAATGTGCGGTACAGAGATTGGATCCTTTATGTAACCCACCTATTCTGTCTACATTGCATTCTGGCAGTGTTAAAATCACAATGCAAGAGGCAGTATTGGATCCTTTACTGTGATAAACATAAGTAGCCTAATGTAAAAATTACATATGTGATCATGAATGATCAAACATTAGAAACAGAATGCTAAAATAACAAATTGATTTTATCCAATGCGACTTATAATTATGACTGAGTATAACTTGAGCAATTTAGGGTTAAGGGCCTTGTTCAGGGGCCCAAGAGTGGCAATTTGGTAGTTCAAGAATGTGATCAGTAGCATGTGTTATATGTGGCACTTGGCTTGATATAAAGAATTCTAATGCTTCCACACTGATGCTCTATCACAGATTTATACATATATTGTCTGATCTTTCTGTGACTGGTAGAATGGTGTGGCATTAGAGATCAACCTACATTTTATTAGTAACAAAATAAAACACCTTATTTATAGATCAGGCCAGAACACTTTCAATTGAGTGTCATGACAATCATTGTCAAAGCGTTCATTTATAACAGAGTCATATAGGAGTTTTCATTTCAGCCTCTCCAGCCAGTGTCAAGAACAGGAAGGTACTACGTGGTTTGAGGTGTTCACATCTGCTCAGTTTTCCTAGTAACCTCATGTCCCGCAACCGCCCTCAATCCATGATTGCAACTCCCGTCTTCCCCGGCACAACCTCACCAGATCCTCATCACCAGTTTACTAGTGCCACCTGTGTCTCATCTTTGCTATGCTATTTATTCTCTCTGGTTCCATTCACTCCCTGCAAAGTATTATCGCTGGTCTATCAGCATGTACTGAGCAATTCCCTGGTGTGTGTATATCTGGCCATTACTCTCGCCTCTTTCACTTTACAATTGTTGCTTATTCCGCTACAAATAAAACTCGGCTGTCCACAAGCGTCTGGCCTGTTCTAAGATGTCACCCCTCACTTGGTAAGCAACAACTAATTGTAACGCGGGAGGGGTGGAGAGTGAACACTCGTGTGAAGTGACGACGCCATAACTAACCAAACTGATTGAATAGAATAAATAAATAATAAGTTTAATATTCGACAAAGACTAACAACACATTATAGAATGAAGAACAAACAGGCTAACAGAAGAATAATAATATGAGAACAGGGTGAGGGCGAGAAATGAGCAACAAGGGAATACAACATTAAGGGAAGACTAACGGAGAACAACAATAATAAAACATAACAGTGAGCATAAAGACAGACAAACGGGAACAACACAGAACTGGGCTACATAAGATGAACAAACGGTATTGGTCATCAGACCCGATTTTTCTCTGGGGGTATTGGGGTGGCTATAGTGGCCATCCTCATTCTCAGCCGACTCTGTCTGCTGGGGGGTCCCGTTATGTTATTTTAACTGGAAACATATTTAAAACTTAGGTAAAAAAACAAAACAAAACAAAACAAAAACAACCTATAGCCCTTGAATGAAGTGTTATGTCAACTAATCAACTGATAGTATTGTGTTATGAAGAGAAGACTGTATGACAGCTGTCTGTCAGAATCAGTCTTTATAAAAGTGTATTTAGGTTTGTGTTAGCTGTTATGAAGGACTTATGAAGACCACTCTTAACAAACATGTTAGTAAATTTGAAATGTAGATTCTGATCAAATATTAAAAAAATGTTAAATTGGTACTTAATATCAAACAAAGCTCAAATTATTACCTAAATGGAGCAACCAATTTGCTCAGTTACACCTTATAACTATCATTGTTATAAGGATAGTGAATATCATTAGAACAATGCTAAAAATCATATAATATTAGAGTAAATATTTATTAATTTAACAAGCAAATGTGGTGGAGTATGACAGTAGGGTGTGTTTCTACAGGTTGAGTATTAAATCAGTATTAAATTGAGCAATTAAAAAACAACAGGGAGACAAAACACATCACTGCACACACAGGAGACTCAGTACTGCTACCCTAGAGCTGCACAGACCTACACGCCAAACCTGCACATTTCACCTGGAAGAAATACAGCCCAAACAGTAAAACATGGGAAGTGATCTCCAGTGAGAGTGAACAGTACATAAACAGAGTTCAGCTGGGTATTGTTCACTCTCCAGGAAATCTGTCTCCACTCATATCACACCTGACTGAGGAAGATGAGGGAGATTACGATTGTATACATAATGAATATGAAGAACTATACATCAGACTCACTCCGTATTCTTAGTGCATTGATAATCTCACAAATAAACTGAACTTTAGTAAACTAGTGTTACATTATACCTGTAGCACCTGTTACACCTATAGAGCACTCTTAGACTATCAAAGGCTATTATACTGGAGATAGGATGAATGCTACAGATCACTGGAGTGGTGTTTTCTCACTGATGTGGCTTGGTAGGTGTTTGTTTGCAAAAGGACAGCTAAAACAAGTCCAGGGTAAATATACATTTCATCCATTTTTATAGGGGTGTATTTGTGGTTAAAGTGGTCTTGTACTTTAAAAATACTTGACTGGGATTTAAATTATGACTTAATCT
The DNA here is from genome assembly GCF_041902795.1 of Electrophorus electricus. NCBI lineage: Eukaryota > Metazoa > Chordata > Actinopteri > Gymnotiformes > Gymnotidae > Electrophorus > Electrophorus electricus. The sequence continues at coordinate 7,437,749 of NC_137498.1, forward strand.
TCTGGAAACAATCCATAATGTCACTGACCTTCATTTTGTCCTTCATGTTATTTCTAAAGTGTATAGTTGGACCATGACAGTATCAATAAACTGCCAGTGTAAAATTGTTTCCCAGCCACACTACATCTTATACTCCCAAAGTGAGAGAAATGTCGTGTTTTTGATTCATTGTTTAGTACTAGATGTGTTCAGTTGTCCAAATAACTATTTTATCTATTTTACCTCATATTGACATTTTGATTAAATAGTCATGTGTCCTAACTATGACCATCCACAAACAGTAAGTAGGAACTGTGTGAACTGAAACCTCAAACTACTGTGGTTGGGGAAATACTGTTTTGCACTGGCACTTTGATACTGTCATAGTCAGGACATACAATTTTGATGTAAAATGTTTTACTTCACAATACTTCACAAAATGACAGAAATCCACTGTTTTTGACTTATCACCTTATACAAGATGTGCTCCCAGTTGTCCAAATAAATATGTTTTATACATTTTCATGAGTCCAAAATCATGTCTCCTAAGAAAGTACCAGCATAAAACTGGTACAGTCACACTAGTTTGACAAAGGCTATACCCAAAATGATAGAAGTGATCTGTTTTTGGCTCCTTACCTAGTACTAGATGTTTTCCCAATTGTCCAAAGACATATTTTACCTGAAAATGGCATTTTTCTTCATGTGTCCTGACTATGACACTGTCAATAAAGTAATAAACTGTATTTCCCAACCACAGACGTCTAATTACAGGCTATATACCTAAATTGACAGCTTTTTGATCAACATATAAAACAAATTTAAAATATATATTTTAAATACTTTTAATACTTCATTGGGGATTTTATTTTGACATAATTTCATTTGTTTTGTGGCCGTATCACAATGCTCAAGAGGGATAATTCCATTTCATTAGTGCTAACTCTAATATAACATCATTACTTGGAAAGTCAACACTTCATTATAAAAATTCGTTTTTAAATAAACTTTTAATCATGCGCTGATGAGCTTGTTCACCTGCCCCCCCAGTCAGGTGCAATCACATGTCTACTAGTGTCACGAATGTAAACCACCCTGAATGTTCCTATACACATTTATAATGGGTCAGTACTGTAGCCAAACTTGCAACGACAAGTAGTACTAAAGCAGTACACCATCTTATGCTAACAAACACATCTCCCTCTCCAGGAATCTCAACAACAGAATTTACATCAAGATTTGATGGCAAAACAAGTGCAAAGGCTCCAGCTGACGCTTCCACTACTGACAGTGCAAAGACTCTGACTGACGGTAACATGCATTTACTGCATATCAACATGGTCTCCTAATATCTTAAAAAGCAATTAAAATGCATGCTGTGTAAAAACACAAACACTAACATGCACACAAATACACATAACATTTGTATAACATTTGCCTTCAGATCTCCAAAACCCTGCACGTGGTCTATTATATATCCTCATGACTATTGCTGTGGGAGCTGTCCTCCTCCTGCTGCTGGGTCTCGTGGGGGTCTTGTGCTGGAGATACAAAGGTACACCTACACACACTCTCACACACACACACACACACACACACACACACACACATACACATGCATGCATGCATACAAGTTGTGGGTCACACTGTCTGGTTTTCTAATGTAGTCCAGAGACATGGACAAACGAGGCTAAGAAAGGGGCAAACAGAAGAGAAGAGAGAGCAGGAGACACAGGTGAATGCTCACGTACCATCCACTGTAACATAAGAAAAACAACCTCCACATCATTACTGGCACACGTCCTTCAAGGTCAAATCTTCCATGGTGTGTGTGTGTGTGTGTGTGTGTGTGTGTGTATGTGTGTGTGTGTGTGTGTGTTTACAGAATTGTTCTGCTGTGCTACTTTGTATCTGAATACTGGGGGGGGGGGGTTCAGATGATACAATGCAATTAGTACAATACAGTTCAAATAAGGGATCACATATATCACATGCAGCACTTTTTTAATTTATTTTATTTTTTTTTTTTTTTAAAGGAAAACCATCTTTGAGAAAACACAGGTTGTGAAGTTCAGGTTTTGTTGAAGCAGTACCAAATACCTGAGCAGAGGGTTTTATACAGATAGTGTGTGGGGTTCCCTAGATGTATGGGGTCCATGTTGAGTTTCTGATATAAAGCAGCTCCTGATACACTGATGAACGATTTTGATGATGGCTGTTGTGATCTCTAGTTTGAAATCAGTGGAGATGGTGGTGTGTAGGAAGCTCAGACTCCACATCACTTACTGTACTGAGTTACAAAGGGAGATGGACAGTTGTCTTATTTCAGAAATATATCATCCATCTCTACTGCTTTTTGCATGTTGACCTCCAAGTTGTTTTCAGTGCACCACAAAGCCAGACGAGCCACTTGACTCCACTAGCAGTCCCGTCAGTGTTGCTAACGAGGCCTGTTAGGGTCATTTGCTTGATGATAGCTGGAGATGCACTTGTTGGTGTAGCAGGAGAAGAGGAGGGCTGAGAGTGTCCAGCCTTGAGGAACCCCAGTGCTGATGGATAGGGGCTCTGACAGATAAGGTTCCAGGCACACAAGCTACTTTCTATCTGACAGGTAGTTGAAAATACCCTGACAGACGCAGGGTTTTACTTTTAGTTGTGTTGAAAACCGAGCTGAAGTCTACAAACATGACTCTGTCATAGGATCCTAGAAGGTCCAGATGAGTACAGACATAGCGTTGATTGTGACTGTGCATAGTGCAGATTGCTCTGTATGCAAACTATATCAGTCCAAGGAGGTGGGAGTGATGGACTTGACATAAAACAGAACCAGCTTCTCGAAGCATTTCATGACTACTGATGTTAAAGCTTCTGACCTGTAGATATTAAGGCTGGTTATATTGTCCTTCTTTGAACAAGGATGATTTACCACTAAATTCTACCTGTGTTTCACTTCACCTGTGCCCTTATGGAGCACAGCTCTTATCACTGCATTCATATGAAAACGTAGACATGTTCTGGACATGTACCAGTGATTTCACACCACATATAGGATATTGTTGTTGCCTTTTGCATGATGGTCACAGGTGCATAAAGGTAATTGGTGCATTTCAGTTGTGCATTTGTGTGCATGTATAGACTCCTATATACAGTATTTTTGTGAAAGTGTGTTTTAGTGTTTACACAAGTTTGCTAATTTTTCATTTCTGTGTTTCTAAAGGAAGATTCGTGTGTCCTATACGCAACTGTAAATCCAATAGCAAAATGCAAAACATCACAAGAACAGGTGTGCATCATACTGAATGTGTGTTTTGTAAACATGTGTGTTATGTAACAATTGTTAATGTGTTATTCCTACAGGATGATGTCACTTACTCCACTGTAGTACACAGTCAGAAAACCAAACCAGCATCCACTCCAATGGATAATGCAGATTATACAGAATATGCCAGCATCAAATTAAATTCAAATTAAGCACACATGCACACACGCACACGCACACGCGCACACGCACACACACACACACACACACACACACACACACACACACACACACACACACACACACAAACAAATGCAATCAAGCAAATGGACAAAAAACAAACATACAAAAACATGTATGGTAGCCAATAAATGGCAAGTATTTTATTTGTTTCATCACTGTAAATGCCTCATTAGGGGTTAATCTGCTGAAAGGTAACTTGAATACTTCTGTGAATTGTTAGCTTTTTTGCATGTAATTTATTTAGTAGTAGTGCTTTTGGCTTTAATGAAATAAAAAATGATGTGTAAATTTTCACAGTACGGCCCCTCCTCCCAGATGTGTGTGTGTGTGTGGGTGGGTGTGTGTGTGCGTGTGTGTGCGTGTGTGTTCATTCATATGGCCATGCCCTCCCCGTGTTTCATACCTGCTCCTTGTTTTGTGTTGTTACTGTGCATGTATATAACTTTCCTGTTTAGTAGTGGATGTTGTCGGTGATTGACTGTATTAGCCTATGTGCTACATTGTCTTTTGTCTGGTGTTAATAAACGTAACTTTTGTCGGCTCGTTCATGCGTCCTGCCTAGCCTCCTACCTAGAGTTGTATAGCCTGCACTGTATAGATGAACAACTGTTCAATTAATTTTTATTTAGGTTCAATTAAAATTCAGTTATATTACATTGTAAAGCTATAAAAGAGACACTGCAGTTCCTGAGGAGTTTTAATAAAACTATAAATGACTACACTGCAACTTAAGAGAAAATAAGACAAATTCAAAATAAATGTCAACAAGCAACACTTGGAATAATAATAATATATATATATATATATATATATATATATATATATATATATATATATATATATATATATCGTTGTGTTCAAAATAATAGCAGTCCAACATGACTAATCAGAAATTATATTACTACACGGTAAATAATTTACCAGTAGGTGTAGCAGAGTCATAGAAAACCATGAGACCCAACATTCATGATATGCATGCTCCTGCGTTTGTGTAATTGAATAATTAATTGAAACGGGCGTGTTCAAAATAATAACTGTGGAGTTCAATTAGTGAGGGCATTCCTTCTGTGAAAAAACAGATGTCAATCAGGTGGCCTTTATTTACAGATGAAGCCAACACATATTGTACATGCATTTCTTTCTGAAAATCTGAGAAAAATGGGTTGTTTCAGACATTGTTCAGAAGAACAGTGTACTTTGATTAAAACTTTGATTGGAGAGGGGAAAACATATAAAGAAGTGCAGAAAATGTTAGGCTGCTCAGCTAAAATGATCCCCAATGCTTTAAAATAGAAAACAAAACCAGAGAGATGTGGAAGAAAACGGAAGACTACCATCTGAATGGATTGAAGAATAGCCAGAATGGCAAAGACTCAGCCAATGATCAGCTCCAGGGTGATCAAAGACGATCTGAAGTTACCTGTGAGTACTGTGACAATTAGAAGACACCTGTGTGAAGCTAATCTATCAGCAAGAAGCCCCCGCAAAGTCCCACTGTTAAAAAAAAGACGTGCTGAAGAGGTTACAATTTGCCAAAGAACACATGGACTGGCCTGAAGAGAAATGAAGAAACGTTTTGTGGACTGATGAAAGTAAGATTGTTCTTTTTGGATCCAAGAGCCGCAGACAGTTTGTCAGATGACCCCCAAACACTGAATTCAAGCCACAGTACACTCTGAAGACAGTGAAGCATGGTGGTGCAGGCATCATGATATGGGGATGTTTCTCTTATTATGGTGTCGGGCCTATTTATCGCATACCAGGGATCATGGATCAGTTTGCATATATCAAAATACTTGAAGAGGTCATGTTGCCTTATGCTGAAGAGGAAATGCTCTTGAAATGGATGTTTCAACAAGACAATGACCCCAAACACACCAGCAAACTAGCAGCATCTTGGTTCCAGACCAACAAAATTAAAGTTACGGAGTGGCAAGCCCAATCTCCGGACCTTAATCCGATAGAAAACTTGAGAGGGGACATCAAAAATTCTGTTTCTGAGGCGAAACCAAGAAATGGAGAGGAACTGTGGAAAGTTGTCAAAGCATCCTGGGCTGGAATACCTGTTTACAGCAGCCAGAAGTTGGTCAACTCCATGCAACACAGATGTGAAGCAGTTCTCAGAAACAGTAGTTATACAACTAAATATTAGTTTAGTGATGCACAACAACGCTAAATCCTAAAGAATTTTCAGTTTATACAATAAATATTTGAGTTTGTGAAGAAAAAATGCTAAATGATTACACATGACATCCACTTATTTATAGAATAGAAGAAGTCAGATGTTGCAACTGACCCCAACCCTGGGGACGGGCTCAGCCCAGATCAGGGATGGTTGCAGCATGTTACATATACATTATTTTTACTTTTGCTTTTTGCCTCATCTTAACTGATCCCTTGGCTGCAGGCTTCTCTCTTTTTTTAGGAAGTGGGAATAAGATTGGTGTGAGAGACGGTGAAGTCCAGGTCCAATGGCCCTGACTATATATGAGACTCTTCCCAGAATACTGAAGGGAACTCCTCAAAATACTGAAGGCCTCCTCCTCACTTTTGGTGTAGCCTACTGAAAACAAAGTGAACACAATGTCTGCTTTTATATGATTTATTCACTTATTCACATTATGCCACCCCCCCGCATGCAGGTATAAGAAAATATAAATATTTTGTTTGTTGTGACAGCCCAAGTTCCGCAAGGCAAGGAGCAGGAAGCGCAGACGTCTCTTGACGAAGACATGCATTTATTAAATGACCATTAACACCAACCTGAGCACGAACATAGACCGACAACCACTCCAGTGACAGATGTGTTTAAATACGTGCATAAATGATGCATGTACAAAGGGGCAGATGTGCTGGACTGAACTAACAGCATTTAGGGAGTCATTTTGGGTCCGTCCCACTGGGCCGCCACATCTCTGTGACAACGGACCGAGCCAACTTAAGTAAGAATGATGACATTCTCATTTATAATGTGAGACTGTTAAGGAAGAAAGAGGACACACCAAATGACTTTTCAAAAGTTATAAAACCCTACTGCCTCCCTATATTTGTTGTGTGTGTTGGGGATAGAAGTTTGTCAAAGCTTCATTTGAATACACTTCATCTCCACTGTAACTGTAGTTGTCAGAACTTTCAGTAGACTGTATTGAAGAGTGTGTATGGTGTGTATCAGCAGTCCTGCTTTAGCTGTGTGTAGTGTGTGTGTAACTCAGTAAGAATGCAGGTGTGTGTTTATCTGCTCCTTGCTGCTGATGGTGAGTGTGACTTTCTCTCTACATCTGTAGATCATCAAATATCTACTCAGTAGCTACTTTATAAGAAACACTGAAAACATCTAGTAGGAGTCCAGTTAGAGACGACATGTCATATATTTCTGATAACGTATAAGAGGCACTCCATGTTATCTGAGCATATAAGGTAGAATTTGAACAATTACGATTTGCTTTTTAGAATGCCATCAGTCATAAAACCAAATCTTGAAATCAATGTATTATTGTGGTGCAGTTAAATCTCATGCATATCAGCTGCAGCGCTCAGGCTGCTGCCCTGTTCCTGCACTGATATACACACCAGACCGGAGAGCTTCACCTGCTATAAATACAACACAAACAGAAACACATGGGAAGTGATCTCCAGTGAGAGTAAACAGTACAGAAACAGAGTTCATACTTAGAACTGACCACACTTTTCTATTCTTGCAGAGGCTCCATATAAACCTGTAACTCTTACTCCAATGGACACATCAAGTCCAACAGTTTCAACTAAACCTACTACAACAATGACATCTCCAAATGGTTAGAAGTTATTAATTTCATCAACTACTACTGATGGTAAGATTAATTTATTTAATAATATTCTCCAATCAACACCATAAAATGATTCCCCACTAAATACTACTACTACTAACAATAATAATAGTAAGTGACATCAACAATTAATTCCTTAATGCAGGTCACTTCATATAGGATATATTTTGGGGCTAAAATCCTGCACTTTTAAAAAATATATTTAAAAAAAATAATAAACCATTTGAAGCGGTAATGAATGGAGCATTTAATTCTGTTTGTCTAGTTGCTCAATTTCATAATATAAGCATATATTATGCAAGAAAGTGTTTGCATAACTGCGTAGCCTTAGTACTGAAACACCCGAGTAAAGATAAGCCTTGTTTTGTTGAACATTGTATTGTGACCAATAAGGAATGATTACTAATTAATTAATATATAGTTTACATGTATAGGTTATATTTACTTTGTTTATTTAGATTTTTTAATCTGAGCCAGATAACAAAATGATAGCGTAAAGAGGGGGAAATGATTTTAAAATGTGATTTATAATATGAGACTATAATGTCATTTCAGCTGCACTTCTGTCATTGTTCTAAACAGTCACTGAACAGAATTTAGCGCTCCATTATGTCATAATGTGTGTCATTCTATTTCTGACCCCAGATCAGTTTATTGAGTGGATTTGCCAATGACGATCATTTTAGACAAAACATCAACAGAGACTACAAACAATTCTTCACGCATAAGAGGTACTGAGAAACGAAAACAAAACGTAAGTAGAATTTAATTTTATCTACAAAGGCAGATACTAAATATTTGATAACGGAATCGTATTATAAACAAGTAGCCAATATGCGAATTTAAAATGAGAACTTACATTTTAATGATAGAGAACTTTGAGTTCATGGTCTTGTGTGAAACCACGACTATGTAGTCACACACACCTGCACCGGGTTATTCTCCTAATGTCTGTGTGTGTTTAAACCCCGGTTGGTGTGTGTATCCCTGTCGGTCTGTGTTCGCTAATGTTCACGTACGTGGTGCACTTTATGTTTGTAAGCTGTGTTCAATGCTGCACATGTTCATTTTGCCTGTTTGGTGTGAGCGCCACTGTGTTCGTTATTCGTGTTCGTCTAATAAACGTCTGTCTACGTCAAGGGAGTTTGTGGGACCTGCGGCACTCGGGCCGTCACAGCTGTTTAATTTAACGGACGGCACAAATATTTTAAAATGCGGCATAAGTGAGCAGAGAATGAACTAACTAAAAGGAAACGTTGATGAATAAAAGGGGAAGTAGATGAAAATATTCGCGTAACTGAACTCCATTAGATGAAATGTGTTGACTGAGACAAGGGAAAGTGACTTCTGTGCTTGTTTTAGAAAAGCCTCTGTAAGACCACGATTGTGGCCATTATGCACTGTCGGACAAGAGGCAAACTGTGATTCACATTTTTAACATTTGTAGAAGAAATTGAGCTAAGGTTGGCCATTTGTTCTGTTATATAACTATATAAAACAATAAAATCTATTAGCTTTGATTTCTCATTTCCATAGCGTTATGAAACTAGGCTACAAAAGTAATCCTCTGCACAAATGCATGTAAAATAAGCCTTGTTTTATAGAAAATTGTGTTGTAATCAAAGCCTAATTTTCAGTTCAAATTCAATTACTTCTTAGGAATAAATCTTTAATTTTTAAAAATTTATTTTTTTTAGTTGTCCAAAAACACATACAAACTGTTGACTTTTTAAAAGAAATAAAACGGCTTTATTATCGTTCAATACAATAGAGCTTTCTTCTGTCCTTTCTAGATGCCAAGGGACAACTTCATTACTAATATCATTACCAGAAGACACAAGAGTCATAGAGACCCTGCTACCATTGTTGGGTTTAAGCAGCATTACTCGGCCAATCTGGGAGAAAGTGTAAGTGTCTACATCATTTTATACTATAATTTTAATTATTTATATAGACTGTATCCACAGTTTTATTTATTGAGCCTTCACACTTTCCTGACTTGTACAGATAGTAGTCCAAAATATGCTGTCCAATAGTGAAGTTTCCACTGCCCAGGCGTGGTCAATGGATGATTCATTTCCTTTACAATTCATCACTGATTATTTCTCATTTCTCACCTAAGAAACAGGAGGACTGTAAGGAGGTTCATACCATCCGGAGCAGAACTGCTGAACACTTTATGATCACAGAGTCGACGGAAGATATTTGCTCTTTAGACCATAGCGCCCATGTAGAAGGTGCAGATGTACTTTCTTGCATAAATCTAGCTTTCCATTAAGAACACACAGTAGGACATGATGTTTGTTCACTTTAAATATGTGCCTTTACTTTATTATGTAATTGCATTTGTATTGATTTTTGGGAAAAATAAACTTCTGTAGATGTAACAGAGGATCTGGGTGGAGTAGTGGAAACTATTACAGAGGCAGTCAAAGTGGAGAACACCCCAGCTGGTGAGTAGCATCAAAGCACCACATCAATAATCAGAGTTTACATATATCCACTCCATGGACACCAGTTTAAAAATTCTACTTTTATTTCAAATATAAAGGCTCAGAATGCAAGAAGTTGAAGAGAGTACGTATCTTCTTCAGACGAGCATGGCAGGCTATAAAAAGCACCTTGTCCTGTGCCAAGCGCTCCAACAAAATTAGCCCTACTCTTTAACTTTTCCCAGCTCTTTTTACCAATTTATTTTCTATTTCTTTTTTCCCTTTATTTTCCCCAACCTGTCTTTTCAGTTTCTGAAATAACATCTTTTGACTTTTTGATTTATTTTTGATTAATAACTTTACTTCATGCAAAGATATAGCCTGTTTGCATTCTGGACCTTTTAATCATATTTTTCATTCTAAGACCAGCCAGGTTATGATTCTAATTTGGCCAAATAAATCTTGAATGATTCAACTAACTTTAATAACATTTATAGATTATCACATATATGTACAGTTTCATGTCACTCAGCATTAAGAGAGAATTTCACACTCACGTTTAGTGAGAGGAAGTACAGTAAAGAGAAAACATAAACTGAGCATCTCAGCTTATGTAATTCCTTATCTCAATGGAAACACCATTGACCTCCCAGCACACACTGACAACTGTGTTCATGAGTAGGTGTTGAGTGTCTGATAGAGGGCTAGGGTGAGGTCTTAGGGCTAAATGGCCCTCCTAACTGAGGGATTCAGAGTCTCACTTCAAATTGTGCATTAGGAGAAATTTATCAGAATCCCTTGTGAATCATTGAAAAAATGGATGCAGAAGCAAGGGGGAAGATTTCAACCACTAGCCTTTGTAACTCAGTCCCAAGGGTCAAGATGACACTTGAAAACAAGGGGTAGGAGGAAAAATGAGAGGGGATTGGGCCTTGGTAAATATCTAAGCACTAAATCTAAGAATAAAATGGTTTAAAACATATTACTTTTAATACGCATGGTTTTACCTAATCCTAGAGATATATAATAAAGTTAAGATATCTGTTACAGGACAAGGGGGTTTTCAGATCCAGTACAGACATTAAGTCATATAAGATCAAATAAATTTGAAAAAAGAACAAAAATGTTTACTCTATAATGCACCATCTTAAAAAAAATGAGATCCCCTCTAAAATCCTCAATGTCAGACCTAGCTACCATACATTGTACATTCTTTAAATGGAGAACAGCATTTTGAAGTCTGATTTCTGACTCAGTTACTGTTCAAATGGACAAACTACAACTGTATACATATTTTTACAAATATGGCCCATCCAGTTACTAGCTTAGACACAGCGTTAGTGTAATTCTTATTACTTTATCTGACACCAAATCAAAGGTGATAAATCTGATTTTGAACCCTGACAGACTCAGAGGGGCCTGGATGTTGCACCAACTGCTGTGATCAGATCATCATAGTGAATCAACATACAAGACAATGCACTGGGAAATAACTCAAAACTGATTTATAAATGAGTCACAGTACAGTTAGAGTTTGGAGCTTAATGTACGTCTGTCACATCGCTATGTCTGTTTTAGAATTACATAGTTCCATATGACTCAAATTTGTATGAAACACTGATATATATGATATATATATGACCAACATCCCTAATGTTGAACTGCCCCTGATTTGTGTGCTACAGACTGCCATGATTGGTTTGTCAAAACAAATGAAGACTCATTCAAATATCACTCAAAAACTTTATTTCCATTCAGATGCCTGGGTTTGTGTACATCTGTATTCACTGTGCCATCAGAAATAATCCAACAGTCTGTTACTTTTTCTCATATCTGGTGTAAGGGAACTGGACTAAGTCTGAAAGGAGCATTTAATTTTAAGTTTAATTATAGCTAAATGAAGTCCCTTCTATATGTAGCTCACTAAACTAGCACAACCTTTAGCCTTTCATTGCTCCGAGATAATACAGAGACGTGACTATATTTGTTGCTAATTGATATGAGAGAGAATTCAGTAGCACTCCCATCGAACTGCTGACTAGACTGTGTCGGAGATGTCTACACAGTGGGGTCGGTTATCTTTCCCATGAACAGGATACTCCTGATGTTCTTCGCCACAATGAAGACTAGGAACGGTCTGTTGACTTCTGTTTTGAAAGCAACGCTGACATGAGCATGATTTCAACAGTTGTGGCAGCTGCAGTCTGAGTGCCCTGCTCATCCACGCTGAGGATGGCCTTGTGCAGGGCCTGTGGGGAAGGACCAATCTGGGCAGTCATTGAATGACACTTTAAAGTATGTAAGCAGTAGATGCATTAACATCTGAACAGTCCTTGATGGACAGCAGTTGGAATTTGGCTGCGGCATCTCACCAGTGTGTTGACTGAATGTAAAATCATTGTGCAGTGTAAAGCGTCTTTGGGTACTGAGAAAGGCGCTGTATAAGTGTAACTTCACATCGTATCATATCAAGAGAGGCAAACCTAAAAATTCAATTTTTTATTTGAAGCTGAGAGTGCAGTCTAAATTCTACTGGATATTTAAGATGGGCAGTCTCTGCCAAGATCCCACCAAATTTCCCATAACAGAAGAGAATGATCACATTGATTTTTTGCCCCAAAGACCCCCCAAACGTCTACTGAGAAGGTTTTAAACAATATTTCCCAAACTTATAATGTGACACTCTAGACATGACAGCAAATCTCTTAAAGGGTTTACCACATACCTTGGAAACTGCCAATTTGGCGCCTTTACTGATTCCAGAGAAGTCTGCGCTGTCTGAGAATGCATCAACCATTCCCATCTCCTTCAGTGTGTCCCCAAGACAGGAGGAAGCAGACACTGAGAACTTTGGCATATACAAGTCCAAAGTGCTGGAGAACAGAGATGATCAGTCAGGAAAACACACTCTTACATGGAATAGCATAAGCAAAAAGATTTATTTAATACATTTTTGCCATTGGTGACCTTGTCAGGGAGTAAAGGTTTGTGGTAGTACTTAACATGTTTAAGTGAAATTCTATTTTTAAAAGCATTTCATGATACATTACGTTTTGTGGACTTTGTCCTTCCAGTACTTGAGGTGATCCTTGCTGATGTGTTTCTCCACCTTTTCCATTTTTCCCTGGTCAGGCAGGACGATCATCATGGAGGCGTTTCCATTATATGGCAGCATGATAACAGACGTAAAGTTGTAAAGTTGCCCTGGTCATAGTAGAAGTCATATTCACCATTTCTGTTCATCATATCCACAGACACTGTGGTGTTCTCATCCACATGAAAGTCACCTTTGCTGGTTTCCTCCACTTTAAAAGCCTCTTCCCATTTACCTGAGAGAATGAAATCCAAAACTGGTTACTGCAGTTCAAGTGAAATACATGAAAAATTATTTTAATCTCTAGTGGATTCTACTTGTCTACTCTTACCTTTGAAATGCATATAGTTGATGAGCATCATCACAGTGGCAGCATCCAGACTCTTGACCATATCAGTGATCATGTCCTTGGTCTTTTTGGCAATTAACTTGTTCATCTCCTGCACAGCGACTTCAGGTATGGAAAAGTCCACATTGAAGGCTTCACCTTTGTAGAAGTGCTAGATGTCTTTCAGAAACTTGTCATCAGGCTTGAAGCCTTTTTGTACAGCTGCAGCTCCTCCTATTTCCAACAGTAGGCCATCCTGGCTGTGGTCCAGCATGTGGAGAAGGTGCTCATAGCCGTCATTGACCTGATCAGCTGTGAGGGTACTGTAGTCCAGAGTGCTGAAGATTTGTGAGTGGGTATTGCCCTTGGCCCCCAGGGCCAGCATGGATACAACCATGGAGATACTCAGAGGAGAGAAGAACATATTCTTGCCCTGGGTGTCAGGATGGCTGGCCAGCTTCTTGTAGAGGGAGAAAGCAAAGTCTGCATTGTGGGGTGAGAGTTTGTGGCAGGGTTTGTCTTCTCCATCGTGGTGGGGGTGGGCTGCATCGTTGCCATGATGGAAATGTTGATGGTGATCTGCTGAATGGTCATGATCATGATCCTGGTCCTTGATGCCTACAGTCCAGTCCACTGACAGTATGAGGACAACCATCAAACAGCACTGGACATTCCCCTACATTTTAACACCTGTAGAATCATAGCACGGATTTAAAATGTAACACATACAGGCTCATTTAAGCACAACTATTACATTAGAAAATAGTCAATGCATGGATTTTCATAACAAAGAGAGGTGTATATGTCACAGCTTGTATGGTTACTTCTTCTGGGTCTAGTCTTTAATTCAGTTTTTACATTTTTAAAGATGTAATAGATCACTGTTGAAGTGTTTGTCATTTAGTTCAAACAAAATCTGAGGAAAACAATTATTTGTATCTCCAGAATATCAGTCATATTACAGTACATGTACTTACTATACCCGTCCTGTCAGCAGTAGACTGTTGGGATTCAGTTCATTCATTTTATACCCTGTTTGCTGTAATCTGAGGTCAGTCCTTTAAACATTAACCACTGAGGAGCTGTTTCAAATAGAGCAGGAACATTGCACGGCTTTCATCCTTTAATTAACATTACTGATGCCAAAACACTGTACTCTGGCCTCATTAGCTCTGTTATTGATTCCTGTGAGGTTATGTAAACTATGTGAGCTATGTAACCAATCTGAGTACATAAATGCTGTTCTATTTATCAGACATATTCTATATAATATTTGTCTTATTTTCATATTAGCTTTGAACTTGTACTTAGTACTTTCAGAGCTCTTTGTATTCTCAGTGCCACTGAACTCTCTGAGAACCTTCACATGGCTTGAACAATTCCTCGCCATCGCAGCAAGTTTTGAAAGCTTTTTGAAAGCGCACATTTGGCCACACAGCACGTTTCAGTCTCAGGTGTATGCATTTTTATTTTAGTTATTTACCTCATATTTCAATTTAAGCCTGTATCATTAGCTCTACTGTCATCATTTACCATCAGTATGAGCTGCAAACTCTGTTTCTGAGCCTTTATGTGGTTTAAATGCCCAGACCTACTGTAGTGTGAGCTGATGGTGTAACATTTATTTGCTTTTACAAAGAAAAAACGCATATAATTATATATTAAGACAAGATTTTCTCTTTTTATTAACTCCAAGCATCTTTCACTGCTTAATGCTGGTTATTGTTTTTCTTCTTGAATAAAGTGCATAGATCTTGCTGCATTTCTAGAATCATCCAAGGCAGATGCATGACGCACCAAACCCTCCACTGAGTCACCAATGTAAAGAGAAAGATCGAGACTCTACGGATCCACCTCGTTTGACACGAGGAATTCCTGATATACCCAACGTAACTTAGCGTGTAAATCACACATAAGGTTAGAGTGACAATAGTAAGACATCTTAAATGACATCACATTAATATCAATCCAAATGTCGTGGAAAGGGAGATATGTTTTACAAACGGTTGGTTGTCCACATGTATTTTTTTTACTGCATCTCCTCACATCCCTCCTCTAATCAAGCCCTTAATACAGTTCTGGATTTCAAAATATGACTAAACGTGCGTAACTCGTGGAAGGTGGAGGGCGAACACACGTGCGTAGTACCATCGTCTCTGACATGCGAGTGAGCGGAATCAAAAACAGGAGAAAAGAAACTATAGACAGAACAGTGAAAAGGAACAAGTTTAATAAACACCAGGAGAACACAATACAGGACAAAACCAAGGAACAAACAAAAGAAGAACAGGCTAATCAGGGTGAGGATGAACACTACGTAAATTAGGGAAATAAATATTTAAGGAAAGACAAACGGGAAAACAACGAAGCATAAAACTAAGACAAGCGGGGGAAGAAGAAACAAGGAAGGGGAGCAAACAGACCAGGCTACTTTAGCGAGACTAAAGATAAGAGACAAACACAGGTAACGGAACAAAAAGGAAAACCACACAACACTATCGTATATGAAAATGGTAAAGAAACCTAAACATAAATGAAGTAACGGGACAACACCTGACGCGAAAAGAGAACTAAGACAGGCGAATATGAATAGAGAAAGCAACGTAGACGAGAGAACAGTGAGAAAGCACAACAGACGAGGGAACAGAATAAAACAGAGAGAGAGAGAGAGAGAGAGAGAGAGAGAGAGAGAGAGAGAGAGAGAGAGAGAGATGTAAACAGACAATAGTGTGAAAACACGGAAGTGGTTAGGTTCTCCGGTCTGTGAGCATGACATGCCAACCCATTATGTTTTACTGCCCCTCAAAGAAAGCAGATCTGGAGCTGTTGAAGTATATTGTTAATTTTATTCTAAAAGGAGAACAGCATTGTGCACGCAGTGAAGTTTGATTTTCAGTTCAATTCCAGCTCACATGGAATTAAACCCCTTATATGTTTTATTTAGCACATGATTTTATTGGTAAGGTTATGAAGCTTGTCCCTGCAGTGCCTGGCATGCCAGTATTACTGAGATTTCTTATGATCATGTTCTTAGCTAACCTACATACAAAGAGTCAAATGTTCAAATGTTGTGTCCAGTGTTCATTTGATCCTAAAGTTAGCTGAAGAGTATTTGTACTTTTTCTGCTATTCTAACTAGATCAGGCAAGCAGACTTAAGCTTGTGAGATTTTTTATTGACTTAGTAGATTTGGTTTGGCACAAGTTCAGGACATGAGCTGAATAAACTGTTTTGTGAACTCTGATAGAATAAGAGGTCTGAGAGTTGGCACCAAGTTCTGTGGAAAGTCCTTCATGATCAGCCAGCATACATGAAGAGCAAACAAACTGGAAGCTTGTGTCATTACATTTGTCCCCTTGACATTTCTGTTTTGTACATTTTCCAGTTCCACAGGATTCAGTGACACATGTGTATGAAATGATTGATTAAGAATTCGAGCAGGAATGCTAATGTTACATGTGACTCTAATTTACATATTACAGACCTCCCAGTGGAGCTGACGAGTGCCTGATGGAGCTGATGTCTACCTGGTGGAGTTAAATTCTGCCTGGTGGAGTTATGGTGTACCTGGTGAAGATGAGGTCTACCTGGTGGAGGTCCACTTGATGGAGATGAGGTGCACATTGTGGATTTGAGGTGTGCCTTAATACTATTTAATTGAAGCACACATACAGTGTCACAGCATGTTTATATTTCCCCCTAGGATAATGTAAGAGAAATTATAAACATTAACTTCCTTTCACCCACGTAACCTTTTAGTTAACTGTTGGAAAATCTACTTACATTGTAAAACAGTCCTTGATGACACTAAGCAATAAGTAGGAATCATTTTATTTTCCTTCCTGAAGGTACTAAGGAGATTAATCACAGTGTGAACTGTTTGTCTTTTTTTCTAATTCACAGCCACAATCCACAGGAACATTTCCCCAGGACAATTTTAGCTTCAACAGTTTTTTTGGGAAGGATCAATCTGGAATTCTCTTGATTTTTTTTAAGGTAACATTAGCTAATGTTACTCCCAGAGTGTCCTTTTTAGCAAGAGGAACCATATGAATAAAAATAATGATAACTCAGGATCAAGTTCAAGTTTGGTTTATTTGTCACATACATAGTCATACACAGTATAACTCGCAGTGAAATGGTTGAATGGATATGACATCATACACATCATAACTGATAATGTAACATCAGACTAATGACATCATCACATAATGTAAAGGCAACCTGGTGAATTTTATGTAGAATGTAACATATAGAATAAGAACTCTGAGTTGTGTTGATTGTGTAACATTGACTTAAACTTTTTGAGATGTTGAGAAAGACACCTTGAGAGGAATGTTAGCACTGAATATATGTTTAGCACACAATTTTAGTAAATCCAAACAAAGAGAAACTAAGTAAAAGCAAACAAAGAGCAAACAAAGAGAAACTAAGAATGGGCACAGAAGACAACGAAAGAAACTCAATGTAACAATAACTGTTGCAGCTCACTCACTCACGCCACAGTCCTAAAAACAGTGTGTGTAGGTATGACAGGCTTCGTTGAGGAGCAGTCAGATAGTTCTTCATGTAGTCAGTGATGTGTCACTCCTGCTGCAGGGACATCACACATACAGTAAGACAGTCACAGATCAGCACTAAACAGGATAGAGGAGGACAGCACACGACATACACACACGTACAACAGATGAGTGTGTGTGGGGGTACTCAAGGCAAATATACACATGCACTGCAGACCTGTGTGTGTGTGTGTGTGTGTGTGTGTGTGTGTGTAGACATATGTGTGGACATGTGTGACTGGGTGCACAAAGGATAATTCAGGTTGTATATTAACCAGAACAGGAAATGACAGCAAGAGTTCTCAACAGTCAGAGAATGATGTAGCACCATGTGTGTTTGGGGAAGTCTAAAAAGAACCACTAATGATAAAATGAAAAGAAGAAATAAGAGCTCTGGCCAAGTTCATTTGTTCCCAGTTCCTCTCTGCTGGGTGGACATTAGGGTCTGGTGGACTGAAGTGCTGCTGAGAGACTGCTGGAGTCAGTGTGTGTCCACAGTGGTAGTGGAGTTCTGGGTGTATAGTGGTCAGTGTGTGCTGTGAGGTCAGTGGTGCTGAGTTTGTGTCTTTTCTTCACTGTGCTTCAGCTGGGTACTGCTGACTCTCCAGGAGATCTGTGTACTCATATCACACCTGAATGAGGAGGATGAGGGAGACTACAGGTGTAATATTAATGGGGGTGAATACACAGACATGAAACTCACTGTTTCAGGTAAAATACATCAGATCAGACTTTAAAAAAAAACTCACCTGTATGTTGCTTTTTTAAGCATACATTAAGCATACATTTCACTCACTATGACAAAGGACAGAGCCGCTTAACTAAGAATGAGACCATCCTCACTGACAATGTGAGAATATCTGATAGATCACTGACTGATAAGGAAGAAAGAGGACATACCACATGACAACTTACAAAACCTCCCGCATCTCTCATTTCAAATGTCTTTGCCATCTCCACGTAGGACATTCTAAAGATCATCATGGAGTTGTACTTCTTAATCACATGATTATTATGATTACATAACAGTTTACTTGAAATGTGTGTCTATAATGATCTACTTTGGTACCTGGGTGTTCCACTGACTGCCCATCCACAGCTGGACATATGAATCCACATGCTCGTGTGGGAGGACCTGTTCTCTGTTTTGGTCACTATTCTCCAGTGACCAAAATCCAGACTAGACCAGTACCTTCAACCATGGCATCATATCAAAGACTTACTGGACCTCACAGCACAGAGACCCCAGATAAAGGTAAGAAGAAAAAATTCTGATATGTTTTGATATTGTGTGAAGATATTACAGAGAAATTAACTATCTACAGTTTTCAATTTTGTACACAAGCAGTTTTGAGCTTTACTGAGATTTTAATCAGATCTCTCTCTTTCCACTTATAGGTATAATAACCTTCAGCAGTTTTGTTTTAAACACTATGTCAGTATTATATTTCTGCGAGCTCCAGTCACAGTCTTCTCCCCAACATCCAGGGATCCAGGCAGCAGCTTGGGATGTCAGTGATAGGGAGCCCTCTGGAGTAGCCATGGCTAGAGGAATATCCCCTAGTGTTGGAGCAGCACACTTCACCTCGGGGCACACCTGTTCTGTGCTGTCCGATAGCTCAACCTTGAGCGAAGTCCTGTGAGTGTCAGTGTACTGTGGTGGTCGGTCATTCTGTGACAGCCGAGTACCACAGGGCAAAGAGCAGGACACACAGACCTCCCACAGACATTTATGAGACATGAACGATATGCAAAATGGCACTCACACACAATAAGCCGTGTCAACATGAGAAACATCTAACCTGACCACAAATAACGCAAATAATGACCGACAAATAACTACACACATACAGGAGTTTCAATACAAACATAAATGAAACACAAAATAAGGTGCAGGTGTGAAATAACAAGGGGTCGTGGTCACAAATAAGACACAAGTTACAAAAAACAATCAATAGTGAACTCCCATTGCACGCAGCGGGCTGTACCATGTGGTCAGTGGGAAGAAGCCTTTTTCCATGACATCACACAGACATCCACATTAGCACTAAGACTAGAACATAATAATAAGTAATCATAGTAATCAAACAATCAGAGAAAGTAATTAACACATGGGGACAGAGTCAGTGTTACTTTGAATAATCACTATTGGTGGTAACAGTACAGTGACATTTACAATAGTGTTATAGATAATTATGCCTTTGTAACATTATTAGTTATTGTATTTACTCACCCCTACCCATAATTAAGAGAACGGAGTCAAAATTTAGGAGCATCAACAGTTCTTATTAGTTCATGTGTAATTAAAATGTCAAAGCAAAACTTATTCAAATTAACATTCCAAATGTATTGCTGTGTGTATCTTGCGGACAGAAGTACGTCAGAGTTTCATCTGAATACACTTCCTCTCCACTATAAGTGTACTTGTGAAGTCATTCAGTAGACTGTATTGAAGAGTGTGTATGGTGTGTATCAGCAGTCCTGCTGTAGCTGTGTGTAGTGTGTGTGTAACTCAGTAAGAATGCAGGTGTGTGTTTATCTGCTCCTTGTGCTCCACACTGCTGATGGTGAGTGTTACCTTTTCTCTACAGGTGTTGTCATCCTCATACATTCATTGACACAAAGGTATTTATATCTGGGATCAGCAAAGAGCAATAGCTCATCACTTACCCCAGATTCGGTCTATCGACCAAGAAATTTTGCCTCTTTAGTTTAGAACAAAAGCAGTTAAATGCGAACGTTGTTAACAAACACTGGAGGTCTACAGCAACTCAAATATAGCCTTCGTAAATACATGCTCACAAACTTCTCTCAAGCCGGTCAAACCGCATCCAAGTGTTAATAAATGTCTCCCAGACTAGTGTGTCGTATAACTCACTGTGAACTAGACAAGTTAAGAAACACGTCACCGGGAAGCAACCTGGATGAGGTTTGAAGACATGTAGCTCGATATCTGACTTATTTACAAATCCTATTAGCTATCGTAGCTGTTGGCTTCCAGTGTTTGTTAGCAATGTTAGCAGCTTTTGTTCTAAACTAAAGGAGCAAAATATGGACTCCAAATATGTCTTGTCCACCCAGGTTAAGGGAGAATAAAGTAAATTTGTTGACTTTATTTGTTAAGTGGCACTGAAATCTGCGCTGTGGTTCGGTCCGGTAGAGAGTAACCGGTGCTAATTACTTGCTAATTGCTAATTAGTTACTTCAGACCAGCATAAGGTAGGAATTGTAGGAACATTACTAAGACTGACAAAATTAAGAAACAGAGTATTGTGACTCTAACTAGGAAAATTTCGGTCTATAAGTTTGTACTTTTATAAAACTTTAATATATATATCTATATATCTATATCTATATATATATATGTATATGTATATGTATATATGTGTATGTATGTAAAATGTGCTCACTTGTTTATTTCTGTTTGTGTTATTTATTCCTCACTTGTTCATTCTGTGTATGATGCAGTTCTTGTCTACTACCCACTTCTGTATCCAGCTGCCTTGTGGTTGATTTGTATATGTGGTACAGTATTTTACATGTGGTGTATGATGTATGTGTTTGGTGCTTCTGTGTGTTTTCCAAAGTGGGGAGTGGGTGTGGGTTTGGGGGAGAGACTACAGAGGATTCTGATCTCATGAGTGTTGACATACAAAATGTCACATGCTTTATGAAAAGCAAACACTTCATCCAAAACTATTTCCAAAATGATATTTTTGCATCAAGCATCTATACAAATATAAATGGGTTTTTCTGCATGGCAACTACACACTGATATGATAAATGGAAAACACTACTAGCTTGTGTTTTTTAAGTTTCCACTTTGCAGAGCACAGCATTCTGCTGTTAAGGTCTGTCATAGTACTCACACGTACATGTATTTTCACAAATATACAGACTATGTATGTATATTCAGTACATACACACCATAAAGTAAAACACAATTACAAGGGGAAAGTAACATTTTTTGCATGAACATTACTGCAACACACATGCTGTATATACTGTAATATATAGAAGATAACAAAATAGGCTTGTAATAATGAAACAAATTAGGGTGCATCTTGTCTCCTGCAAGGGTTTGGCTAAAAGATCTTATCAACATCACAGATGTCTGGTCAGGCAGTGAGGGAAGTACCACCTGGAGTGACATATCCACCCCTGACATGCTTCATCATCAATGTCACCACAAGCTTCCTCCATCACCTGGAGAAGGTGTATGTGTAGGTGGGGCTGGTGATCATGGACCTTCCACCTCCATGCTGAAAAGAACTCCTCAACAGGATTTAGGAAGTGGTGGAAGGTGAAGCACAACACATCATGGGTGTTCAGTGTGTACCAGAGCAGCCTGGCAGAAACTTGTTATTGCAGACAACAACAAACCTGGACTGCTCTGGTCCAGTCCCCTGGTGATGGGGAATGAGTGTGTTGTGTAGTGTATGGAGGAAGGTGATGACGTGGGCAGTTGTAGGGACCAAGAGTGACATAATGATGAATGACATCATTCTGGCTAATGGCTGCACACATTGTGACATCACTCATGTGCTGCTCAGGGACACTGACTATAGTGTAGTGACTTAGATTAGGCTGGACCCCTGCTCAGCTTTTCTGAAAGACAACACATGCTTAACTATGTGATCAACCAAAGTAGCCCAGATCTCATCTGTGATGGTTGCTCTTCCTCATCCTCTCCCTCCAGTATTGGCCTCCATTTATATCCGACAAAGATATCAAGCCACGTTGGTGGCCCGAGTGCTGATGGGTGCAGAGCAGGACGTGCAGACCCCCTCGTCTGTGAAAGACGTTTATTAACATAAAACATGGGACAACAACAGTGGCACTCTCATACAGCGGGTGAAATAAGTATTGAACACGTCACCAATTTTCTAAGTAAATATATTTCTAAAGGTGCTATTGACATGAAATTCTCACCAGATGTCGGTAACAACCCATCCAATCCACACATGCAACGAAATCAAACCATAGATGTCCATAAATTATGTGTAATAATGAGAAGTGACACAGGGAAAAAGTATGGAACACATGAAGAAAGAGAGGTGCAAAAAGCCATGGAAAGTCATGACACCAGCTGAAATCTATCAGTAATTAGAAAGCAATCCTGCCAATTAGTGCAAATTAAATTAGATAGTTCAATTGATGGCCTATAAAAAGGTGTCTCATTAGCAAGGTGCCACACAAGAAACATCTCCTGATGGGTAAAAGCAGGGAGCTCTCTCAAGACCTTTGCAACCTTCTTGTTACAAAACATACTGATGGCATTGGTTACAGAAGAATTTCTAAACTACTGAAGTTTCCAGTGAACACTGTTGGGGCCATAATCCGGAAGTGTAAAGAACATCATTTCACCATAAACCGGCCACGACCAGGTGCTCCCCGCAAGATTTTAGACAGAGGAGTGAAAAGAATTATTAGAAGAGTTGTTCAAGAGCCAAGGTCCACCTGTGGAGAGCTACAGAAAGACCTGGAATCAGCAGGTTCAATTGTTTCAAAGAAAAAAAGTAATGCACTCAATCCCCATGGCCTGTATGCATGCTCACCACCCAAGTCTCCATTGCTGAAGAAAAAGCATGTTGAAGCACATTTAAAGTTCGCTCAATAACATTTAGACAAGCCTGTGAAATACTGCGAGAATATAGTCTGGTCAGATGAGACCAAAATTGAACTCTTTGGATGCCGTAATACACACGATGTTTGGAGGCCAAAAGGCACCATACCAACAGTGAGGTTTGGAGGTGGGAACATCATGGTGTGGGGCTGTTTTTCAGCATATGGCACTGGCACGCTTCATATAATTGAAGGAAGAATGAATGGACAAATGTACCGAGACATTCTTGATAAAAAAATCTGCAGCCATTTAGATGAAAGGAGGGTGGACATTTCAGCAAGACAATGATCCCAAAGACACAGCCAAGGAAACTCTCAATTGGTTTCAGAGAAAGAAAATAAAGCTGGTAGAATGGCCCAGCCAATCACCTGACCTGAATCTAATTGAAAATCTATAGAAGGAACTAAAGCTCAGAGTTCATAGAAGGAGTTTGGATTTGAAGAGTGTTTGTGTGGAAGAATGGGCCAAAATGACACCTGAGCAATGCATGCGGCTAGTTTCTCCATACAGGTGTCTTGAAGCTGTCATCACCAACAAAGGCTTTTGTACGAAGTATTAAATAAATTTCAATAAGCATGTTCCATACTTTTTCCCTGTGTCATTTCTCATTATTACACAATTTATGGACATCTATGGTTTGATTTCTTTGCATGTGTGGATTGGATGGGTTGTTACCAACATCTGGTGAGAATTTCATGTCAATAGCACCTTTAGAAATATATTTACTTAGAAAATTGGTGACGTGTTCAATACTTATTTCACCCGCTGTATGTCATATAATGCCGTAGCAAGCCAACTGCCTCAGCTACAACAGCAAAATAAATTAACTTTGCAGAACCTTTTCAACACAGCTCTACTGCCCTAAGCAACCACCCGCTATGTTCTACGTATGAACCCTTTCACACCAAGCACTGGACCAGAGTCACCTGTTTGGGATAAAAGATGATTTTCACATTTGGTGTTTTTTCTTGAGTCTGAGTGAGACTGTTTCTATGTCACTGATCTGGTTTCACATTGTGTACAATTCTGCAGAACCATCTGCTCTACTTTGGTGTTCAACCCTCCTGATCAAGCTTGTCTGTCCAATGCATTGGTGAATTTGTACACCAATAATGTGTACATGTGAACCATACCACAGCTCAGTTAGAATGGTTTCCAGTTTAAGGTCCTAAAGACAAAGAAACAGACAGTGGCATCCAACTGCTGTCAGTGAACTGCACTCTACACACATTCTGCTGTCAAACTGCACCACACACACACGATGTACTTGATGAACAGTAGGTGTAAACAGAAACCACAACTCTTTCCTGCTTTGGCTCTTTATTTCTGAAACAACAATAGACTCTCACAGTGCAAGTGACGCATACAGAAAACGGTTAGCATTTGACTCTAAAATGACTTGCTTAATAACAGAAAAATGTGCTACTATTTAAAGATTAAATATACAAAAATGCTTCGAGATACAGAAAATGCAGAAAAGACAATCTGCTGACAAAAATCCATAATGTAACAATAAAACAAATAGTTTTTGCAAATGTACAGAACAAAAACGGTACTTGCTTGTAGGAGTCACAATTTTAGTTGTAGATTTAGCGGTTAGCCTCCTTTCCCAAGCAGAAGATGAACCCAAAAGGAATAAAACCCAAGTACTCTGGTTCTTGGAGTGGCTACACTGTAATGTTATCAGTCTTAGTCCTGCCCCTGTTACTGTTAGTCCTCCACCTACAATTCCTAACTTATGCCAGTCTGAAACCACACCTGAAGTAACTAATTAGCAGTTAATTAGTAAAATACAGCAAATTATACAAAGTCAGCACTGAAACCAAGACAGAAGAACATAACAGTTCATTGGCTAGATACCATACAATAAAAGTCCCTGTGTGTGTGTGTGTGTGTGTGTGTGTGTGTGTGTGTGCGCACGCACGTATACCCGTGTGTGTGAATTTAAGTTTGTTAATTTAGTTTGATCCTGGCATATTCTGTATTATCTCCATTATCCATTGCTCTGGGTGCTGGTCTGGTGGTGTTAATTTGGGCTACAGTAGAATACATCACATCATCCTGCAGAAAATATCACAATTACAAAATATTAACACACATACAGACTAATGCACACCCTGTTGAGTGGATTAATACAAGTGTTAATATAATAAATGTATTGTATTGCAGAGGTGTTAATGGGTGTTAATTGTAATATACATTTAATCCATAACTGCGCATGTAAATCTAATTTATGGCAGCACGTGTGTAATCTGTTTATACATTCACAAACATTTAAACACTCACCGGCCACTTTTATAAAGACACAGAAATCACCTGCAGTCTGTAATTTAATATGTGCACATATCTTGCAGGTGTGCACCACTGTTTACTGGGTGACCACTGGAGCACTGCTGAATGGATCCTACCTGAATGGTGGACCACTCTAAACAAAGAAGTGTCTCTGCAGTGGTGGTGTCTTTAGAGCATGTATGAGTGTGTAACAAGAAAAGCAGTGTGTCTGAAGTTTATACACAAGCCTGTGGAACTGTACACAGGTATATAACGCAGCTAGAAGATAACTGGATGTAGTGTGAAGGTGATCCTAATAAAGTAGCTGAGCAGAGTAACCATATACATACATCATCTGCCCTTTTTAATACAAATGATAAATGTTTGTTGATCAATTTTTCTTTAGTTAATGAGTGCTTACTGAAGAGAGCTTGAAAACTAGTCTGACCAAAATGAATTTTTCCAGTACACAAAAGATACCCAGATGACATACTGCTATGGCCAAATAATCCAGTACGTGACCAGGCCTGTCTCCATGGTGTACAGCATCTCATCATGCAACGGTGGCCGTAAATCACAAGTGGGTAGAACTTCATACGTTCACGTGACCCCTTAGTATGGTTTGCGTTTTAGTACACACTGGATATTATGCATCATACTACTACAGGGAACAGTAAACATTATACGGTATATAATGAGTCCAGTATGCAGCATAAGTATGTAGTAAGCTATTTTGTATATGGCCCAAATGTTTCTTGCCTCATGTCGATGTTACATGAAGGGATTGGCTGGCAATTACATTATTTCGATCTTAACGTTGTAGTCATGTACAGAATGTCAGAACAATCATGCAGAAACA
This sequence comes from Electrophorus electricus, assembly GCF_041902795.1. NCBI lineage: Eukaryota > Metazoa > Chordata > Actinopteri > Gymnotiformes > Gymnotidae > Electrophorus > Electrophorus electricus. The sequence goes on from NC_137498.1 coordinate 7,464,205, forward strand.
GTCACATTCACTGATCCAAGCTTTGACACTGTAGAACAGATCTGTGCACTGAATCAGAGTTCACTGATATTATAACATGGATGTGTGACACTCACCTGTGTCTGCTGATCTCTCCTCTGTCCTGTTTGTCCCTCTCTGCTCACCGTCTGTTCACGTCTCTGAACTACAAAATTAACTCAGTGTGAGATGGATGTGGATATGTATGTATTTATGTGTGTGTGTGTGTGTGTGTGTGTTTGTGTGTGTGTGTGTGTGTGTATGTGTACCTCTGTATCTCCAGCAGATGACTCCTCCTAATCCCATCAACAGCAGTAAAACCCCCACACCAGCTAATATGACATGACGTGTGTACAGTGGAGAAGTGTGAGCACCTGCATGTGGGAATGTGGGAAGCATTTATATTAAATTTAAATGTATTAATTGTCATTTTAAATATTATATTGTATGAATGTTTAACAAGCATTCAAAGCATATTCTTATTGACACACAAGCAAATAGAAAAGAACATGAATGGGTCTGTAATACGTCTCTACAGGCTCAGTTTGAAGTTACAGAGTCAGGCATTATACTTCATTGAGAGTTTACATTAAATGACACATTAAATAACTTTTATTCTCAGAAACATCACAGATTTAAAGAAACCATTTAACCATTTGGAGACGTCATTGTAGTAGTAGGTTTAGTTGAAGCTGTTGGACTTGTTGTGTCAGTGTCCACTGGAGGAGGATTTACAGGTTTATATGGAGCCTCTGCAAGAATAGAAAAGTGTGATCAGTTATAAGTAATGAGGGTTCAGGACTGTTATGTATTTAACAAGTTTAGATTTTGTACTACAGAACTGATGTATGTACAGTTTGGCCAAACAGACGTGTTCAGTTCTCTGTGTGTCAGTGGTGGTGATACGTTGGCTACGTCTGAAGCTGCAGAGCTCTGTAGGTGCAGTGTGTCCTTCAGTCGTTTTCTGAGAGTGAATGAATTAGGGGCTCCTGGGTCGGGTCTCTCTCTCTCTCTCTCTCTCTCTCTCTCTCTCTCTCTCTCTCTCAGTTCATTTCAGTTCAGTAAGCTTTATTGGCATGACCATATACAACTATAGTATTGCCAAAGCGGTATTACAACATGAACATTGCACAACATTACAACCTTTGCAATTATGGAAATTAAGAATTCTGTTATAAAAGAACTTGAAGAGAAACTGTAATTGGTCTGAAATAATAATAATTAGAAGAAGTAAAAGTGAAAATAAAGGAAAATAAATAAATAATAAGGATGGAAAATAATAAATACTTAATAATAACAAATAGTTAATAATAATAAATAGTTAATAATGATAAATAGTTAGGTAACTTTTATAAACTGGGTAATATAGTCTGTGTGTGTGTGTGTGTGTGTATGTTTGGGTGGGTTAATCACTGTCCCTCATCTTATGGCAGGCAGATATGTATCACCCAGCTAAAGCGCTGCTTTCCTTCTTTTTGCCCAGTAGGATGGGCAGTTTGTCAGTGTTAGACAGACACTTAAAGTTGGGGTGGACCGTCTCAGATTTTTTTTGCTGACAGAGTCTCTGTTCTGTGGGCAGCCATAACATTTATATCGGCTGGTCTGGACGGCCAGGCTGTGTTCTCTGAGTCTGGACTTTGTCAACGTGGTTCTGTGTTTAATGTCAGTCACTGTGTACAGGTCGTCTGCTACCGTGTACTGACGTTTTAGGGCCAGATAACGTTGCATTTTGCTTTGTGCTTGTGTTTGTGTTCCAGTGGGTGATGTAGTTTAGTTTGTGAAGTGTAATAATTTGGTTTGGTCTGATTGTTTGTACTTCAGACTGGTCCTGATGTGTTAGTGTTAGTGTGTGTTAATGAACTCAGTGTCAGCACCAGCTGTGAGAGGAGACTCTTCTCTCTGCTCTTTTTTCTCTCTCTCTCTCTCTCTCTCTCTCTCTCTCTCTCTCTCTCACACACACACACACACACACATGCATACTTATTACAACTCAAGGAAATGCGTTGACGTTCACCGCCTTGTTGTATTGTGAAAAGGAAGCGCAACGCTATTTTGTTTCATAAAGTCAAACGTTGTTTTTATCCCCATTCTTTGTCTTTTTAAAATTTTCTTTCTATCTCTCCCTCTCTCTGTCCCTCCTTCCTTCTCTCTCTCCATCTCTCGCTCCCTCCCTCCCTCCCTCCCTCCCTCCCTCCCTCTATCTATCTATCTATATACACTATGTATATATAACAGGATAGCGGACAAGAGTCATTAACTACATGCATGAAATACAAATACAAACAGAAAATGTAACTAGAAACAGACAGAAGTAGAACTGCAGATCCTGCCACTGGATAGATTTTTTGTTTTATGTTGTACAGTAGTTATTGGTACAGACCAGTCGCTATATGCAGTCAACAACATTTCATACATTAAATATACAAGAGGTTGGTTTACCTGTTACTTGGAGTTGGACCTCTATAAGATGATGACTGCTGATGCTACACCTGTACTGTCCCCCGTCCTCTTTAGTCAGACCAGATATGATTAGAGAGAAATTTCCTTGAGCAGTAACCAGCTTAATTCTATCAGTGTAACGGTTTGTCTGGTCAGTTGGGTAGATGAAATTAGATTCTTCTATAAAACTCCATCTGACGGTTTTTGGCTCGGCCAGCAGTTCAGTGCAGTAACAGGGCAGCAGGACAGACCCTCCCACGTATCCACTCAGCACTGTAGGAGGATTCACAACATCCTTACAGACTAGAGAGAGCAGAAACACTGACATGTTACACTACTGTTATGAAGTAACCTGTACAACCAGTGACATTCTTCTGTGAACCATCATATGAAGACAAAACAAATCCATTTGTGAAATGTTTAACATCCTTTTGTTACAGAATTTATGCAAGTTTATGCTCTCTGTCACATGCATTAAAATATAAATGAATTAGAAACATCGTGTAGAGTCAGTGGTTTTAGCCCATCTGGTGTAACACACAGTTAGTGTTAACCATCCTCCAACTCCAGTCATGGTCATTGTCTGACCACTGAACCACTGCTGGCTGGATATCTTTCACTGTCAGAACACTCTCAACCTACCAGTAGCACTGAATCCAGTAACACTGCTGTACCTGAACCACTCATACCAGTACAACACCCACTACCAAGCCTCCAGCACTGTAGTGGGATTGACGTGTGGAGAATGGTTCAGTATCCACATATACTGGGACATCTGTGGTCAGAAACTGACCAGTGATATCCTGCGTGCAGGGTAACACACAAACTGTGTAAGACACCAGGTGGACACAGTCTGTAATTATACCTACACATTCACTTATTAGAGGTACTGAAAGTGTTCAGTGAGGGCAGGTGAAATGTATGTTAGTTGTGTTTAACTCTTCTAGACTGGTGACAGAGGGTGTCTGGTGACTAATATCTGAGGATAATGTGGTCCACATGATAGATACATAAATATGTAATGGTGTTTCTCTATTTTTAAATGTCCTGTTTTTGAATGTTAGTAAAATGTGATGTATGTGTGTCTAATAAAGTGTGTGGTGAATGTATTTATATTACATTTATATTTATGTTTGAAAAGCGAAGTTCATGATGGAGATCCACCAGGCGAAATCTACTTAGGAGATTTTAATTTGTCCATGTTTCTGAATAATATTTTACCTGAAACATAAAGTTTGATGTCTTTGTATTTATTCCCTTTAGTTAGACATCTGTAGTCTCCCTCATCCTCCTCAGTCAGGTGTGATATGAGTAGAGAGAGACTTCCTGGAGAGTGAGCAGTACCCAGCTGAATTCTGTTTCTGTACTGTTCACTCTCACTGGAGATCTCTCTATAACTGGAGTTTTGGTGTTTCTGCCAGGTGAAACTCTCAGGTCTGGTTTGTGGGTCAGTGCAGGAACAGGGCAGTAGTACTGAGTCTCCTGCGTATGTAGTGATGTCTGTGATCTTCTGATGTTCCAGTATACAGCCTGCAGAAACACACCAGTAGAAGACCTTCACTATCAATCCCCTCATGTGCATGTCCCAATATTTGAGTTTCATCTCTTTACTCTTTTTATCTCTTTTCTCTTTAACATGGCTTAACTATCTCAAGCACACAGTGATTTGTGATTGTTCAGAGTAACATTTACTATACAACCATGTACTGACTACTTACTTTACTCTGATTATTATGCTCTAGTCTGAGCACCGAATCCGATATGCATGGGTTATATGTAATTAGATATAACTGCACCACAATGACACATTGAGTTCAAGGTTTGGTTTACAACTGAAAGCAGCCTACTAACCAAATCTTAAATTCTACCTTACATTTTCAGGTAATATACAACACACACACGCACACACACAATTTTATTCTCACCACCTACTTTATTAGAAACAGTAACATCACCCATTGGCACTAGTGTCCACATGTGCCTTTAAAGTGCCTTTTATAGGTGGTCAGAGATGTCGTCTCTAACTGAACTCCTACTAGATGTTTTCAGTGTTTCTTATAAAGTAGCTACTGAGTAGATATTTGATGATCAGAAGTACAGAAGTACAGAAGTAGAGAGAAGGTTACACTCACCATCAGCAGCATGGAGCACAAGGAGCAGATAAACACACACCTGCATTCTTACTGAGTTACACACAAAATACACACAGCTACAGCAGGACTGCTGATACACACCATACACACACGCTTCAGAACTACACTCTACTGAATAATATGACAACTACAGTTATAGTGCAGAGGAAGTGCATTCAGATGAAGTTCTGACCAACGTCTATCCCCAACACAGACACACATAAGTAAGAATGACAACATTCTCACTCACATATATAGTGATCCTGTAGGGTTTAATACATTGTCATTTGGTATGTCCTCTTTCTTCTTTATCAGTCAGTGATCTAGCAGATAGTTTCACATCATCAGTGAGAACGTCGACATTGTAACTTGAACGTTTCAGTCCGTTGTCATAGAGACAAAATGTGGTTGCCAGTGGGAGTGACCTAAAATGACCTCCCTCAGTGCTGTTTGGTCAGTTCATTTCTCTATGACATAGTCCAAAGCTTCGAATCAGTACAATAAAGAAGAACCTCAAATGCTTCACAGGACTTCGTATGCACATCATTTCCAAAAAGGAAGTAAAAACACATCTGCAGTTAAAAACAAACCTGCATTCCACAACACACTACATACAGCTACAGCAGTAATGCTGCTACACATCTTATACACTCTACAAAACTACAATGTACTGAACACTGAAAACTGCAGCCCAGACTACAGTCTGTCTAGTGGAACCACCATACAACTATAACCTGGAACTCTACAACTCTCTCAGTAGAACTCCACTGAAATTCTCCACCCACTAATATCCACAGTAGAGGGGAAGTGTGTTCAAGTGCAAAATAAATTATTCCTCCACTTCTTTCTCACATACAGACTAAATCTAACAGTGAAACTGTCTTTCTAGTGTCATCACTTCCTCCTGAGCTTCCCAGTGTTCAGTCCCCATCCTCAGTAAAGTGATCCTGCAGTAAGAAGTAGTGCTACACAGTGATCCCCCTCAGCACTGTTTGGTCACATCATTTCACTCCTGCACTTAGTGATCAGAGGACCAAACTGAATGTGTAGCTTAGCAAATATTAGACAGATCAGACAGGAAGAGCTCTAGATTACATGCTGATCAAAATAAACATTGATCATTTAATCAGGTAAACATGAGCATTGTCTGATAACATTCATATTATTCATAAAGTACAGGTGGAATGCAGCAGTCTATGATCATGTTGTAGTTTTCATACTATTAAGAAAAAAACTACTTAAGAGAAGTTATGAAATCCACCCACTGACACAGAACCATTAAAGGAGTCACCAAAGTAAAGACGACTTTGGATGTAGACAGTACAATGTCATCACAACCCAATAGTTATCACAGGAAATAGAAACATTTTCTCATCTTTTCTCTGTTACTTTGTTCTTTTTGTTGTTAAAGCTGTCAAAAGCTGTTTAACAACTGTTTGCTAAATGCTGAATATCTGTAAAGTAACTAATTGAGGCTGTAGGCTAGTGTGCACTGCACTGTAACAACACAAATAAAATAAAATAAAAACTTAAAGACAAAAACCCCAAAAAACAAAAATAGTAAAAAAAAAATGTATAAATGCTAAATGGTGAATATCTGTAAAGTAACTAATTGAGGCTGTAGGCTAGTGTGCACTGCAGTGTCACAACAACAACAACAACAACAAATAAAAACTGTAAAAAGACAACCTCCCCACCCCCCAAAAAAAGTAAAAATACTAATAAATAAATGTATAAATATAAGAACTGAGAACAGCAATAGAGAGAGTGGGTTTCCTTGCCTAGTACCTCTATGCACATTTTGTGATGGTATTACATTAGTACTGACTGTGGCCTTAGGTGTGGTTTTAAAGATTTTACGCAATGTGAGGAGAAAAACTTCCAGTTTTCTTTATTGAAGGCCTTCTCTGCATAGCAGTTTCTAATATGTGGAGTGAGGTGTAACATATTTGTCACGGTTGGCCGGGCAGCCAGAGGGAGGGACACACCCACTCCTGCTAGGGATCACACTAAACACCTGCCTCATTCCCAGTCTCCTGCCTACTAATCACCTTCACCTGTTCCTTGTTCATTCTCTCTATTTAAACTCACAGGTCAAGAGAGAGTGCAGCACATTAGTGGCCCGTCGGACTGCTCACTCCCAACGTGTACATCGCTACAAGGACTACTGGAACAGAGTAGTGTTTGTCATTAGTAGTGGTATCGTCACATATTGACAATGGAAAATAAAGAGCACTTTGGCGCAACCTTGCCTCTCGCTCCCTCTGAACTGCCACCGTCACAGTATTAGGTTAAGTAGTCTACCCTGTTAATGGCTGAGTGTCTCCTTTGATGAAACCAGTTTGATCAGAGTGTATCAGTGATGGACTAATATGTTCTAATCTAATGGCTAATGCTTTGCAAATTTTTTTTTTCCATTTTTTATTTCAATGTTTCCAAGAGTTGATATAGTTTTACTTAGAGATGGGGTTTGTACTTAGAGATGTAGATTTCATTAAAAGGACCAAATAAGGATGGACTTTAGTAAAACGTGTTCAGAGTTGTAGACCAGTACCACAGACCAAACATCTTTCACCTCCAAGGCAGCTTGACTGCTGTCCAAGGTGCTGAAACTGCACCCTTCAGGTTCAGAACCTGTGCTGTACACAGCTGCCCTGTATATGGCTGCCCAGTGGGACCCAGACAGGAGCCCCTGGTGCTTCCTCAGCTGTAGCTGTAGCCACTCACCTTCCCATCAAACCAAATACACCTAAAGGTCTTTAGAGGGCGAATATCCTACATTTTTCCTTTATTTTATAGTTTGCTTTGTTGTCCTCTTACAATGTTTTTGTGGCTTTATCTTCCAAAAAGAGTCATAATTCAGTTCTACACAACCATTTTCCAACCTCTCTTTATCCCTTGGAATTAAACAGGCAGTTTCTGTTGCTGTGCCTTTAAGATGTAAGATAAATGAGCTCTGTTCTGATTGGCTGCCCTGTATTGTGCTTCATTTAAAAAGCACTAAGAGCTGAAATATGTCTGAAAACTGCAATGTAGGTGTTAGGGGTTAAACTGCTGTAGGCCAAAGAGGCAGAGATAAGTAAATGAGCTGGTTCTCATGACATCAGAGAAACAGTGATTTCAAAACAGGCTATTTTTACAGATTATATTCTATATATAGACTGTAAGGAATTGGAGAGTAAATGATGTGTTTTGAAAATGTAACAATATTTACATATTACTTAAAAATTATTTATTTCAATAAAGTGAGTGACATTCAGTTTTCCATGGTAGGGGCCCTTTAAGGGCATGGGCCCAGATATGACTTTGGCAAAACCAATAAGCAGAGTCAGTCTGCACTGTTTGTATTTGGTATCTTTTGTGGTGCTGTGGTTGTTAAGGTGCAGTTCCATCTCTGAATCAGCGTCTCACCTATTTCCCCTTCAGTCTTGTTGTTACACTTGTATTCCACATTATGTTTGAGTTACTGTTTCTTTTCAAGAACACAGAAGGTAAACACATGTGCTACAGTTTACAAACTTGATGCAAATTCCTGAACGCTATACAAATTCAGAAAACACTTTATTCAAAATGACGTGTGCTATATTTTGGAAATGCGAGGCAACTTCAGAAAACAGTTCCGTTGCGTTGTGACTGAGTTTGCAGCATTTCTGAAGTTGCACTGCATTTTGGATCTGTAGCAAACGCGTTTCCATTCTAATGAATTTGCTTTTTTTTAATTTTTGCATTTTCTGCACAATGGGTCTTCACACCCACCGTAGAGCTGGACCTGGATACCTCACTTGTCTTGCCAAATGTATTTATCCAACACTAGTCCAACTCTATATCCTGTAGGTAGTGAGTTCTGCCCCTCCTCAGGTCTCCATGGTAAGACAGAGTAGTATCGTCTTGGATATGATGAGTATGTCAGAATTCATGAGATCAGAATTCACTGTAGCCTCTCCCTGGAACCCACCCCCACACCCCACTTAGTAAAACACACAAAGCCTCCAAACAAATACATCATACACCACATGTAAAGGACTGTACCACATATACAATCAACCACAATGAGGTGTGACCTCTGTCACAGGCAGCTGGATACATAAGTGGGTAGTGAACATGAGCTGCATCATATACAGAATGAGGAAAAAATGAGGAAAAAATACCACTAACAGAAACAGTGTGTGTGTGTGTGTGTGTGTGTGTGTGCAGCAGCATGTGCTCAATTGATTGACAAATGAGGAATAAATAACACAAACAGAAATAAACAATTGAGCACATTTCACACATAGCACCCAGTGCACCCAGATTAGCAATACATATGTGAGGAGGAAGCGGTGCATGCTGGGAATTCTCACATCTGTAAACTGGTAGCTATGACTATGGTGACATCAGAATAACTTAGGAATAAATAAGAAAACAGTCTTTAAACTGGAGTCACTGGAATTTATGCTGCCAGAGTCAGTTAATGATTGACTGATTAAACCATGAAGTTCAGAGCTGAATCTCTGTCACTGATGAGGATTTGGAGACTGTTTGACAGTCTTCATGGGTGAGTGAAAGAAGTAAACATGTCATTCACACACCACTAAGAGGAACAGCACAGCAGAATTTTAAGCACACGGACCCAAAAAGGAAGCATTCGCATATGCATGTCTGTGTGTGTGTGTGTGTGTGTGTGTGTGTGTGTGTTATTTATCTATTGCTAAAGTGCACCAAGTTTAGCAATACATATGTGAGGAGGAAGAAGTGCATGTTAGGAAACTGCACTGTCTCTATGTTTTTTTTTTTTCTTATTTTTTCATTTTTTATTTGTAAATTTTTCTAAGCCTCTATAAGATAAGAGGAACAACATAGGAGAACTTGAAGCCCAAACACCAAACAAGAAGAGAGAGAGAGTGTGAGTGAGTGTGTGTGTGTGTGTGTGTGTGTGTGTGTGTGTGTGTTTGTGTGTGAGAGAGAGAGAGCAGGGCAGGGGGTGTTTTTGCATCTACAAGTATCACTTTGAATGTACATTTACTGTGTGTGTAAAATTGTCTTTCTCCAAGTCCTTCAGATGTTGGTCTGGCCATCCTGCAGCAGCTGTGCATGTTTTTGTGTGTGTGTGCGCGTGTGTATGTGCGTGAGAGAGAGAGTTAGTTATGTATTGTTAAATTGTTAAACAGTGCTACAAGTTTGCTAGGAGGAAGAGGTGCTTGCTGGGAAACTGTACTGTTTTTGTGATATTACAGTTTTTTGCAAGACAGAAAAACGGGGACATGTGACAATAATTGAAACCACTAACTCATGTAGCCCATCTCCTGACCTGTTATACTAAACCAAAAGCACCTTCTCTGATTTACACTCATTCTGTATTTCTAAAACACATTTTTTTCAATACGCTAAACACAATTCTCTATATTGGACACATCATTCAACAGAAATCTGTGTGTTTCTTATAGAAAACCCTCAAATGCAAATGATACATCCATTTATCAATTAACCAAACCCAGTACTCATAGGTGAAGACAATTATGACTAATTTGTACATGGAGCACTATACTTTTTGTAAAGCCTGAGCACTATAAAGAGGCCACAGGCTCGATGTCTTGGTTGGATATCAATGGAGGTCAATATTGGAAAGAGAGGATGAGGACGAGGAAGAGCAACTATCACAGATGAGCTTTGGGCCACTTTGGTTGACCATATGGTTAAGCATGTGCTGTGTTTCAGGAAAGCTGAGTTGGGGTCCAGCCTAATCTGAGTCACTACACTGTACGAAGTGTCAGGAAGTACTATAGTCAGTGTCGCTGAGCAACATGGGGGTAAACCATATAAATAGGCTAAAACAAACAAACAAACAAACAAACACTGTCTAAAAGTGGGAGACAGCTGTCTGGATGAAACCCTCTGGGAAGTCCTGATAGCTGAGACCTCCTGATTGAAATGGATTTATTCAGTACCAGTCCAGCTCTTGAACCCACAGGTAGTGAGCTCTGCCCCTCCTCTCGTTTCCATGGTAATATAGAGTAGTACTGTCTTGTTTGACTGCTAGCTCAATAAAGGATATGATGGGCATGTCAAAATTCATGAGATCAGAATCCTCTGTAGTCTCTCCCCCAAACCCACCCACACTCGGGAAAACACACAGAAGCACCAAACACATACATCACACACCACATGTAAAGGACTGTACCACATATATACAAGTGAGCACATTTCACATACCACACCATAATAAAAAACAAGTTGTTTTTATAAATGTACAGCTTTATAGAGCAAAATTATCCTTGTAAGAGTCACAATACTCTTGTACTCTTCTTGTTTCTCAATTTTGTCAGTCCTACTAATGTCCCTACAATTCCTACCTTATGCTGGTCTTAAGTAACTAATTAGCAATTAGCAAGTAATTAGTTCCTCTCTACCGGACCGAACCACAGCGCAGATTTCAGTGCCACTTAACGGGTCAGGTCGATGAAGAATCAAATTTACTTTATTTTTGCTTAACCCAGGTGGACAAGACATGTTTGGAGTCCATAATTTGCTCCTTTAGAAAAAAAAGGTGCTAACATTGCTAACAAACACTGGAAGCCAACAGCAACGATAGCTAATAGGATTTGTAAATAAGTCAGATATCGAGCTACATGTCCTCAAACCTCATCCGGGTCGCTTCCCGGTGATGTGTTTCTTCACTTGTCTGGGAGACATTTATTAACACTTGGATGCGGTTTGACTGGCTTGAGAGAAGTTTGTGAGCATGCATTTACGAAGGCTATATTTGAGCTGCTGTTCACTTCCAGTGTTTGCTAGCAACGTTCGCATTTAACAGCTTTTGTTCTAAACTAAAGAGGCAAAATTTGGACTTCAAACATTTCTTGGTCGATAGACAGAATCTGGGGTAAGTGGTGAGCTGCTGCTCTCTGCTGATCTCAGATATAAATACCTTTGTGTAAATGAATGTATGAGGATGAGAACACCTGTAACGAAAAGGTAACACTCACCATCAGCAGCGTGGAGCACAAGGAGCAGATAAACACACACCTGCATTCTTACTGAGTTACACACACACTACACACAGCTACAGCAGGACTGCTGATACACACCGTACACACTCTTCAATACAGTCTACTGAATGACTTCACAGCTATACTTATAGTGGAGAGGAAGTGTATTCAGATGAAACTCTGACAAACTAACCACAACACACACACACCAAATATAGAGATGCGGTAGGTTTTGTAAGTTGTCATGTGGTATGTCCTCTTTCTTCCTTCCTGAGTGATCTATCAGATATTCTCACATTGTCAGTGAGGACGGTCTCATTCTTAGTTAAGTGGCTCCGTCCTTTGTCATAGAGACACGATGTAGAAGCTCAGGGGGTGAGACTCAACATAACCTCCCTCACTGCTGTTGGGTCAGTTCATTTCACTACGACACCCAAAGTACTTCAGAGGCTTATTAATGAAAATAGTGTAACACTTCCTACCTGGAGTCAGGAACAGGTGCTACGGGGTAACCGCGATGCGTGGAGTTAACATGGAGTGACACACACTGGTGTGGGCAATCCGAAAGACTTTTATTCTCTCCTGGACCACATCAAGCCAGGTCACACGGCTACCATCACTGTATTTATATGTAAAAGAAACAGTAAAAAGCACCGTACAGCGTTACCAAAGAAAAAGGAGTGTTGAGAGGGCGAGCAGAAAGGTGACGGTTCTTCTCTCTCTCTCTCTCTCTCTCTCTCTCTCTCTCTCTCTCTCTCTCTCTCTGTCTTTTACTCAATCTACATAACCATAAAGCTCCCTCTTAAAGGTGCAGTACAACTGTGTCTGTTACAACAGCATGTGGAATTACAGCAGCCACAGAACTGGCTACCTGAGACTTTCAAAAAGTTTGAACAGATATTTAAAGGAGCATTTAATTTCAGAGCATTATTTTTACCCACAATGCAGTGCATGAAACATAAGTCAGGGTGAATTTTAATTGCACATTTTCATCTTGAGTAGTGTGGTTCAGTTTCAAATTTGATGTGGAATTTGTTTGCAGAAGTAACATGTTTGTTGGCCAAAAAACTGGTCCTCACTCTGTAAGAATGTCACTCCATCACTAGAGATGTGAACTCTACACACACCACAAATGTACTGTTGCTTTCAGTTTCTGCGTGTGGGTTATATAAATCCACCTGATAAAAAGAACTGCCAAATCTTTATCGAATTTATCAACTTTTACAATACGTTTTCAGATCATATCTAAAGCTGCACTATGTAGAATGTATGTTGTCCACTACACTATCTGACAGAAACCTTGGCCTCACCATTAAGAAACAATGTCATCGTGAGGACTTACTGTGCCCTGGGCCTACATGGCACTGTGTTTACCGTCCCCTCTGCCCTGGTGGCACAATGTTTACCATGCCCTGGGCCCTGGGTGGTGCTGTGTTTACTGTGCACAAACTCAGGCATCTGAATAGAAATAAAGGTTTTGAGTGAGACCTGAATGGGTCTTCATTTGTTTTGACAAAACAATCATAGCAGTCTCTAACACACCAATCAGGGGCGAGGGAGTTATAATATCAGCGGTGTTGGTGATATTTGTCATTGTTTCATACACATATTACTTAAGTCATGGAAAATATGTAATTCTAAAACAGACGTGGCAATGTGACAAATATACATTAACCTCCAAACTCTCTGACTGACCTGTGACTCATTTCTAAATCAGTTTGGAGTTCTTTCAAATCAAAGTTTATTTATATAACGCTTTTTTACAACAGATGTTGTCACAAAACAGCTTTACAAATGTCCAAGTCCAAGCTACCAGTGAGCAAGCGAAGGGCAACAGTTGCTAGACAAATCTCCCAAGAGGAAGAAGTAAGAGGAAGAAACTTTGAGAGGAACCAAGACTCAAAAGGGGGGCCCATCCTCCTTTGGCTGACAATGGTCACCACAATAATAACAATTTAAAAAGAAAAATGAATTTAATAAGTGAAAAAATAAGCAATTAATGTCTAGTCCAACTTTCTAGAGGTCCTGTTCTTGTCCCAAGGTGTTGTCTTGTATGTTGATTCACTATGATGATCTGATCACAGCAGTTGGTGCAACATCCAGGCCCCTCCGAGTCTGTCAGGGTTCAAAATCAGATTTATCACCTCTGGTTTGGTGTCAGATAAAGTAATAAGAATCACAGTAACACTGCTTCTAAGCCAGTAACTAGAGGAGCCATAATTGTAAAAATACGTATACAGTTCTGGTTTGACCGTTTGAGCAGTGACTGAGTCAGAAATCAGACTTCAGAATGCTATAGTGATATTTGTCATTGTTTCATTCACATATTACTTAAGTCATGAGAACTATGTAATTCTAAAACAGACATGGCAATGTGACAAATGAACATTAACCTCCAAACTCTCTGACTGTGCTGTGACTCCATTTAAAGAATGTACAATGTATGGTAGCTAGGTCTGACATTGAGGATTTTAGAGAGGATCTAATGTTTTTTAATGTTTGTGCATTTGAGAGTAAGAATTTTAGTTCTTTTTTCAAATGTATTTGATCTTATATGACTTAATGTCTGTACTGGATCTGAAAATCCCCTTGTCCTGTAACAGATAACTTTATTATATATCTCTAGGATTAGGTAAAACCATGCATATTAAAAGTAATATGTTTTAATCCATTTTATTCTTAGATTTAGTGCTTAGATTTTTACCAAGGCCCAATCCCCTCTCATTTTTCCTCCTACCCCTTGTTTTCAAGTGTCATCTTGCCCCTTGGGACTGAGTTACAAAGGCTAGTGGTTGAAATCTTCCCCCTTGCTTCTGCATCCATTTTTCAATGATTCACAAAGAATTCTGAGAAATTTCTCATAACACTCAATTTTGAGTGAGACTCTGAATCCCTCAGTTTGGAGGGCCATTTAACCCTAAGACCTCACACTAGCCCTCTATCAGACACCCAACCCCTACTCATGAACACCACATATGGAGGGCCAGGGCTAAGTGGTAGGGTCAAGGGGTGAAATGTGATTGGGCCCAAGTGAAGGTGTATGAGGCTGTAAAGGAAATGCTACATGCTTCGGTGATTCACATACAGTCAGTAGTATCATGTTCTCCAGGAAAAAATGCTAGAGGCACAGGAACATGGGAAATAATGATGTTACTGGGGGCCGCAATGACTGGATTTAGAACCTCTGTGCTAGCTGAGCTGTTTTTTAAAAAGAAACACGTGATTTGAGCGAGCTGTTAGTTGTGGTTTTGGTCCTTGTGCTTTTAACCAGCAATTTTTAGTATTAAGTGTAACGGCTCATAGCAAAGGCACAGTCTAATTATAACTGATCATCCAGGCTCTGTTCAACTGGCTTGTCAAATATCTTTCAAATACATAAATAAATAGAATAATACAAATATTTACACTTTATTACACTTTATATTTACACTTTATATTTACACTCTGTTGCTGATTTTATGTATTTATGCTGTGTGATGTTTGCTGTATTTATGTATTTTATGTTTATAAAGTGTCATGGCTACACTATAAGTAGCGTATGCAGATTTTGTCCATCAGTAGACTGGTTGTGTTACATAGCTGCTTTAACGGTAAGTTGTCAACAAGGAGGCTTTTTTAGCTTTCTGGTGGTTTCTCAAGCCTCCTCTTTCTTCCCCCACAGACACCCCCACACTGAAACCACAACATGCATGTCCAGTTCACAGAGGCACCAGGGGCCCTGTGGGCTCTGTGAAACTACACAATGAAAAAACAGACCTCAGGTGTACTCAGGACTCACAAGACCCCACATTACTGTAGTGACATCCTTGTGGACTTCAGTGAAGTACTGCAGAGAGAGTTCTGGACTGATCTCTGGAGTCAGTGTGTGTCCACAGTGGTAGTGGAGTTCTGGGTGTAGAGTTGTCAGTGTGTGCTGGGAACTCAGTGCTGTTTCCATAGTGAAAATGCTGCTGAGTTTGTGTCTTCTCTTCACTGAAGGTAAGTGTCAAATTCTCTTTTAATGCTGAATTGCATTAAATTGTACATTTATTTGTTAATATAAAAATGCTATTTAAGCAAGCTGACTTTTTTTGGGTAGAACTGGAAAAATGTTTTGCTTAACAAATAATTCTTAAATATTTCTGCATATCTTATGATTCCATCTTATGAAGTCTGTGTACTTTTTAATATAGTTAAAATATAATTGTCCTATATTTTCTGGTATACGTTTCTATAGGCTACACTGTAGTAAAGAGTAGAAGACAATTACATGTTATTGCTTTAGTACGTCTTTGTCTCCATGTGCTTTTGTATGTTTTAGTTTGTAGCTCCTCCCCTGCTCTGCCCCTTGACATGTGTCTCATGTGAGTTTTGCCTCTTACCCCTCCCAGTAATTGTTCCCAGATATTCCCTGTTTGTCTCCTGCTGTATAAATACCCTAATGCTAATGTCTGCAGTCATGGCCAGTGTATGACCCTACTTTCATGTAAATACTTGTGTCATGAAATAACTCAGCTCAGTGAATACATCAGATATAACATACAGTTTTACAGTTTAGTATGAGTAGGACTGGTATGGTTACTGATCATTTGGGTAATATTGTGTACTGTGAGGAGAGATGTCAGTACTTCACTGAGAAAAGGGACTGCTCATGTACTGCTCAAACCATGTCCATGTTCAAAGGCTGATTAATAGAGTTTATCAAAGTTCAAATAGGTTCTTATTGTGAGTAATGCAGGTTTTTGTTGTTTGTTTTTGACTCATTCAGTAAATTCAGAACTTCATATTACTCACAAAAAATCTTAAAGAACTTTTTTGCATAAGCAATGGTGTACAACAAATTATTGTGATGTGGAAACTGAAAAAGCAAACAAAAAGCAGGTCCTCTCACTATCTAGAAATTCTTGAATGTGTGTGTGTGTGTGTGTGTGTGTGGGTGTGTTTGCATGCTTATAGTCTCTGGAGACATAAAGCAGACAGCATTCTGTAGTGACAGTGCATAATAGTTCAAAGTATATTTACCAATAAAACAAATTTGATACAATGAATAAAATATTAAGTACACAGGACATCATAAGACAGTGCAAACATAAAATATATCAAGCCATGAAAAAGTAATGCAAACATTTGTATGTGCGCAAGCTTTGAGGTGATTAACTCTATAAACTGAATTTTAAAACTATAAACTTAGAAAGAGGAGTTTGAGAATAAGAGTGAGGGGATAATATGTCTGTTTGTTTCTCTCCTCTACATCAGACTCTACCCCCTTTGCTTTATAATGAGCATGTGTGTCTCCTATATGGTTTCACAGATGCAGCATCCTGGTCAGTGTGGGGTTGTGGGATACATCACAAAGGAAGAAACAACCAGAGTCCTCACAGGTCAAAGGACATGATGGCACTGTGTGTGGTTTTGTATGTCTTCGTAAAGCTGGTGATGTGAACTTGAAAAGAAACATAAGAGCTCTGGTCAAGTTCATTTGTTCCCAGTTCCTCTCTGCTGGGTGGACATTAGGGTCTGGAGTACTGAAGTAATGCTGTGAGAGTTCTGGAGTCAGTGTGTGTCCACAGTGGTAGTGGAGATCTGTTTGTAGAGTTGTCAGTGTGTGCTGGGAGTTCAGTGGTGTTTCCATAGAGACAAGGATGCTAAGTTTGTGTTTTCTCTTTACTGTACTTCCTCTCACTAAAGGTGAGTGTGAAATTTTCTCTTAATGCTGAGTGACATGAAACTGTACATATATGTGATAATCTAAAAATGTTATTAAAGTGAGCTGAATCATTCAAGATTTATTTGGCCAAATTAGAATCATAATCTGGCTGGTCTTAGAATGAAAAAAATATGATTAAATGGTCCAGAATGCAAACAGACTATATCTTTGCATGAAGTAAAGTTTATTAACCAAAAATAAATCAAAAAGTCAAAAGATGTTATTTCAGAAAATGAAAAGACAGGTTGGGGAAAATGAAGGGAAAAAAGAAATACAAAATAAATTGGTAAAAAGAGCTGGGAAAAGTTAAAGAGTAGGGCTAATTTTGTTGGAGCGCCTGGCACATGACAAGGTGCTTTTTATAGCCTGCCATGCTCGTCTGAAGAAGATGCGTACTCTCTTCAACTTCTTGCATTCTGAGCCTTTATATTTGAAATAAAAGTATAATTTTTAAACTGGTGTCCATGGAGTGGATGTATGTAAACTCTGATTATTGATGTGGTGCTTTGATGCTACTCACCAGCTGGGGTGTTCTCCACTTTGACTGCCTCTGTAATAGATTCCCCTACTCCACCCAGATCCTCTCTTACATCTACAGATGTTTATTTTTCCCAAAAATCAATACAAATGCAATTACATAATAAAGTACAGGCACATATTTAAAGTGAACAAAGATCATATCCTACTGTGTGTTCTTAATGGAAAGCTAGATTTATGCAAGAAAGTGCATCTGCACCTTCTACATGGGCGCTGTGGTCCAAATAGCTAATCTCTTCCGTTGACTCTGTGATCATAAAGTGTTCAGCAGTTCTGCTCCGGATGGTACGAACCTCCTTACAGTCCTCCTGTTTCTTGGGGGAGAAATGAGAAATAATCAGTGATGGAAGGAAATGAATCATCCATTGACCACGCCTGGGCAGTGGAAACTCCACTAATGGACAGCATATTTTGGACTACTCTCTGTACAAGTCAGGAAAGTGTGAAGGCTCAATAAATAAAACTGTGGATACAGTCTATATAAATCATTAAAATTATAGTATAAAATGATGTAGACACTTACACTTTCTCCCAGATTGGCCGAGTAATGCTGCTTAAACCCAGCAATGGTAGCAGGGTCTCTGTGACTCTTGTGTCTTCTGGTAATGATATTAGTATTGAACTTGTACCTTGGCATCTAGAAAGGGCAGAAGAAAGCTCTATTGTATTGAACAATAATAAAACTGTTTCATTTCTTTTAAAAAGTGATAACAGTTTGCATGTGTTTTTGGACAACAAAAAAACCCTTTAATTTTTAAGAATTAAAGCTTTATTCCTAAGAAGTAATTGAATTTGAAATGAAAATTAGGCTTTGATTACAACACAATTTTCTACAAAACAAGACTTATTTTACATGCTGCATTTGTGCGCAAGATTACTTTTGTACCCCAGTTTCATATCTCTATATGGAAAGGAGCAATCAACGCCTGTAGACTTTATTGTTTTATATACAGTTATTATGTAACAGAACAAATGGCCACCCGTAGCTCAATTTCTTCTACAAATGTTAATAAATGTGAAACAAAGGTTGTCTGTTGTCCGACAGTGCATAATGGCCACACTCGTGGTCTTACAGAGGTTTTTCTAAAACAAGCCCATAAGTCACTTTCCCTTGTCTCAGTCAACGTATTTCATCTAATGGAGTTCGGTTACCCGAATATTTTCAGCTACTTCCCCTTTTATCCATCAACGTTTCCTTTTAGCTAGTTCATTCTCTATTCACTTATTCCGCATTTTAAAATATTTGTGCGGTCAGTGAAGTTAAACAGCTGTGACGGCCCGAGTGCCGCAGGTCCCACAAACTCCCACAAACTCGCTTGACGTAGACAGACGTTTATTAGACGAACACGAATAACGAACACAGTGGCGCTCACACGAAACAGGCAAGATGAACATGAGCAACATTGAACACAGCTTACAAACATAAAGTGCACCACGTACGTGAACATTAGCGAGAACACAGACCGACAGGGGGATAAACACACACAGACATTAGGAGAATAACCCGCTGCAGGTGTGTGTGACTACATAGTCGTGGTTTCACACAAGACCATGAACTCCCACTGCAGGCGGCGGGCCGTACCACGTGACTAGTGGGGCGGGGAGCTCACTATCAGCCCACTAATTAGTTCTTCGTTCAGTCAAAAGTTCTCCATCATTAAAATGTGTGTTCTCATTTTAAATTCGCATATTGGCTACTTGTTTATAATACGATTCCCTTATCAAATATTTAGCTTCTAATTTGGGAAAAAAACTGCCTTTTTAGATAAAACAAAATTCTACTTACGTTTTGTTTTCGTTTCTCAGTACCTCTTATGCGTGAAGAATTGTTTGTAGTCTCTGTTGATGTTTTGTCTAAAATGATCGTCATCGGCAAATCCACTCAATAAACTGATCTGGGGTCAGAAATAGAATGACAAATTATGACGTAATCGAGCGCTAAATTTTGTTCAGTGGCTGTTTAGAACAATGACAGAAGTGCAGCTGAAATGACATTATAGTCTCATATTATAAATCACATTTTAAAATCATTTCCCCCTCTTTACGCTATCATTTTGTTATCTGGCTCAGATTTAAAAATCTAAATAAATAAAGTAAATATAACCTATACATGTAAACTATATATTAATTAATTAGTAATCATTCCACATAGGTACAATTCACTCACTCTGTATTCGTTATAATCCAAAGTCATTTGAACACTCATTAAGGATCAAAATGCAACCTAAACAACAACAATAATAATAAAATCTTAAGAAATTATACCATTTTAACTGAAAATTAGGCTTATTGGTCACAATACAATGTTCAACAAAACAAGGCTTATCTTTATTCTGGTGTTTCAGTACCAAGGCTACGCAGTTATGCAAACACTTTCTTGCATAATATATGCTTATATTATGAAACTGAACAACTAGACAAACAGAATTAAATGCTCCGTTCATTACTGCTTCAAATGGTTTAATATTTTTTTAAATATATTTTTTTAAAGTGCAGGATTGTAGCCCCAAAATAACCTGCATGTGGTTTTACAGGGGCTATTCCAATATGTGTTTTATAACACAACATTTCGATCTCATCTTCACAAAGGTTAATTACTGCTGAAAAGAAAAAAAGGTTAGCATACATTTTAAAAATGTTTCTTATATCTTATAAAGAACACCCAACCAAACAACCTAGCTACAAAGAGACAAGGATAAAAAACACTACATGTATTATATAGGCATACAGATTTGAAATTAATGTGGTGAGTGCAGTGGACAGGATGGAGTCTAGAATTCATCATCTGTTGAGGCATCCGTGGCAACATCCTCATATGGGTCTTCAATGTCTTCATCAGTCTCACCATAACCTGCCACCATTAGGTGGTGTGTTTCTTTCACAGCTACCAGGTCTGTCTTCAGCTCCTCAGGCTTTGGGAATACAACACTGTGCAGGCCACGGTAAGCTTGAGCAGAAATTCCTGAAGCGTAGTTTAACAAATCAAACTGGGTAATAAAAAAAATCTACAATCTAACAACCAAACATCACACATCATTAAAAATAAACACAAACAATCTTACATTCTGAATGCAAGATTATATATAATCAGGCCATAAACACAACATGAATGAACATGAAATGATCATATTAATAGGGGTTTGAAAAGTAGGAGCCAGTGAAGAATCAGGTATGAAAGCTGGGAAACATTCCTAAAGTATCTATAAATATGGCCCTTTGTAGGAAAGATCATCTGTAAAGCAGTTCAAGAACATATCTGTAAGGCAGGCTTGAACCCAGGTCACCTAAGTAACGAGACCAATAGCCTACTGGGTAAGCAACAATGCTTTTAACAATGGTGGGTCCCTGTGCAGAACAGTTAGATCTTGGATCAGGTAAAACAAAAGGTAAATAACTAAACACCATGCCGAGCGTGGAAAAAGGGAGAACAAAGGACATGACAGGAAAAAATGGAAACGCAGACGCACTGAGGAAAACCAAACTAAAACTTCCCAAACAAAACCAGAAAACAGGGAGGAACTTGAATGGCTAAGGGAAGCCTTGGGAGAGAGACAGACTCCAGATGGAAAACTGGAGAGGGGAGGGAACACATAAAAACACAAACACCCTCACAGACAAGAAGTGAGGTGTAGCACGAGGGCTCACAGACTTCAATACCCAAAGCTAGTGGCTAGGAGCTTGGATCAAAACTTTAGCAAAGACCCAGCACTGAATGACGGGGTCACGGGGCTTTTATAAGGTCTAACCCAGCTGTGGGGTGTTAAACCTGATTAGTGTCGTGGTTGACTCGAGGCCTCCCTCTGGTGGCCGGAGGGGCCTTGGCCTGGTGCCAACCCTTACAGTATCCTATATGAAGTGAACTACATTAAGAAATTAATTGTTGATGTCACTTACTATTATTATTGTTAGTAGTAGTAGTATTTAGTGGGGAATCATTTTATGGTGCTGATTGGAGAATACTATTAAACAAATGAATCTTACCATCAGTAGTAGTTGATGAAATTAATAACTTATAACCATTTGGAGATGTCATTGTTGTAATAGGTTTAGTTGAAGCTGTTGGACTTGATGTGTCAGAGTCCACTGGAGTAAGATTTACAGGTTAATATGGAGCCTCTGCAAGAATAGAAAAGTGTGGTCAGTTCTAAGTATGAACTCTGTTTCTGTACTGTTCACTCTTACTGGAGATCACTTCCCATGTTTTTCTGTTTGTGTTGTATTTATACCAGGTGAAGTTCTCAGGTCTGGTGTGTATATCAGTGCAGGAACAGGGCAGCAGTACTGAATCTCCTGCGTATACAGTGATCTCTGTGATCCTGTGATGTTCCAGTGTACAGCCTTCAGCTACACCAGTTGAAGTCCTTCACTATTAATGTCTTCAGCACATGTGTGTTTCAAATTAAAAATTCAGCATTGATTTTCTTTTTGACATGGCTTAACTATCTCAAGCACACAGTGAATTGCTTTAAGCACATTATTATATGCAGAAAGCCTAATTATCTTTTACATACTTGTAAGTTACACTATACTGCTACTTCCTTTAACTAGTAGAGGGATTGTTGAGAGTAAGATTTACTCCATCACAGTATAACGATTGCTTACTTTGCTCTATTATGCTCTAGCGCTGCAGCTGATATGCATGAGATTTAACTGCACCACAATAATACATTGATTTCAAGATTTACGACCGATGGCAGTCTAAAAAGCAAATCGTAATTGTTCAAATTCTACCTTATATGTTCAGATAACAAGGAGTGCCTCTTATACGTTATCAGAAATATATGACATGTCGCCTCTAACTGGACTCATATTAGATGTTTCCAGTGTTTCTTATAAAGTAGCTACTGAGTAGATATTTGATGTTCTACAGAAGTAGAGAGAAGATAACACTCACCATCAGCAGTGTGGAGCACAAGGAGCAGATAAACACACACCTGCATTCTTACTGGGTTACACACACACTACACACAGCTACAGCAGGACTGATGATACACACTGTACACACACTCAAAAATACAGTATACTGAATGTTCTGACAACTACAGTTACAGTGGAGATGAAGTGTATTCAAATGAAGTTTTGACAAACTTCTATCCCCAACACACACAACAAATATAGGGAGGCAGTAGCGTTTTATAAGTTTTTAAAAGTCATTTGGTGTGTCCTCTTTCTTCCTTAACAGCCTCACATCATAAGTGAGAATGTCCTCATTCTTACTTAAATTGGCTCGGTCCGTTGTCACAGAGATGTGGCGGCCCAGTGGGATGGACCCAAAATGACTCGCTAAGTGCTATTAGTTCAGTCCAGCACATCTGCCCCTTGTCATCTACTACCTCAGTGCTGACTGCTTGCAACCCTAACGGCATTCATTACAACAAATGGTGCATTTGAGTAACATCTGGTTAAAGTACTGCTCTAAACACAGTTTAACACAGAAGGTCTGGAACAGTCAAAAGTTGTGGGTTCAGTCTAATGATGACAGTATCACTGTGCTTGATAGAGATTTAATGGTGAGTACGGTGTCTTTATATTCTCTCCATTTAAGATAACATCTTTACACTCCCCCATCCCCTTCAGTCAGGTGTGATATGAGGAGAGAGAGATTTCCTGGTGAGTGAGCAGTACCCATCTGAACTCTGTTTCTGTACTGTTCACTCTCACTGGAGATCATTTCCACACCAGCGACTGGGACGTACATTTATTTACAGATACACACGGAACGATAACGGCACTCACAAGCATTACAAATGTCAATACGAACATGAAACAGTTGACAGTAAACAAACACGAACAGTTAACAATATCGAAAACATGTAACATTGCCACGAAACATCAACACGTTACATCCACACGCTACGTCAGCAATAACCAACACCTTGCACTCTGCCACAGGTTTATATACATTTAGACAGACGAGGTGCAGGTGTGAGCAGGTGTGGTTACAAATAGAACAGCCCTCCCACTGTACATTGCAGGCCCAACCACATGACTCGGGGAAGGCGAGCGTTCCGTGACAGCAGTTGGTTAACTGAACCAAATAATTCTAATGTATTCTCATAAACCAGATTGCATCATGTATTTTTAAAGCTTAGCTCATTTTGGATGGCTTAACACACTACTTAAAGTGATGCATCACAGTCACATACTATTGCCAAAGTCTGTCTATCTATCTATCTATCTATCTATCTATCTATCTATCATTTCACTGACAGTGTTGCTGTCCTGTACCTTGTGTACACGGTGTCCTTTTTATTGGCATCTTTCATATTATTTTACTGTTTTTTTTTTCTTTCTTGCTACTATACATTTGTGCAAAGCACTTTGAATTGCCATTGTGTATGAAAGGTGCTGTACCAAATTACATTGTCTTGCTTGTTATAAGTGACATGTGTTTGACCAAAGGCGAAGTGTTATTTAGATACTTCTAATATACATTTATTCTGGAAACTTGTAACCTGCAGATTCCTGGGAAGCAGCTGCAAGGTAGTGTAATTAAAGGTAGTGTAATTAAAGATGTCGAGTGGATATCTATAGAAAAATATACAAGTTCTTAAACACTTTGCTTGCACAGCTTATGAAGGGTCGCTGTCTGAAATTTCTCTGTATATATATATATATATATATATATATATATATATATATATACACACACACACACACACACACACACACACACACACACACACACACACACACACATTACAGTTGGTAAACTAACAAACAGTAAACGGATATAAATATCAAAGGCATGCCCTTAAAGACTGAGGTAAATGACCCGTTGAATAATAATAATAATAATAATAATAACTGGTACTGTAGCCTGCTCTATATGTGCTTCATAAAACCTTATTAGCAAAGACAATAAAATAACTAGAACAAAAGGATCCATTTTTATCACCTCTTCCTCCTCATGCATTACTACAGGAGTGGACTATTTTATCTTTTGCAAGAGATGTATTCATCTGTATATTGGAGGAACCAAGAGAATGTTTGCTGATTGTTTTGTTGAACACCTTTGGACCATCAGAATTAAGGATTTGTCATTTCCAGTGGCAAGGCATTTTAATGCTGATGGATATTGCACTAATTTCGGTAACTTGATGAAAAACATCCCATCTACACTTTCAGAAATTTTGAAACCCATGAAACAGTGTCATGTCTTATAGCCTAAACTAATTCTACAGTCATAGCTATGGAGCAGGTGTACCTATAGACTGGTAATTCAGTACACAGTCTAAACTCATTTTAATTCTTCACCTCTATAAATGTGTAATGTGTCATTTTAAGCAGGTAAAAATAGAAACCACACTCATGTGGCTTTTCCTCTCTATTTTTAAAACAGAAATAAATTCTCACAGTGAAGTAATGGCTAAAGTCAACAATAAAGCACTTGACATAAAATGATATACACATTTATGTAACGACAGAGGCTAGGCAGGATGCACGAACGAGCCGACAAAAGTTCCGTTTATTAACATCAGACAACAGACAATGTAGCACATAGGCCAATACATGGTCAATCACCGACAACATCCACTACTAAACAGGAGAGTTATATACACGCACAGTAATGACACAAAATGAGGAGCAGGTGTGAAACACAGGGAGGGCGTGGCCATATGAATGAATATACACACACACACACACACACACACACACACACACACACACACACACACAGACCCACACAGAGAAAGACGTCTGGGAGGAGGGGCCGTACCGTGACCATTTACACATATTTTTTTTTTCAAGCCAAAAGCACTACTACTAATAAATTACATGCAAAAAAGCTAATAATTCACAGAAGTATTCAAATCATCTTTCAGCAAATTAACCCCTAATGAGGCATTTACAGTGAAGAAACAAATAAAATACATGCTATTTACTGGCGGTACATGTTTTTGTATGTTTATTTTTTGTCCATTTGCTTGATTGCATTTGTTTGTGTGTGTGTGTGTGTGTGTGTGTGTGTGTGTGTGTGTGTGTGTGTGTGTGTGTGTGTGTGTGTGTGTGTGTGAGTGAGAGCGTGTGCTTAATTTGAATTTAATTTGATGCTGGCATATTCTGTATAATCTGCATTATCCATTGGAGTGGATGCTGGTTTGGTTGTCTGACTGTGTACTACAGTGGAGTAAGTGACATCATCCTGCAGGAATAACACATTAACAATTGTTATAACACACACACACACACACACACACACACACGTTTACAAAAGACACATTCAGTATGATGCACACCTGTTCTTGTGCTGTTTTGCATTTCGCTTTTCGATTTACAGCTGCATATAGGACACTCGAATCTTCCTGTAGAAACACAGAAATGAAAAATTAGCAAACTTGTGTAAACACTAAAGCACACTTTCGAAAAAATACTGTATATAAGAGTCTATACATGCACACAAATGCACAATTCAAATGCACCAATAACCTTTATGCACCTGTGACCATCATGCAAAAGGCAACAACAATATGCTATATGTGGTGTGAAATCACTGGTACATGTCCAGAAGACCCGTTTTCATATGAATGCAGTGATAAGAGCTGTGCTCCATAAGGACACAGGTGAAGTGAAACACAGGTAGAATTTAATGGTAAATAATCCTTGTCCAAAGAAGGACAATATAACCAGCCTTAATACCTACAGGTCAGAAGCTTTAACATCAGTAGTCATGAAATGCTTCGAGAAGTTGGTTCTGTTTTACGTCAAGTCCATCACTCCCACCTCCTTGGACTGATATAGTTTTACAGAGCAATCTGCACTATGCACAGTCACAATCAACACTATGTCTGTACTCATCTGGACCTTCTAGGATCCTATGACAGAGTCATGTTTGTAGACTTCAGCTCGGTTTTCAACACAACTGAGAGTGGAACCCTGCGTCTGTCAGGGTATTTTCAACTACCTGTCAGATAGAAAGTAACTTGTGTGCCTGGAACCTTATCTGTCAGAGCCCCTATCCATCAGCACTGGGGTTCCTCAAGGCTGGACACTCTCAGCCCTCCTCTTCTCCTGCTACACCAACAAGTGCATCTCCAGCTATCATCAAGCAAATGACCCTAACAGGACTCGTTAGCAACACTGATGAGACTGCTAGTGGAGTCAAGTGGCTCGTCTGGCTTTGTGGTGCACTGAACACAACTTGGAGGTCAACATGCAAAAAACAGTAGAGATGGATGATACATTTCTGAAATAAGACAACTGTCCATCTCCCTTTGTAACTCAGTACAGTAAGTGATGTGGAGTCTGAGCTTTCTACACACCACCATCTCCACTGATTTCAAACTGGAAATCACAACAGCCATCATAAAAAACATTCATCAGTGTATCAGGAGCTCTTTATATTAGAAACTCAACATGGACCCCACACAACTAGGGAACCCCACACACTATCTGTATAAAACCCTCTGCTCAGGTATTTGGTACTGCTTCAACAAAACCTGAACTTCACAACCTGTGTTTTCCCAAAGATGGTTTAACTTAAAAAAAAATAAAAAATGAAAAAAGTGCTGTATGTGATGTGTGTAATGTATGTAATGTATGTGATATGTGATCCCTTATTTGAACTGTATTGTACTAATTGCATTGTATCATCTGAACCCCCCCCCCCCTCAGTATTCAGATACAAAGTAGCACTCACTTGAACAGGTGAACAAAGCACAGCAGAACAATCCTGTAAACACACACACACACACACCATGGAAGATTTGACCTTGAAGGACATGTGCCAGTAATGATGTGGAGGTTGTTTTTCTTATGTTACAGTGGATGGTATGTGAGCATTCACCTGTGTCTCCTGCGCTCTCTTCTCTTCTGTTTGTCCCTTTCTTAGCCTCGTTTGTCCATGTCTCTGGACTACATTAGAAAACCAGACTATGTGACCCACAACTTGCATGCATGCATGTGCATGTGCATGTGCGTGTGTGCATGTGCGTGCGTGCGTGCGTGTGTGTGTGTACCTTTGTATCTCCAGCACAAGACCCCCACGAGACCCAGCAGCAGGAGGAGGACAGCTCCCACAGCAGTAGTCATGAGGATATATAATAGATCACCAGCAGGGTTTTGGACATCTGAAGGCAAACGTTATACAAATGTTATGTGTATTTGTGTGCGTGTTAGTGTTTGTGTTTTTACACAGCATGCATTTTAATTGCTTTTTAAGATATTAGGAGACCATGTGGATATGCAGTAAATGCATGTTACCGTCAGTCAGAGTCTTTGCACTGTCAGTAGTGGAAGCGTCAGCTGGAGCCTTTGCACTTGTTTTGCCATCAAATCTTGATGTAAATTCTGTTGTTGAGATCCCTGGAGAGGAACATGTGTTTGTTAGCATAAGATGGTGTACTGCTTTAGTACTACTTGTGTTTGCAAGTTTGGCTACAGTACTGACCCATTATAAATGTGTATAGGAACATTCAGGATGGTTTACATTCGTGACACTAGTAGACATGTGATTGTACCTGAGGGGGGGGGGCAGGTGAACAAGCTCATCAGCGCATGTTTAAAAGTTTATTTAAAAACTAATTTTTATAATGAAGTGTTGACTTTCCAAGTAATGGTGTTATATTATAGAGTTAGCACTAATGCAATGGAATTATCCCTCTTGAGCATTGTGATACGGCCACAAAACAAATCAAATTATGTCAAAATAAAATTCCCAATGAAGTATTAGAAGTATTTAAAATATATATTTTAAATTTGTTTTGTATGTTGACCAAAAAGCTGTCAATGTGGTTGTATAGCCTGTAATTAGACTTCTGTGGTTGGGAAATACAGTTTTGCACTATCACTTTATTGACTGTCATAGTCAGGACACATGAAGAAAAATGCAATTTTCAGGTAAAACATGTCTTTGGACAATTGGAAATACATCTAATATTGGGTGAGATGAGTCAAAAACAGATCACTTCTGTCATTTTGTTATAAAGCCTTTAGTCAAACTAGTGTGACTGAGAAATAGTTTGATGCTGGTACTTCCTTAGGACACATGATTTTGGACTTGAAAGTTAATAAAAAATAACAATTTTGAGGTAAAACATATGTATTTGGACAACTGGGAGCACATCTAGTACAAGATGCTAAGTCAAAAACAGTGGATATCTGTCATTTTGTGAAGTAATACATTTTACATCAAATTTGTATTTTTCATAAATGTTGACATGTGCTGACTATGATATCAAAATGCCAGTGCAAAACAGTGTTTCCCCAACCACAGTAGTTTGAGGTTTCAGTTCACACAGTTCCTACTTACTGTTTGTGGATGGTCATAGTTAGGACGCATAACTCTTTAAGAAAAATGTCATTATGAGGTAAAATAGATAAAAAAGTTATTTGGACAACGGAACACATCTAGTACTAAGCAATGAATCAAAAACATGACATTTCTGTCACTTTGGGTGTATAAGATGTAGTGTGGCTGGGAAACAATTTTACACTGGCAGTTTATTGATACTGTCATAGTCCAACTATACACTTTAGAAATAACATGAAAGACAAAATGAGGGTCAGTGACATTATGGATTGTTTCCAGAAGATTAAGTCATGATTTAAATCCCAGTCAAGTATTTTTAAAGTACAAGAGCACTTTAACCACAAATACACCCCTATAAAAATGGATGAAATGTATATTTACCCTGGACTTGTTTTAGCTGTCCTTTTGCAAACAAACACATACCAAGTGTCACATCGACCGAACTCCAAGCACACTACAACACCCAACATGCCATTCCTCGCAAGGTCAAGGACTCATCCAATCATACACATTCATTCAGATCCTCATCACCAGAATATTGACAGCACCTGTTTTCTACTTCCCACCTGTATATAAACCTGTTTAGACCTCACCAGCATTGCGAGGTATTGCCACTAGTTTTGACTGTGCATACCGAGCGTTATTTCCTTGATTGCTTTCCTGTGTTTCGATTGTGTTTTTTGTTCTCCAGACTACTGATTTTTTTCCTACCCCTTTTGTATAGTTTGCTTGGTTTGTTATTGGTCTTTGGTTGTTGGACTCGGACTGGTTACCTGTATGATTTGGATTACCCCTGCCTTGGCTTTCCTTGTTTTGACCCTGGTCTGTTCACCCATCAAAAGTCGAAACAAAATAAATTTTTCTCTACATCCGCGAGCATCTGGCCTTACCTGTCCCATCACACCAAGCCACATCAGTGAGAAAACACTACCCAAGTGACCTGTAGCATTCATACTATGTCCAGTATATCAGCCTTTGATGGTCTAAGAGTGCTCTTTAGGTGTAACAGGTGCTACAGGTATAATGTAACACTAGTTTGCTAAAGTTCAGTTTATTTATGAGACTATCAATGCACTAAGAATATGGATCTAAGTTACTTACCTGTAAAAGTGAGTTTGATGTATAGTTGTTCATATTCCTTATGCATACAATCGTAATCTCCCTCATCTTCATCCGTCAGGTGTGATATGAGTAGAGAGAGATTTCCTGGAGCGTGAGCAGTACCTAGCTGAACTCTGTTTCTGTACTGTTCATTCTCACTGGAGATCACATCCCATGTTTTTCTTTTTGGGCTGTATTTCTTCCAGGTGAAATTTGCAGCTTTGGCGTGTAGGTCTGTGCAGCTGCAGGGTAGCAGTACTGAGTCTCCTGTGTGTGCATTGATGCGTTTTGTCTCCCTGTTGTGTTCCAATACGCAACCTATAGAAACACACCCCACTGCCAGACTCCACCACATTTGCTTGTTAGATTAATAAATATTTACTTTAATATTATATGATTTTTAGCATTGTTCTAATGACATTCACTCTCCTTATAACAATGATAGTTATAACTGAGCAATTTGGTTGCTCCATTTAGGTAACAATTTGAGCTTTGTTTGTTAAGTACCAGTGTAACAATTTTTTAATATTTGATCAAAATCTTCATTTCAAATTTACTAACACATTTCTTAAGAGTGTTCTTCATAAATCCTTCATAACAGCTAACACAAACCTAAATACACTTTTATAAAGGCTGATTCTGACAGACAGCTGTCATACAGTCTTCTCTTCACAACACAAACAACACAATACTGTCAGTTGATTAGGTGACATACTTCTTTCAAGGGCTATAGGTTTTTTGTTGTTGTTGGGTTGTTTTTGTTTTTGTTTTTTTTTACAAGTTTTAAATATGTTTGCAGTTAAAATAACATAACTGGACCCCCCCCAGGAGACAGAGCTGGCTGAGAATGAGGACAGCCACTATAACCACCCCAATACCCCAGAAGAAAATCGGGGCTGATGACCAATACCGCCACAGCGTCAGACCGCAGAGACAGAACGGGTTGGCATGTCCAGCATATAACATTAATGTTTAGATGTTGCTTACCAAGTGAGGTGTGTCATCTTAGAACAGGCCAGATGCTTGTGAACAGCCGAGTTTTATTTGTAGCAGAATAAGCAACAATTGTAAAGCGAAACAGGCGAGGGTAATAGCCAGATATACACACACCAGGAAATTGCTCAGTACACGCGATAATACTTGGCAGGGAATGAACAGAACCAGAGAGAATAAATAGCATAGCAAAGATGAGACACAGGTGGCACTAGTAAACTGGTGATGAGGATCTGGTGAGGTTGTGCCGGGGAAGACGGGAGTTGCAATCACGGACTGAAGGCGGTTGTGGGACATGAGGTTACTAGGAAAACTGAGCAGATGTGAACACCTCAAACCACGTAGTACCTTCCTGTTCTTGACACTGGCTGGAGAGGCTGAAATGAAAACTCCCATATGGCTCTGTTATAAATGAACGCTTTGACAATGATTGTCCTGACACTGTATTGAAAGTGTTCTGGCCTGGTCTATAAATAAGGTGTTTTATTTTGTTACTAATAAAATGTTGATTGATCTCTAATGCCACGCCATTCTACCAGTCACAGAAAGATCAGACAATATATATATATATATATATATATATATATATATATATATATATATATATATATATATATATATTGTGCCACATACAACACATGCTACTGATCACATTCTTGCAGTGCTCGTCTTTGTTCAGTTTTCCACCTCATCTCATTGAGTGTCTGTGTTTAGTGAGGGGTTTGGTGTTGTCTATACAGGCAAAGGTCTGAGTAGGATCCATTCTAACAGAAATGGGACCTTACAGAGATGATCCAATTAGATTCGCATTCTAATTACATTCCCATCACATTCCTATTAAGACTTCGGTCACATCTAACTGCCACCTCGCTAATGTTTTCACATGGGTGGAGCAAAATCAGTCTGGTTAGTCTGGTTTTTCAGACATTGTGTTATAAACGAGTATAAAGATAGCAGCTTTTTTTTTTTCTTTCAGAAAGATGCAAGTAAAGCCCAGTCCTCTAGTTTTCCTCTAGTGAATTTCAACTGCATGAATTTGACACAAACATTGATCTAAATGACAGATCTATATAATATAGATTAGTGGGTGCAACATGAAATTACTCACTACCGTAAGCAGATTTCCCGCATTTTTCCCTTTTTGTATCAAAGTTACTATTACCACTAAAGTTACTATTACCAGTAAAGTTACTAATAACACGTGACTACTGATGGTGGAAGCTTCAGACGTCATTGAAGCACAGGATGAGGGTGAGACTGTTTCATAAGTTTGGCACTGTCCTATAACGTGGAAGTCAAAAGGGAGAATAAACGTTTCATAACGCCAACCTGTTGTTTTTACATAAAAAGGGAAACAATGATTTTAAACAAATTATTGCAGAGTGTAATTACTAAACATTAATGATTATCAATTTTTTTTTAATGAAATATGAAGGCGGTGGAGTGTTGTATTGTTTATAATGCTGCGCCGTTTTGAATCTATGGCTGCTATAAATTCTGAAAACCACCAGGTGTCGCTGTTTTGTCACCAGCTTTCAATGCTCCAAAGCTTCGAATCCTTTAGCAGTACAATAAGGAAGAACCTCAAACACTTCACAGGACTTCGTCTGCACATCATTACCAAGAAGGAAGTTAAACAGTAAACACTAGAATAACGAGCAGGCGAATAACGTTACCAAACAACAATAATCTCACGGGAGGACGAGAGAGCGCACATTCAAAGACCCACAGCCAAGACGCTAAAACAAGGGATATTTATACAAAGATTAACGAATGCAAACTAGACAAAGATGAAAACAGTGACAGGAAAACCAAACGAGGGGTCGGAACAGAAAAACCAAAACAAAGAAGCACCGGACACGCACGAACAGAACTAGGAACACTTAAACAAAGCACGCGGGAAAGCATCTCCATGGGAACCGCGATGTCAGGGAGGAGGTGATGGTGAAAGATGAGCTGAAACCTGCCTAGGTGACGATTTACAGGCCATGTGTGTTAAAACCTGAGACATTCTTACTTGAACTGCACAAGATATTTGTTACAATTAAAGGAGTATTTGACCATCACTGAACTAAACATTACTGGTTATGTGCACAGATGACAGCACAACAACAAATATGACAGCAGAAAGTCTACAAGTAACTCAGACAACCAAGACTTTGCTAGTGTGGATACATAAGAAAACCTTAAAGCTGGATTTATCATTTGCAGTTGGATTTGGATCAAAAACAGTGTTTTACCTTTAATAGTGAGTCTGATGTCTTTATAGTTCCACTGGTTAAGATAACACCTGTAGTCTCCCTTATCCTCTTCAGTCAGGTGTGATATGAGTAGAGAGAGATTTCCTGGAGAGTGAGCAGTACCCATCTGAACTCTGTTTCTGTACTGTTCACTCTCACTGGTGATCACGTCCCATGAGTTTCTGTTTGTGTTGTGTTTCCTCCAGGTAATATTCTCAGGTTTGGCGTGTGGGTCAATACAGGAGCAGGGCAGCAGTACTGAGTCTCCTGTGTATGCAGTGATGTAGTCTGTCCTCCGATTCCCTACTAGCATGCAGCCTGCAGAAACACACCAGATAAAGGCCTTCAGTATTAAACATGGCCGCACATGTACATGTAAAATGGTTATTATTATTATATATGACATACTCTGTTATTATTATTATATATGACATACTTAATTATTATTATATATCACATACTCCATTATTATTATATATGACATACTTAACTATTATATATGACATACTTAATTGCTCCAGGTCCAGTCACCTGATGGTACTGATGGTACCAGCCAACTGATGATGGTACTGGAAATCACTAAGAGATTTCCCAATAGATGTTGGTATGATGGATGCATGACCATCAAGATATAAGATGTAAATGTCTGATTATAATGATTATTGATTGTCTTTGCCTCCCTCCTTCCTTCTCTCCCTCTCCCCTCCCACTAAAGTTATTACCACTAAAGTTACTATAACCACTAAAGTAAATATAACCACTAACATTACCACTAAAGTTACTAATAACATGTGACTAATCTTGTTTGAATCTTCAAACATCACAGATACACAGGATGAGGTTGAGACTGTTTCATAGGTTTGGCACTCTCCTATAACTTAGAAGCTTTATCTTTTTACTAAAAAATTGGAAATGTGCAAATTATAGAAGCCAAAGGGGAGAGTAAATGTTTCATAACGTCAACCTGTTGTCTCCCAGTATAGTTTTGTATTATGTTTTCACATAAAAAGGGAAACAATGATTCTAAACTAATTATTGCAGAATTTAATTACTAAACATCATTACTGATCATTATTTTTTTAATGAAATATGAAGGCGGTGGAGTGTTGTATTGCGCAGTTTTGAATCCATGGCTGCTATAATTTCTGAGAACCACCAGGTGTCGCTGTTTTGTCACCAGCTTTCAATGCTCCAAAGCTTCGAATCCTTCAGCAGTACAATAAGGAAGAACCTCAAACGCTTCACAGGACTTCGTCTGCACATCATTACCAAAAAGGAAGTAAAAACACATCTGCAGATAAAAACACACCTGCATTCCACAACACACTACACACAGCTACAGCAGTAACGCTGCTATACATCTTATACACTCTACAAAACAACAGGAACACTCTGAAAACTGCAGCCCAGACTACAATCTGTTTGTGGGAATCACCACACAACTATGACCTGGAACTCTACAACTCTCAGTAGAACTCCACTGAAATTCTCCACCCACTAATATCCACAGTAGAGGGGACGTGTTCAAGTGCAAAATAAATTATTCCTCCACTTCTTTCTCTCTCACATACAGACTAAATGTAACAGTGAAACAGTGTCTTTCTAGTGTCATCACTTCCTCCTGAGCTTCCCAGTGTTCAGTCCCCATCCTCAGTAAAGTGATCCTGCAGTAAGAAGTAGTGCTACACAGTGATCCCCCTCAGCACTGTTTGGTCACATCATTTCACTCCTGCACATAAAGTGATCAGAGGGCCAAACTGAATGTGTAGCTTAGCAAATATTAGACAGATCAGACAGGAAGAGCTCTAGACTACATGCTGATCAAAATAAACATTGATCATTTAATCAGGTAAACATGAGGATGGTCTGATATTCATATTATTCATAAAGTACAGGTGAAATGCAGCAGTCTATGATCATGTTGTAGTTTTCATACTATTAAGAAAAAACTACTTAAGTGAAGCTGTGAAATCCACCCACTAACACAGAACCACTAAAGGAGTCACGAAAGTAAAGACCACTTTGGATGTAGACAGTACAATGTCATCACAACCCAACAGTTATCACAGGAAGTAGAAACATTTTCTCACCTTTTCTCTTAGTTACTTTGTTATTTTTGTTGTTAAAGCTGCCAAAAGCTGTTTAACAACTGTTTGATGATGGTGGATATCTGTAAAGTAACTAATTGAGGCTATAGGCTAGTGTGCACTGCACTGTTACAACAACAACAACAAAATAAAATTAAAACTGTAAAAAGACAAAACCCCCAGCATGGGCTGTCTAAGCCTCCTGGCCAATTGATGAACAAATGAGGAATAAATAACACAAACAGAAATAAACAAGTGAGCACATTTCCCACGTAGCACCCAGTGCAACCAGATTAGCAATAAATATGTCAGGAGGAAGAGGTGCATACTGGGAATTATCACATCTGTAAACTGGTAACTATGACTATGGTGGCATCAGAATAACTTGGGACTAAATAAGAAAAGTCTTTAAACTGGAGTCACTGGAGTGAATTTATGCTGCCAGAGTCAGTTAGTGAGTGACTGATTAAACCATGAAGTCCAGAGCTAGATCACTGACACTGATGAGGATTTGGAGACTGTTTGACAATCTTCGTGGGTGAGTGAAAGAAGTAAACATTTCGCTCACACACCACTCTGAGAAACAGCACAGCAGAATTTTAAGATCACCAACCCAAAAAGGAAGCATGCGCATATGCATGTCTGTGTGTGTGTGTGTGTGTGTGTGTGTGTGTGTGTTATTTATGTATTGCTAAAGTGCATCAAGTTTAGCAATACATATGTGAGAAGGAAGAGGTGCATACTGGGAAACTGTACTGTCTTTATGGTTTTAATTTTTTTTTATTTGTTCATTTTTTATTTGTAAATTTTTCTAAGCCTCTAGGATAAGAAGAACAACATAGGAGAACTTGAAGCCCAAACACCCAACAAGAAGAGAGAGAGAAAGAGAGAGAGAGAGAGAGAGTGAGTGTGAGTGTGAGTGTGAGAGAGAGCAGGGCAGGGTGGGGGAGGGGGTGTTTTTGCATCTAGTATCACTTTGAATGTACATTTACTGTGTGTGTAAAAGTGTCTTTCTCCAAGTCCTTCAGATGTGGATCTGGCCATCCTGCAACAGATGTGCATGTTATGTGTGTGTGTGTGTGTGTGTGTGTGTGTGTGAGCCAGAGAGAGAGAGAGAGAGAGAGAGAGAGAGAGAGAGAGAGAAAGAAAGAAAGAGAGAGACAGTATTAGTTATGTATTGTTAAACTGATAAACAGTGCTCCAAGTTTGCTAGGAGGAAGAGGTGCTTGCTGGGAAACTGTACTGTTTTTGTGATATTACAGTTTTTTGCAAGACACAAAAACAAGGACATGTGACAATAATTGAAACCACTAACTCATGTAGCCCAGCTCCTGACCTGTTATACTAAACCAAAAGCACCTTCTCTGATTTACACTCATTTTGTATTTCTAAAACACATTTTTTTTCAATACGCTAAACACAATTCTCTATATTGGACACATCATTTCTTATAGAAAACCCTCAAATGCAAATGATGCATCCATTTATCAATTAACCAAACCCAGTACTCATAGGTGAAGACAATTATGACTAATTTGTACATGGAGCGATACACTATTTGTAGAGCCAGAGCACTATAAAGAGGCCACAGGGTCAATGTCTTGGTTGGATATCAATGGAGGCCAATATTGGAAAGAGAGGATGAGGACGAGGAAGAGCAACCATCACAGATGAGCTTTGGGCCACTTTGGTTGACCATATGGTTAAGCATGTGCTGTGTTTCAGGAAAGCTGAGCAGGGGTCCAGCCTAATCTGAGTCACTACACTGTACGAAGTGTCAGGAAGTACTATAGTAAGTGTCCCTGAGCAACATGGGGGTAAACCATATAAACAGGCTAAAACAAACAAACAAACACTGTCTTCACATTGGGAGACAGCTGTCTGGCTAGCAGTCAAACAAGTCAGTACTACTCTATATTACCATGGAGACCAGAGGAGGGGCAGACCTCCTGATTGAAATGGATTTATTCAGTACCAGTCCAGCTCTTTAACCCGCAGGGAGTGAGCTCTGCCCCTCCTCTGGTCTCCATGGTAATATAGAGTAGTACTGTCTTGTTTGACTGCTAGCTCAATAAGGGATATGATGGGCATGTCAAAATTCATGAGATCAGAATCCTCTGTAGTCTCTCCCCCAAACCCACCCACACTCGGGAAAACACACAGAAGCACCAAACACATACATCATACACCACATGTAAAGGACAGTACCACATATACAATCAACTACAATGAGGTGTGACCTCTGTCACAGGCAGCTGGATACAGAAGTGGGTAGTGGACAAGAGCTGCATCATACACAGAATGAACAAGTGAGGAATAAATAACACAAACAGAAATAAACAAGTGAGCACATTTCACATACCACACCATAATAAAAAACGTTTTTTATAAATGTACAGATTTATAGAGCAAAATTATCCTTGTAAGAGTCACAATACTCTTGTACTTTTCTTATTTCTCAATTTTGTCAGTCTTACTAAAGTCCCTACAATTCCTACCTTATGCTGATCTTAAGTAACTAATCAGCAATTAGCATGTAATTAGCAGCGGTTCCTCTCTACTGGACCGAACCACAGCGCAGATTTCAGTGCCACTTAACGGAACAAGTCGGCGAAGAATCAAATTTACTTTATTCTCCCTTAACTCGGGTGGACAAGACATGTTTGGAGTCCATATTTCGCTCCTTTAAAACAAAACGCTGCTAATATTGCTAACAAACACCGGAAGCCAACAGCAACGATAGCTAATAGGATTTGTAAATAAGTCAGATATCGAGCTACATGTCCTCAAACCTCATCCAGGTCGCTTCCCGGTGACGTGTTTCTTCACTTGTCTAGTTCACAGTGAGTTATACGACACACCGACTAGTCTGGGAGACATTTATTAACACTTGGATGCGGTTTGACCGGCTTGAGAGAAGTTTGTGGGTATCTATTTACGAAGACTATATTTGAGTTTCTGTTAACCTCCAGTGTTTGTTAGCAACGTTAGCATTTAACAGCTTTTGTTCTAAAATAAAGAGGCAAAATTTGGACTTCAAACATTTCTTGGTCGATAGATAGAATCTGGGATAAGTGGTGAGTTGCTGCTCTCTGCTGCTCCCAGATATAAATTCCTTTGTGCAAATGAATGTATGAGGATGACAACACCTGTAGAGAGAAGGTAACACTCACCATCAGCAGCGTGGAGCACAAGGAGCAGATAAACACACACCTGCATTCTTACTGAGTTACACACACACTACACACAGCTACAGCAGGACTGCTGATACACACCGTACACACTCTTCAATACGGTCTACTGAATGACTTCACAATAACACTTCTAGTGGAGAGGAAGTGTATTCAGATGAAACTCTGACAAACTAACCACAACACACACACCAAATATAGAGATGCGGTAGGTTTTGTAAGATGTCATGTGGTACATCTATTCTCTTAATTATGACTCTATTCTCTTAATTATGAGTGAATACAGTGCCTATTCCTACAAAGGCATAATGATCTATTGCACTAATGTAAATTGCACTGTACTGTTACCGCCGCCAAGATTTATATATGTTCAGGGAAACCACAAAGGTGTAGCGGAACTAAAGAAATTATGTGTGACCATGGGCTCACTCAGAGGCCTCAATCTCCTTACAGTTACTCTGTAACAAAAAGTCCCTTGTGCACAAAGGTATTATTAAGTAAAGCAAAGCACTTCTGAGAGAGTTCTGAAGTCCTAGACAGCCTGCATGCTGCCCATGGTGCTTAAATTATAGTTAGTTTCAGCACCAAAGACAGCCTTTTTTTGTTGTTGAGGTTGCTGTTCAGTTTCCAGTTTTGTATGAAGGATTTACTAAAGATGCGTGCTAAACATATATTCAGTGCTAACATTTATCTCCAGTTGTCTCTCTCAACATCTCAACAAGCTAAATTCAGTGTTACACAATCAACACAACTCAGAGTTCTTATTCTATATGTTACATTCTACATAAAATTCATATCCTGAGTTATCATTATTTTGATTCATATTGCTAAAAAGGACACTCTGGGAGTAACATTAGCTAATGTTACCTTAAACAAAAATCAAGAGAATGCCAGATTGATCCTTCCCTAGAAAACTGTTGAAGCTAAAATTGTCCTGGGGAAATGTTCCTGTGGGTTGTGGCTGTGAATTATAAAAAACGACAAACAGTTCACAGTGTGAACCTTCATGATGGAAAAAAAAATTCCTACTTAGTGTCATCAAGGAATGTTTTACAATGTAAGTAGATTTTCCAACAGTTAACTAAATGGTGAAGTGTGTGACAGGAAGTTAATGTTTATAATCTCTCTTACATTATCCTAGGGGGAAATATAAACATGCTGTGACACTGTGTGTGTGCTTCAATTAAGTAGTATTAAGATACACCTCAAATCCACCATATGTACCTCATCTCCATCAGGTGGACCTCCAACAGGCAGACCTCATCTTCACCAGGTACACCATAACTCCACCAGGCAGAATTTAACTCCAACAGGTAGGCATCAGCTCCACCAGGCAGTCCTCAGCTCCACTGGGAGGTCCTCGATATTGATGAGCAAGACACTGCAGCAGCTGTTTTCACCACAGTTAATACTGTGTTCCACTGAATAAATGATTATTTGATAATTATTACAGTCTGTAATATTTAAATTAGAGTCACATGTAACATTAGCATTCCTGCTCAAATTCTTAATCAATCATTTCATACATGTATCACTGAGTCCTGTGGAACTGGAAAATGTACAAAACAGACATGGCAAGGAGACAAATGTAATGGCACAAGCTTCCAGTTTGTTTGCTCTTCATGCATGCTGGCTGACCATGAAGGACAGTCCACAATAGTCGGTGCCAACTCTCAGACCAAATCAGGTTTCACAAAACAGGTTATTGAACTTGTCCTGAACTTGTGCCAAACCAAAGTCAAAAAAAAAAAAATCTCACAAGCTTAGGTCTGCTTGCCTGATCTTTTTAAGATAGCAGAAAAAGTACAAATACTCTTTAGCTAATTTTGGGATCAAGTTACATTTGTATAGTGCCTTTCAAGTACCCAAGGACACTTTACAATCAACACACTGCACAATGCTTTTACATCCAGTCAACACACTGGTGAGATGCAGCAGGCAAATTCCATCTGTTGTCCACCAAGGACTGTTCAGAAGTTAATGCATCTACTGCTTACATACATTAAAGTGTCATTCAATGACTGCCCAGATTGGTCCTTCCCCACAGGTCCTGCACAAGGCCGTCCTCAGCGTGGATGAGCAGGGCACTCAGGCTACAGCTGCAACTACTCTTGAATTCATGCCCTTGTCATTTATTTTTAAAACAGAAGTCAACAGACCGTTCCTAGTCTTCATTGTGGAGAAGAACACCAGGAGTATCCTGTTCATGGGAAAGATAACCGACCCCACTGTGTAGTGGTAGACGTCTCCCACACAGTCTAGTCAGCAGTACGATGGGAGTGCTACTGATATCTCTCATATCAATTAGCAACAAATATAGTCACGTCTCTGTATTATCTCGGAGCAATGAAAGGCTAAATGTTGTGCTAGTTTAGTGAGCTACATATAGAAGGGACTTCATTTAGCTATAATTAAACTTAAAATTAAATGCTCCTTTCAGACTTAGTCCAGTTCCCTTACACCAGATATGAGAAAAAGTAACAGACTGTTGGATTATTTCTGATGGCACAGTGAATACAGATGTACACAAACCCAGGCATCTGAATGGAAATAAAGTTGTTGAGTGATATTTGAATGAGTCTTCATTTGTTTTGACAAACCAATCATGGCAGTCTGTAGCACACAAATCAGGGGCAGTTATAACATTAGGGATGTTGGTCATATATATCAGTGTTTCATACAAATATTACTTAAGTCATATGGAACTATGTAATTCTAAAACAGACATAGCGATGTGACAGACGTACATTAAGCTCCAAACTCTCTAACAGTCCTGTGACTCATTTATAAATCAGTTTTGAGTTATTTCCCAGTGCGTTGTCTTGTATGTTGATTCACTATGATGATCTGATCACAGCAGTTGGTGCAACATCCAGGCTCCTCTGAGTCTGTCAGGGTTCAAAATCAGATTTATCACCTTTGATTTGGTGTCAGATAAAGTAATAAGAATTACACTAACGCTGTGTCTAAGCCAGTAACTGGATGGGCCATATTTGATGTAATTTGTGTTAATTTGTCCATTTGAACAGTAACTGAGTCAGAAATCAGACTTCAAAATGCTGTTCTCAATTTAAAGAATGTACAGTGTATGGTAGCTAGGTCTGACATTGAGGATTTTAGAGGGGATCTCATTTTTTTTTAAGATGGTGCATTATAGAGTAAATAATTTTGTTCTTTTTTCAAATTTATTTGATCTTATATGACTTAATGTCTGTACTGGATCTGAAAACCCCCTTGTCCTGTAACAGATAACTTTATTATATATCTCTAGGATTAGCTAAAACCATATGTATTAAAAGTAATATGTTTTAAACCATTTTATTCTTAGATTTAGTGCTTAGATTTTTACCAAGGCCCAATCCCCTCTCATTTTTCCTCCTACTCCTTGTTTTCAAGTGTCATCTTGCCTCTTGAGTCTGAGTTAGAAAGGCTAGTGGTTGAAATCTTCCCCCTTTCTTCTGCATCCATTTTTTCAATGATTCACAAGGGATTCTGAGAAATTTCTCCTAATGCACAATTTGAAGTGAGACTCTGAATCCCTCAGTTTGGAGGGCCATTTAGCCCTAAGACCTCACCCTAGCCCTCTATCAGACACTCAACCCCTACTCATGAACACAGTTGTCAGTGTGTGCTGGGAGGTTAATGGTGTTTCCACTGAGATAAGGAATTACATAAACTGAGATGCTCAGTTTATGTTTTCTCTTTACTGTACTTCCTCTCACGAAAGGTGAGTGTGAAATTCTCTCTTAATGCTGAGTGACATGAAACTGTACATATATGTGATAATCTAAAAATGTTATTAAAGTGAGTTGAATCATTCAAGATTTATTTGGCTGAATTAGAATTATAACCTGGTTGGTCTTAGAATGAAAAATATGATTAAAAGGTCCAGAATGCAAACAGACAAAATCTTTGCATGAAGTAAAGTTTATTAATCAAAAATAAATCAAAAAGTCAAAAGATGTTATTTCAGAAAATGAAAAGACAGGTTGGGGAAAATGAAGGGAAAAAAGAAATACAAAATAAATTGGTAAAAAGAGCTGGGAAAAGTTAAAGAGTAGGGCTAATTTTGTTGGAGCGCTTGGCACAGGACAAGGTGCTTTTTATAGCCTGCCATCCTCGTCTGAAGAAGATGCGTACTCTCTTCAACCTCTTGCATTCTGAGCCTTTATATTTGAAATAAAAGTAGAATTTTTAAACTGGTGTCCATGGAGTGGATGTATGTAAACTCTGATTATTGATGTGGTGCTTTGATGCTACTCACCAGCTGGGGTGTTCTCCACTTTGACTGCCTCTGTAATAGATTCCGCTACTCCACCCAGATCCTCTCTTACATCTACAATTTATTTTTCCCAAAAATCAATACAAATGCAATTACATAATAAAGTACAGGCACATATTTAAAGTGAACAAACATCATGTCCTACTGTGTGTTCTTAATGAAAAGCTAGATTTATGCAAGAAAGTACATCTGCACCTTCTACATGGGCGCTGTGGTCCAAAGAGCAAATCTCTTCCGTTGACTCTGTGATCATAAAGTGTTCAGCAGTTCTGCTCTGGATGGTATGAACCTCCTTACAGTCCTCCTGTTTCTTGGGTGAGAAATGAGAAATAATCAGTGATGAATTGTAAAGGAAATGAATCATCCATTGACCACCCCTGGGCAGTGGAAACTCCACTAATGGACAGCATATTTTGGACTACCATCTGTATAAGTCAGGAAAGTGTGAAGGCTAAATAAATAAAACTGTGGATGCAGTCTATATAAATCATTAAAATTATAGTATAAAATGATGTAGACACTTACACTTTCTCCCAGTTTGGCCGAGTAATGCTGCTTAAACCCAGCAATGGTAGCAGGGTCTCTATGACTCTTGTGTCTTCTGGTAATGATATTAGTAATGAAGTTGTCCCTTGGCATCTAGAAAGGACAGAAGAAAGCTCTATTGTATTGAACGATAATAAAGCCATTTTATTTCTTTTAAAAAGTGAACAGTTTGTATGTGTTTTTTGACAACTAAAAAAAAAATTAATTAAAATTAAAGATTTATTCCTAAGAAGTAATTGAATTTGAACTGAAAATTAGGCTTTGATTACAACACAATTTTCTA
Organism: Electrophorus electricus; assembly: GCF_041902795.1. Lineage (NCBI taxonomy): Eukaryota > Metazoa > Chordata > Actinopteri > Gymnotiformes > Gymnotidae > Electrophorus > Electrophorus electricus. The sequence goes on from NC_137498.1 coordinate 7,507,935, forward strand.
TAAAACAAGGCTTATTTTACATGCATTTGTGCACAGGATTACTTTTGTAGCCTAGTTTCATAACTCTATGGAAATGAGAAATCAAAGCTTATAGATTTTATTGTTTTATATAGTTATATAACAGAACAAATGGCCACCCGTAGCTCAATTTCTTCTACAAATGTTAATACATGTGAAACAAAGTTTGCCTGTTGTCCGACAGTGCATAATGGCCACACTCGTGGTCTTACAGAGGCTTTTCTAAAACAAGCGCAGAAGTCATTTTCCCTTGTCTCAGTCAACGCATTTCATCTAATGGAGTTCAGTTACGCGAATATTTTCAGCTACTTCCCCTTTTATTCATCAACGTCTCCTTTTAGTTAGTTCATTCTCTACTCACTTATGCCGCATTTTAAAATATTTGTGCGGTCCGTTAAATTAAACAGCTGAGACGTTCCGAGTGCCGCAGGTCCCACAAACTCCCTTGACGTAGACAGACGTTTATTAGACGAACACGAATAACGAACACAGTGGCGCTCACACGAAACAGGCAAGATGAACATGAGCAACATTGAACACAGCTTACAAACCATAAAATGCACCACGTACGTGAACATTAGCGAGAACACAGACCGACAGGGGGATAAACACACACAGACATTAGGAGAATAACCCGCTGCAGGTGTGTGTGACTACATAGTCGTGGTTTCACACAAGACCATGAACTCCCACTGCAGGCGGCGGGCCGTACCACGTGACTAGTGGGGCGGGGAGCTCACTATCAGCCCACTAATTAGTTCTCCGTTCAGTCAAAAGTTCTCTATCATTAAAATGTGTGTTCTCTTTTTAAATTCGCATATTGGCTACTTGTTTATAATACGATTCCGTTATCAAATATTTAGTATCTGCCTTTGTAGATAAAACTAAATTCTACTTACGTTTTGTTTTCGTTTCTCAGTACCTCTTATGCGTGAAGAATTGTTTGTAGTCTCTGTTGATGTTTTGTCTAAAATGATCGTCATCGGCAAATCCACTCAGTAAACTGATCTGGGGTCAGAAATAGAATGACACAAATTCTGACATAATCGAGCGCTAAATTCTGTTCAGTGGTTGTTTAGAACAATGAAAAAAGTGCAGCTGAAATGACATTATAGTCTCATATCAGAAATCACACTATCACATTTTAAAATCATTTCCCCCTCTTTATGCCATCATTTTGTTATCAGGTTCAGATTAAAAAATCTAAATAAATAAAGTAAATATAACCTATACATGTAAACTAATTTAATTAATTATATTAATATTAATTAATTAGTAATCATTCCACATAGGTACAGTTCACTCACTCTGTATTCGTTATAATCCAAAGTCATTTGAACACTCATTAAGGATCAAAATGCAACCTAAACAACAACTATAATAATAAATTCTTAAGAAATTATACAATTTTAACTGAAAATTAGGCTTATTAATCACAATACAATGTTCAACAAAACGGCTTATCTTTACTCTGGTGTTTCAGTACTAAGGCTACGCAGTTACAAACACTTTCTTGCATAATATATGCTTATATTATGAAATTGAGCAACTAGACAAACAGAATTAAATGCTCCGTTCATTACTGATTCAAATGGTTTATTATTTTTAAAAAATATATTTTTTAAAAGTGCAGGATGGTAGCCCCAAAATAACCTGCACATGGTTTTACAGGGGCTATTCCAGCATGTGCTTTATCACACAATGTTTTGATCACATCTTCACAAAGGTTAATTACTGCTGAAAAGAAATAAGGTTAGCATACATTTTTTTATTTTCTTATAGCCTATAAAGAACACCCAACCAAACAACCTAGCTACAAAGAGACAAGGATAAAAACGTCATTACATGTATTATATAGGCATACAGATTTGAAATTAATGTGGTAAATGCAGTGGACAGGATGGAGTCTAGAATTCATCATATGTTGAAGCATCTGTGGTGACATCCTCATATGGCTCTTCAGTGTCTTCATCAGTTTCACCATAACCTGCCACCATTAGGTGGTGTGTTTCTTTCACAGCTACCAGCTCTGTCTTCAGCTCCTCAAGCTTTGGGAATACAACACTGTGCAGGCCACAGTAAGCTTGAGCAGAAATTCCTGAAGGGTAGTTAAAAAAATAAATAAATCAAACTGGGTAATAAAAGCACCATGAAAAAACACCACAACACAATCTACAATCTAACAACCAAACATCACACCTCATCAAAAATAAACACAATCACATTCTGAATGCAAGATTATATATAATCAGGTCATAAATACAACATGAATAATTAACTGATCATATTAATAGGGCTTTGAAAAGTAGGATCCAGTGTAGAGTCACGTATGAATGCTGGGAAACAAAGTATCTATCAGTATGGCCCTTTGTAGGAAAGATTATCTGTAAAACAGTTCAAGAACATATATATATAAGGCAGGCTTGAACCCAGGTCATCTAACTGATGACACCAATAGCCTATTGGGTGAGCAACCACCCTCTAACAAGGGATAGCCCCTGTCCAAAACAGTTAGATCTTGGATCAGGTAAAACAAAAGGAAAAAAACTAAACACCATGCCGAGCATGGAAAAAGGGAGAACAAAGGACGTAACGGGAAGAAATGGCAACCCCGATGCACTGAGGAAAACCAAACTAAAATTTCCCAAACAAGACCAGAAAACAGGGAACAACTTGAATGGCTAAGGGAAGCCTTGGGAGAGAGACAGACTCGAGAGGGAAGGTGTAAAAACACAAACACCCTCACAGATAAGAAGTGAGGTGTAGCAGGAAGTTACCAGCTAGGAGCTTGGCTCAAATATTTAGCAAACAACCAGCTCTGAATGACTGGGTCATGGGGCTTTTATTAGGTCTAACCCAGCTGTTGGGTGTTAAACCTGATTAGTGGTGTGGTTGACTTGAGGCCTCCCTCTGGTGGCCGGAGGGGCCTTGGCCTGGTGCCAACCCTTACAGTATCCTATATGAAGTGAACTGCATTAACAAACAAAGCTCAAATTGTTACATAAATGGAGCAACCAAATTGCTCAGTTATAACTATCATTGTTATAAGGATAGTGAATGTCATTAGAACAATGCTAAAAATCATATCATATTTAAAGTAAATATTTATTAATCTAACAAGCAAATGTGGAGGAGTCTGACAGTAAGGTGTGTTTCTACAGGTTGCGTATTGGAACACAACAGGGAGACAAAACACATCACTGCACACACAGGAGACTCAGTACTGCTACCCTGCAGCTGCATAGACTTGCTTGCCAAACCTGAGAGTTTCACCTGGAAGAAATACCACCCAAAAAGAAGAACATGGGATGTGATCTCCAGTGAGAGTGAACAGTACAGAAACAGAGTTCAGCTAGGTACTGCTCACGCTCCAGGAAATCTCTCCCTACTCATATTACACCTGACAGTTGAAGATGAGGGAGATTACGATTGTATACATAAGGAATATGAACAACTATACATCAAACTCACTTTTAAAGGTAAGTAACTTAGATCCATATTCTTAGTGCATTGATAATCTCATAAATAAACTGAACTTTAGCAAACTAGTGTTACATTATACCTGTAGCACCTGTTACACCTAAAGAGCACTCTTAGACCATCAAAGGCTGATATACTGGACATAGTATGAATGCTACAGGTCACTTGGGTAGTGTTTTCTCACTGATGTGGCTTGGTGTGATGGGACAGGTAAGGCCAGATGCTCGCGGATGTAGAGAGAGATTTATTTTGTTTCAACTTTTGATGGATGAACAGGCCAGGGTCAAAACAAGGAAAGCCAAGGCAGGGGTAATCCAAATCATACAGGTAAACTGTCCGAGTCCAACAACCAAAGAGCAATAACAAACCAATCAAACTATACAAAAGGGGTAGGAAAAAATCAGTAGTCTGGAGAACAAAAAACACAATCGAAACACGGGAAAGCAATCAAGGAAATAACTCTCGGTATGCACAGTCGAAACTAGTGGCAATATCGCAGAATTCTGGTGAGGTCTAATGAGGTTTATATACAGGTGGGAAGTAGAAAACAGGTGCTGTCAATATTCTGGTGATGAGGATCTGAATGAATGTGTATGATTGGATGAGTCCTTGACCTTGCGACAAATGGCATGTTGGGTGTTGTAGTGTGCTTGGAGTTCGGTCGACGTGATACTTGGTAGGTGTTTGTTTGCAAAAGGACAGCTAAAACAAGTCCAGGGTAAATATGAAATGTATATTTGTAGTTTGACTAAAGGCTTTATCCAAAATGACAGAAGTGATCTGTTTTTGACTCATCTCATCCAAAATTAGATGTATTCCCAATTGTCCAAAGACATGTTTTACCTGAAAATGGCATTTTTCTTCATGTGCCCTTACTATGACAGTCAATAAAGTGACAGTGCAAAACTATATTTCCCAACCACAGAAGTCTAATTACAGGCTATACACCCACATTGACAGCTTTTTGGTCAACATACAAAACAAATTTAAAATATATATTTTAAATACTTCTAATACTTCATTGGGAATTTTATTTTGACATAATTTGATTTGTTTTGTGGCCGTATCACAACGCTCAAGAGGGATAATTCCAATGCATTAGTGCTAACTCTATAATATAACACCATTACTTGGAAAGTCAACACTTCATTATAAAAATTAGTTTTTAAATAAACTTTTAAACATGCGCTGATGAGCTTGTTCACCTGCCCCCCCTCAGGTACAATCACATGTCTACTAGTGTCACGAATGTAAACCACCCTGAATGTTCCTATACACATTTATAATGGGTCAGTACTGTAGCCAAACTTGCAAACACAAGTAGTACTAAAGCAGTACACTATCTTATGCTAACAAACACATCTCCCTCTCCAGGAATCTCAACAACAGAATTTACATCAAGATTTGATGGCAAAACAAGTGCAAAGGCTCCAGCTGACGCTTCCACTACTGACAGTGCAAAGACTCTGACTGACGGTAACATGCATTTACTGCATATCAACATGGTCTCCTAATATCTTAAAAAGCAATTAAAATGCATGCTGTGTAAAAACATAAACACTAACACGCACACAAATACACATAACATTTGTATAACGTTTGCCTTCAGATGTCCAAAACCCTGCTGGTGATCTATTATATATCCTCATGACTACTGCTGTGGGAGCTGTCCTCCTCCTGCTGCTGGGTCTCGTGGGGGTCTTGTGCTGGAGATACAAAGGTACACATACACACACACACACCACTGTAACATAAGAAAAACAACCTCCACATCATTACTGGCACATGTCCTTCAAGGTCAAATCTTCCATGCTGTGTGTGTGTGTGTTTTTACAGGATTGTTCTGCTGTGCTTTGTTCACCTGTTCAAGTGAGTGCTACTTTGTATGTGAATCCTGGGGGTTCAGATGATATAATACAATTAGTACAATACAGTTCAAATAAGGGATCACATATATCATATACAGCACTATTTTCATGTTTTTTTAAAGGAAAACCATCTTTGGGAAAACACAGGTTCTGAAATTCAAGTTTTGTTGAAGCAGTAACAAATACCTGAGCAGGGGGTTTTATACAGATAGTGTGTGGGGTTCCCTAGTTGTGTGGGGTCCATGGTGAGTTTCTGATACAAAGCAGCTCCTGATACACTGATGAACGTTTTTGATGATGGCTGTTGTGATCTCCAGTTTGAAATCAGTGGAGATGGTGGTGTGTAGAAAGCTCAGACTCCACATCACTTATTGTACTGAGTTACAAAGGGAGATGGACAGTTGTCTTATTTCAGAAATGAATCTTCCATCTCTACTGCTTTTTGCATGTTGACCTCCAAGTTGTTTTCAGTGCACCACAAAGCCAGACGAGCCACTTGACTCCACTAGCAGTCCCGTCAGTGTTGCTAACGAGTCCTGTTAGGGTCATTTGCTTGATGATAGCTGGAAATGCACTTGTTGGTGTAGCAGGAGAAGAGGAGGACTGAGAGTGTCCAGCCTTGAGGAACCCCAGTGCTGATGGATAGGGGCTCTGACAGATAAGGTTCCAGGCACACAAGCTACTTTCTATCTGACAGGTAGATGAAAATGCCCTGAACAGACACAGGGTTCCACTCTCAATTGTGTTGAAAGCCGAGCTGAAGTCTAAGTAAGATAGACTTAAGTAAGAGGTAAGATAGACCCAACTTCTTGAAGCATTTCATGACTACTGATGTTAAAGCTTATGACCTGTAGGTATTAAGGCTGGTTATATTGTCCTTCTTTGGACAAGGATTATTTACCACTAAATTCTACCTGTGTTTCACTTCACCTGTGTCCTTATGGAGCACAGCTCTTATCACTTCATTCATATGAAAACGGAGACATGTTCTGGACATGTACCAGTGATTTCAGACCATATATAGGATATTGTTGTTGCCTTTTGCATGATGGTCACAGGTGCATAAAAGTATTTGGTGCATTTGACTTGTGCATTTGTGTGCATGTATAGACTCCTATATACAGTATTTTTGTGAAAGTGTGTTTTAGTGTTTACACAAGTTTGCTAATTTTCCATTTTTGTGTTTCTACAGGAAGATTCGAGTGTCCTATATGCAACTGTAAATCCAGAATTGAAATGCAAAACAGCAAAAGAACAGGTGTGTATCATACTGAATGTGTGTTTTGTAAACATGTTTGTTATGTAACAATTGTTAATGTGTTATTCCTACAGGATGATGTCACTTACTCCACTGTAGTACACAGTCAGAAAACCAAACCAGCGTCCACTCCAATGGATAATGCAGATTATACAGAATATGCCAGCATCAAATTAAATTCAAGTTAAGCACACACACACACACACACACACACACACACACACACACACAAATGCAATCAAGCAAATGGACAAAAAACAAACATACAAAAACATGTATGGTAGTCAGTAAATAGCAAGTATTTTATTTGTTTCATCACTGTAAATGCCTCATTAGGGGTTAATCTGCTGAAAGGTAATTTGAATACTTCTGTGAATTATTAGCTTTTTTGCATGTAATTTATTTAGTAGTAGTGCTTTTGGCTTTAATGAAATAAAAAATGATGTGTAAATTTTCACAGTACGGCCCCTCCTCCCAGACATGTGTGTGTGTGTGTGTGTGTGTGTGCGTGTGTGTTCATTCATATGGCCATGCCATCCCCATGTTTCACACCTGCTCTTGTATATAACTTTCCTGTTTAGTAGTGGATGTTGTCGGTGATTGACCATGTATTAGCCTATGTGCTACGTTGTCTGGTGTTAATAAACGTAACTTTTGTCGGCTTGTTCATGCGTCCTGCCTAGCCTCCTACCTAGAGTTGTATAGCCTGCACTGTATAGATGAACAACTGTTCAATTAATTTTTATTTAGGTTCAATTAAAATTCAGTTATATTACATTGTAAAGCTATAAATGAGACACTGCAGTTCCTGAGGAGTTTTAATAAAACTATAAATGAGTACACGGCAACTTAACAGAAAATAAGACAAATTCAAAATAAATGTCAACAAGCAACACTTGGTATTATATATATATATATATATATACACAGTTGTGTTCAAAATAATAGCAGTCCAACATGACTAATCAGATCAATCACTGTTTTTAGTATAAATTATATTACTGCATGGTATATAAGAGTCATAGAAAACCATCAGACCCAACATTCATGATATGCATGCTCCTGAGTTTGTGTAATTGAATAATTAATTGAAACGGGCGTGTTCAAAATAATAACAGTGTGGAGTTCAATTAGTGAGGTTGTTCCTTCTGTGAAAAAACAGATGTCAATCAGGTGGCCTTTATTTAAAGATGAAGCCAACACATGTTGTACATGCATTTCTCTCTGAAAATCTGAGAAAAATGGGTTGTTCCAGACATTGTTCAGAAGAACTGTGTACTTTGATTAAAACTTTTATTGGAGAGGGGAAAACGTATAAAGAAGTGCAGAAAATGATAAGCTGCTCAGCTAAAATGATCCCCAATGCTTTAAAATAGAAAACAAAACCAGAGAGATGTGGAAGAAAACGGAAGACTACCATTGGATTGAAGAATAGCCAGAATGTCAAAGATTCAGCCAATGATCAGCTCCAGGGTGATCAAAGACAGTCTGAAGTTACCTGTAAGTACTGTGACAATTAGAAGATGCCTGTGTGAAGCTAATCTATCAGCAAGAAGCCCCCACAAAGTCCCATTGTTAAAAAAAAGACATGTGCTGAAGAGGTTACAATTTGCCAAAGAACACATGGACTAGCCTAAAGAGAAATGAAGAAACGTTTTGTGGACTGATGAAAGTAAGATTGTTTTTTTTAGATCCAAGAGCCACAGACAGTTTGTCAGATGACCCCCAAACACTGAATTCAAGCCACAGTACACTCTGAAGACAGTGAAGCATGGTGGTGCACGCATCATGATATGGGGATGTTTCTCTTATTATGGTGTCGGGCCTATTTATCGCATACCAGGGATCATGGATCAGTTTGCATATATCAAAATACTTGAAGAGGTCATGTTGCCTTATGCTGAAGAGGAAATGCCCTTGAAATGGATGTTTCAACAAGAGAATGACCCCAAACACACCAGTAAGCGAGCAGCATCTTGGTGCCAGACCAACAAAATTAAAGTTACGGAGTGGCCAGCCTAATCCCCGGACCTAGTTAGTGACATCAACAATTAATTTCTTAATGCAGGTCACTTCATATAGGATATATTTTGGGGCTACAATCCTGCACTTTTAAAAAATAATAAACCATTTGAAGCGGTAATGAATGGACATTTAATTATGTTTGTCTATGTATGTCTGCATTTACCACATTAATTTCAAATCTGTATGCCTATATAATACATGTAATGACATTTTTATCCTTGTCTCTTTGTAGCTAGGTTGTTTGGTTGGGTGTTCTTTATAGGCTATAAGAAAATAAAAAAATGTATGCTAACCTTATTTCTTTTCAGCAGTAATTAACCTTTGTGAAGATGTGATCAAAACGTTGTGTGATAAAGCACATGTTGGAATAGCCCCTGTAAAACCATGTGCAGGTTATTTTGGGGCTACCATCCTGCACTTTTAAAAAATATATTTTTTAAAAATAATAAACCATTTGAATCAGTAATGAACGGAGCATTTAATTCTGTTTGTCTAGTTGCTCAATTTCATAATATAAGCATATATTATGCAAGAAAGTGTTTGCATAACTGCGTAGCCTTGGTACTGAAACACCCAAGTAAAGATAAGCCTTGTTTTGTTGAACATTGTATTGTGATCAATTAGCCTAATTTTCAGTTAAAATTGTATAATTTCTTAAGAATATATTATTGTTGTTCTTGTTGTTTAGGTTGCATTTTGATCCTTAATGAGTGTTCAAATGACTTTGGATTATAACGAATACAGAGCGAGTGAATTGTACCTATGTGGAATGATTACTAATTAATTAATATATAGTTTACATGTATAGGTTATATTTACTTTATTTATTTAGATTTTTTAATCTGAGCCTGGTAACAAAATGATAGCGTAAAGAGAAAGAAATGATTTTAAAATGTGATTTATAATATGAGACTATAATGTCATTTCAGCTGCACTTCTGCCATTGTTCTAAACAGCCACTGAACAGAATTTAGCGCTCCATTATGTCATAATGTGTGTCATTCTATTTCTGACCCCAGATCAGTTTATTGAGTGGATTTGCCGATGACGATCATTTTAGACAAAACATCAACAGAGACTACAAACAATTCTTCACGCATAAGAGGTACTGAGGAACGAAAACGAAACGTACGTAGAATTTAATTTTATCTACAAAGGTAGATACTAAATATTTGATAACGGAATCGTATTATAAACAAGTAGCCAATATGCGAATTTAAAATGAGAACATAAATTTTAATGATAGAGAACTAATTAGTGGGCTGATAGTGAGCTCCCCGCCCCACTAGTCACGTGGTACGGCCCGCCGCCTGCAGTGGGAGTTCATGGTCTTGTGTGAAACCACGACTATGTAGTCACACACACCTGCACCGGGTTATTCTCCTAATGTCTGTGTGTGTTTAAACCCCGGTTGGTGTGTGCGTCCCTGTCGGTCTGTGTTCGCTAATGTTCACGTACGTGGTGCACTTTATGTTTGTAAGCTGTGTTCAACGTTGCTCATGTTCATCTTGCCTGTTTCGTGTGAGCGCCACTGTGTTCGTTATTCGTGTTCGTCTAATAAACGTCTGTCTACGTCAAGCGAGTTTGTGGGACCTGCGGCACTCGGGCCCTCACAGCTGTTTAATTTAACGGACCGCACAAATATTTTAAAATGCGGCATAAGTGAGTAAAGAATGAACTAACTAAAAGGAAACGTTGATGGATAAAAGGGGAAGTAGCTGAAAATATTCGCGTAACTGAACTCCATTAGATGAAATGCGTTGACTGAGACAAGGGAAAGTGACTTCTGCGCTTGTTTTAGAAAAGCCTCTGTAAGACCACGAGTGTGGCCATTATGCACTGTCGGACAACAGGCAAACTTTGATTCACATTTTTAACATTTGTAGAAGAAATTGAGCTAAGGTTGGCCATTTGTTCTGTTATATAACTATATAAAACAATACAATCTATAGGCTTTGATTTCTCCTTTCCACAGAGTTATGAAACTAGGCTACAAAAGTAATCCTGTGCACAAATGCATGTAAAATAAGTCTTGTTTTATAGAAAATTGTGATGTAATCAAAGCCTAATTTTCAGTTCAAATTCAATTACTTCTTAGGAATAAATCTTTAATTTGAATTTTTTTTTTTAGTTGTCAAAAAACACATACAAACTGTTCACTTTTTAAAAGAAATAAAATGGCTTTATTATCGTTCAATACAATAGAGCTTTCTTCTGTCCTTTCTAGATGCCAAGGGGACAACTTCATTACTAATATCATTACCAGAAGATACAAGAGTCATAAAGACCCTGCTACCATTGCTGGGTTTAAGCAGCATTACTCGGCCACTCTGGGAGAAAGTGTAAGTGTCTAGATCATTTTATACTATAATTTTAATGATTTATATAGACTGTATCCACAGTTTTATTTATTTAGCCTTCACACTTTCCTGACTTGTACAGATGGTAGTCCAAAATATGCTGTCCATTAGTGGAGTTTCCACTGCCCAGGTGGGGTCAATGGATGATTCATTTCCTTTACAATTCATCACTGATTATTTATCACTTCTCACCCAAGAAACAGGAGGACTGTAAGGAGGTTCATACCATCTGGAGCAGAACTGCTGAACACTGTATGATCACAGAGTCAACGGAAGAGATTTGCTATTTAGACCACAGTGCCCATGTAGAAGGTGCAGATGTACTTTCTTGCATAAATCTAGCTTTCCATTAAGAACACGCAGTAGGACATGATGTTTGTTCACTTTAAATATGTGCCTATACTTTATTATGTAATTTCATTTTTATTGATTGTTGGGAAAAAAACAAACAAACATCTGTAGATGTAAGAGAGGATCTGGGTGGAGTAGCAGAATCTATTACAGAGGCAGTCAAAGTGGAGAACACCCCAGCTGGTGAGTAGCATCAAAGCACCACATCAATAATCAGAGTTTACATACATCCACTCCATGGACACCAGTTTAAAAATTCTACTTTTATTTCAAATATAAAGGCTCAGAATGCAAGAAGTTGAAGAGAGTACGCATCTTCTTCAGACAAGCATGGCAGGCTATAAAAAGCACCTTGTCCTGTGCCAAGCGCTCCAACAAAATTAGCCCTACTCTTTAACTTTTCCCAGCTCTTTTTAGCAATTTATTTTGTATTTCTTTTTTCCCTTCATTTTCCCCAACCTGTCTTTTCATTTTCTGAAATAACATCTTTTGACTTTTTGATTTATTTTTGATTAATAAACTTTACTTCATGCAAAGATATAGTCTGTTTGCATTCTGGACCTTTTAATCATCTTTTTCATTCTAAGACCAGCCAGGTTATGATTCTAATTTGGCCAAATAAATCTTGAATGATTCAACTCACTTTAATAACATTTTTAGATTATCACATATATGTACAGTTTCATGTCACTCACCTTTAGTGAGAGGAAGTACAGTAAAGAGAAAACACAAACTGAGCATCCTTGTCTCTATGGAAACACCACTGACCTCCCAGCACACACTGACAACTCTACAACCAGATCTCCACTACCACTGTGGACACACACTGACTCCAGAACTCTCACATCATTACTTCAGTACTCCAGACCCTAATGTCCACCCAGCAGAGAGGAACTGGGAACAAATGAACTTGACCAGAGCGCTTATGTTTCTTTTCAAGTTCACATCACCAGCTTTACGGAGATATACAAACCCACACACAGTGCCATCATGTCCTTTGGCCTGTGAGGACTCTGGTTGTTTCTTCCTTTGTGATGTATCCCACAACCCCACACTGACCAGGATGCTGCATCTGTGAAACCATATAGGAAACACACATGCTCATTATAAAGCAAAGGGGGTGGAGTCTGATGTAGAGGAGAGAAACAAACAGACATATTATCCCCTCACTCTTATTCTCAAACTCCTCTTTCTAAGTTTATAGTTTTAAAATTCAGTTTATAGAGTTAATCACCTCAAAGCTTGCGCTCATACACATTTTTGTATTACTTTTTCAGGGGTTGATATATTTTATGTTTGCACTGTCTTATGATGTCCTGTGTACTTAATATTTTATTCATTGTATCAAATTTGTTTTATTGGTAAATATACATTGAACTATTATGCACTGTCACTACAGAATGCTGTTTGCTTTATGTCTCCAGAGACTATAAGCATGCAAACACACACACATTCAAGAATTTCTAGATAGTGAGAGGACCTGCTTTTTATTTGGTTTTTCAGTTTCCACATCACATTGCTTATGCAGCAAAGTTTTTTAAGATTTTTTGTGAGTAATATGAAGTTCTGTATTTACTGAATGAGTCAAAAACAAACAACAAAAACCTGCCTTACTCACAATAAGAACTCACAGTTTGAACTTTGATAAATTCTATTAATCAGCCTTTGAACATAGACATGGTTTGGTAGTATATGAGCAGTCCCTTTTCTCAGTGAAGTACTGACATCTCTCCTCACAGTACACAATATTATGCAAATTATCAGTAACCATACCAGTCCTACTCATACTAAACCTGTTTTGTACTAAATTAAATTCAAACTGGACCTGCCATTGAGAACACACTGGAGCCTAGTCCTAGTTTTAGTCCTTTATCCCAATTTCACATTAGAATAGACCCAGCAGTCAGAGTTGTGCTGTTTTGATTATTAAACTACACATTACAGAATAAATGTAGTATTTTGTACTATTTCTAACTAGAAAACACTGATAAGCCTGTCATGGCATAAGGCAAGAAATAGACTAGAAGGAAACTGAGCTTGTGAGTGTGTGACCACAGCTCAGCTGCAGAGGTGTCGAAGCAGCACCGTTGTCACTTCTGGTCTAAAATGGGCTTTAGATTCTGATCTGGTATCCGCTGCCCACTGGTTGGAACTCTGAGAAATAAAACCACAGGAGACGTCAGACATCCTGAGCTCTCAGACCAGAACAGTCTCCTCCTTCTTCTGGGGTGTTCATAAGGTGTTTTTTGACCAAAATGTTTATTGACTTTAAAAACTGCACATATTCACATTAAGATGCCATACACATATCAAATACTTTTCTACCACAATTTAGTCCACAAACCATATTTTTCTCACACCACTAATAGATTAAGAACACTGCTGTAAAAGTGGAGCCTGGATGTTATATTTGATGTATTCACTGAGCTGAGTTATTTCATGACACAAGTATTTACATGAAAGTAGGGTCATACACTGACCATGACTGCAGACATTAGCATTAGGGTATTTATACAGCAGGAGACAAACAGGGAATATCTGGGAACAATTAGTGGGAGGGGTAAGAGACAAAACTCACATGAGACACATGTCAAGGGGCAGAGCAGAGGAGGAGCTACAAACTAAAACATACAAAAGCACATGGAGACAAAGACATACTAAAGCAATAACATGTAATTGTCTTCTACTCTTTACTACAGATTTGGAAGATATTTGACAAGCCAGTTAAACAGAGCCCGAGTGATCAGTTATGATTAGACTCTGGCTTTGCTATGAGCCTTAAAACCACAAAGACCAAAACCACGACTAACAGCTCGCTCAGACCATTTGTTTCTTTTTAAGAACAGCTCAGCTAGCACAGAGGTTCTAAATCCAGTCATTGTGGCCCCCAGCAACATCATTATTTCTCATGTTCCTGTGCCTCATACACCTTCACTATGTCCCAATCACATTTCACCCCTTGACCCTACCACTTAGCCCTGCCCCTCCATATGCAGTGCTTGTGAGCAGGGGTAGTGTATCTGATAGAGGGCTAGGGTGAAGTGTTATGGCTTCATGTCCCTCTAAACAGAGGGTTTTCAGAGTCTCACTCCAAATTGAGCGTTAAGAGAAATTTCTCAGAATCCCTTGTGAATCATTGACAGAATGGATGCAGAAGCGAGGGGGAAGATTTCACCCACTACACCCACTACTAAGCTCTAAATCTAAGCATATAATGGTTTAAAAACATATTACTTTTAATATGCATAGTTTTAAATATGCCTATCTTTTACCTAATCATAGAGATATGTAATAAGGTTTAGAAATCTGTTACAGGACAAGTGTGTTTTCAGGTCCAGTGCAGACATTAAATCATACAAAATCAAATATACTTGAAAAATTAACTAAAATTCTTACTTTAGAAAGCACCAGCTTTAAAGAAACGAGATCACCTCTAAAATCCTCATTGTCAGACCTAGCTACCATATATTGTACATTCTTATATGGAGTAAAACATTTTGAAGTCTGATGTCTGACTCAGTTGCTCAAATGGACAAACGACAATTACATACATATTTTTACAAATATGGCCCCTCCACTTACTGGCTTAGAAGCAGTGTTACTGTGATTCTTGTTACGTTCCAATCAGAGGGTTTTCAGTGTCACACTCCAAATGGAGCGTTAGGAGAAGTTTCTCAGAATCCCTTGTGAATCAATGACAAAATGGATGCAGAAGCAAGGGGGAAGAGTTCAATCACTACCCTTTGTAACTCAGATTCTTATTACTTTATTTGACACCAACCCAGAGGCAATACATCTAATTTGGACCCTAACAGACTCAGATGGGCCTGGATATTGCACCAACTGCTGTGATCAGATCATTAAAATGAGTGGACATACAAGACAACACACCGGGAATACACACCTCAGGACAAGACTAGGACCTCTAAAGTTGGACTAGACATTAATTGCTTTTTTTTAAATTTTTTTAAAAATGTATTTTTCTCTTTACATTGTTATTATTGTGGCGACCATTGTTGGCCAGAAGAGGATGTCCCCCTCCTCCCTTTGAGTCTCGGTTGTTCATGCTCTAGGAAGTTTTTCCTTGCCACTGTCACCCTTGGTTTGCTCACTGGGGGCTTGTACTTGGACATTTGTAAAGCTGCTTTTTGATATCATCTACTGTAAAAAGCGTTATATAAATATTGATTTGATTTGATCTGAAACAACTCCAAAACTCAGTCTCCGGTCAGTCAGAGAGTTTGGAGGTTAATGTACATTTGTCACATTGCCATGTCTGTTTTAGAATTATATAGTTCCACATGACTTACGTAATATGTGTATGAAACTGACAAAAATCAGCAACATCCCTAATGTCATAATTGCCCCTGATTTGTGTTAGAGACTGCAATGATTGGTTTGCCAAAACAAATGAAGACCCATTCAAATCTCACTCAAAACGTTTATTACCATTCAGATGAGTTTGTGTACATCTGTGTTCACTGTGCCGTCAGAAATAATCCAGCAGTCTGTTTCTTTTCTCATATCTGGTGTAAGTGAACTGGTCGAACTCTGAAAGCAGCATTTCATTTTTAGTTTGTTTATAGCTAAACAAAGTCCCTTCTGTATGTCTATTGCTGACTAAATTAGCACAACCTTTAGCCTTTAATTTCTTCTAGATAATACAGAGACGTGACTATATTTGTTGCTAATTGATATGAGAGAGAATTCAGTAGCACTCTCATCATACTACTGACTAGACTGTGTGGGAGACGTCTACGACTACACAGTGGGGTTGGTTATCTTTCCCATGAAGAGGATACTCCTGATGTTCTTCTCCACAATGAAGACTAGGAACGGTCTGCTGACTTCTGTTTTGAAAGGCAATGACGTGAGAATGATTTCAACAGTAGTGGCAGCTGCAGCCTGAGTGCCCTGCTCATCCACGCTGAGGACGGCCTTGTGCAGGACCTGTGGGGAAGGACCAATCTGGGCAGTCATTGAATGACACTTTAATGTATGTAAGCAGTAGATGCATTAGCTTCTGAACAGTCCTTAATGGACAACAGATGCAATTGGGCTGCGGCATCTCACCAGTGTGTTGACTGAATGTAAAATCATTGTGCAGTGTAAAGCGTCTTTGGGTACTGAGAAAGGCGCTGTATAAGTGTAACTTCATATCGTATCATATCAAGAGAGGCAAACCTAAAAATTCACTTTTTTATTTGAAACTGAGAGTGCAGTCTAAATTCTACTGGATATTTAAGATGGGCAGTCTCTGCCAAGATCCCACCAAATATCCCATAACGGAAGAAAATGATCACATCAGTGTTCTTTCCAAAACAAACAGACATCAGAAAGCCATTGATTTTTTTGCCCCAAAGACCCCCCAGACATCTATTGAGAAGGTTTTAAACAATATTTCCCAAACTTATAATGTGACACTCTAGACATGACAGCAAATCTCTTAAAGGGTTTACCACATACCTTGGAAACTGCCAATTTGGCCACTTTACTGATTCCAGAGAAGTCTGCGCTGTCTGAGAATGCATCAATCATTCCCATCTCCTTCAGTGTGTCCCCAAGACAGGAGGAAGCAGACACTGAGAACTTGGGCATATACAAGTCCAAAGTGCTGGAGAACAGAGATGATCAGTCAGGAAAACACACTCTTACATGAAATAGCATAAGCAAAAATATTTATTTAATACTTTTTTGCCATTGGTGACCTTGTCAGGGAGTAAAGGTTCTACTTTGTGGTAGTACTTAACATGTTTAAGTGAAATTCTATTTTTAAAAGCATTTTATGATACATTACGTTTTGTGGACTTTGTCCTTCCAGTACTTGAGGTGATCCTTGCTGATGTGTTTCTCCAACTCCTCCATTTTTCCCTGGTCAGGCAGGATGATCATCATGGAGGCGTTTCCATTATATGGCAGCATGATAACGGACGTAAAGTTGCCCTGGTCATAGTAGAAGTCATATTCACCATTTCTGTTCATCATATCCACAGACACTGTGGTGTTCTCATCCACATGAAAGTCACCTTTGCTGGTGTCCTCCACTTTAAAAGCCTCTTCCCATTTACCTGAGAGAATGAAATCCAAGACTGGTTACTGCAGATCAGGTGAAATACATGAAAAATTATTTTAATCTCTAGTGGGTTCTACTTGTCTACTCTTACCTTTGAAATACATATAGTTGATGAGCATCATCACAGTGGCAGCATCCAGACTCTTGACCATATCAGTGATCATGTCCTTGGTCTTTTTAGCAATTAACTTGTTGATCTCTTGCACAGCGACTTCAGGTGTGGAAAAGTCCACACTGAAGGCTTCACCTTTGTAGAAGTGCTGGATGTCTTTCAGAAACTTGTCTTCAGGCTTGAAGCCTTTTTGTACAGCTGCAGCTCCTCCTATCTCCAACACTAGGGCATCCTGGCTGTGGTCCAGCATGTGAAGAAGGTGCTCATAGCCTTCATTAACCTGATCAGCTGTGAGAGCACTGTAGTCCAGAGTGCTGAAGATTTGTGAGTGGGTATTGCTCTTGGCCCCCAGGGCCAGCATGGATAGAGCCATGGAGATACTTAGAGGAGAGAAAAAGATATTCTTGCCCTGGGTGTCAGGATGGCTGGCCAGCTTCTTGTAGAGGGAGAAGGCAAAGTCTGCATTGTGGGGTGAGAGTTTGTGGCAGGGTTTGTCTTCTCCATCGTGATGGGGGTGGGCTGCATCCTTGCCATGATGGAGATGTTGATGGTGATCTGCTGAATGGTCTTGATCATGATCCTGGTCCTTGATGCCTACAGTCCAGTCCACTGACAGTATGAGGACAACAATCAAACAGCACTGGACCTTTCCCCACATTTTAGCACCTGCAGAAGCACTGCACAGATTTGAAATGTATCACACGCAGGTTCATTTAAACACAACTGTTACATTAGAAAATAGTCAACACATGGATTTTCATAAGAGAGGTATATACGTGATAGCCTGCATGGAGACTACTTCTGAGTCTAGTCTTTCATTCTGTTTTTAGATTTTTAAAGATGTAATAGATCGCTGTTGAAGTGTTTGTCATTTAGTTCAAACAAGATCTGAGGAAAAAATTACTTGTATCTCCAGAATATCAGTCATCTTACAGTACATTTACTTACCATCCACGTCCTGTCAGCAGTAAACTATTGGGATTGAGTTCATACATTTTATAGTCTGTTTGGTGTAATCTGAGGTCAGTCCTTTAAACATTAACCACTGAGGGGCTGTTTCAAATAGAGCAGGAACATTGCACAGCATTTATCCTTTAGTTAACATTACTGATGCCAAAACCCTGTACGCTGGCATCGTTAGCTCTGGTATTGATTCCTGTGAGGCTGTGTAGTCTCATTCCAAACTCGGCTGCTGCGGTCTTCGAATACACTAACTGATCTTTGTACATAAGTGCAGTTCTTTTTATCAGCTATACAGGATGGCAGTCTTTTTTCATATTAGCTAACATGTACTCAGTACTTTCAGAGCTCTTTGTATTCTCGGTACCACTGACCTCTCTGAGAACCTTCACACAGCTTGAACGATTCCTCGGCATCGCAGCCAGTTTTGGAAGCTTTTTGAAAGTGCACATTTAGCCACACAGCACATTTCAGTCTCAGGTGTATGGATTTTTATTTTATTTATTTACCTCATATTTCAATTTAAGCTTGTATCATTAGCTCTGCTGTCATCATTTACCATCAGGGTCATCTGCAAGCTCCATCTCTGAGCCTTTATGTGGTTTAAATGCACAGAGTTAGCCACACTGCTAGCAATAATATCTGACTAAATTAGCTTAGCATTTCTCATCATGACGGTGGAGCAGATTGTGAAACATTTTATGTTTGCCTTTAAAAGTGGGGAAAAAAAACTTTAGATTCTATATTAGGACATTCCCCTGATTATAGGATCAGATTTTCTGTTTTATTAACTCCAAACATCTTTCACTGGTTAATGCTGGTTATTGTTTTTCTTCTTGAATAAAGAGCATAGATCTTGCTGCATTTCTAGAATCATGCAAGGCAGATGCATCATGCACCAAGCCCTCCACTGAGTCACCAATGTAAAGAGAAAGATCGAGACTTTACGGATCCACCTCGTTTGACACGAGGAATTCCTGATACGCCCAACGTAACTTAGCGTGTAAAACATACAGAAGGTTAGAGTGAAAATAGTAAGACATCTTAAATGACATCACATTAATATTAATCCAGATGGGGTGTAAAGGGAGATATGTTTTACAAGGGATTGGTTGTCCGCATGTATTTATTTTTTTTCACTGGGAGATTTGCATCTCCTCACATCAAGCCCAGAATATAGCTCTGGCTTTCAAAATATGACTAAACACATGCCAACCCATTATGCTTTACTGCCTCCTCAACCAGAGCAGTCTAGATCCAGGGATGTTAAAATATATAGCACCAAGCAGGACAGACAAGCACTCCAAAGGGTAGTGCGTTCAGCAGAGCGCATCACTCACACGGAACTTCCTGACCTGCAGACCATCTACTACAAGCGGTGCCAGACCAAGGCCAGGAAAATTGTGAAGGACCCCACCCATCCCAACAATAGACTCTTCACTCTGTTGAGGTCAGGGAGGCGCTTCCGCTCCCTGAAGTCCAAGACAGAGAGGCTGAAGAGGAGCTTCTTCCCACAGGCCATTCGGGCCCTGAATGAGGGAAACTGATAAACTGTGGGGACCACCACCACCATGTAACATGACTGTATATCTGTACATCTGTATATATAGATTTATACTCAATTACCCTGTTACACAACTGTAGATATGTTACTATATAAAATGGATCTGTACATTCTGTAGATTGTGTACATATATACCCAACCATATACATTGTACATTGTGTATATAATCATAATATACATATATTGTACATACATTGTTAATATATTTTTGTACATACATAGAATATATATTTTTATCTGCATATATATATTTCTCTCTATGCACCCCTGTTCTTTTCCTCAGTTTGGACAGAGCACTCTCCACCATTTCACTGCACGTTATACTGTGTATGACTATGTATGTGACGAATAAACCGAACTTGAACTTGAACTATTGTGGATTTAATTTTAAAATTGAGAACAGCATTGTACACGCAGTGAAGTTTCATTTTCATTTCAGTTCCAACTCACATGTAATTAAACCCCTTATATGTTTTATTTAGTACATAATTATATTGATAAGGATAGGAGGCTTGTCTCTTCAGTGCCTGACATGCCAGTATTACTGAGATTTCTTATGATCATGTTCTTAGCTAACCTACATACAAAGAGTCAAATGTTCAAATGTTGTGTCCACTGTTCAGTTGATCCCAAAATTAGCTAAAGAGTATTTGTACTTTTTCTGCTATCTTAAAAAGATCAGGCAAGCAGACCTAAGCTTGTGAGATTTTTTTTTTTTTTGACTTTGGTTTGGCACAAGTTCAGGACAAGTTCAATAACCTGTTTTGTGAAACCTGATTTGGTCTGAGAGTTGGCACCGACTATTGTGGACCGTCCTTCATGGTCAGCCAGCATGCATGAAGAGCAAACAAACTGGAAGCTTGTGCCATTACATTTGTCTCCTTGCCATGTCTGTTTTGTACATTTTCCAGTTCCACAGGACTCAGTGATACATGTATGAAATGATTGATTAAGAATTTGAGCAGGAATGCTAATGTTACATGTGACTCTAATTTAAATATTACAGACTGTAATAATTATCAAATAATCATTTATTCAGTGGAACACAGTATTAACTGTGGTGAAAACAGCTGCTGCAGTGTCTTGCTCATCAATATCGAGGACCTCCCAGTGGAGCTGAGGACTGCCTGGTGGAGCTGATGCCTACCTGTTGGAGTTAAATTCTGCCTGGTGGAGTTATGGTGTACCTGGTGAAGATGAGGTCTGCCTGTTGGAGGTCCACCTGATGGAGATGAGGTACATATGGTGGATTTGAGGTGTATCTTAATACTACTTAATTGAAGCACACACACAGTGTCACAGCATGTTTATATTTCCCCCTAGGATAATGTAAGAGAGATTATAAACATTAACTTCCTGTCACACACTTCACCATTTAGTTAACTGTTGGAAAATCTACTTACATTGTAAAACATTCCTTGATGACACTAAGTAGGAATTTTTTTTTCCATCATGAAGGTTCACACTGTGAACTGTTTGTCGTTTTTTATAATTCACAGCCACAACCCACAGGAACATTTCCCCAGGACAATTTTAGCTTCAACAGTTTTCTAGGGAAGGATCAATCTGGCATTCTCTTGATTTTTGTTTAAGGTAACATTAGCTAATGTTACTCCCAGAGTGTCCTTTTTAGCAATATGAATCAAAATAATGATAACTCAGGATATGAATTTTATGTAGAATGTAACATATAGAATAAGAACTCTGAGTTGTGTTGATTGTGTAACACTGAATTTAGCTTGTTGAGATGTTGAGAGAGACAACTGGAGATAAATGTTAGCACTGAATATATGTTTAGCACGCATCTTTAGTAAATCCTTCATACAAAACTGGAAACTGAACAGCAACCTCAACAACAAAAAAAGGCTGTCTTTGGTGCTGAAACTAACTATAATTTAAGCACCATGGGCAGCATGCAGGCTGTCTAGGACTTCAGAACTCTCTCAGAAGTGCTTTGCTTTACTTAATAATACCTTTGTGCACAAGGGACTTTTTGTTACAGAGTAACTGTAAGGAGATTGAGGCCTCTGAGTGAGCCCATGGTCACACATAATTTCTTTAGTTCCGCTACACCTTTGTGGTTTCCCTGAACATATATAAATCTTGGCGGCGGTAACAGTACAGTGCAATTTACATTAGTGCAATAGATCATTATGCCTTTGTAGGAATAGGCACTGTATTCACTCATAATTAAGAGAATAGAGTCAAAATGTGGGATAATCAACTGAGTTCTTATGAGTTTACATGTAAAAAAAAAAATTCAAACCACCAATTAAGTTACAATCCAGTAAAAACTGCAATTAACGTTTTACCACTAGGTGGACCCATGCTACAATTTTACGTAAATCATATGGCAACACTGGGATTATAAAATTACAAATGTCTTATTAAGACTGATAAATGATTTTTTAAAAGTCCAATTTTCCTTCTATAAAATTGATGTTTTTTATTGACATACATAATCCATACCTTTAGCCTGTGCATTATTGCATGGACGAAGAAAAGGCTTTTGATATGCAGAAGCTGAAAGCAACAGTACATTTGTGGTGTGAGTAGAGTTCACATCTCTAGTGGTGGAGTGACATTCTTACAAAGTGAAGACCAGTTTTTGACCAACAAACACGTTATTCCTGCAAACAAATTCCACATCAAATTTGAAAATGAATCACACAAGCTGAACATGTGCAATTAAAATACACCCTGTTTTATGTTTTATGCACTGTGAGTAAAAAATTAATGCTCTGAAATTAAATGCTCCTTTAAATATCTGTTCAAACAATTTGAAAGTCTCAGGTAGCCAGTACTGTGGCTGCTGTAATTCCACATGCTGTTGTAACAGATACAGTTGTACTGCGCCTTTAAGAGGGAGCTTTATGGTTATGTAGATTGAGTAACTGAGAGAGTGTGTGTGTGTGTGTGAGGGGAGAACCGTCACCTTTCTGTTCGTCTTCTCAACACTCCTTTTTCTTTGGTAACGCTGTACGGTGCTTTGTACTGTTTCCTTTACGTATAAGTACAATGATGGCTTGAAGTGGTCCAGGAGAGAATAAAAGTCTTTCAGATTGCCCACACCAGTGTGTGTGTCACTCCATGTTAACTCCACGCATCGCGGTTACCCCGTAGCACCTGTTTCTCACTCCAGGTAAGAAGCGTTACACTGTTTTCATTAATAAGCCTTTGAAGTACTTTGGGTGTCGTAGTGAAATGAACTGACCAAACAGCACTGAGGGAGGTTATGTTGGGTCTCACCCCCTGAGCTTCTACATCGTGTCTCTATGACAAAGGACGGAGCCACTTAACTAAGAATGAGACCGTCCTCACTGACAATGTGAGAATATCTGATAGATCACTGACTGATAAGGAAGAAAGAGGACGTACCACATGACAACTTACAAAACCTACCGCATTTCTATATTTGGTGTGTGTGTTGTGGTTAGTTTGTCAGTTTCATCTGAATACACTTCCTCTCCACTATAAGTGTTCTTGTGAAGTCATTCAGTAGACCGTATTGAAGAGTGTGTACGGTGTGTATCAGCAGTCCTGCTGTAGCTGTGTGTAGTGTGTGTGTAACTCAGTAAGAATGCAGGTGTGTGTTTATCTGCTCCTTGTGCTCCACGCTGCTGATGGTGAGTGTTACCTTCTCTCTACAGGTGTTGTCATCCTCATACATTCATTTGCACAAAGGTATTTATATCTGGGAGCAGCAGAGAGCAGCAGCTCACCACTTACCCCAGATTCGGTCTATCGACCAAGAAATGTTTGAAGCCCAAATTTTGCCTCTTTATTTTAGAACAAAAGCTGTTAAATGCTAACAAACACTGGAGGTCAACAGAAACTCAAATATAGTCTTCGTAAATAGATACCCACAAACTTCTCTCAAGCCGGTCAAACCGCATCCAAGTGTTAATAAATGTCTCCCAGACTAGTCGGTGTGTCGTATAACTCACTGTGAACTAGACAAGTGAAGAAACACGTCACCGGGAAGCGACCTGCATGAGGTTTGAGGACATGTAGCTCGATATCTGACTTATTTACAAATCCTATTAGCTATCGTTGCTGTTGGCTTCCGGTGTTTGTTAGCAATATTAGCAGCGTTTTGTTTTAAAGGAGCGAAATATGGACTCCAAACATGTCTTGTCCACCCGAGTTAAGGGAGAATAAAGTAAATTTGATTCTTCGCCGACTTGTTCCGTTAAGTGGCACTGAAATCTGCGCTGTGGTTCGGTCCGGTAGAGAGGAACCGGTGCTAATTACATGCTAATTGCTGATTAGTTACTTAAGACCAGCATAAGGTAGGAATTGTAGGGACTTTAGTAAGACTGACAAAATTGAGAAATAAGAAAAGTACAAGAGTATTGTGACTCTTACAAGGATAATTTTGCTCTATAAATCTGTACATTTATAAAAAACGTTTTTTATTATGGTGTGGTATGTGAAATGTGCTCACTTGTTTATTTCTGTTTGTGTTATTTATTCCTCACTTGTTCATTCTGTGTATGATGCAGCTCTTGTCCACTACCCACTTCTGTATCCAGCTGCCTGTGACAGAGGTCACACCTCATTGTAGTTGATTGTATATGTGGTACAGTCCTTTACGTGTGGTGTATGATGTATGTGTTTGGTGCTTCTGTGTGTTTTCCCGAGTGTGGGTGGGTTTGGGGGAGAGACTACAGAGGATTCTGATCTCATGAATTTTGACATGCCCATCATATCCCTTATTGAGCTAGCAGTCAAACAAGACAGTACTACTCTATATTACCATGGAGACCAGAGGAGGGGCAGAGCTCACTCCCTGCGGGTTAAAGAGCTGGACTGGTACTGAATAAATCCATTTCAATCAGGAGGTCTGCCCCTCCTCTGGTCTCCATGGTAATATAGAGTAGTACTGACTTGTTTGACTGCTAGCCAGACAGCTGTATCCCAATGTGAAGACAGTGTTTGTTTGTTTGTTTTAGCCTGTTTATATGGTTTACCCCCATGTTGCTCAGGGACACTTACTATAGTACTTCCTGACACTTCGTACAGTGTAGTGACTCAGATTAGGCTGGACCCCTGCTCAGCTTTCCTGAAACACAGCACATGCTTAACCATATGGTCAACCAAAGTGGCCCAAAGCTCATCTGTGATGGTTGCTCTTCCTCGTCCTCATCCTCTCTTTCCAATATTGGCCTCCATTGATATCCAACCAAGACATTGACCCTGTGGCCTCTTTATAGTGCTCAGGCTCTACAAATAGTGTAGTGCTCCATGTACAAATTAGTCATAATTGTCTTCACCTATGAGTACTGGGTTTGGTTAATTGATAAATGGATGCATCATTTGCATTTGAGGGTTTTCTATAAGAAATGATGTGTCCAATATAGAGAATTGTGTTTAGCGTATTGAAAAAAAATGTGTTTTAGAAATACAAAATGAGTGTAAATCAGAGAAGGTGCTTTTGGTTTAGTATAACAGGTCAGGAGCTGGGCTACATGAGTTAGTGGTTTCAATTATTGTCACATGTCCTTGTTTTTGTGTCTTGCAAAAAACTGTAATATCACAAAAACAGTACAGTTTCCCAGCAAGCACATCTTCCTCCTAGCAAACTTGGAGCACTGTTTATCAGTTTAACAATACATAACTAATACTGTCTCTCTCTTTCTTTCTTTCTTTCTTTCTCTCTCTCTCTCTTTCTCTCTCTCTCTCTCTCTCTCTCTGGCTCACACACACACACACACACACACACACACACACACACACACACACACACACACAAAACATGCACAGCTGTTGCAGGATGGCCAGATCCACATCTGAAGGACTTGGAGAAAGACACTTTTACACACACAGTAAATGTACATTCAAAGTGATACTTGTAGATGCAAAAACACCCCCTCCCCCACCCTGCCCTGCTCTCTCTCACACTCACACTCACACTCACTCTCTCTCTCTCTCTCTCTCTCTCTCTCTCTCTTTCTCTCTCTCTTCTTGTTGGGTGTTTGGGCTTCAAGTTCTCCTATGTTGTTCTTCTTATCCTAGAGGCTTAGAAAAATTTACAAATAAAAAATGAACAAATAAAAAAAAATTAAAACCATAAAGACAGTACAGTTTCCCAGTATGCACCTCTTCCTTCTCACATATGTATTGCTAAACTTGATGCACTTTAGCAATACATAAATAACACACACACACACACACACACACACACACAGACATGCATATGCGCATGCTTCCTTTTTGGGTTGGTGATCTTAAAATTCTGCTGTGCTGTTTCTCAGAGTGGTGTGTGAGCGAAATGTTTACTTCTTTCACTCACCCACGAAGATTGTCAAACAGTCTCCAAATCCTCATCAGTGTCAGTGATCTAGCTCTGGACTTCATGGTTTAATCAGTCACTCACTAACTGACTCTGGCAGCATAAATTCACTCCAGTGACTCCAGTTTAAAGACTTTTCTTATTTAGTCCCAAGTTATTCTGATGCCACCATAGTCATAGCTACCAGTTTACAGATGTGATAATTCCCAGTATGCACCTCTTCCTCCTGACATATTTATTGCTAATCTGGTTGCACTGGGTGCTACGTGGGAAATGTGCTCACTTGTTTATTTCTGTTTGTGTTATTTATTCCTCATTTGTTCATCAATTGGCCAGGAGGCTTAGACAGCCCATGCTGGGGGTTTTGTCTTTTTACAGTTTTAATTTTATTTTGTTGTTGTTGTTGTAACAGTGCAGTGCACACTAGCCTATAGCCTCAATTAGTTACTTTACAGATATCCACCATCATCAAACAGTTGTTAAACAGCTTTTGGCAGCTTTAACAACAAAAAGAACAAAGTAACTAAGAGAAAAGGTGAGAAAATGTTTCTACTTCCTGTGATAACTGTTGGGTTGTGATGACATTGTACTGTCTACATCCAAAGTGGTCTTTACTTTCGTGACTCCTTTAGTGGTTCTGTGTTAGTGGGTGGATTTCACAGCTTCACTTAAGTAGTTTTTTCTTAATAGTATGAAAACTACAACATGATCATAGACTGCTGCATTTCACCTGTACTTTATGAATAATATGAATATCAGACCATCCTCATGTTTACCTGATTAAATGATCAATGTTTATTTTGATCAGCATGTAGTCTAGAGCTCTTCCTGTCTGATCTGTCTAATATTTGCTAAGCTACACATTCAGTTTGGCCCTCTGATCACTTTATGTGCAGGAGTGAAATGATGTGACCAAACAGTGCTGAGGGGGATCACTGTGTAGCACTACTTCTTACTGCAGGATCACTTTACTGAGGATGGGGACTGAACACTGGGAAGCTCAGGAGGAAGTGATGACACTAGAAAGACACTGTTTCACTGTTACATTTAGTCTGTATGTGAGAGAGAAAGAAGTGGAGGAATAATTTATTTTGCACTTGAACACACTTCCCCTCTACTGTGGATATTAGTGGGTGGAGAATTTCAGTGGAGTTCTACTGAGAGTTGTAGAGTTCCAGGTCATAGTTGTGTGGTGATTCCCACAAACAGATTGTAGTCTGGGCTGCAGTTTTCAGAGTGTTCCTGTAGTTTTGTAGAGTGTATAAGATGTATAGCAGCGTTACTGCTGTAGCTGTGTGTAGTGTGTTGTGGAATGCAGGTGTGTTTTTATCTGCAGATGTGTTTTTACTTCCTTTTTGGTAATGATGTGCAGACGAAGTCCTGTGAAGTGTTTGAGGTTCTTCCTTATTGTACTGCTGAAGGATTCGAAGCTTTGGAGCATTGAAAGCTGGTGACAAAACAGCGACACCTGGTGGTTCTCAGAAATTATAGCAGCCATGGATTCAAAACTGCGCAATACAACACTGCACCGCCTTCATATTTCATTAAAAAAATAATGATCAGTAATGATGTTTAGTAATTAAATTCTGCAATAATTAGTTTAGAATCATTGTTTCCCTTTTTATGTGAAAACATAATACAAAACTATACTGGGAGACAACAGGTTGACGTTATGAAACATTTACTCTCCCCTTTGGCTTCTATAATTTGCACATTTCCAATTTTTTAGTAAAAAGATAAAGCTTCTAAGTTATAGGAGAGTGCCAAACCTATGAAACAGTCTCAACCTCATCCTGTGTATCTGTGATGTTTGAAGATTCAAACAAGATTAGTCACATGTTATTAGTAACTTTAGTGGTAATGTTAGTGGTTATATTTACTTTAGTGGTTATAGTAACTTTAGTGGTAATAACTTTAGTGGGAGGGGAGAGGGAGAGAAGGAAGGAGGGAGGCAAAGACAATCAATAATCATTATAATCAGATATTTACATCTTATATCTTGATGGTCATGCATCCATCATACCAACATCTATTGGGAAATCTCTTAGTGATTTCCAGTACCATCATCAGTTGGCTGGTACCATCAGTACCATCAGGTGACTGGACCTGGAGCAATTAAGTATGCCATATATAATAATAATGGAGTATGTCATATATAATAATAATAACGGAGTATGTCATATATAATAATAACCATTTTACATGTACTTGTGCAGCCATGTTTAATACTGAAGGCCTTTATCTGGTGTGTTTCTGCAGGCTGCATGCTAGTAGGGAATCGGAGGACAGACTACATCACTGCATACACAGGAGACTCAGTACTGCTGCCCTGCTCCTGTATTGACCCACACGCCAAACCTGAGAATATTACCTGGAGGAAACACAACACAAACAGAAACTCATGGGACGTGATCACCAGTGAGAGTGAACAGTACAGAAACAGAGTTCAGATGGGTACTGCTCACTCTCCAGGAAATCTCTCTCTACTCATATCACACCTGACTGAAGAGGATAAGGGAGACTACAGGTGTTATCTTAACCAGTGGAACTATAAAGACATCAGACTCACTATTAAAGGTAAAACACTGTTTTTGATCCAAATCCAACTGCAAATGATAAATCCAGCTTTAAGGTTTTCTTATGTATCCACACTAGCAAAGTCTTGGTTGTCTGAGTTACTTGTAGACTTTCTGCTGTCATATTTGTTGTTGTGCTGTCATCTGTGCACATTACCAGTAACGTTTAGTTCAGTGATGGTCAAATACTCCTTTAATTGTAACAAATATCTTGTGCAGTTCAAGTAAGAATGTCTCAGGTTTTAACACACATGGCCTGTAAATCGTCACCTAGGCAGGTTTCAGCTCATCTTTCACCATCACCTCCTCCCTGACATCGCGGTTCCCATGGAGATGCTTTCCCGCGTGCTTTGTTTAGGTGTTCCTAGTTCTGTTCGTGCGTGTCCGGTGCTTCTTTGTTTTGGTTTTTCTGTTCCGACCCCTCGTTTGGTTTTCCTGTCACTGTTTTCATCTTTGTCTAGTTTGCATTCGTTAATCTTTGTATAAATATCCCTTGTTTTAGCGTCTTGGCTGTGGGTCTTTGAATGTGCGCTCTCTCGTCCTCCCGTGAGATTATTGTTGTTTGGTAACGTTATTCGCCTGCTCGTTATTCTAGTGTTTACTGTTTAACTTCCTTCTTGGTAATGATGTGCAGACGAAGTCCTGTGAAGCGTTTGAGGTTCTTCCTTATTGTACTGCTAAAGGATTCGAAGCTTTGGAGCATTGAAAGCTGGTGACAAAACAGCGACACCTGGTGGTTCTCAGAATTTATAGCAGCCATAGATTCAAAACTGCGCAGCACCATAAACAATACAACACTCCACCGCCTTCATATTTCATTAAAAAAAAATTGATAATCATTAATGTTTAGTAATTACACTCTGCAATAATTTGTTTAAAATCATTGTTTCCCTTTTTATGTAAAAACAACAGGTTGGCGTTATGAAACGTTTATTCTCCCTTTTGACTTCCACGTTATAGGACAGTGCCAAACTTATGAAACAGTCTCACCCTCATCCTGTGCTTCAATGACGTCTGAAGCTTCCACCATCAGTAGTCACGTGTTATTAGTAACTTTACTGGTAATAGTAACTTTAGTGGTAATAGTAACTTTGATACAAAAAGGGAAAAATGCGGGAAATCTGCTTACGGTAGTGAGTAATTTCATGTTGCACCCACTAATCTATATTATATAGATCTGTCATTTAGATCAATGTTTGTGTCAAATTCATGCAGTTGAAATTCACTAGAGGAAAACTAGAGGACTGGGCTTTACTTGCATCTTTCTGAAAGAAAAAAAAAAAGCTGCTATCTTTATACTCGTTTATAACACAATGTCTGAAAAACCAGACTAACCAGACTGATTTTGCTCCACCCATGTGAAAACATTAGCGAGGTGGCAGTTAGATGTGACCGAAGTCTTAATAGGAATGTGATGGGAATGTAATTAGAATGCGAATCTAATTGGATCATCTCTGTAAGGTCCCATTTCTGTTAGAATGGATCCTACTCAGACCTTTGCCTGTATAGACAACACCAAACCCCTCACTAAACACAGACACTCAATGAGATGAGGTGGAAAACTGAACAAAGACGAGCACTGCAAGAATGTGATCAGTAGCATGTGTTGTATGTGGCACAATATATATATATATATATATATATATATATATATATATATATATATATATATATATATTGTCTGATCTTTCTGTGACTGGTAGAATGGCGTGGCATTAGAGATCAATCAACATTTTATTAGTAACAAAATAAAACACCTTATTTATAGACCAGGCCAGAACACTTTCAATACAGTGTCAGGACAATCATTGTCAAAGCGTTCATTTATAACAGAGCCATATGGGAGTTTTCATTTCAGCCTCTCCAGCCAGTGTCAAGAACAGGAAGGTACTACGTGGTTTGAGGTGTTCACATCTGCTCAGTTTTCCTAGTAACCTCATGTCCCACAACCGCCTTCAGTCCGTGATTGCAACTCCCGTCTTCCCCGGCACAACCTCACCAGATCCTCATCACCAGTTTACTAGTGCCACCTGTGTCTCATCTTTGCTACGCTATTTATTCTCTCTGGTTCCGTTCTTTCCCTGCCAAGTATTATTGCTGTTCTATTGCGTGTACTGAGCAATTCCCTGGCGTGTGTATATCTGGCCATTACCCACGCCTGTTTCGCTTTACAATTGTTGCTTATTCCGCTACAAATAAAACTCGGCTGTTCGCAAGCATCTGGCCTGTTCTAAGATGACACACCTCACTTGGTAAGCAACATCTAATCATTAATGTTATATGCTGGACATGCCAACCCGTTCTGTCTCTGCGGTCTGACGCTGTGGCGGTATTGATCATCAGCCCCGATTTTCTTCTGGGGGTATTGGGGTGGTTATAGTGGCTGTCCTCATTCCCAGCCAGCTCTGTCTCCTGGGGGGTCCAGTTATGTTATTTTAACTGCAAACATATTTAAAACTTGTAAAAAAAACAAAAACAAAAACAACCCAACAACAACAAAAAACCTATAGCCCTTGAAAGAAGTATGTCACCTAATCAACTGACAGTATTGTGTTGTTTGTGTTGTGAAGAGAAGACTGTATGACAGCTGTCTGTCAGAATCAGCCTTTATAAAAGTGTATTTAGGTTTGTGTTAGCTGTTATGAAGGATTTATGAAGAACACTCTTAAGAAATGTGTTAGTAAATTTGAAATGAAGATTTTGATCAAATATTAAAAAATTGTTACACTGGTACTTAACAAACAAAGCTCAAATTGTTACCTAAATGGAGCAACCAAATTGCTCAGTTATAACTATCATTGTTATAAGGAGAGTGAATGTCATTAGAACAATGCTAAAAATCATATAATATTAAAGTAAATATTTATTAATCTAACAAGCAAATGTGGTGGAGTCTGACAGTGGGGTGTGTTTCTATAGGTTGCGTATTGGAACACAACAGGGAGACAAAACGCATCAATGCACACACAGGAGACTCAGTACTGCTACCCTGCAGCTGCACAGACCTACACGCCAAAGCTGCAAATTTCACCTGGAAGAAATACAGCCCAAAAAGAAAAACATGGGATGTGATCTCCAGTGAGAATGAACAGTACAGAAACAGAGTTCAGCTAGGTACTGCTCACGCTCCAGGAAATCTCTCTCTACTCATATCACACCTGACGGATGAAGATGAGGGAGATTACGATTGTATGCATAAGGAATATGAACAACTATACATCAAACTCAGTTTTACAGGTAAGTAACTTAGATCCATATTCTTAGTGCATTGATAGTCTCATAAATAAACTGAACTTTAGCCAACTAGTGTTACATTATACCTGTAGCACCTGTTACACCTAAAGAGCACTCTTAGACCATCAAAGGCTGATATACTGGACATAGTATGAATGCTACAGGTCACTTGGGTAGTGTTTTCTCACTGATGTGGCTTGGTGTGATGGGACAGGTAAGGCCAGATGCTCGCGGATGTAGAGAAAAATTTATTTTGTTTCGACTTTTGATGGGTGAACAGACCAGGGTCAAAACAAGGAAAGCCAAGGCAGGGCTAATCCAAATCATACAGGTAAACAGTCCGAGTCCAACAACCAAAGACCAATAACAAACCAAGCAAACTATACAAAAGGGGTAGGAAAAAAATCAGTAGTCTGGAGAACAAAAAACACAATCGAAACACAGGAAAGCAATCAAGGAAATAACGCTCGGTATGCACAGTCAAAACTAGTGGCAATACCTCGCAATGCTGGTGAGGTCTAAACAGGTTTATATACAGGTGGGAAGTAGAAAACAGGTGCTGTCAATATTCTGGTGATGAGGATCTGAATGAATGTGTATGATTGGATGAGTCCTTGACCTTGCGAGGAATGGCATGTTGGGTGTTGTAGTGTGCTTGGAGTTCGGTCGATGTGACACTTGGTATGTGTTTGTTTGCAAAAGGACAGCTAAAACAAGTCCAGGGTAAATATACATTTCATCCATTTTTATAGGGGTGTATTTGTGGTTAAAGTGCTCTTGTACTTTAAAAATACTTGACTGGGATTTAAATTATGACTTAATCTTCTGGAAACCATCCATAATGTCACTGACCCTCATTTTGTCTTTCATGTTGTTTCTAAAGTGTATAGTTGGACCATGACAGTGTCAATAAACTGCCAGTGTAAAATTATTTCCCAGCCACACTACATCTTATACACCCAAAGTGACAGAAATGTCATGTTTTTGATTCATTGTTTAGTATTAGATGTGTTCAGTTGTCCAAATAACTATTTTATCTATTTTACCTCATTGACATTTTGATTAAATAGTCATGTGTCCTAACTATGACCATCCACAAACAGTAAGTAGGAACCATGTGAACTGAAACCTCAAACTACAGTGGTTGGGAAAATACTGTTTTGCACTGGCACTTTGATATTGTCATAGTCAGGACATGTCAACATTTATGAAAAATATCATTTTGATGTAAAATGTTTTACTTTTATTGCAAAATGACAGAAATCCACTGTTTTTGACTTATAACCTCCCAGGTGTCCAAATACCCATATTTAACTTCAAATTTGTATTTTTCATAAATTTGCATGAGTCAAAAATCCTGCGTCCTGACTATGATGCATCCTGACAAATTCCCAGCATAAAACTAGGCTACACCCACAATAACAGAAATGACCTGTTTTTGACTCATTTCACCTAGTACTATATGTGCTCCCAGTTGCCAAAGACATATTTTACCTGAAAATGGCATTTTTCTTAAGAGTCATGTGTCCTGACTATGACACTATCCATACAGTGTGTAACGTGGAGCGATCACGAGGCGGATGCATGAGCTGAGAAGAGCGAAATATATTAAGGGCAAATCCATAATCAGAGTCATAGTCACGTTGCAGGGTCATAGAGCCAACACAAAGAGTTTGGGAATACATCTTAAACAAACAAACAAAAGCACATGATGAACTAAACTAATAATAATAGTCAATGACATTTACAATGTTTGAAAGAGGAAACAGTTCACAGCTGTGCTAAATAAATGTATTCTGCTGCTGTGTAAGACTGGGGTCAGTGTTTGTTGTGTTGTTACAGTCTCTCCTCAGACTCTGCCCTACATCCCCTTTGCTTTGGTCACTGTGATCTTCCTCCACATTATCGTGGCTGTGGTTTATTACACCAAGAGAAACAAAGGTAAAAATTTCATTAGCAAGCTGTTATAATCAGATTGTTTTCTCATTGTGTCTATTAACATCCATTTTACCATGTGCAGAGTCAGTTCCTGAATGAACTGAATTGTTCTTGTTCATGTGACCTACTTCAGTGTCAGAAATGAGCAGAGTTCACTATAACACTGCTGGTGGAGATGGAACAGCTAGTCTGCAGTAGAGAAGAAAACCAAGAGAAATCAACAGACCAGCTACAGACCTACACACCTGTTTAACAGACCTGCCACACACATCTGATCAGCTGTACCCACTGACCTGAACAAGTTTGTGTGTTTGTGTGTTGGAGTTAGAGAGTCATCATAATGTCTTCATTTGAATACACTTCCTTTCCACTGTAAGTGTAAATGTCAGGTCATTCATTAGTCTGTAGTTTTGAAGAGTGTGTGTATGGTGTGTAGCAGTAGTCCTGCTGTAGCTGTGTGTGTGTGTGTGTATGTAACTCAGTAAGAACGCAGGTGTGTGTTTATCTGCTCCTTGTGCTCCACGCTGCTGATGGTGAGTGTTACCTTCTCTCTACAGGTGTTGTCATCCTCATATATTAATTTACACAAAGGTATTTATATCTGGGATAAGCAGACAGCAGCAGCACCCAGCCATCACAACACCTAAAAAACATTTGGATTGGTGTTTAACTCATTTATTATGACGGTACAGTGCGGTCACAGCTGTCAGAAATGGTGATCTGTGTGCTCCAGGTTGTACAGTGACAGAATTTGTTGGTCACAGATTTTGGTGTAACACCATCATTTAACCATCTGATGGCTCAGAGCAATGTCCGTTTCTGAATATATTCTTAAATTCACCTTAAAGGTACTTACATGTTTGATATCACAGTGTTCAGAACAATCTCAGCTATCTTCCTAATGAGGTAGAATTTGACATAGATCACTGTATAAAGTAATATTATGGAATATGGAAATTTTTCATCTCATATGAAAAAATACCTTTACTCGTGTGGACCTGTTTGGTGATTGAAACAGGTTCACCAAAGTAGTGAAATACATGAATAAAGTAATATTAAAATGTCTAAGAAATGTCTAAAATGACATTGTGTACATTTATTGAGTAAAAGCATGGTCTGTTAGCAACATTTAGCAGCTTTTGTTCTAAATTAAATGACCAAAATGTGCTCCTTCAGTTTAGACTCCAAACATGTCTTGTCCACCTGGGTTAAGGGAAAATAAAAATAAATTTGCTTCTTTGCTGACCTGTTCCGTTAAGTGGCACTGAAATCTGCACTGTGGTTCAGTCCAGAAAATAGGAAGCAGTGCTAATTATTTGCTAATTGCTAATTAGATACTAGCATAAAGTAGAAATTGTAGGGACAAGACTAAGACTGACAAAATATAGAACTAGAGGACTTGTGGGGTTTTTTGTTTGTTTTTGGTACACTTGAGAAAAGAGGCTAACTGCTAAATCAAAATGTTAAATGCTGTAAATGTCAATTTAAATATTGTCAATCTAGAACTAAATTCTAACTCCAACAACCATCATTTTGCTCTATGATTCTGTAAAAAAATGTATTGCATTTTATTACTACATTATGCTATTTTTCCTAAGGAATCATTTTTCTGCATTTTATGTGTGTATCTCTAGGATTTTTTGATATTTGACCTTTAAATAGCAGCATATTTTTTTCTGTTATTAATCATGTCTTTTAAGGTCAAATGCCAAAGCGTTGGCTGTACGCATCACTTCCATTGTGAGAGTCTATTGTTGTTTCATAAATAAAGAGCCAAAGCAGGACAGAGAGTTGTGGTTTCTGTTTACACCAACGGATGACCACATACATCATGTAGGTGTGCGTAGTGCAGTTTGACAGCAGAATGTGTGTAGAGTGCAGTTCACTGACAGCAGTTGGACGCCACTGTTTGTTACTTTCTTTTTAGGACCTTAGAGTGGAAACCATTCTGAGCTGTGGTTGGGCTCACATGTACACATTACTGGTGTACAAATTCAGGGCATTGGACAGACAAGCTTGATCAGGAGGGCTGAACACCAAAGTAGAGCAGATGGTTCTGCAAATTTGTACACAATATGAAACCAGATCAGTGACATGGAAACAGACTCACTCAGATTCAAGAAAAAACACCAAATGTGAAAATCATCTTGTATCCCAAACAGGCAACTCTGGTTCAGTGTTTGGTGTGAAAGGGTTCATATGTAGGCTGGTCATAGAAGGTGGTTGCTTAGGGCAGTAGAGCAGCATTGAAAAGGTTCTGCAAAGTGAATTTATTTTGCTGTTGACATATTAACTATATAGTTATACTAAAATATAAAGATTAGGAGTGTAATGGTACATGTATTCATCCCAAATCATCACATACACATTACAGTTCTGTGTATGCAGTCATATGGAGAGTATGTGGTAGTCTAAATGTGAAAGCTGATGAACGTAATGTGGAATCAAATTTCACACTCGCAAATTCGCCGCCAAAAAAAGCTATCAACACGCTAGGCTGGATTTAACTTAAGCTCGTTAGCAACATTTACTGAATCATTAACACTATGAGCTGTTTCTTTCAAATCACCTGTGTGGGAAAGTTTCCCAGTGACCTGAGTGGTGGACGAGGACAGTGTGTTGGTGTTGTAGAGTCTGTGGGCAAAAACACATGAACATGCAAATTCAACAGCATCACCCAGATGTGTTTGTTGCTTTTGTCCCGTTGTACCACACAGTGATATCTAAACTGGGATGTGATGGATATCTTACAATCAAAGTGCTTCTGGTGAAGTGGAACTTGGAATCTTCTTCAGATATATTTATTTCTCAGGCGGTTATTAGTAATCCTTGGATCATTCTTACTACAAACTTGTAACTCTTGTTAAAATGAACTTATATTACAATTATAATTAGTTTAGCATTACTGAATTTGTAATGTGTCTAGCTAGGGGGAAATTGACACACATGCACACACACACACACACACACACACACACACACGCACACACACAACTGCTGCAATATGGCCAGACCCACATTTGAAGGACCTGGAGAAAGACATCATTATACACACCCTAAATGTACGTTCAAAGTGATAAAAATCTGCTAAAGTGATACACCACCGCCCACCCCAAAATACACACACATGCTCCCACACTCACAAATACATGCATGCTCCCGTGCACACACTATCACTGTGGCAACAGCTACTGGTTTACAGATGTGACAGTTCCCAGGATGCATCTCTTCCTCCTCATATATGTATTGCTAATGTGGGTGCACTGGGTGCAATGTGTGAAATGTGCACACACACACACACACACACACACACACACACACACATACACAAGACCATGATACTTTTGTATTGTATTGCATTCAGTGTGTTATGCAGTGGTAGTTCAGTGGTTAAAGTAATCAGAAGGTTGCCCATTCAAACCCCACTGCTACCAAGTTGCCACTGTTGGGCCTCCTCATATATGTATTGCTAATGTGGGTGCACTGGGTGCAATGTGTGAAATGTGCACACACACACACACACACACACACACACACACACACACACATACACAAGACCATGATACTTTTGGAGATTCATGGGCTTTAGGTTCTGCTGTGATTCAGCTCTGAACTTCATAGTATAATCAATAAATCACTAACTGACTCAGGAGGGATTCTGAGGAACAATGTCACATTCACTCCAGTGACACTGTGATGTTTCAGAGAAAGTCAGATGCTCGAGGATAAAATGAAATGTGGTTTTAATCAGAAAAGGATAATCCAACACAGTCAAAACACAGGCAAGGGACAGAACCAGTACTATGGGATAAACAGAGCCAGGGAGCATCACAGAGAGGAACTACAGTCCAGGTCGAAATCTAGAGAGACAAAATATTCAGGCAGACAAATACAAGATGGGCAAAAAACAGAAATAAGAAACACAATATATAACATTCATAAAGCACTTTTTTTCCGAAGCAACTTACAATTATGACCAAATACAATTAGATCCATTGAGAATTAAGGGTCTTGCTCAGAGGCCCAACAGTGGCAACTTGGTAGCAGTGGGGTTTGAATGGGCAACCTTCTGATTACTTTAACCACTGAACTACCACTGCATAACACACTGAATGCAATACAATACAAGTGGCAATATTTCCCAAAATGCCTCTCACAGGCAGTACTACTCTATCCTCAATCCTGTTCTCCTTCTGCTGCTGGGACTCATCCTACTGTATGAAAATAGTTTTTTACATACACCAATACACACACACACACACACAAATACATGTATACACATCAATAACTACACGCACACATTATACAATCAGAGCTATGAGAAGTTCTCAGTCTCACGTTTTTTTCTTCCTTAGCAGAGAGATGGTGACAAGTCGACCAAGTACTGCATTGAACCACCCTGCCTCCTAGAGTCCAGAATATGGCGCACTTCATAGATCGGGGCACATTCAGAGCTGTGGAGGAGTGGCCTCGGGAGAGACCTCATCCAAGGGCCCTGGAATCACAGGCTTCAGAAGGACCAAATGAAACGACCTTGAAACACAAAAGTGAGCAGGTAAGTTGAGTTGATATGTGACTTCATTCATGTGCTTTGTAATTTAATTCAGACCTATAAATTTGGGACACAGCTTGCGACATGACCCTGGCTTGTGGAAGTCATGTGTAGAGAGCCACACTCTGTCACCAGGTTGGTACAGCAGGGTCTCCCTCCCATGTCTGTCCACCACCTCCTTATATCTTTGGTTCTGTTCAATACACAGGTGTGTCTCCTTCCATACTTTTTCAACTACAGTGAGGACCGTAGTGTTACCTTCAGAACATGGGAGGTCTGTAAGGAAATCTAAAGCGATGTGAGACCAAGGTCTGTCTGGTATGGGAAGTGGCATGAGCTTTCCTGTGGGTAGGGTCTTAGGTGTTATACTCTGACTGCAAACTGAACATGAAGAAACATATTTATGAACATCGCCCGTCATGGTCTCCCACCAGTACCAGTTAGCCAGAAGCTGTGGAATACATGTCTTCTCAGCATGCCCTGAAACCAGCGAGGAATGAGCCCACGTCAACAGGCGGTCACGGTACGAGATAGGAACATACTGTTTCCCTGACGGACACACCTTTGGAATGACTGTGTCTTGCATGGCCTGTTCTGTTTCATCATCTATTTCCCATTGTATAGATGACAGGTGTATCCAGCTAGGAAGGACGGTTTCCATCTCCTGTCTCCTCCAAGAAAACACAGAATAAGGTATCAGCTTTAGTATTCCGGGTCCCGGGATGGTACACAATCTTAAAATCAAATCTCGAGTTGTTTAGCTGTACGCATGTATTCCAGATTCCTGTGGTCAGTGATAACAAGAAAGGGATGAGTCGCCCATCTAACCAACACCTTCATTCTTCTAAGGCCAGTTTAATGGACAACAGTTCAGGTTCTCCTATTCAGTAATTACGTTCCACTGGTGATAACTTACGGGAACAATAAGCTACTGGATGTAACTTGGACTTATCTTGTCCTTGTGAAAGTACAATAAAAGGTGGTTTTCCATTCATCACCTTTCTTGATCCTTATCAAATTAAATGCACTACAGAGGTCTAATTTGGTGAAGATCTTGTCTACTTGTAGTAGTTCCAGAGTGACAGGAATGAGAGGTAACGGGTATGAATATTTCTTGGAAATGTGATTTTGGTAGTCAATACAGGGACGAAGACCTCCGTCCTTCTTTTTTACAAAGAAAAATCCTGATACCATGGGGGAAGTGGATTTCTGAATAAAACCTTGACTTAATGCTTCATCTATATATTCCTCCTTGATCCTCTCTTCTTCTTGGGAGAGAGGATAAATACGAGCCTTGGGAAACACGGCTACCTCCAGGAGCTCAATAGCACAGTCGTAGGGAAGATGGGGAGGTAACAGGGTTGCTTTTTTCTTACTAAAGACCAAAGAGAGACCCTGGTATTCCGGAGTGAGGGAAAAGGCTTGTGTATCAGCAGGGCTCTCAACAGTGGTGGAATATAACTGGACAACTGGTAATATCAAACAATTTCTTAGGCATTGAGATGACCACTGAGTGATTTCCTTACGTGACTATGATATAATTGGGTCATGTTGTTCTAGCCAAGGTAGACCTAAAATGACTGGAAATGAGGCATCTTCTATGACAAGAAATTAGATAATCTGTAATGGGGCTCAAATCCAGGACAGATAGCTAATGACCCCAACACTTGGCTGGGTGAGCTACCACACTTTAATGAAGGTGGGCCCATGTGCAAAACAGTTAGATCTTAGAACAGAAAACAAGAAAAGTAAAAACCCAATGGTGGGGAAGCAAACCACTTTGTTGCGAGGCAAACAAGCTCCCGCAAGACTACAGCAGACATAAAGTATCCTCCCCTTATATTGCACTTCAAAGCAATGGAAGATAACAAAACATGTCAAACCCCAAGACAGCACTGA
This sequence comes from Electrophorus electricus, assembly GCF_041902795.1. Taxonomy (NCBI): domain Eukaryota; kingdom Metazoa; phylum Chordata; class Actinopteri; order Gymnotiformes; family Gymnotidae; genus Electrophorus; species Electrophorus electricus. The sequence continues at coordinate 7,548,498 of NC_137498.1, forward strand.
CCAGCTCAGTCAGTCTACATGAGGATTATGTCGCTGAAGCCAGGGGTACCCCAAAATCAGTTGCAAGTTGGGAGCTGAGTGTGGAAAAAGGGAAAACAAAGGATGCCACAGGAAGAATGGCAGCCCCGATGCACTGGGGAAAACCAAACTCTGAAACTTCCCAAACAAAAACAGAAAACAGGGCAGTACTTTAGTGGCTAAGGGGAGCCTCGGGAGAGAGACAGACTCGAGAGGGGAAAACTGCAGAAGGGAGGGGACGTGTAAAAACACAGACACCCACAGTAGAAGAGCAGTGTAGCACAAGGGCTCACAGACATCGATACCCATAGTTACAGGCTAGGAGCTTGGCTCAAAACTTTAGCAAACACCCAGCACTGAATTACTGGGCTTATATAGATCTCTCCCCAGCTGTTGGGCATCAAGCCTGATTAGTAGCGTGTCTGACTCGGGGCCTCCCTCTGGTGGCCGGAGGGGGCCTCGGCCTGGTGCCAACCCTTATATGATCTCTGAGTGGTGTACGTTTGTGGTAAGTTTTATGGATGTAGTGCAGAGTGTAATGGAACCGGCTCCTACTGGTGATCCGTTCAGAGCCGCCAGGCGAAGAGGCTTGGGTAATAGCTCCACTGGGATGTCCCAATTCCCGTACAACGTGTGTGTATGAAGTTTCCCTCAGCTCCTGAATCAACTAAGGCTGCAAACACAGAAGATGGTGCAGGAGGCCCAACATAAACAGTTTTAAAAAATGACTTAACGATCATCTTTCTTGGTGGCAAGATCTCTATCTTGTTTTCTGACGTGGGTTGCCTGATGCGTCTATGGCTCAGTGATGCTCGATTAGGTCGAAGACTACAATCCCTGATAACATGTTCTAAGTAGCCGCAGTAAAAACAGAGACCATCTTGGAGTCACATTGCATTGGTTCCGCTGTCTGCTCTCGTCTGAGCTCTGGTCTATAACTGGGAGAGGGATAGGTATGGCGAGAACTACTAGTTCTACATGGTTTTTGTTCTTGGATGAAATGATCCAGATGTATAGAAAGAGGTATAAGCCAACTTAAATCTAACTTTTCATCTCAGCAAGCCATTTCATGTAAAACCTCTTCACTGAGACCGTTACAGAAAGTGACGATCAACGCCGCCTCATTCCATCCACTGCCAGCAGCAACTGTACGGAATTCTCATCCGTAGTTGGCCACAGAATGATTGCCTTGGTGTAATTTGGTAAGTATCTCCCCACAGGCTTTTTCCTCATGTGGGTGATCGAACACAGCCTTGAATTGCTCAATAAAATTGTCATAAGATGCCAGTTATACATTAGCCCAGATGGTAGTCCGCCAGGTAAGAGCTTTGTCAGTTAGACGAGAGGTAATGAAGAAAATTTTATCTTGATTAGAAGGATATTGAAATACAATGAACATTGCAACATGAAACCACTTGTCTGGGGAGCCATAATTTTTGGGTTTACTCACAGGGAGGGTTGGTTGGATACTGCTCATGGCGGTAGTAGGTGCAGGCGTGGGACTGAACTAAGAAGGAGTAGTCATCATTTGTAGCTGGGATGTAAGTTCTCTGAGACTTTGTCCTAGTTCCAACATTTGAATTTGTTGGTCTGCTTGTTGCTTGCCTATAGTATCCATTGACTGTGTGAAACCCTCAAGCAACTGGTGCTGTTGGTGGATTAGTTGACCCTGGTTGGTCAAAGCTTCCTTCAAAGCATCTGAGGCTGCGGTCTGCATGGAGGCGAAGTATTCTGTTTTATGTGGACCAGGCAAAATCAGACGCTCACGGATAAACAAGTAACAGGTAATGGAAACAGTCACAAAATAATTACTAACTCAAAAGTAGGGAAAACAGTCTGTGTCAAAAAACCATAAAGACCATCAAATAATCCAGGCATCAGACTCCAAAAGGGGCAGGCAAAAATCAGAAACGGGAAACATTAAGTCAATGTTCGGTACACAGAAAAACAATCCACAAGAGCGTTTGGTATGCATAGGACTCTAGAGGCAATATTTCACAGTGTCCTAATGTTCGAGACAGGCTTAAATAATCAAGTACACAGGGGAGTTCAATATTCCGGTGATGACGATCTGACGTGAAGTTCATAATTGGTGGAGTCCTGGGTTGGGTGAAGAACAGCCTGCTGAGTGTTATAGTGTGATGAGGAATCGGGCGATATGACACATATGGGCTGAATGCTGGAATGTAAATAATGACCAAAGCAGATATTAACACACAATGGTACTTTTGCCAATGCAAAGATGGTGCAGATAAGTGTGAAAAGATAATGGAGAGCTCAGACTGGAGAGGCGACATTTCACTGAGGCATAAGAAAATAAAAAATGGCATCCTTGGAGGGTGACACTCTATTTTGGTGGTGGTGGAGGCAACTCCTTTGTTGTAAACCATACTGGTGTCAATAAATACATCTGTTTTTATCTACCATCCTGAACGTTGACTCTCATTGCCTGTTTCAGTGCTTTGATGTTTTGCATGACTCATCAGCTCTGTAAATATCTGAGCATCAAAGTTTCACATCCGCTATTACCATCAGTCATCAGCCATAGCGGAAATCACAGACTACATGATCAAAAATCTGCTAGCTGCAGTTCTTTGTGAAATGCATATGATTCCTAGTGCAACCACAAAAGTGTCCCCTTTCAAAGTTTTGATGGGAAGACCATTTGAGCCAACCTCCTGCTAGCTGTTTGGCACACTCTGATCAGGTTGTGCCCTCATTAAGAGCCACCAACTCTGCCCCATAAACCAACTCCTAACTGACACTGAGGAAAGCATGGAGGAGCAATGCAATACACCAAGTGCCCCGGTGTGGTTTTGACTGCATCCACAACTCCCACAACCCACCAATCACAATTTCAACATGTAACCTGTGACTGTCAGGTTGATCAGGGGTGAGGCACCCTGACAGATGGAACACATGTGTGTCACAACAAGACTTTTTTAAGAGGGGCTTCTGTGAAGCTGATATGTAGGGTGATGCCACCTGAAGGAGATCAGGCTAACCAACCTTGATTAGCCCCCGGCTTGTGGCTTCGCTCTGGTAGCCGTGAACTGCCGTTGCAAGCCACCCATTACTTAACCAACATCATCTCAATTAACAACACTGGAGGATGCCACAAATGTTCAATGAACAGGTAGGTATTTCCATGACTTTTCAATGCTAAGCTGCACACCATTGTTGGTACTCTTCAAATATCCTCTGATAAATGGTTCCAGTGTCCTGTGTGCAGCTCAGGACTTCTCTCCAGGCACCTGAGGTTCACAAAGATGAAACCGGACTCCTCACTGGGGGTTGACCATCCAGATGCTTAACAAACTGCTTTGAGGGTAATAAGAATGCTCTGAAATTAAAATGCTCCTTAACATCTGTTCAACACTTTTTAAAAGTCTCAGGTAGCCAATTCTTTAGCTGCTTTAATTCCACCTGCTATTTTCATTAATAAGAAGAAAAGATCCCTTTGAACTGATAGTTAAATGAACTGACCAAACAGGGTAGTAAAAATATTTGGTGTGTCTGTTGGGGTCAGAAGTTTGTCAAAATTTCATTTGAATACACTTCCTCTCCACTGTAAGTGTAGAACATTCAGTAGACTATATTTCTAAAGAGTGTGCATGTTACTGTGGGTTACTATGGATGTCAAGGCCTGTTTGATACTCAAAAAGGATGGCAGAGGCCCTCATCCTGGGAATTTTGAACTGTTTCCATCGGGTGTTTTTCACAGACTGCACATTAACTGGGGGAACCAAAAGGGTCATGTGGGAGGGTCTGTTCTACTGACCTGCTTGATGTCATCAACATCACCCACATCCATGCTGCCAGAGTCAGTGACTGACTGATTGAAATATGAAGTTTATAGCTGGATCACAGGAGAACCTAAAGCCCACAAAACCATGGGGGGGGGGGGTATCACTATGTACATTTAGGGTGTGTGTAAAATGATGTTTTTCTCCAGGTCCTTCAAATGTGGGTCTGGCCATCCTGAAGCAGCTGTGTGTGTGTGTATGTTTTTGTTTGTATGAATGTGCATGGATGCGGGTGCATGTGTTTTTATGTGTGTGGCTTGGCCACCTCCTGTCACGTCTCTGTTGTACTGGGACTGTCATGACCTTTCATTGTTACCCTACCAATGTCAGTGTCTGTCTTTGTCTGTCCCCATTACTGTCTGTGTAACTGTCCCAATTACAGTTGTGGTTCCAGTTCCTGTTGTCCCGCCCCTGTCCAGCCCATCTCCCATTCTGATCCTGTAGAGGTTCCTGCACCTCCTTTCAGACGACCTCCAGTCCATCCCACTGTCCAGCCTGGAATCCTGTCCTCTCCTGTCCCTGAGTCCTGGTGTCAGTTTCCTGTCCAGCCTGCTGTCAGGTTTCTGGTTGCAGCACAGGGTCCTGTTTCCACCCCTCACCCAACCGACTTTTTTTCTCTTTTTCCAGATGTCCCTGTCAAGGTTTCTGTCCCCAGGCCAGACCCTGCCATGTTACACTGGCCTCGGGTTCGCTTGTCAGCTGATACGCACTTCAGGAGCTGCACGTTGGGGTGGGTATGTTCACGTGTGCTTTCATTTTCATTAAAAACCACATCAAAGATAACTCATGCTTGCATCCTGCCCCACACTCGTTAAACCGATGCGTGTTACCTCCATTGGTAGATGATGTACTGAATGTCTTCTAACCTGTTGGAGATGTCATTGTAGTAGTAGGTTTAGTTGAAGCTGTTGGACTTGTTGTATCAGTGTCCACTGGAGGAGGATTTACAGGTTTATATGGAGCCTCTGCAAGATTAGAAAAGTGTGATCAGTTATAAGTAATGAGGGTTCAGGGCTGTTATGTATTTAACAAGTTTAGATTTTCTACTACAGAACTGATGTATGTACAGTTTGGCCAAGCAGATGTGTTCAGTTCTCTGTTTGTCAGCGGTGGTGATACGTTGGCTACGTCTGAAGCTGCAGGGCTCTGTAGGTGCAGTGTGTCCTTCAGTCGTTTTCTGAGAGTGAATGAATTAGGGGCTCCTGGGTCGAGTCTCTCTGTCTCTCTGTCTCTCTCTCTCTCTCATTTCAGTTCAGTAAGCTTTATTGGCATGACCATATACAACTATAGTATTGCCAAAGCGGTATTACAACATGAACATTACACAACATTACAACCTTTGCAATCATGGAAATTAAGAATTCTGTTATAAAAGAACTTGAAGAGAAACAATAATTGGTCTGAAATAATAATAATTAGAAGAAGTAAAAGCAAAGAAGTGAAAAGAAAGGAAAATAAATAAATAATAAGGATGAAAAATAATAAATAGTTAATAATAATAAAAAGTTGATAATAAATACTTAATAATAACAAATAGTTAATAATAATAAATAGTTAATAATGATAAATAGTTAGGTAACTTTTATAAACTGGGTAATATAGTCTGTGTGTGTGTGTGTGTGTGTGTGTATGTGTGTGTGTGTGTTTGGGTGGGTTAATCACTGTCCCTCATCTTATGGGAGGCAGATATGCATCACCCAGCTAAAGCGCTGCTTTTCTTCTTTTCGCCCAGTAGGATGGGCAGTTTGTCAGTGTTAGACAGACACTTAAAGTTGGGGTGGACCGTCTCAGATTTTTTTTTGCTGACACAGTCTCTGTTCTCTGGGCAGACGCACATGTGTAAACAAAAGTTCTTCATTTCCAAAACAGGTAGACATAACGTCAGAAGTAACAAAATGATGCAAACTAAACACTGACTAAACAGAACACCAAAAAAGGAGAACAACGATACAGGAACTGTGCAGAAGCAATAAAACTGTGATGGAACGTTTGATACTAAGACATCGAAGCTTGTATCACACAGTGTCCGGAAGATTGTATCAGTTACTGTTACCACTAATGTTAGCACTAAAGTTACTAATAACACGTGACTAATGATGCTTGAAGCTTCAAACGTCACCGAACCACAGGATGAGGGTGAGAGTGTTTCATAAGTTTGGCACTGTCCTATAATGTATCTTTTTACTAAAAAATTGGAAAAAAAAAATTGTACAACTGTGTCTGTTACAACAGCAGGTGGAATTACGGCAGCCACAGAACTGGCTACCTGAGACTTTAAAAAAAAAAGTGTGAAAAGTGTTTAAAGGAGCATTTAATTTCAGAGCATTGTTTGGTTTTTTTTTACCCACAGTGCATGAAACATAAGTCAGAGTGTATTTTAGTTGCACGTGTTCAGTTTGAGTAGTGTGATTCAGTTTCAAATTTGATGTGGAATTTGTTTGCAGGAGTAACGTGTTTGTTGGTCAAACAAACTGATGTTATATAGACTATCGACTAAACATATACAGCCATAGACTGGAATGTCCAATTAAAGTGAAAGCTAAAATAAACAAGTTGACAGTCTATAGATTATTAACTAAATGTCTACAATCATGGACTGAATTCTCCAAATAAAGTGAAAGCTGCACTATGTAGATTGTATGCTGTCCACTACACTATAGGACAGAAACCTTGGTCTCACCATGAGAAACAGTGTCATCTTGAGGACTTACTGTGCCCTGGGCCTACATGGCATTGTGTTTATTGTGCCCTACGCTCTGGTGGAGCGATGTTTACCATGCTCTGCCCCTGGGTGATGTGGTGTTTAACATGCCCCAGGCTCTAGGTGGTGCTGTGTTCCCGTGCCTGGGCTCTGCTGCATCCCTCCCACAGGATGGTGTGGTCATGCACTGTTCGGTGAACTGTGCTGGTGTGGCCGTGTTTCCCTCCTCCACCTCCCGAGTCTGGGTCCATGACAACACCTGTAGTGAGAAGGTAACACTCACCATCAGCAGCGTGGAGCACAAGGAGCAGATAAACACACACCTGCATTCTTACTGAGTTACACACACTGCACACAGCTACAGCAGGACTGCTGATACACACCATACACACTCTTCAATACAGTCTACTGAATGACTTCACAAGAACACTTATAGTGGAGAAGAAGTGTATTCAGATGAAACTCTGACAAACTAACCACCACACACACACACACCAAATATAGAGATGCGGTAGGTTTTGTAAGTTGTCATGTGGTACGTCCTCTTTCTTCCTTATCATTCAGTGATCTATCAGATATTCTCACATTGTCAGTGAGGACGGTCTCATTCTTAGTTAAGTGACTCCGTCCTTTGTCATAGAGACATGATGTAGAAGCTCAGGGGGTGAGATCCAACATAACCTCCCTCACTGCTGTTTGGTCATTTCAATTCACTACGACCCCCAAAGTACTTCAGAGGCTTATTAATGAAAACAGTGTAACGCTTCTTACTTGGAATGAGGAAAAGGTGCTACGGGGTAACCGCGATGCGTGGAGTTAACATGGAGTGACACACACACTGGTGTGGACAATCTGAAAGACTTTTATTCTCTCCTGGACCACATCAAGCCAGGTCACACGGCTACCATCACTGTATTTATACGTAAAGGAAACAGTACAAAGCACCGTACAGCGTTAACAAAGAAAAAGGAGTGTTGAGAAGATGAGCAGAAAGGTGACGGTCGCCCCCCTCACTCTCGTGACATTACACACAACTGTGTCTGTTACAACAGCAGGTGGAATTACAGCAGCCACAGAACTGGCTACCTGAGACTTTTAAAAATGTTTGAACAGATGTTTAAAGGAGTATTTAATTTCAGAACATTATTTTTATACACAGTGCAGTGCATGAAACATAAGTCAGGGTGGATTTTAATTGCACATGTTCATCTCGAGTAGTGTGGTTCAGTTTCAAATTTGATATGGAATTTGTTTGCAGGAGTAACGTGTTTGTTGGACAAAAACTGGTCTTCACTCTGTAAGAATGTCACTCCACCACTAGAGTTGTGAACTCTACTCACACCACAAATGTACTGTTGCTTTCAGCTTCTGCATATCAAAAGCCTTTTCCTGGTCCATGCAATAACGTACAGGCTAAAGGTATGAATTATGTAAGTCAATAAAAAACATCAGTCTTATAGAAAATTTGACTTTTTACAAATAAATTATAAGTCTTGATAAGAAATTTGTAATGTTATAATCCCAGTGTTGCCATATGATTTACATAAAATTGTAGCATGGGTCCACCTAGTGGTAAAATGTTAGATTGCAGTTTTTACTAGATTGTAAATTGTTGGTTTGAATTTTTTTTTTTTACATGTAAACTCATAAGAACTCAGCTGATTATCCTACATTTTGACTCTATTCTCTTGATTATGAGTAAATACAGTGCCTATTCCTACAAAGGCATAATGATCTATTGCACTAATGTAAATTGTACTGTACTGTTACCGCCAAGATTTATTTGGTTAAAGAAGTAACATTTACTGTCACCAGGTAATGATTACTAACTATGATTATTTGCTTATTTGTCTTAGTGCATAGATATCTGTGTGTATATATATATATATATATATATATATATATATATATATATATATATATATATATATATATATATATATATATATATAAACTGTAAAATCCACCTGATAAAAATAACTGCCAGAATGATAAATTGATAAATTGGTAGCCTAATAACCAAGTCTTTATCAAATTTATCAACTTTTACAATACGTTTTCAGATCATATCTAATGCTACAATGCTACAGCATGGTTTCTAAATAACACACATACTTTTATATACTCACAACCCACTTTACTAGAAACAGAGAGACAACTTGGGACACAGGGTCTGTGAGTTTGTAGACAAAAACAAATGCATCTGATTTAATGTTTTATATATGAATCCAAAGGGAATTGTGAAATAAAATTAATTGTCATAATTCATAATTGGTAAACAGGACAACACCTGATCATATCTTACATGTTACCTGACTCTTAAATATGTACATGTATCAACTGGACTAGTGAAATTTTATTAGCACTTGAAACAAACTGGTGTGGCCATGTTTCCCTGCTCCACCTTCCGAGTCTGTGTCCATGACCACTGGGAGGCGTGTCTTTGGTGGGGGAGACTGTAACGGTGCCCTCCGTCTGGCTACGGTGGCAGCTACCACGTGGCTTTTGTTTATATTGTGTCTTTTGTTTAAAGGATCTTTGTGTTTTGCTGTTGTGTCATGCCACGCACAGGTCGCATGTGCTCCGTCTCAGTCACTGTGTCACCTGTGTCGTTATGTCTTTCTTTCTTTCCTTTTAAACCCCCTTTTTTAAGTGCTGTAACAGTTATTGTTACGTTGAGTTTCTTTCATTGTCTTCTGTCATTCTTAGTTTCTCTTTGTTTGCTTTGTCTGACTCTTCAGACAGAAACTGGCACTTCCTTCCTTTTTTGTACATTCTTCACCTGTGAAAGAACGCATGCATCTGTATTCATGGTTGTGGTGCAACTCTGGAAATCAATCACAGCTCGGGCAGAAGATATTTCAATGTTTTATTTAAGTCCACTGTGCCCAGTGTTGACACAGCACAAACCTGTTCTCACTTTCCTGAACCCTTTATCCATCTGTCTGAGTTTTATAATTGCTAAACTTTAGTGTGTCTCTTGATCTGAGAGGACAGAACACAAGAGCTGAATAACAGGAACCATGTGCGTGATTACAGCTGTCAAATGTGATGGAAAGGGTGAGTTGCCTGTCGTCCAGGAAAGGAGTACTTCAGGAACAGCAGGGGGGTCAGGGAAACCACAAGGGTGTAGAGGAACTAAAGAAAGTGTGTGTGACCATGGGCTCACTCAGAGGGCTCACTCTCCTTACAGTTACTCTGTAAGAGAGACTGAGTCACTTGTGCACAAAGGTATTATTAAGTGAAGCAAAGCACTTCTGAGATAGTTCTGAAGTCCTAGAGAGCCTGCTTGCTGCCCATGGTGCTGAAATTACAGAGTTAGTTTCAGCACCATAGACAAACACAAATGGAGCCATTTAGTAAATCTTAGTTCTTTTTTTGTTGAGGTTGCTGTTCAGTTTCCAGTTTTGTATGAAGGATTTACTAAAGATTGTGTGCTAAACATATATTCAGTGCTAACATTTCTCTCAAGGTGTGTCTCTCAACATCTCAAAAAGTTTAAGTCAATGTTACACAATTAACACAACTCAGAGTACTTATTCTATATGTTACATTCTACATAAAATTCACCAGGTTGCCTTTACATTATGTGATGATGTCATTAGTTTGATGTTACATTATCAGTTATGATGTGTATGATGTCATATCCTGAGTTATCATTATTTTGATTCATATGGTTCCTCTTGCTAAAAAGGACACTCTGGGAGTAACATTAGCTAATGTTACCTTAAACAAAAATCAAGAGAATGCCAGATTGATCCTTCCCAAAAAAAACTGTTGAAGCTAAAATTGTACTGGGGAAATTTTCCTGTGGATTGGGGCTGTGAATTAGGGGGGAAAAAAAGACAAATAGTGTGATTAATCTCCTTAGTACCTTCAGGATGGGAAAGAAAAAAAAAAGATTCCTACTTACTGCTTAGTGTCATCAAGGAATGTTTTACAATATAAGTAGATTTTCCAACAGTTAACTAAAAGGTGAAGTGTGTGACAGGAAGTTAATGTTTATCATTTCTCTTACATTATCTTAGGGGGAAATATAAACATGCTGTGACAATTTGTGTGTGCTTCAATTAAGTAGTATTAAGGCACACCTCAAATCCACCATGTGCAGCTCATCTCCATCAGGTGGACCTCCACCAGGCAGACCTCATCTTCACCAGGTACACCATAACTCCACCAGGCAGAATTTAACTCCACCAGGTAGACATCAGCTCCATCAGGCACTCGTCAGCTCCACTGGGAGGTCTGTAATATGTAAATTAGAGTCACATCTAACCTTAGCATTCCTGCTCGAATTCTTAATCAATCATTTCATACACATCTATCACTGAATCCTGTGGAACTGGAAAATGTACAAAACAGACATGGCAAGGAGACAAATGTAATGACACAAGCTTCCAGTTTGTTTGCTCTTCATGTATGCTGGCTGACCATGAAGGACTTTCCACAGAAGTTGGTACCAACTCTCAGACCTCTTATTCTATCAGAGTTCACAAAACAGTTTATTCAGCTCATGTCCTGAACTTGTGCCAAACCAAATCTACTAAGTCAATAAAAAATCTCACAAGCTTAAGTCTGCTTGCCTGATCTTGTTAGAATAGCAGAAAAAGTACAAATACTCTTCAGCTAACTTTGGGATCAAATGAACACTGGACACAACATTTGAACATTTGACTCTTTGTATGTAGGTTAGCTAAGAGCATGATCATAAGAAATCTCAGTAATACTGGCATGCCAGGCACTGCAGAGACAAGCTTCATAACCTTACCAATAGAATCATGTGCTAAATAAAACATATAAGGGGTTTAATTCCATGTGAGCTGGAACTGAATTGAAAATCAAAATTCACTGCGTGCACAATGCTGTTCTCCCATTTGGAATAAAATTAACAATATACTTCAACAGCTCCACATCTAGATTGCTTTCTTTGAGGGGCAGTAAAACATAATGGGTTGGCATGTCATGCTCACAGACCGGAGCGCAGCCCGTTTCCATGACTACCTAACCACTTACTTGTTTTCTCTCTCTCTCTTTCTCTCTCTCTCTCTCTCTCTGTTTTATTCTGTTCCCTCGTCCGTTGTACTTTCTCACTGTTCTCTCGTCTACGTTGCTTTCTCTTTTCGCGTCAGGTGTTGTCCCGTTGCTTCGTTTCTGTTTAGGTTTCTTTAGCATTTTCATATACGATAGTGTTGTGTGCTTTTCCTTTTAGTTCTGTTACCTGTGTTTGTCTCTTATCTTTAGTCTCGCTAAAGTAGCCTGGTCTGTTTGCTCCCCTTCCTTGTTTCTTCTTCCCTCGCTTGTCTTAGTTTTATGTTTCGTTGTTTTCCCGTTTGTCTTTCCTTAAATATTTATTTCCCTAATTTACGTAGTGTTCATCCTCACCCTGATTAGCCTGTTCTTCTTTTGTTTGTTCCTTGGTTTTGTCCTGTATTGTGTTCTCCTGGTGTTTATTAAACTTGTTCCTTTTCACTGTTCTGTCTATAGTTTCTTTTCTCCTGTTTTTGATTCCACTCACTCGCATGTCAGAGACGATGGTACTACGCACGTGTGTTCGCCCTCCACCTTCCACGAGTTACACACGTTTAGTAATATTTTGAAATCCAGAACTGTATTAAGGGCTTGATTAGAGGAGGGATGTGAGGAGATGCAGTAAAAAAAATACATGTGGACAACCAACCGTTTGTAAAACATATCTCCCTTTCCACGACATTTGGATTGATATTAATGTGATGTCACTTAAGATGTCTTACTATTGTCACTCTAACCTTATGTGTGATTTACACGCTAAGTTACGTTGGGCATATCAGGAATTCCTCGTATCAAACGAGGTGGATCCGTAGAGTCTCGATCTTTCTCTTTACATTGGTGACTCAGTGGAGGGTTTGGTGCGTCATGCATCTGCCTTGCATGATTCTAGAAATGCAACAAGATCTATGCACTTTATTCAAGAAGCAAAATTATAACCAGCATTAACCAGTGAAAGATGTTTGGAGTTAATAAAACAAAATATTGTCTTAATTATCTTAATATATAATTATATGCATTTTTTCTCTGTAAAGGCAAATAAATGTTACACCATCAGCTCATGCTACAGTACGTCTATGCATTTAAACCACATAAAGGCTCAGAGAGAGTTTGCAGCTGATCCCGATGACAAATGATGACAGCAGAGCTAATGATACAGGCTTAAATTGAAATATGAGGTAAATAACTAAAATAAAAATGCATACACCTGAGACTGAAATGTGCTTTGTGGCCAAATGTGTGCTTTCAAAAAGCTTTCAAAACTTGCGATGGCGAGGAATCATTCAAGTTGTGTGAAGGTTCTCAGAGAGGTCAGTGGTACCGAGAATACAAAGAGCTCTGAAAGTACTAAGTACATGTTAGCTAATATGAAAAAAGACTGCCATCCTGTATAGCTGATAAAAAGAACTGCACTTATGTACACAGATCAGTTAGTGTATTCGAAGACCGCAGCAGCTGAGTTTGGAATGAGACTACACAGCCTCACAGGAATCAATACCAGAGGTAACGATGCCAGCGTACACGGTTTTGGCATCAGTAATGTTAACTAAAGGATAAATGCTGTGCAATGTTCCTGCTCTATTTGAAACAGCCCCTCAGTGGTTAATGTTTAAAGGACTGACCTCAGATTACACCAAACAGGCTATAAAATGTATGAACTCAATCCCAATAGTTTACTGCTGACAGGACGTGGATGGTAAGTAAATGTACTGTAAGATGACTGATATTCTGGAGATACAAGTAATTATTTCCTCAGATCTTGTTTGAACTAAATGGCAAACACTTCAACAGTGATCTATTACATCTTTAAAAATGTAAAAACTGAATTAAAGACTAGACTCAGAAGTAGTCTCCATGAAGGCTATCACGTATATACCTCTCTTATGAAAATCCATGTGTTGACTATTTTCTAATGTAATAGTTTTGTTTAAATGAACCTGAATGTGACACATTTTAAATCTGTGCAGTGCTTCTGCAGGTGTTAAAATGTGGGGAAAGGTCCAGTGCTGTTTGATTGTTGTCCTCATACTGTCAGTGGACTGGACTGTAGGCATCAAGGACCAGGATCATGATCATGACCATTCAGCAGATCACCATCAACATCTCCATCATGGCAACGATGCAGCCCACCCCCACCACGATGGAGAAGACAAACCCTGCCACAAACTCTCACCCCACAATGCAGACTTTGCCTTCTCCCTCTACAAGAAGCTGGCCAGCCGTCCTGACACCCAGGGCAAGAATATCTTCTTCTCTCCTCTGAGTATCTTCATGGCTCTATCCATGCTGGCCCTGGGGGCCAAAGGTGATACCCATTCACAAATCTTCAGCACCCTGGACTACAGTGCTCTCACAGCTGATCAGGTCAATGAAGGCTATGAGCACCTTCTCCACATGCTGGACCACAGCCAGGATGCCCTACTGTTGGAGATAGGAGGAGCTGCAGCTGTACAAAAAGGCTTCAAGCCTGAAGACAAGTTTCTGAAAGATATCCAGCACTTCTACAAAGGTGAAGCCTTCAGTGTGGACTTTTCCATACCTGAAGTCGCTGTGCAGGAGATCAACAAGTTAATTGCCAAAAAGACCAAGAACATGATCACTGATATGGTCAAGAGTCTGGATGCTGCCACTGTGATGATGCTCATCAACTATATGTATTTCAAAGGTAAGAGTAGACAAGTAGATCCCACTAGAGATTAAATAATTTTTCATGTATTTCACCTGAACTGCAGTAACCAGTTTTGTATTTCACTCTGTCAGGTAAATGGCAAGAGGCTTTTAAAGTGGAGGACACCAGCAAAGGTGACTTTCATGTGGATGAGAACACCACAGTGTCTGTGGATATGATGAACAGAAATGGTGAATATGACTTCTACTATGACCAGGGCAACTTTACGTCTGTTATCATGCTGCCATATAATGGAAACGCCTCCATGATGATCGTCCTGCCTGACCAGGGAAAAATGGAGGAGGTGGAGAAACACATCAGTAAGGATCACCTCAAGTACTGGAAGGACAAAGTCCACAAAATGTAATGTATCATGAAATGCTTTTTAAAATATACTTTAATTTATACATATTAAGTACTACCACAAAGTAAAACCTTTACTCCCTGACAAGGTTACCAATGACAAAAAAGTATTAAATAAATATTTTTGCTTATGCTATTCCATGTAAGAGTGCGTTTGCATGACTGACCATGTCTGTTCTCCAGCACTTTGGACTTGTATATGCCCAAGTTCTCAGTGTCTGCTTCCTCCTGTCTTGGGGACACTCTGAAGGACATGGGAATGGTTAATGCATTCTCAGACAGTGCAGACTTCTCTGGAATCAGTAAGGGGGCCAAGGTGGCAGTTTCCAAGGTATGTGGAGAAATGCTGTCATGTCTAGAGTGTCACATTATGAGTGTGGGAAATATTGTTAATAGACTGCCCATCTTAAATATCCAGTAGAATTTTGACTGCACTCTGAGCCTCAAATTAAAAAAAAAAAAAAAAGTGAATTTCTAGGTTTGCCTCTCTTGATATGACACAATATAAAGTTACATTTGTATAGTGCCTTTCAAGTACCCAAGGACACTTTACAATCAACACACTGCACAATGCTTTTACACCCAGTCAACACACTGGTGAGATGCAGCAGGCAAATTCCATCTGTTGTCCACCAAGGACTGTTCAGAAGTTAATGCATCTACTGCTTACATACATTAAAGTGTCATTCAATGACTGCCCAGACTGGTCCTTCCCCACAGGTCCTGCACAAGGCCGTCCTCAGCGTGGATGAGCAGGGCACTCAGGCTACAGCTGCAACTACTCTTGAATTCATGCCCTTGTCATTGCTTTTCAAAACAGAAGTCAACAGACCGTTCCTAGTTTTCATTGTGGAGAAGAACACCAGGAGTATCCTGTTCATGGGAAAGATAACCAACCCCACTGTGTAGTGGTAGACGTCTCCCACACAGTCTAGTCAGCAGTATGATGGGAGTGCTACTGAATTCTCTCTCATATCAATTAGCAACAAATATAGTCACGTCTCTGTATTATCTCAGAGCAATGAAAGGCTAAAGGTTGTGCTAGTTTAGTGAGCTACATATAGAAGGGACTTCATTTAGCTATAATTAAACTTAAAATTAAATGCTCCTTTCAGACTTAGTCCAGTTCCCTTACACCAGATATGAGAAAAAGTAACAGACTGTTGGATTATTTCTGATGGCATAGTGAATACAGATGTACACAAACCCAGGTATGTGAATGGAAATAAAGTTGTTGAGTGATATTTGAATGGGTCTTCATTTGTTTTGACAAACCAATCATGGCAGTCTGTAGCACACAAATCAGGGGCAGTTATAACATTAGGGATGTTGGTCATATATATCAGTGTTTCATACACGTATTACTTAAGTCATATGGAACTATGTAATTCTAAAACAGACATAGCGATGTGACAGACGTACATTAAGCTCCAAACTCTCTAACAGTCCTGTGACTCATTTATAAATCAGTTTTGAGTTATTTCCCAGTGCGTTGTCTTGTATGTTGATTCACTATGATGATCTGATCACAGCAGTTGGTGCAACATCCAGGCCCCTCTGAGTCTGTCAGGGTTCAAAATCAGATTTATCACCTTTGATTTGGTGTCAGATAAAGTAATAAGAATTACACTAACGCTGTGTCTAAGCCAGTAACTGGATGGGCCATATTTGATGTAATTTGTGTTAATTTGTCCATTTGAACAGTAACTGAGTCAGAAATCAGACTTCAAAATGCTGTTCTCAATTTAAAGAATGTACAGTGTATGGTAGCTAGGTCTGACATTGAGGATTTTAGAGGGGATCTCATTTTTTTTTAAGATGGTGCATTATAGAGTAAATAATTTTGTTCTTTTTTCAAATTTATTTGATCTTATATGACTTAATGTCTGTACTGGATCTGAAAACCTCCTTGTCCTGTAACAGATATCTTAACTTTATTATATATCTCTAGGATTAGCTAAAACCACATGTATTAAAAGTAATATGTTTTAAACCATTTTATTCTTAGATTTAGTGCTTAGATTTTTACCAAGGCCCAATCCCCTCTCATTTTTCCTCCTACTCCTTGTTTTCAAGTGTCATCTTGCCCCTTGGGACTGAGTTACAAAGGCTAGTGGTTGAAATCTTCCCCCTTGCTTCTGCATCCATTTTATCAATGATTCACAAGGGATTCTGAGAAATTTCTCCTAATGCACAATTTGAAGTGAGACTCTGAATCCCTCAGTTTGGAGGGCCATTTAGCTCTAAGACCTCACCCTAGCCCTCTATCAGAGACCCAACCCCTACTCATGAACACAGTTGTCAGTGTGTGCTGGGAGGTCAATGGTGTTTCCATTGAGATAAGGAATTACATAAACTGAGATGCTCAGTTTATGTTTTCTCTTTACTGTACTTCCTCTCACGAAAGGTGAGTGTGAAATTCTCTCTTAATGCTGAGTGACATGAAACTGTACATATATGTGATAATCTAAAAATGTTATTAAAGTGAGTTGAATCATTCAAGATTTATTTGGCTGAATTAGAATTATAACCTGGTTGGTCTTAGAATGAAAAATATGATTAAAAGGTCCAGAATGCAAACAGACAAAATCTTTGCATGAAGTAAAGTTTATTAATCAAAAATAAATCAAAAAGTCAAAAGATGTTATTTCAGAAAATGAAAAGACAGGTTGGGGAAAATGAAGGGAAAAAAGAAATACAAAATAAAATGGTAAAAAGAGCTGGGAAAAGTTAAAGAGTAGGGCTAATTTTGTTGGAGCGCTTGGCACAGGACAAGGTGCTTTTTATAGCCTGCCATGCTCGTCTGAAGAAGATGCGTACTCTCTTCAACCTCTTGCATTCTGAGCCTTTATATTTGAAATAAAAGTAGAATTTTTAAACTGGTGTCCATGGAGTGGATGTATGTAAACTCTGATTATTGATGTGGTGCTTTGATGCTACTCACCAGCTGGGGTGTTCTCCACTTTGACTGCCTCTGTAATAGATTCCGCTACTCCACCCAGATCCTCTCTTACATCTACAATTTATTTTTCCCAAAAATCAATACAAATGCAATTACATAATAAAGTACAGGCACATATTTAAAGTGAACAAACATCATGTCCTACTGTGTGTTCTTAATGAAAAGCTAGATTTATGCAAGAAAGTACATCTGCACCTTCTACATGGGCGCTGTGGTCCAAAGAGCAAATCTCTTCCGTTGACTCTGTGATCATAAAGTGTTCAGCAGTTCTGCTCTGGATGGTATGAACCTCCTTACAGTCCTCCTGTTTCTTGGGTGAGAAATGAGAAATAATCAGTGATGAATTGTAAAGGAAATGAATCATCCATTGACCACCCCTGGGCAGTGGAAACTCCACTAATGGACAGCATATTTTGGACTACCATCTGTATAAGTCAGGAAAGTGTGAAGGCTAAATAAATAAAACTGTGGATGCAGTCTATATAAATCATTAAAATTATAGTATAAAATGATGTAGACACTTACACTTTCTCCCAGTTTGGCCGAGTAATGCTGCTTAAACCCAGCAATGGTAGCAGGGTCTCTATGACTCTTGTGTCTTCTGGTAATGATATTAGTAATGAAGTTGTCCCTTGGCATCTAGAAAGGACAGAAGAAAGCTCTATTGTATTGAACGATAATAAAGCCATTTTATTTCTTTTAAAAAGTGAACAGTTTGTATGTGTTTTTTGACAACTAAAAAAAAAATTAATTAAAATTAAAGATTTATTCCTAAGAAGTAATTGAATTTGAACTGAAAATTAGGCTTTGATTACAACACAATTTTCTATAAAACAAGGCTTATTTTACATGCATTTGTGCACAGGATTACTTTTGTAGCCTAGTTTCATAACTCTATGGAAATGAGAAATCAAAGCTTATAGATTTTATTGTTTTATATAGTTATATAACAGAACAAATGGCCACCCGTAGCTCAATTTCTTCTACAAATGTTAATACATGTGAAACAAAGTTTGCCTGTTGTCCGACAGTGCATAATGGCCACACTCGTGGTCTTACAGAGGCTTTTCTAAAACAAGCGCAGAAGTCACTTTCCCTTGTCTCAGTCAACGTATTTCATCTAATGGAGTTCAGTTACGCGAATATTTTCAGCTACTTCCCCTTTTATTCATCAACGTTTCCTTTTAGTTAGTTCATTCTCTACTCACTTATGCCGCATTTTAAAATATTTGTGCGGTCCGTTAAATTAAACAGCTGAGACGTTCCGAGTGCCGCAGGTCCCACAAACTCCCTTGACGTAGACAGACGTTTATTAGACGAACACGAATAACGAACACAGTGGCGCTCACACGAAACAGGCAAGATGAACATGAGCAACATTGAACACAGCTTACAAACCATAAAATGCACCACGTACGTGAACATTAGCGAGAACACAGACCGACAGGGGGATAAACACACACAGACATTAGGAGAATAACCCGCTGCAGGTGTGTGTGACTACATAGTCGTGGTTTCACACAAGACCATGAACTCCCACTGCAGGCGGCGGGCCGTACCACGTGACTAGTGGGGCGGGGAGCTCACTATCAGCCCACTAATTAGTTCTCCGTTCAGTCAAAAGTTCTCTATCATTAAAATGTGTGTTCTCATTTTAAATTCGCATATTGGCTACTTGTTTATAATACGATTCCGTTATCAAATATTTAGTATCTGCCTTTGTAGATAAAACTAAATTCTACTTACGTTTTGTTTTCGTTTCTCAGTACCTCTTATGCGTGAAGAATTGTTTGTAGTCTCTGTTGATGTTTTGTCTAAAATGATCGTCATCGGCAAATCCACTCAATAAACTGATCAGAAATAGAATGACACACATTATGACATAATGGAGGGCTAAATTCTGTTCAGTGGCTGTTTAGAACAACGAAAAAAGTGCAGCTGAAATGACATTATAGTCTCATATCAGAAATCACACTATCACATTTTAAAATCATTTCCTCTTTATGCTATCATTTTGTCATCAGGCTCAGATTAAAAAATCTAAATAAATAAAGTAAATATAACCTATACATGTAAACTATATATTAATTAATTAGTAATCATTCCACATAGGTACAATTCACTCACTCTGTATTTGTTATAATCCAAAGTCATTTGAACACTCATTAAGGATCAAAATGCAACCTAAACAACAACTATAATAATAAATTCTTAAGAAATTATACAATTTTAACTGAAAATTAGGCTTATTGATCACAATACAATGTTCAACAAAACGGCTTATCTTTACTCTGGTGTTTCAGTACCAAGGCTACGCAGTTATGCAAACACTTTCTTGCATAATATATGCTTATATTATGAAATTGAGCAACTAGACAAACAGAATTAAATGCTCTGTTCATTACTGATTCAAATGGTTTATTATTTTTAAAAAATATATTTTTTTAAAGTGCAGGATTGTAGCCCCAAAATAACCTGCACATGGTTTTACAGGGGTTATTCCAATATGTGCTTTATAACACAACGTTTTGATCACATCTTCACAAAGGTTAATTACTACTGAAAAGAAATAAGGTTAGCATACATTTTTTAATTTTCTTATAGCCTATAAAGAACACCCAACCAAACAACCTAGCTACAAAGAGACAAGGATAAAAACGTCATTACATGTATTATATAGGCATACAGATTTGAAATTAATGTGGTAAATGCAGTGGACAGCATGGAGTCTAGAATTCATCATCTGTTGAAGCATCTGTGGTGACATCCTCATATGGCTCTTCAGTGTCTTCATCAGTTTCACCATAACCTGCCACCATTAGGTGGTGTGTTTCTTTCACAGCTACCAGGTCTGTCTTCAGCTCCTCAAGCTTTGGGAATACAACACTGTGCAGGCCACAGTAAGCTTGAGCAGAAATTCCTGAAGGGTAGTTAAAAAAAAAAAAAATCAAACTGTGTAATAAAAGCACCATTAAAAATCACCACAACACAATCTACAATCTAACAACCAAACATCACACCCTATCAAAAATAAACACAATCACATTCTGAATGCAAGATTATATATAATCAGGTCATAAACACAACATGAATAATTAACTGATCATATTAATAGGGCTTTGAAAAGTAGGATCCAGTGTAGAGTCACGTATGAATGCTGGGAAACAAAGTATCTATCAGTATGGCCCTTTGTAGGAAAGATCATCTGTAAAACAGTTCAAGAACGTATATTGTCGTGTCCGTTGATGCAGGAAAGAAGAGAAGGGAACCAGTGTGTTACCCTGTGGCCTTTTATTAATGCAGAGCTCTGGAGATGTCACTTCACAACGCAGTGCGAGTGAGATCTAAAGCATAACTTTGCAGCAGACAGACTTATAGTTTTGCTGGCCTTGCACCACTTCTGCTTTTGTGTTTTTCCATCTCAGCCGTCACCTCTGTTTGACCGTCTCCTACACATGTCTTCTTGTGTAATCACACATATGCATGTCTAGGGCATTTCCTTTTATGTCTGGACATACAGTAATTATTTTATTAATTCAAGCATTAGTCCTATTCCATTCTGCGCATTATTCTCTATTAGTGTAAGCTTAGCATTCATTTAATTTATGAAACCCCACAATATGTAAGGCAGACTTGAACCCAGGTCAGCTAAGTGATGACACCAATAGCCTACTGGGTGAGCAACCACACTCTATCAAAGGTTGGGCCCCTGTGCAAAACAGTTAGATCTTGGATCAAGTAAAACAAAATGAAAAAAACTAAACACCATGCCAAGCATGGAAAAAGGAAGAACAAAGGACGTCACGGGAAGAAATGGCAACCCCGATGCACTGAGGAAAACCAAACTAAAATTTCCCAAACAAGACCAGAAAACAGGGAAGAATTTGAATGGCTAAGGGAAGCCTTGGGAGAGAGACAGACTAGAGAGGGAAAACTGGAGAGGGGAGGTATAAAAACACAAACACCCTCACAGATAAGAAGTGAGGTGTAGCAGGAAGGCTCACAGACCTCAATACCTGAAGTTACCAGCTAGGAGCTTGGCTCAAATATTTAACAAACACCCAGCACTGAATGACTGGGTCACGGGGCTTTTATTAGGTCTAACCCAGCTGTTGGGTGTTAAACCTGATTAGTGGTGTGGTTGACTTGAGGCCTCCCTCTGGTGGCCGGAGGGGGATTTGGCCTGGTGCCAACCCTTACAGTATCCTATATGAAGTGAACTGCATTAAGAAATTAATTGTTGATGTCACTTACTATTATTATTGTTAGTAGTAGTAGTATTTAGTGGGGAATCATTTTATGGTGTTGATTGGAGAATACTATTAAATAAATTAATCTTACCATCATTAGTAGTTGATGAAATTAATAACTTATAACCATCTGGAGATGTCATTGTTGTAGTAGGTTTAGTTGAAGCTGTTGGACTTGATGTGTCAGTGTCCACTGGAGTAAGAGTTACAGGTTTATATGGAGCCTCTGCAAGAATAGAAAAGTGTGGTCAGTTCTAAGTATGAACTCTGTTTGTGTACTGTTCACTCTCACTGGAGATCACTTCCCATGTTTTTCTGTTTGTGTTGTATTTATACCAGGTGAAGCTCTCAGGTCTGGTGTGTATATCAGTGCAGGAACAGGGCAGCAGTACTGGATCTCCTGCGTATACAGTGATCTCTGTGATCCTGTGATGTTCCAGTGTACAGCCTTCAGCTACACCAGTTGAAGTCCTTCACTATCAATGTCTTCAGCACATGTGTGTTTCAAATTAAAAATTCAACATTGATTTTCTTTTTGACATGGCTTAACTATCTCAAGCACGCAGTGAATTGCTTTAAGCACATTATTATATGCAGAAAGCCTAATTATCTTTTACATACTTGTAAGTTACACTATACTGTTACTTCCTTTATCTAGTAGAGGGATTGTTGAGAGTAAGATTTACTCCATCACAGTATAACGATTGCTTACTTTGCTCTATTATACTCTAGCCTGAGTGCTGCAGCTGATATGCATGAGATTTAACTGCACCGCAATAATACATTGATTTCAAGATTTATGACTGATGGCAGTCTAAAAAGCAAATCGTAATTGTTCAAATTCTACCTTATATATTCAGATAACATGGAGTGTTATACGTTATCAGAAATATATGAGATGTCGTCTCTAACTGGACTCCTACTAGATGTTTTCAGTGTTTCTTAACAAAGTAGCTACTGTGTAGATATTTGATGATCTACAGAAGTAGAGGGAAAGTCACACTCACCATCAGCAGCAAGGAGCAGATAAACACACACCTGCATTCTTACTGAGTTCCACACACTGCACATGGCTACAGCAGGACTGCTGATACACACCGTACACACTCTTCAATACAGTCTACTGAATGTTCTGACAACTACAGTTATAGTGGAGATGAAGTGTATTCAAATGAAGCTCTGACAAACTTCTATCCCCAACACACACAACAAATATAGGGAGGCAGTAGGGTTTTATAAGTTTTTAAAAGTCATTTGGTGTTTTCTCTTTCTTCCTTAACAGTCTCACATTATAGGTGAGAATGTCATCATTGGCTCAGTTCATTGTCACAGAGATGTGGCGGCCCAGTGGGAGAGACCCAAAATGACTCCCTAAGTGCTGTTAGTTCAGTCCAGCACACCTGCCCTTTTGTACATGCATCATTTATGAACGTATTTAAACCCATCTGTTACTGGAGTGGTTGTCGGTCTTTGTTTGTGCTCAGGTTGGCGTTAATGGTCATTTAATAAATGCATGTCTTCGTCAAGAGACGTCTGTGCTTCCTGCTCCTTGCCTTGTGGCACTTGGGCTGTCACAACAAACAAAATATTTGTATTTTCTTATACCTGCGTGCGGGGGGTGGCATAACGTGAATAAGTGAATAAATCATATAAAAGCAGACGTTGTGTTCACTTTGTTTTCAGTAGGCTACACCAAAAGTGAGGAGGAGGCCTTCAGTATTCTGAGGAGTTCCCTTCAGTATTCTGAGAAGAGTCTCATATATAGTCAGGGCCATTGGACCTGGACTTCACCGTCTCTCACACCAATCTTATTCCCACTTCCTAAAAAAAGAGAGAAGCCTGAAGCCAAGGGATTAGTTAAGATGAGGCAAAAGTAAAAATAATGTATATGTAACATGATACAACCGTCCCTGATCTGTGCTGAGACCGTCCCCAGGGTTGGGGTCAGTTGCAACATCTGACTTCTTCTATTCAACTAAATAAGTGGATGTCATGTGTAATCATTTTTAAATGGCATGACTAATTAGAAGACAGATGTAAGCTTTATATGTAAAGAAGTGGTTGGTCTAGTCCAAAGAGTCTCTGAGTAACTGAGAGAAAAAAGTGTTGCACTCATCTCATTCTACCTGTACATGCAATGACAAGAAATGACGAGAAACACTATTCATTAGGAAAAGTCCTTGAAGTCCACAGGTAAGAGTGCTTATGTTTATTATGATAAGTAAAACTTTTCTTCAGATAAGTTGAACCAAACGCACTTTGACCATTGCTGGGGGGAAGGGGAGGATTTTCTGAAGAGCTAAGAGACTTTAAAAGTATTACCTCTGAACTTACATCTGCAAAGTATTACATCTGAACTTGCATCAAGTTGATCTAATAAAGACATTTTTACCACAACATAGGCCAACAACTTAAGCTCATTTCACACCATAAGCAGTGCATCGAGCACTAAAATCAAAGCTAAAACGACTAAGTTGACAGTCTATAGACTACTAACTAAATGTCTACAACGACAGACTGAATTGTCCGAACAAAGTTAAAGCGGCAGTATGTTCCAGGTGACTATGTTGTCCTCTACACTCTGTCAGAAACCTTGGCCTCACCACGCAGAAACAGTGCCATCTGGAGGACTAAAAGAGAATTTCATTTTGATGGACTATTAATCTAACAATGCTTAATACATGTTTAAACATAGTTTATAAACAGTATATAAACAAAAGAGGAACTATCAAAACAGTACTTTACCAGAGAAGGTAAAAATGTTAATAATTATAATACTCCTCAGGAACTGCAATGTCTCATTTATAGCTTTACAATGTAATGTAACTGAACTTTAAATTTCAATAAAAATTAATTGAACAGTTGTTCATCTATACAGTGCAGGCTATACAATCTCCACAGATAGTTTGATGGTTATTCGCAACATCTATTCACCTATCCTATCTATACTATAATTCCTTGCTTTTAGTTGATAAGTGTGGCAGGAACTGATGCTGAGGTAAAATGGATGATAAATTCTTAATTTCAGGAGGCGTAGTGATACTACAACAGCTTGTTTATGTTGTTTGTATCTTTGGTCCTCTTGGTACAGTAGACCACAGCCACGATGATGTGGTGGAAGATCACGGTGACCAAAGCAAAGAGGATGTAGGGCAGAGTCTGAGGAGAGACTGTAACAACAGTGAGGAGTGAGGGGTGGTGCAGCACAAAGACCACTCTGAATGTTGAAAATGAAGATGAAATAATCCTTTTACTCATTTAGGAGACAGTTGTCCCTGAGCCATATTGCACACATTATCTCTAGTCGTTATTTAAAAGCTATGCTATGTTTAAAAAGTTATACTTTTTATGGGCATTTTTAAACATACAAGCCCACTGATATATATCATGTAATGTTTTACGTTGTACATTGAGCCTGATGTATCTGTTTTGAGCTCCTTTATGATTGCATAAGTACAGCCCGCCATCCTCCTTGGTCAGGTGTGATATGAGTAGAGAGAGATTTCTTAGAGAGTGTGCAGTACAGGTGAATTCTGTTTCTGTACTGTTCACTCTCAATCCACGTGTTTCTGGTTGAATTGTGCATGGCACAGTGTAACCTCTCAGGTCTGGTGTGTGGGTCAGTGCAGGAGCAGGGCAGCAGGACCGAGTCAGGAGCAGGGCTGCAGGACCGAGTAAGCAGTGACGTTCTCCATCTCCACGTTCCCTGCCAGACTGCAGAGTGAACCACCACAGACACCCTCCATAAGCTCATGTAGACCCAACAGGAGGCCATGCTTGTTTGGGGTAGGTTTGTGATATGAGGAGAGAGAGATTTCCTGGAGCATGAACAGTACCCAGCTGAACTCTGTTTCTGTGCTGTTCACTTTGAATGGAGATCATTTCCACACCAGTGACTGGGATGTATATTTATTTACAGATAGACACGGAATGATAACGGCACTCACAAGCATTACAAATGTCAATACAAACATGAAACAGTTGACAGTAAACAAACATGAACACAGTTAACAATATCGAAAACATGTAACATTACCACGAAACATCAACACGTTACATCCACACGCTACGTCAGCAATAACCAACACCTTGCACTCTTTGCCACAGGTTTATATACATTTAGACAGATGAGGTGCAGGTGTGTGCATGTGTGGTTACAAATAGAACAGCCGTCCCACTGTACGCTGCAGGCCCAACCACATGACTCGGGGAAGGCGAGTGTTCCCTGACAGCAGTTGGTTAACTGAACCAAATAATTCTAATGTATTCTCATAAACCCGATTGCATCATGTATTTTTAAAGCTTAGCTCATTTTGGACGGTTTAACACACTACTTAAAGTGATACATCACAGTCACATGTAATCAGCTCTTTCCAAATACTATTGCCAAAGTCTGTCTGTCTGTCTATCTATCTATCTATCTATCTATCTATCTATCTATCTATCTATCTATCTATCTATCTATCTATCTATCGTTTCACTGACAGTGTTGCCATCCTGTACCTTGTATATACGGGGTCCTTTTTATTAGCACTTTGAATTGCTATTGTGTATGAAAGGTGTTGTACCAAATTACATTGTCTTGCTTTTCATAAGTGACGTGTGTTTGACCAAAGGGGAAGTGTTATCTAGATACTTCTAATAAACATTTATTCTGGAAATTTGAAGCACTTGTGCACTTGAAGATTCTTGGGAAGCAGCTGCAAGGTACTGTAAAGATGTCAAGTGGATATCTACAGAAAAATATACAACTTCTTAAGCACTTTGCTTGCACAGCTAATAAAGGGTCACTGTCTGAAATTTCTCTGTATCTCTCTCTCTCTCTCTCTCTCTCTCTCTCTCTCTCTATATATATATATATATATATATATATATATATATATATATATATATATATATATGTCACTACAGTTAGTAAACTAACAAACAGGCATGCCCTTAAAGACTGAGGTAAATGACCCGTTGAATAATAATAATAATATTAATAATAACTGGTACTGTAGCCTGCTCTAGATGTGCTTCATAAAACCTTATTAACAAAGACAATAAAATAACTAGAACAAAAAGATCTATTTTTATCACCTCTTCCTCCTCATGCATTATTACAGTAGTGGTCTATTTTATCTTTTGCAAGAGATGTATTCATCTGTATATTGGAGGAACCAAGAGAATGTTTGCTGATTGTTTTGTTGAACACCTTTGGACCATCAGAATTAAGGATTTGTCATTTCCAGTGGCAAGACATTTTAATGCTGATGGATATTGCAATAATTTAGATAATTTGATGAAAAACATCCCACCTACACTTTCAGAGATGTAGAAACCCATGAAACAGTGTCATGTCTTATAGCCTAAACTAATTCTACAGTCATAGCTATGGAGCAGGTTTACATATAGACAGGTAACTCAGTACACAGTCTAAACTCATTTTAGTGCCTCACCTCTATAAAGGTGTAATGTGTCATTTTAAGCAGGTAAAAATAGAAACCACACTCATCTGGCTTTTGCTCTTTATTTTTAAAACAGAAATAAATTCTCACAGTGAAGTAATGGCTACAGTCAACAATAAAGCACTTGACATAAAATGATATGCACATTTATGTAACGATGGAGGCTAGGCAGGACGCACGAATGAGTCGACAAAAGTTACGTTTATTAACACCAGACAACAGACAATGTAGCACATAGGCTAATACATGGTCAATCACCGACAACATCCACTACTAAACAGGAGAGTTATACTCACGCACAGTAATGACACAAAATGAGGAGCAGCTGTGAAACACAGAGAGGGCGTGGCCATATGAACGAACACGCGTGCGCACACACATACACACACACACACACACACACACACACCCAGACACAGAGAAAGACGTCTGGGAGGAGGTGCGGTACCGTGAACATCTACACATCATTTTTTATTTCATTAAAGCCAAAAGCACTACTACTAATAAATTACATGCAAAAACGCTAATAATTCACAGAAGTATTCAAATCATGTTTCAGCGAATTAACCCCTAATGAGGCATTTACAGTGAAGAAACAAATAAAATACATGCTATTTACTGGCTACCATACATGTTTTTGTATGTTTATTTTTTGTCCATTTGCTTGATTGGATTTGTTTGTGTGTGTGTGTGTGTGCATGTGTGCTTAATTTGAATTTAATTTGATGCTGGCATATTCTGTATAATCTGCATTATCCATTGGAGTGGATGCTGGTTTGGTTTTCTGACTGTGTATTACAGTGGAGTAAGTGACATCATCCTGTAGGAATAACACATTAACAATTGTTATAACACACACACACACACACACACACACACACACACACACACACACACATTTACAAAACACACAAATGCACAATTCAAATGCACCAATTACCTTTATGCACCTGTGACCATCATGCAAAAGGCAACAACAATATGCTATATGTGGTGTGAAATCACTGGTACATGTCCAGAAGACCCGTTTTCATATGAATGCAGTGATAAGAGCTGTGCTCCATAAGGACACAGGTGAAGTGAAACACAGGTAGAATTTAATGGTAAATAATCCTTGTCCAAAGGAGAACAATATAACCAGCCTTAATGCCTACAGGTCTGAAGCTTTAACATCAGTAGTCATGAAATGCTTCGAGAAGCTGGTTTTGTTTTACGTCAAGTCTATCACTCTCACCTCCTTGGACTGATATAGTTTGCATACAGAGCAATCTGCACTATGCACAGTCACAATCAACGCTATGTCTGTACTCATCTGGACCTTCTAGGATCCTATAACAGAGTCATGTTTGTAGACTTCAGCTCTGCTTTCAACACAACTGAGAGTGGAACCCTGTATCTGTCAGGGCATTTTCATCTACCTGTCAGATAGAAAGTAGCTTGTGTGCCTGGAACCTTATCTGTCAGAGCCCCTATCCATCAGCACTGGGGTTCCTCAAGGCTGGACACTCTCAGCCCTCCTCTTCTCCTGCTACACCAACA
Organism: Electrophorus electricus; assembly: GCF_041902795.1. Taxonomy (NCBI): domain Eukaryota; kingdom Metazoa; phylum Chordata; class Actinopteri; order Gymnotiformes; family Gymnotidae; genus Electrophorus; species Electrophorus electricus. Next base: position 7,577,280 of record NC_137498.1, read on the forward strand.
AGTGCATCTCCAGCTATCATCAAGCAAATGACCCTAACAGGACTCGTTAGCAACACTGACGGGACTGCTAGTGGAGTCAAGTGGCTCGTCTGGCTTTGTGGTGCACTGAACACAACTTGGAGGTCAACATGCAAAAAGCAGTAGAGATGGATGATACATTTCTGAAATAAGACAACTGTCCATCTCCCTTTGTAACTCAGTACAGTAAGTGATGTGGAGTCTGAGCTTTCTACACACCACCATCTCCACTGATTTCAAACTGGAAATCACAACAGCCATCATAAAAAACAGTCATCAGTGTATCAGGAGCTCTTTATATTAGAAACTCAACATGGACCCCACACAACTAGGGAAACCCACACACTATCTGTATAAAACCCTCTGCTCAGGTATTTGGTACTGCTTCAACAAAACCTGAACTTCACAACCTGTGTTTTCCCAAAGATGGTTTAACTTAAAAAAAAAAAAAAACATGAAAAAAGTGCTGTATGTGATGTGTGTAATGTATGTAATGTATGTGATATGTGATCCCTTATTTGAACTGTATGGTACTAATTGCATTGTATCATCTGAACCCCCCCCCCCCCCAGTATCCAGTATTCAGATACAAAGTAGCACTCACTTGAACAGGTGAACAAAGCACAGCAGAACAATCCTGTAAACACACACACACACACACCATGGAAGATTTGACCTTGAAGGACGTGTGCCAGTAATGATGTGGAGGTTGTTTTTCTTATGTTACAGTGGATGGTATGTGAGCATTCACCTGTGTCTCCTGCTCTCTCTTCTCTTCTGTTTGCCCCTTTCTTAGCCTCTTTTGTCCATGTCTCTGGACTACATTAGAAAACCAGACAGTGTGACCCACAACTTGTATGCATGCATGCGTGTGTGTGTGTGTGTGTGTGTGTGTGTGTGTGTACCTTTGTATCTCCAGCACAAGACCCCCACGAGACCCAGCAGCAGGAGGAGGACAGCTCCCACAGCAGTAGTCATGAGGATATATAATAGATCACCAGCAGGGTTTTGGACATCTGAAGGCAAACGTTATACAAATGTTATGTGTATTTGTGTGCGTGTTAGTGTTTGTGTTTTTACACAGCATGCATTTTAATTGCTTTTTAAGATATTAGGAGACCATGTTGATATGCAGTAAATGCATGTTACCGTCAGTCAGAGTCTTTGCACTGTCAGTAGTGGAAGCGTCAGCTGGAGCCTTTGCACTTGTTTTGCCATCAAATCTTGATGTAAATTCTGTTGTTGAGATTCCTGGAGAGGGAGATGTGTTTGTTAGCATAAGATGGTGTACTGCTTTAGTACTACTTGTGTTTGCAAGTTTGGCTACAGTACTGACCCATTATAAATGTGTATAGGAACATTCAGGATGGTTTACATTCGTGACACTAGTAGACTGCACCTGAGTGGGGGGCAGGTGAACAAGCTCATCAGTGCATGTTTAAAAGTTTATTTAAAAACTAATTTTATAATGAATTTTATAATGAAGACTTTCCAAGTAATGATGTTTTATTAGAGTCAGCACTAATGCAATGGAATTATCCCTCTTGAGCATCGTGATACAGCCACAAAATAAATCAAATTATGTCAAAATAAAATCACCAATGAAGTATTAAAAGTATTTAAAATATATATTTTAAATTTGTTGTGTATGTTGACCAAAAGCTGTCAATTTGGGTGTATAGCCTGTAATTAGACTTCTGTGGTTGGGAAATACAGTTTATTATTTTATTGACAGTGTCATAGTCAGGACACATGAAGAAAAATGCCATTTTCAGGTAAAATGTGTCTTTGGACAATTGGGAAAACATCTAGTACTAGGTAAGGAGTCAAAAACAGATCACTTCTATTATTTTGGGTAAAGCCTTTGTCAAACTAGTGTGACTGAGAAACAGTTTTATGCTGGTATTTTCTTAGGAGACATGATTTTGGACTCATGAAAGTTTATAAAAAAATATAACATTTTTAGGTAAAACATTTGGACAACTGGGAGCACATCTTGTACAAGGTGATAAGTCAAAAACAGTGGATTTCTGTCATTTTGTGAAGTATTGTGAAGTAAAACATTTTACATCAAAATTGTATGTCCTGACTATGACAATATCAAAGTGCCAGTGCAAAACAGTATTTCCCCAACCACAGTAGTTTGAGGTTTCAGTTCACACGGTTCCTACTTACTGTTTGTGGATGGTCATAGTTAGGACACATGACTATTTAATCAAAATGTCAATGAGGTAAAATAGATAAAATAGTTATTTGGACAACTGAACACATCTAGTACTAAGCAATGAATCAAAAACAGGACATTTCTGTCACTTTGGGTGTATAAGATGTATGTGCCTGGGAAACAATTTTACACTGGCAGTTTATTGATACTGTCATAGTCCAACTATACACTTTATAAATAACATGAAAGACAAAATGAAGGTCAGTGACATTATGGATTGTTTCCAGAAGATTAAGTCATAATTTAAATCCCAGTCAAGTATTTTTAAAGTACAAGACCACTTTAACCACAAATACACCCCTATAAAAATGGATGAAATGTATATTTACCCTGGACTTGTTTTAGCTGTCCTTTTGCAAACAAACACCTACCAAGCCACATCAGTGAGAAAACACCACTCCAGTGATCTGTAGCATTCATACTATGTCCAGTATATCAGCCTTTGATGGTCTAAGAGTGCTCTTTAGGTGTAACAGGTGCTACAGGTATAATGTAACACTAGTTTGCTAAAGTTCAGTTTATTTATGAGATTATCAAGGCACTAAGAATACGGATCTAAGTTACTTATCTTTACAAGTGAGTTTGATGTATAGTTGTTCATATTCCTTATGCATACAATCGTAATCTCCCTCATCTTCATCCGTCAGGTGTGATATGAGTAGAGAGAGATTTCCTGGAGCGTGAGCAGTACCTAGCTGAACTCTGTTTCTGTACTGTTCACTCTCACTGGAGATCACATCCCATGTTTTTCTTTTTGGGTGGTATTTCTTCCAGGTGATACTCTCAGGTTTGGCAAGCAAGTCTATGCAACTGCAGGGTAGCAGTACTGAGTCTCCTGTGTGTGCAGTGATGTGTTTTGTCTCACTGTTGTGTTCCAATACGCAACCTGTAGAAACACACCCCACTGTCAGACTCCACCACATTTGCTTGTTAGATTAATAAATATTTACTTTAATATTATATGATTTTTAGCATTGTTCTAATGACATTCACTATCCTTATAACAATGATAGTTATAACTGAGCAATTTGGTTGCTCCATTTAGGTAACAATTTGAGCTTTGTTTGTTAATGCAGTTCACTTCATATAGGATACTGTAAGGGTTGGCACCAGGCCAAGGCCCCTCCCACCACCAGAGGGAGGCGAGTCAACCACATCACTAATCAGGTTTAACACCCAACAGCTGGGTTAGACCTAATAAAAGCCCAGTGACCCAGTCACTCAGTGCTGGGTGTTTGCTAAACATTTGAGCTGAGCGCCGAGCTGGTAACTTCAGGTATTGAGGTCTGTGAGCCTTCCTGCTACACCTCACTTCTTATCTGTGAGGGTGTTTGTGTTTTTACACCTCCCCTCTCCAGTTTTCCCTCTCGAGTCTGTCTCTCTCCCAAGGCTTCCCTTAGCCATTCAAGTTGTTCCCTGTTTTCTGGTCTTGTTTGGGAAAGTTTAGTTTGGTTTTCCTCAGTGCATCGGGGTTGCCATTTCTTCCCGTTACGTCCTTTATGCTCCCTTTTTCCACGCTCGGCATGGTGTTTAGTTTTTCTCCTTTTGTTTTACCTGATCCTAGATCTAACTCTTCTGCACAGGGATTCACCCTTGTTAGTGTGGTTGCTCACCCAGTAGGCTAGTGGTGTCATCACTTAGCTGTCCTGGGTTCGGTCTCTTGTTACAGATACATTCTTGAACTGCTTTACAGATGATCTTTCCTAGAAAGAGCCATACTCATAGATAATTTATAAATGCTTCCCAGCATTCATACCTGATTCTACACTAGATCCTACTTTTCAAAGCCCTATTAATATGATCAGTTAATTATTCATGTTGTGTTTACAGCTTGTTTGTTTATTTTTGATGAGGTGTGATGTTTGGTTGTTAGATTGTAGATTGTGTTGTGGTGTTTTTTCATGGTGCTTTTATTACCCAGTTTGATTTATTTATTTTTTTAACTACCCTTCAGGAATTTCTGCTCAAGCTTACCGTGGCCTGCACAGTGTTGTATTCCCAAAGCTTGAGGAGCTGAAGACAGAGCTGGTAGCTGTGAAAGAAACACACCACCTAATGGTGGCAGGTTATGGTGAGACTGATGAAGACACTGAAGACCATATGAGGATGTCACCACAGATACTTCAACAGATGATGAATTCTAGACTCCATCCTGTCCACTGCATTTACCACATTAATTTCAAATCTGTATGCCTATATAATACATGTAATGACATTTTTATCCTTGTCTCTTTGTAGCTAGGTTGTTTGGTTGGGTGTTCTTTATAGGCTATAAGAAAATTATAAAAATGTATGCTAACCTTATTCCTTTTCAGCAGTAAGTAACCTTTGTGAAGAGGCGATCAAAACATTCTGTTATAAAACACATATTGGAATAGCCCCTGTAAAACCACATGCAGGTTATTTTGGGGCTACAATTCTGCACTTTTAAAAAATATATATTAAAAAAATAATATGCAAGAAAGTGTTTGTATAACTGCATAGCCTTAATACTAAAACACCAGAGTAAAGATAAGCTGTTTTGTTGAACATTGTATTGTGATCAATAAGCCTAATTTTCAGTTAAAATTATATAATTTCTTAAGAATGTATTATTGTTGTTGTTTAGGTTGCATTTTGATCCTTAATGAGTGTTCAAATAACTTTGGATTATAAGGAACACAGAGCGAGTGAATTGTACCTACATGGAAGGATTACTAATTAATTAATATATAGTTTACATGTATAGGTTATATTTACTTTATTTATTGAGATTTTTTTAATCTGAGCCAGATAACAAAATGATAGCATAAAGAGGAGGAAATGATTTTAAAATGTGATTTATAATATGAGACTATAATGTCACTTCAGCTGCACTTCTGTCATTGTTCTAAACAACCACTGAACAGAATTTAGCGCTCGATTATGTCATAATGTGTGTCATTCTATTTTTGACCCCAGATCAGTTTATTGGGTGGATTTGCCAATGACGATCATTTTAGACAAAACATCAACAGAGACTACAAACAATTCTTCACGCATAAGAGGTACTGAGGAACGAAAACAAAATGTAAGTAGAATTTAGTTTTATCTACAAAAGCGGATACTAAATATTTGATAACGGAATCGTATTATAAACAAGTAGCCAATATGCGAATTTAAAATGAGAACACACATTTTAATGTTGGAGAACTTTTGACTGAACGGAGAACTAATTAGCGGGCTGATGGTGAGCTCCCCGCCCCACTAGTCACGTGGTACGGCCCGCCGCCTGCAGTGGGAGTTCATGGTCTTGTGTGAAACCACGACTATGTAGTCACACACACCTGCAGCGGGTTATTCTCCTAATGTCTGTGTGTGTTTAAACCCCGGTTGGTGTGTGCGTCCCTGTCGGTCTGTGTTCGCTAATGTTCACGTACGTGGTGCACTTTATGTTTGTAAGCTGTGTTCAACGTTGCTCATGTTCATCTTGCCTGTTTCGTGTGAGCGCCACTGTGTTCGTTATTCGTGTTCGTCTAATAAACATCTGTCTACGTCAAGCGAGTTTGTTTAATTTAACGGACCGCATAAGTATTTTATAAATGCGGAATAAGTGAATAGAGAATGAACTAAATAAATGGGACGTAGCTGAAAATATTCTGGTAACCGAACTCCATTAGATGAAATACGTTGACTGAGACAAGGGAAAGTGACTTATGGGCTTGTTTTAGAAAAACCTCTGCAAGACCACGAGTGTGGCCATTATGCACTGTCGCACAACAGACAACCTTTGTTTCACATTTATTAACATTTGTAGAAGAAATTGAGCTACGGGTGGCCATTTGTTCTGTTACATAATAACTGTATATACATATTTAAAGTATACAGGCTCTGATTTTTCATTTCCATATAGAGATATGAAACTGGGGTACAAAGGTAATCCTGTGCACAAATGCATGTAAAATAAGCCTTGTTTTATAGAAAATGGTGTTGTAATCAAAGCCTAATTTTCATTTCAAATTCAATTACTTCTTAGGAATAAATCTTTAATTCTTAAAAATTAAAGTTTTTTTTTTAATGTCCAAAAACATGCAAACTTTTTAAAAGAAAGTAAACAGCTTTATTATCGTTCAGTGACAATAGAGCTTTCTTCTGCCCTTTCTAGATGCCAAGAGACAACTTAATTACTAATATTATCACCAGAAGCAAGAAGAGTCATAGATACCCTGCTCCCATTGCTTGGTTTAAGCAACATTACTGTGCCAATCTGGGAGAAAGTGTAAGTGTCTACATCTTTTTAATGCATCCACAGTTTTATTTATTTTGCCTTCACATTTCCCTGACTTGTACAGATGGCAATCCAAAATATGCTGTCCATTAGTGGAGTTTCCACTGCCCAGGTGGGGTCAATGGATGATTCCTTTCCGTTACAATTAATCAGTGATTATTTCTCATTTCTCACCCAAGAAACAGCAGGACTGTAAGGAGCTTCGTACCATCCGGAGCAGAACTGCTGAACACTTTATGATCATAGAGTCAACGGAAGAGATTTGCTCTTTGGACCACAGCGCCCATGTAGAAGGTGCAGATGTACTTTCTTGCATAAATCTAGCTTTCCATTAAGAACACACAGTAGGATATGATCTTTGTTCACATTAAATATGTGCCTGTACTTTATTATGTAATTGCATTTGTATTGATTTTTGGGAAAAATAAACATCTGTAGATGTAAGAGAGGATCTGGGTGGAGTAGGGGAATCTATTACAGAGGCAGTCAAAGTGGAGAACACCCCAGCTGGTGAGTAGCATCAAAGCACCACATCAATAATCAGAGTTTACATACATCCACTCCATGGACACCAGCTTAAAAATTCTACTTTTATTTCAAATATAAAGGCTCAGAATGCAAGAGGTTGAAGAGAGTACGCATCTTCTTCAGACGAGCATGGCAGGCTATAAAAAGCACCTTGTCCTGTGCCAAGCGCTCCAACAAAATTAGCCCTACTCTTTAACTTTTCCCAGCTCTTTTTACCAATTTATTTTGTATTTCTTTTTTCCCTTCATTTTCCCCAACCTGTCTTTTCATTTTCTGAAATAACATCTTTTGACTTTTTGATTTATTTTTGATTAATAAACTTTAATTCATGCAAAGATATAGTCTGTTTGCATTCTGGACAATTTAATCATCTTTTTTCATTCTAAGACCAGCCAGGTTATGATTCTAATTCAGCCAAATAAATCTTGAATGATTCAACTCACTTTAATAACATTTTTAGATTAGCACATATATGTACAGTTTCATGTCACTCACCTTTAGTGAGAGGAAGTACAGTAAAGGGAAAACACAAACTGAGCATCCTTGTCTCTATGGAAACACCACTGACCTCCCAGCACACACTGACAACTCTACACCCAGATCTCCACTACCACTGTGGACACACACTGACTCCAGAACTCTCACAGCATTACTTCAGTACTCGAGACCCTAATGTCCACCCAGCAGAGAGGAACTGAGAACAAATGAACTTGGCCAGAGCTCTTATGTTTCTTTTCAATTTCACATCACCAGCTTTACAGAGACATACAAAACCACACACAGTGCCATCATGTCCTTTGACCTGTGAGGACTCTGGTTGTTTCTTCTTTTGTAATGTATCCCACAACCCCACACTGACCATGATGCTGCATCTGTGAAACCATATAGGAGACACACATGCTCATTATAAAGCAAAGGGGGTGGAGTCTGATGTAGAGGAGAGAAACAAACAGACATACTATCCCCTCACTCTTATTCTCAAACTCTTCTTTCTAAGTTTATAGTTTTAAAATACAGTTTATAGAGTTAATCACCACAAAGCTTGCGCACATACAAATTTTTGCATTACTTTTTCATAGCTTGATATATTTTATGTTTGCACTGTCTTATGATGTCCTGTGTACTTAACGTTTTATTCATTGTATCAAATTTGTTTTATTGGTAAATATACTTTGAACTATTATGCACTGTCACTACAGAATGCTGTGTGCTTTGTCTTCAGAGTCTATAAGCATGCAAACACACACACACACACACACACACACACACACACACACACACACACACACACACACACACACACACACACACACACACACACACACATTTAAGAATTTATAGATAGTGAGAGGACCTGCTTTTTGTTTGGTTTTTCAGTTTCCACATCACAATAATTTCTTGTGGACCATTGCTTATGTAGAAAAGTTCTTTAAGATTTTTTGTGAGTAATATGAAGTTCTGAATTTACTGAATGAGTCAAAAACAAACAACAAAAACCTGCATTACTCACAATAAGAACCTATTTGAACTTTGATAAACTCTGTAAATCAGCCTTTGAACATAGACATGGTTTGGGTAGTACATGAGCAGTCCCTTTTCTCAGTGAAGTACTGACATCTCTTCTCACAGTACACAATATTCCCCAAATTCAGTAACCATACCAGTCCTACACATACTAAACCTGTTTTGTACTAAATTAAATTCAAACTAGACCTGCCATTGAGAACACACTGGAGCCTAGTCCTAGTTTTAGTCTTTGTTTAAAGCATCATCCTTTATCCCAATTTCACGTTAGAATAGACCCAGCAGTCAGAGTTGTGCTGTTTTGATTATTAAACTACACTTTACCGAATAAAAGTAGTATTTTGTACTATTTCTAGCTAGAAACCACTGATAAGCCTGTCATGGCATAAGGCAAGAAATAGACTAGAAGGAAACTGAGCTTGCGAGTGTGTGACCACAGTTCAGCTGCAGAGGGACAGAAGCAACACGGTTGTCACTTCTGGTCTAAAATGGGCTTTAGACTCTGATCTGGTACCCACTGCCCACTGGTTGGAACTGTGAGAAATGAAACCGCAGCAGACGTCAGACATCCTGAGCTCTCAGACCACATTAAAATGCATACACATATCTAATACTTTTCTACCACAATTTAATCCACAAACCATATTTTTCTCACACCACTAATAGATTAAGAACACTGCTGTAAAAGTGGAGCCTGGATGTTATATTTGATGTATTCACTGAGCTGAGTTATTTCATGACACAAGTATTTACATGAAAGTAGGGTCATACACTACCATGACTGCAGACATTAGCATTAGTGTATTTATACAGCAGGAGACAAACAGGGAATATCTGGGAACAATTACTGGGAGGGGTAAGAGACAAAACTCACATGAGACACATGTCAAGGGGCAGAGCAGGGGAGGAGCTACGAACTAAAACATACAAAAGCACATGGAGACAAAGACGTACTAAAGCAATAACATGTAATTGTCTTCTACTCTTTACTACAGTGTAGCCTATAGAAACGTATACCAGGAAATATAGGACAATTATATTTTAACTATATTAAAAAGTACACAGACTTCATAAGATGGAATCATAAGATATGCAGAAATATTTAATAATTATTTTTTAAGCAAAATATTTTTCCAGTTCTACCTGAGAAAGTCAGCTTGCTTAAATAACATTTTATATTAACAAATAAATGTACAATTTAATGGAATTCAGCATTAAAAGAGAATTTCACACTCACCTTTAGTGAAGAGAAGACACAAACTCAGCAGCATTGTCACTATGGAAACACCACTGACCTCCCAGCACACACTGACAACTCTACACCCAGAACTCCACTACCACTGTGGACACACACTGACTCCAGCAGTCTCTCAGCAGTACTTCAGTCCACCTGACCCTAATGTCCACCCAGCAGAGAGGAACTGGGAACAAATGAACTTGGCCAGAGCTCTTATTTCTTCTTTTCATTTTATCATTAGCGGTTCTTTTTAGACTTCCCCGAACAGACATGGTGCTACATCATCCTCTGACTGCTGAGAAATCTTGCTGTCATTTCCTGTTCTGTGACACGATGCTTCATGATACAAACACCCACACTGCCCAAACGACTGCTTCTGTGAAACCATATTCAAGATACGCAAGTTACTCTGGATTGTCCAGGTGTTAATGACTGTATGCTCAGTGGTGGATGGTGCTTTGTCTTGGGTGTTATCTTCTCTCTTCCCTTCCTGCACACGATGCAGTCCCCCAGGGGGCTGTGGTTTCCAGTTGAGAGTATGCTGTACACAATTGACTGCTGATTGTGTTGACAGGATATAAAAACATGGTGCAGTGTGTTGATTGTAAAGCATTCCTGGGTACTGAGAAAGGCACTATATAAGGCTAAAATCATAATTTCTAGCAATAAATAGACTCGAAACAAAACAGAAAAACTGTGTGTGATCACTGCTTCACCCCAACAGTGCAGAAACAGTTGCTGCTTATGGTCTAAAAAGGGCTCTGGCTTTAATCTGGTAAAATCTACGCTTCAGTGTCAGTGCTAGCTCATTAGACAAATGTAGTCTAAACGTCATTTGTTATATATAAAACGCAAAATGGTATGTTTAATTTTTGTGGTTTGGACGCCCATGTTTAACGATGATCTCAAAGCATCTTGTGAATGCCCCAGAATAAACTGTGTCTGTTCTGGTCTGAGAGATCAAGGTGTCTGACGTCTGTTGTGGTTTCATTTCTCAAGGTTTCACGCAGTGGGCGTCCACCAGATCAGAGTCTAAAGCCCATTTTAGACCAGAAACAGCAACTGTTTCTGCACTGCTGTGGTGAAGCAGTGGTCACACACAAGTTTTTTTGTTTCAAGTCTATTTATTGCTAGAGTTTTCTATGATATGACTTTACCCTTATATAGCGCCTTTCTCAGTACACAAGAGCAATCGGCAGTCAATTGTGCCCAATCTTCAGTCAACTGGAAACCACAGCCCCCCGGGGGACTGCATCATGTACAGGAAGGGGAGCGAGAGGACAACACCCAGGACAGAGCACCATCCACCACTGGGTTCGCAGTCATTAACACCAGGACATTCTAGAGTAACCAATCAACCTAACCTCCATGTTTTTGGCGTGTGGGAGAAAGCACCCAGGAAACAAAGAGGAAACCTACGCAGACATGCAGAAACTCCTGAGACACCAATTCTGAAACGCAGACATGCTAACCACCAAGCCACTGTGCACAGTACTACATAGTGCAGTGTAGGCCCAGACTCAAAACAGCACAACTGGCTACATTTGAACTTGTAGTCCTACTGCAGTGGTAGCACCACCAGATGGCCATAACATTGTTAGAAAGTCAAGGTTCGGTACACAGAAAAACAATCCAAAGAACGTTCGGTATGCATAGGACTCTAGAGGCAATACTTCACAGTGTCCTAATGTTCGAGACAGGCTTAAATAATCAAGTACACAGGGGAGTTCAATATTCCGGTAATGACGATCTGACGTGAAGTTCATGATTGGTGGAGTCCTGGGTTGGGTGACAAACAGCCTGCTGGGTGCTGTACTGTGAGGAGGAATCGGGCGAAATGACACATATGGGCTGAATGCTGGAATATAAATAATGACCAAAGCAGATATTAACACACAACGATGATTTTTCTAATGCAAAGATGGTACAGATAAGTGTGAAAAAGTAATGGACGGCTAAGACTGGAGAGACAACATTTCACTGAGACATAAGACAATAAGAAATGGCGTCCTTGGAGGGTGACACTCTACTTTGGTCGGGGAGGATCAAGAAGGATAAAAGAAGATCCCAAATGTAAGGTCTGCAGTTGTTCTCGAGGCAACTCCTTTGTTGTAAACCATACTGGTGTCAATACATACATCTTCTGTTTTTCTCTACCATCCTGAATGTTGCCTGTTTGAGTGCTTTGATGTTTTGCATGACTCATCATCTCTGTAAATATCTGAGCATCAAAGTTTCACATCCGCTATTACCCTCGGTCGTCAGGCATAATGGAATGAACACACTACATGATCAAAAAACTGCTAGCTGCAGTTCTATGTGAAATGCATATGACTCCTAGTGCAACCACAAAAGTGGCCCCTTTCGAAGTTTTGATGGGAAGACCATTTGAGCCAACCAGGCCTCCTGCTAGCTGTTTGGCACACTCTGATTAGGTTGTACCCTCATTAAGAGCCACCAACTCTGCCCCATAAACCAACTGCCAACCGACACTGAGGAAAACATGGAGGAGCAATGCAATGCACCATGTGCCTCGGTGTGGTTTTGTCTGCATGCACAACTCCCACAACCCACCAATCACAATTTCAATATGTAACCTGTGACGGTCAGGTTGATCAGGGGTGAGGCACCCTGACAGATGTAACATACGTGTGTCACAACAAGACTTTTCTAAGAGGGGCCTTTGTGAAGCTGTTATGTAGGGTGATGCCACCCGAAGGAGATCCGGCTAACAAACCCTGATTAGCTCCCGGCTTGTGGCCTCCCTCTGGTAGCTGTGAACTGGCGAGCCACCTGTTACTTAACCAACATCACATCAATTAACAACACTGGAGGACGCCACAACTGTTCAATGAACAGGTTGGTATTCCCATGACTTTTCAATGCTAGGCTGCACATCGTTGTCAGGATCTTCAAATATCCTCTGACAAATCGTTCCATTTAAAAACAGTATAATAGCTATTTTTAAATCATTTATCTTTGCTCTGTTGCCAAGCAGAGATTCTATAGACATTTTAGTTACTTTATAATGTTGCCAAGCAGGTTTTCTATGTTTGTTGTCTGCCAAAACTACATTCTTCCTCTTTTTTGTCACTCATGTTGTCTATATATTCTAAGCCCTGTGTGACAATAAGCTGGAGCACTTCTGAGTGCTTGCTGACTCAGTGTCCTGTGTGCAACTCAGGACTTCTCACCAGGCACCTGAGGTTCACAAAGATGAAACCGGACTCCTCACTGAGGGTTGACCATCCAAATGCTTAACACACTGCATTGCGGGTAATAAGAATGCTCTGTATTTAAAATGCTCCTTAACATCTGTTCAACACTTTTTAAAAGTCTCAGGAAGCCAATTCTTTAGCTGTTCTAATTTCATGTGCTATTTTCATTAATAAGAAGAAAAGATGCCTTTGAACCGATAGTGAAATGAAATGACAAAACAGGGTGGTAAAAATATTTGGTGTGCGTGTTGGGGTTAGAAGTTTGTCAAAATTTCATTTGAATACACTTCCTTTCCACTGTAAGTGTAGAACATTCAGTAGACTATGTTTCTAAAGAGTGTGTATGTTACTGTAGGTTACTATGGAGGTCAAGGCCTGTTTGATACTCAAAAAGGATGGCAGAGGTCCTCATCCTGGGAAATTTGAACTGTTTCCATCAGGTGATTTTCACAGACTGCACATTAACTGGGGGAACCAAAAGGGTCATGTGGGAGGGTCTGTTCTACTGACCTGCTCCTGGACTGAACGTCACATACCACACACTCTTAAATGGATCTTCAGAGAGGAAGAAATCTACCTCACTGACCAGACTCAGGGTTACACAGGCAGAGTTCAGCATCTTAAAGATACTCCAGGAAATCTCTCTCTACTCATATCACCCCCGACTGAGGAGGATGGGGGAGTGTCCACCATACCTGTGTAAACACTGCAGTCCACTTCCTCCCACTGACTGGACTCTGGCTATCAGGTGTTTCCCTCTGACTCATGTTGCCTTTATCACTCCAGGACGGCACTGCCATCCTGTGGGAGAAACTGACTTGGAGAACCGAGATGGATGATGCTTCTCCACAAACTCTATTACACTGTACCGTCTCAACATGTCTAATTCCTACTTCTTTGTGTTATATTCTGTGCAGATGACGTTTTGACTGGGACAAATGTATAGAGAATAACATTTTTTTTTTAAAGTTCCATCATTCATTCAGTGTTTTTGTTTCAGTCTTTCCAAGAGATGACATGGAGGTTTAATCATGAAGTTTGCACCTTGAGATGTAGATATCAGTAAAAGGACTGAATAAGGATGGCCTTTAGTAAAACATGTTCAGAGTTGTTGACCAATTGCTGTGGCAATACTTATGGGAGGTGAAAGACATGCATGCTGGGAATTTTCACATTTGTAAACTCATTGCTTTGAAAACAGAGACAAAAGAAAAAAAAAAAAGACTGCTTAAGAAAACTTTAAACTGGAGTGAATGTGACAGAAACCATACTGCCTGAGACAGTTAGTGATTGATTGATTAAAACACAAAGTTCATAGCTGGATCACAACAGAACCTAAAGCCCACAAAACCAGAAAAGAAGCATGGACGTGTGTGTGTGTGTGTGTGTGTGTGTGTGTGTATGCAAGCATGCATGACTGTGTTAGAATAGGCATGAATGTGTGTATGTGTTTGTGTGCATCAGCATTGGAGGAGCATATGTGAGGAGGAAGCATACGTGAGGAAGAAGAGATGCATGCTGGGAATTTTCACATCTGTCAACTGGTAGCTATATACGCATATATGCGTATACAGGAGCGTGCATGTATTTGTGAGTGTGGGTGTGGGTGTGTGGGTGGGGTAGTAGTTGTGTATCACTTTGTATATTTAGGGTGTGTGTAAAATTATGTTTTTTCTCCAGGTCCTTCAATGTGGGTCTGTTCATCCTGAAGCAGCCGTGTGTCTGTGTGTGTGTGCGCGTGTGTGTGTGTGTGTGTGTGTGTGTGTGTGTGTGTGTGTGTGTGTGTGTGTGTGTATGTATGTATGTATGTATGTATGAATGAATGTGCATGGGTGTGGGTGCATGTTTCTCATGTGTGTGTGTGCCAATTCCCCCCAGCTAGACACATCACAGATAGTGATGTCCAACAGACAGTGGCATCCAACTGCTGTCAGTGAACTGCACTCTACACACATTCTGCTTTCAAACTGCACCACACACACCTTCATGATGTTCTTGGTTATCAGTGGGTGTAAACAGAAACCACAACTCTCTGTCCTGCTTTGGCTCTTTACTTATGAAACAGCAATAGACTCTCACAGTGGAAGTGATGCGTACAGACAACGGTTGGCATTTGACCTTAAAAGACATGATTAATAACAGAAAAAATATGCTGCTATTTAAAGGTCAAATATCAAAAAATCCTTCAACAGAGATATACACATAAAATGCAGAAAAATGATTCCTTGGGAAAAATACATAAACGTAATAATAAAACACAATTAATTTTTTTGATCAGCAGACAGCAGCAGCACCCAGCCATCAGAAATCACAACACCTAAAAAACATTCTGATTGGTGTTAAACTTATTTATTATGACGGTACAGTGCGGTCACAGCTGTCAGAAATGGTGATATGTGTGCTGCAGGTTCTACAGTGACAGAATTCAGTGGTCACAGATTTTGGTGTAGCACCATCATTTAAACATCTGATGGCTCAGAGCAATGTCTGTTTCTGCATATATTCCTAAATTCACCTTAAAGGTAATAACATGTTTGATATCATAGTGTTCAGAACAATCTCAGCTATCTTCCTAATAAGGTAGAATCTGACATAGATCACTGTATAAAGTAATATTATGGAATATGGACATTTTTCATCTCATGTGAAAAAAATCCCTTTACTAATTGGGAACTGTTTTGGTGTTTGAAATAGGTTTACCAAATTCTGTGGTTCACAGTAGTGCAATACATGAATAAAGTAATATTGAAATATATAATAAATGTCTAAAATGAAATTTTGTACATATATTGAGTAAAAGCATGGTCTGTTAGCAACATTAACAGCTTTTGTTCTAAATTAAAGGACCAAAATGTGCTCCTTTAGTTTAGACTCCAAACATGTCTCGTCCACCCGGGTTAAGGGAAAATAAAGTAAATTTGATTCTTTGCCGACCTGTCCCGTTAAGTGGCACTGAAATCTGCGCTGTGGTTTGGTCCGGTAGAGAGGAACCGGTGCTAATTACCTGCTAACTGCTAATTAGATACTAACATAAAGTAGGACTTATAGGGACATTACTAAGACTGACACAATATAAAACTAGAGTGCATGTGGGGTTTTTGTTTGTTTGTTTGTTTGTTTGTTTGGGCTACAGCAGGGTACATCAGGGGGTGGAGGGAGGAGCCATGGCAGATGAGGCGGGTGTAGGCTCAGTAACATCATGACATCAGGGATAGGTGAACCTCAGCAGAAAGAGAGACTAAATTATTAGGCATGTCCACGTACAAGGGTGTGTAAATTAGGGAACTATAATATGCATACCATCCCGTGTCGAACAGAAGAGGATGAGCCTGGATTCTTGATCTCTTAAAGCTAATTTATGTAATGTTGCCTTGTGATAACACCTGCTGAGAAGCGCATTATACAAATACATTTCTATGGAATTGAATAATGCAAGGCTACAATATAATTTTTAAGAATGGAGTTCCTCATAAAAACACTGCTATTGAACTGATTAAGAATAGCGTGGTACTAGGGCTTTGGTTGAGGTTATCTGAGGTTATCTGGCCAACCCTCGATGGAGACATTGGGCATGTGGCAGGCAAAACTCACATCCTTTTTCCCTTGACGAAAAGCCAGTGAAAACATAGTCACTGTGTGAGTGTGTAAGTATGTGTGTGTAATGCAAAAACCCACTGGGAAAGCAGTACACAGTCAGGTTAGTCATGCTCTGCACATATGGCCTTATTAAATATGTTTATTTATTTAATTTAATTTGGGGGGTGGGGGGGGGGGGGGGGGGGGGGTTCAGGAATGACCTCTCAACACTGGCCTGGTAGCAGAGGCCTCAGACTCTGTCAAATTTCAAAGTTTCTTTGTCACGTACATAGTCATACATGCTATAACTGGCAGTGAAATGCTTTATGTAACTGCTCTGTCCATGGCTGAGGAGAGATACAGGGTAATGGAGAGTGGTTTAATGAATAAATAAATATGTTATGATGAATGAAGACAGGATGTATACTATGCATATATACAATGTACAATTTCCAGTTTTAACAATTTAAAATTCACAGTTTTTTTTTTATTTTATTTTTTTTTATGATGTTTGTGGACATCATACAAAGAGTAGTCCCTTCAGTTCCATCAGTTGGCCTGATTCAGGGCCCAAATGGCCTGCGAGAAGAAGCTCCTCTTCAGTCTCTCCGTGTTGGTCTTCAGGGAGCAAAAGCGCTTCCCTGACCTCAACAGAGAGAAGAGCCTATTGTTGGGATAGGTGGCCTATTGTTGGGATAGTCCTTCACAATCCTCCTGGCCTTGGTCTGGCAACACTTGTAGTAGGTGGTCTACAGGTCAGGAAGTTCCATATGAAGTTCCGCTCTGCTCAACGCACCATGCTCTGGAGTGCTTGTCTCTCCTGCTTGGTGCAGTTCCCAAACCAGACTGTGATGTTTCCTGTGAGGATGCTCTCAATAGTGCATGTGTAGAAGGTTCGCAGCACCTTGGAGGGCGGTCTGAAGTCGCTTAGGTGTTTGAGGTGGTAAAGACGCTGACGAGCCTTCTTTGCCAGGGAGTTGGTGTGGCGGGACCAGGACTGTCTACTCTCTCCACCGTGGTTCCATTAATCCTAACAGGCTGGTAGTGCCACTCCTGCTTCTTGCTGCAGCTCCTTTGTCTTGTTGATGTTCAGGAGGAGATTATTTTCCTGGCACCAGTTCTCCAGGTAGGCCCTCTCGTTGTTGTGCGAGATCAGAACCATGACGACGGTATCGCCAGCAAACTTGGCAATGATGGTAGAGCTGGAAGTGGCCACGCAGTCTTATGTGTAGAGTGAGTAGAGCAGGGGGCTTAGGACACAACCCTGGGGAGCTCCAGTGCTGAGGGTGAGGGTGGATGAGACACAGTTGCCCACCCGTACTGATTGTTATCTGTCTGTTAGGAAGTTGGAGACGTGTATGTTGGTATCGTGTGACAACAAGATGATGTAATGTACTTTACTGTCCATTGTAGATTGCTCATGGAGATAAAACACAACACGCTAGTATCAGATTAACACACACACACACAAGCACTTGAAATGTATACAACTGAAAATTTGTAATTCATTGTTTAGAGTTTAGATTCTGCATGAATTCATTGTGCTTATTTGCTCCTGTGAACATGAATATTCAGCCTGGTGACAATCTGCATGCAGGAACAAGTGTCAGAATACCACAGACCAAAGGAGGGAGGGAGGACAAATATGAACAACTAAAAGTAGAAAGAGAGACGTGTGTGTGAGCTGAAGTATTTGTCATGGTTTCAGTTCTCACATGCTCAAACACTCACACCCCACAGTCCTAAAAACAGTGTGTTTAGGTATGTTGGGCTTTGTTGAGGAGCAGTCAGATAGTTCTTCATGTAGTCAGTGATGTCTCACTCCTGCTGCAGGGACATCACATGTACAGTAAGACAGTCACAGATCAGCACTAAAGAGGATAGAGGAGGACAGCACACAACACACACACGTACAACAGACGAGTGTGTGTGGGGGTACTCAAGGCAAATATACACATGCACTGCAGACCTGTGTGTGTGTGTGTAATGTTGCTGGCGCGAGTGCAGCAGGACGTACAGACTTCCTTGACGGTGCAAGACATTTATTAACATTAAACACATACGACACAGGAAGCACTCACACATAACACAATAAACATGACTCTACACTTAACATTAAACAATGAACAGATATACATTAACACGTGACTACACAAACTAACTTTGCGGCTACAGAGCTCGAAATTAACACACATGTAGCGACAATAACCAACAGCGGTGCACATACTCACAGGTTTAAATAGACAAACAGTAAACCCTGCGCAGGTGTGTGCAGTCCCGGAGGGCGTGGTTACAAAACACACGTGACTCGTGGGGGGCGGAGCGTTCCGTGACGGTGTGGACGTGTGACTGGGTGCACAACTCAGTAAACTCTTATGAGTTTACGTGTAATTAAAATTTCAAACCAAAACGTATTCAGTTTAACATACTGGCAGGTTTTTTTTTTCCAAGTGCATTTTACACTGATAAAATCCTGTCAAAACCGCAATCCACTACACTTAAATTATATGGAAACACGAATTAAAAAAAAAAACAAAAAACGGTAGATAAGACTGATATAATTTCTAAAAAGTAAAAAGGCAAGCATTCCTTTTATAAGATTGATGTATATTTTATTGAGATAAAGACAGTCATACTTTTAACCAGCACATTATTGCAGGTAAGAAAAGGATTTTGTTATGCAGATGCTGAAAGCAACAGTACCAAGAGGATGTACCAAATATATCTGTGTGTGTGTGTGTGTGTGAGAGAGATGCGAATAAAAGTTCGTCAGAGTTTCATCTGAATACACTTCCTCTCCACTATAAGTGTAGCTGTGAAGTCATTCAGTAGACTGTATTGAAGAGTGTGTACGGTGTGTATCAGCAGTCCTGCTGTAGCTGTGTTTAGTGTGTGTGCAACTCAGTAAGAATGCAGGTGTGTGTTTATCTGCTCCTTGTGCTTCACGCTGCTGATGGTGAGTGTTACCTTCTCTCTACAGGTGTAGACAAGTGAAGAAACACGTCACCGGGAAGCGACCTGGATGAGGTTTGAGGACATGTAGCTCGATATCTGACTTATTTACAAATCCTATTAGCTATCGTTGCTGTTGGCTTCCAGTGTTTGTTAGCAATGTTAGCAGCTTTTGTTCTAAACTAAAGGAGAAAAATATGGACTCCAAACATATCTTGTCCACCTGGGTTAAGGGAGAATGAAGTCATTTTGTTGACTTTATTTGTTAAGTGGCACTGAAATCTGCGCTGTGGTTCGGTCCGGTAGAGAGGAACCGGTGCTAATTACTTGCTAATTAGTTACTTCAGACCAGCATACGATAGGAATTGTAGGGACATTACTAAAACTGATTAAATTAAGAGTATTGTGACTCTTACAAGCATCATTTTTGCCCTATAACTCTGTACATTTACAAAAACAATTTGGGTTTTTTTTTCATCATGGTGTGGTATGTGAAATGTGCTCACTTGTTTATTTCTGTTTGTGTTATTTATTCCTCGCTTGTTCATTCTGTGTATAATGCAGCTCTTGTCCACTACCCACTTCTGTATCCAGCTACCTGTGACCGAGGTCACACCTCATTGTGGTTGATTGTGTATGTGGTACAGTCCTGTACATGTGGTGTGTGATGTATGTGTTTGGTGCTTCTGTGTGTTTGCCCAAGTGGGGAGTGTGGGTGGGTTTGGGGGAGACACTAAAGAGAATTCTGATCTCATGAATTTTGACCTACCCATAATATCCCTTATTGAGCTAGCAGTCAAACAAGATGGTATTATTCTATTTTACTGTGGAGACCAGAGGAGGGGCAGAGCTCACTAGCTGCAGGTTAAAGAGTTGGACTGGTACTGAATAAATCCATTTCCATTAGCAGGTCTCCGCTATCAGGACTTCCCAGAGGGTTTCAGCCAGACAGCTGTCTCCCACTGTGAAGACAGTTTTTTACTTGTTTATTATGGTTTACCCCCGTGCTGCTCAGGGACACTGACTATAGTACTTGCTGACACTTCCTACAGTGTAGTGACCCAGATTAGGCTGGACCCTTGCTCAGCTTTCCTGAAACACAACCCATGCTTAACCACATGGTCAACTAAAGTGGCCCAGATCTCATCCGTGATGGTTGCTCTTCCTCGCCCTCATCCTCTTCCTCATCCTCACTCTCCAATACTGACCTCCATTGATATCCAACCAAGATATCGAGCCTGTGGCCTCTTTATAGTGCTCAGGTTCTGATTTCTATGTGTCATTAGTAAAATTCGTCTTCACCTATGAGTACTGGGTTTAGTTAATTGATAAATGGATGCATCAATTGCATTTGAGGGTTTTCCATAAGAAACACACGTATTTCTGTTGATTGTGTCCAATATAGAGAATTGTGTTTAACGTATTGAAAAAAAAATGTGTTTTAGAAATACAAAATGAGTGTAAATCAGGGAAGGTGCTTTTGGTTTAGTATAACAGGTCAGGAGATGGGCTACATGAGTTAGTGGTTTCAATTATTGTGTCACATGTCCCAGTTTTTGTGTCTTGCAAAAAACTAATATCGCAAAAACAGTACAGTTTCCCAGCAAGCACCTCTTCCTCCTAGCAAACTTGGAGCACTGTTTAACAATTTAACAATACATAACTCTCACTCTCTCTCTCTCTCTCGCTCTCTCTCTCTGTCTCTCTCTCTCTCTCTCTCTCTCTCTCTCTCTCTCACACTCACACTCACACTCACACTCACATTCACACACACACACACAGACAAGTATACACACACAAAAAATCAAGCACAGCTGCTGCAGGATGGCCAGACCCACATCTGAAGGACTTGGAGAAATACAATTTTACACACACAGTAAATGTACATTCAAAGTGATACTTGTAGATGCAAAAACACCTTCCTGCCCTGCTCGCTCGCTCTCTCTCTCTCACACACACACTCTCTATCTCTCTCTTCTTGTTGGGTGTTTGGGCTTCAAGTTCTCCTATGTTGTTCCTCTTATTTTAGAGGTTTAGAAAAATGTGCAAATAAAAAATGAACAAATAAGAAAAAAATAAAACCATAATGTAAAGTACAGCATGCACCTCTTCCTCCTCACATATGTATTGCTAAACTTGGTGCACTTTAGCAATACATAACACACACACACACACACACAGACATGCATATGCGAATGCTTCCTTTTTGGGTCCGTGATCTTAAAATTCTGCTGTGCTGTTCCTCTGAGTGGTGTGTGAACGACATGTTTACTTCTTTCACTCACCCATGAGGACTGTCAAACAGTCTCCAAATCCTCATCAGTGACAGTGATCCAGCTCTGAACTTCATGATTTAATCAGTCACTCACTAACTGACTCTGGCAGCATAAATTCACTCCAGTGACTCCAGTTTAAAGACTGTTTTCTTATTTAGTCCTAAGTTATTCTGTCACCATAGTCATAGCTACCAGTTTACAGATGTGAGAATTCCCAGCATGCACTGCTTCCTCCTCACATATGTATTGCTAATCTGGGTGCACTGGGTGCTACGTGTGAAATGTGCTCACTTGTTTATTTCTGTTTGTGTTATTTGTTCCTCATTTGTTCATCAATTGGTCATGAGGCTTGGATAGCCCATGCTGCTGCACACACACACACACACACACACACACACACAAAACACACACTGTTTCTGTTAGTACTATTTTTTCCTCAGTTGTTCATTCTGTGTATGATGCAGCTCTTGTCCACTACCCACTTCTGTATCCAGCTGCCTGTGACAGAGGTCACACCTCATTGTGGTTGATTGTATATGTGGTACTGTCCTTTACGTGTGGTGTATGATGTATGTGTTTGGTGCTTCTGTGTGTTTCACTAATTGGGGCGTGGGGTTGGGTTTCAGGGAGAGGCTACAGTGAGTTCTGATCTCATGAATTTTGACATACTCATCAAATGCAAGACAATACTACTCTGTGTTACCATGGAGACCTGAGGAGTGGCAGAGCTCACTACCTACAGGATAAAGAGTTGGACTAGTGATGAATAAATACATTTGGCAAGACAAGTGAGGTATCCAGGTCCAGGTCTACGGTGGGTGTGAAGACCCACTGTGCAGAAAATGCAAAAATTAAAAAAAGCAAATTCATTAGAATGGAAACGCGTGTGCTACAGTTCCAAAATGCAGTACAACTTCAGAAATGCTGCAAACTCAGTCACAACACAACGGAACTGTTTTCGGAAGTTGCCTCGCATTTCCAAAATATAGCACACATGTCATTTTGAATAGTGTTTTCTGAATTTGTATAGCGTTCAGGAATTTGCATCAAGTTTGTAAACTGTAGCACATGTGTTTACCTTCTGTGTTCTTGAAAAGAAACAGTAACTCAAACATAATGTGGAATACAAGTGTAGCAACAAGAGTGAAGGTGAAGTAGATGAGACACTGATTCAGAGATGGAACTGCACCTTAACAACCACAGCACCACGAAAGGTACCAAATACAAACAGTGCAGACTGACTCTGCTTATTGGTTTTGCCAAAGTCATATCTCGGCCCATACCATGAAAAACTGAATGTCACTCACTTTATTGAGATAAATAATTTTTAAGTAATATGTAAATATTGTTACATTTTCAAAACACATTGTTTACTCTCCCATTCCTTACAGTCCATATATAGAATATAATTTGTAAAAAATAACCTGTTTTGAAATCACTGTTTCTCTGATGTTATGAGAACCAGCTCATTTACTTATCTCTGCCTCTTTGGCCTACAGCAGTTTAACCCCTAACACCTACATTGCAGTTTTCAGACATATTTCAGCTCTTAGTGCTTTTTAAATGAAGCACAATACAGGGCAGCCAATCAGAACAGAGCTCATTTATCTTACATCTTAAAGGCACAGCAACAGAAACTGCCTGTTTAATTCCAAGGGATAAAGAGAGGATGGAAAATCGTTGTGTCAAAGTGAATTATGACTCTTTTTGGAAGATTAAGCCACACAAATATTGTAAGAGGACAACAAAGAAAACAAATAAAATAAAGGAAAAATGTAGGATATGCGCCCTCTAAAGACCTTTTGGTGTATTTGGTGAGGTGGGAAGGTGAGTAGCTACAGCTAGAGCTGAGGAAGCACCAGGGGCTTCTGTCTGGGTCTCACTGGGCAGCCATATACAGGGCAGCTGTCTACAGCACAGGTTCTGAACTTGGCTGAAGGGTGCAGTTTCAGCACCTTGGACAGCAGTCAGGCTGCCTTGGAGATGAAAGTTGTTTGGTCTGTGGTACTGGTCTACAACTCTGAAAACATTTTACTAAAGTCTGTTCTTATTTGGTCCTTTTAATTAAATCTACATCTTTAAGTACAAACCCCATCTCTAAGTAAAACTCTATATCATCTCTTGGAAACATTGAAATAAAAAATGAAAAAAAAAAAAAATAGCAAAGCATTAGCCATTAGATTAGAACATATTATTCCATCACTGATACACCCTGATCAAACTGGTTTCATCAGAGGAGACACTCAGCCATTAACATGGTAGACTACTTAACCTAATACTGGGACGGTGGTAGTTCAGAGGAAGCGCTAGGCAAGGTTGCGCCAAAGTGCTCTTTATTTTCCACTGTCAATGTTTGACGATACCACTACTAATGACAAACACTACTCTGTTCCAGTAGTCCTTGTAGCGATGTACACGTTGGGAGTGAGCAGTCCGACGGGCCACTAATGTGCTGCACTCTCTCTTGACCTGTGAGTTTAAATAGAGAGAATGAACAAGGAACAGGTGAAGGTGATTAGTAGGCAGGAGACTGGGAATGAGGCAGGTGTTTAGTGTGATCCCTAGCAGGAGTGGGCGTGTCCCTCCCTCTGGCTGCCCGGCCAACTGTGACAAATACGTCACACCTCACCCCACATATTAGAAACTGCTATGCAGAGAAGGCCTTCAATAAAGAAAACTGGAAGTTTTTCTCCTCACATTGCATAAAATCTTTAAAACCACACCTAAGGCTACAGTCAGTACTAATGTAATACCATCACAAAATGTGCATAGAGGTACTAGGCAAGGAAGCCCACTCTCTCTATTGCTGTTCTCAGTTCTTATATTTATAGATTTATTTATTACTATTTATGCTTTTTAGGGGGTTTGTCTTTTTGCAGTTTTTATTTTATTTTGTTGTTGTTACAGCGCAGTGCACACTAGCCTACAGCCTCAATTAGTTACTTTACAGATATTCACCATTTAGCAAACAGTGGTTAAACAGCTTTTGACAGCTTTAACAACAAAAAGAACAAAGTAACAAAGAGAAAAGGAGAGAAAATGTTTCTATTTCCTGTGATAATTGTTGGGTTGTGATGACATTGTACTGTCTACATCCAAAGTGGTCTTTACTTTGGTGACTCCTTTAGTGGTTCTGTGTCAGTGGGTGGATTTCACAGCTTCTCTTAAGTCATTTTTTCTTTATAGTATGAAAACTACAACATGATCATAGACTGCTGCATTCCACCTGTACTTTATGAATAATATGAATGCTATCAGACAATGCTCATGTTTACC
Source organism: Electrophorus electricus (assembly GCF_041902795.1). Taxonomy (NCBI): domain Eukaryota; kingdom Metazoa; phylum Chordata; class Actinopteri; order Gymnotiformes; family Gymnotidae; genus Electrophorus; species Electrophorus electricus. The sequence continues at coordinate 7,602,355 of NC_137498.1, forward strand.
TGATTAAATGATCAATGTTTATTTTGATCAGCATGTAGTCTAGAGCTCTTCCTGTCTGATCTGTCTAATATTTGCTAAGCTACACATTCAGTTTGGTCCTCTGATCATTAAGTGCAGGAGTGAAATGATGTGACCAAACAGTGCTGAGGGGGATCACTGTGTAGCACTACTTCTTACTGCAGGATCACTTTACTGAGGATGGGGCCTGAACACTGGGAAGCTCAGGAGGAAGTGATGACACTAGAAAGACACTGTTTCACTGTTAGATTTAGTCTGTATGTGAGAGAGAAAGAAGTGGAGGAATAATTTATTTTGCACTTGAACACACTTCCCCTCTACTGTGGATATTAGTGGGTGGTGAATTTCAGTGGAGTTCTACTGAGAGAGTTGTAGAGTTCCAGGTCATAGTTGTGTGGTGATTCTCACAGACTGTAGTCTGGGCTACAGTTTTCAGTGTTCAGTACACTGTAGTTTTGTAGAGTGTATAAGATGTGTAGCAGCGTTACTGCTGTAGCTGTATGTAGTGTGTTGTGGAATGCAGGTGTGTTTTTATCTGCAGATGTGTTTTTACTTCCTTTTTGGAAATTATGTGCAGACGAAGTCCTGTGAAGCATTTGAGGTGCTTCATTATTGTACTGCTAAAGGATTCGAAGCTTTGGAGCATTGAAAGCTGGTGACAAAACACCAACCTGGCGGTTTTCAGAAATTATAGCAGCCATAGATTCAAAACTGCGCAATACAACACTGCACCGCCTTCATATTTCATTTAAAAAAAAAATGATGATCAGTAATGTAATTGATCAGTAATTCAATTCTGCAATAATTTGTTTAAAATCATTGTTTCCCTTTTTATGTGAAAACATAGTACAAAAATACTGGGAGACAACAGGGTGACGTTATGAAACATTTACTCTCCCCTTTGGCTTCTATAATTTGCACATTTCAAATTTTTTAGTAAAAAGATAAAGCTTCTAAGTTATAGGACAGTGCCAAACCTATGAAACAGTCTCAACCTCATCCTGTGTATCTGTGATGTTTGAAGCTTCAAACAAGATTAGTCACGTTATTAGTAACTTTAGTGGTAATGTTAGTGGTAATAGTAACTTTAGTGGGAGTGGAGAGGGAGAGAAGGAAGGAGGGAGGGAGAGAGAGAGAGATGAAGGGAGGGGGAAGGGAGAGAGACAATCTATAATCAATATAATCAGACATTTACATCTTCTAACTTGATGGTCATGCATACATCATACCAACATCTATTGGGAAATCTCTTAGTGATTTCCAGTACCATCATCAGTTGGCTGGTACCATCAGTACCATCAGGTGACTGGACCTGGAGCAATTAAGTATGTCATATATAATAATAATAACGGAGTATGTGATATATAATAATAATGGAGTATGTCATATATATTAATAATTAAGTATGTCATATATAATAATAATAACGGAGTATGTCATATGTAATAATAACCATTTTACATGTAAATGTGCAGCCATGTTTAATAGTGAAGGCCTTTATCTCGTGTGTTTCTGCAGGCTGCAGTTTGGCAGAAAATCAGAAGACAGACATCACTGCATACACAGGAGACTCAGTACTGCTGCCCTGCTCCTGTACTGACCCACACGCCAAACCTGAGCATTTCACCTGGCAGAAATACAACACAAGAAGACAAACATGGGATGTGATCACCAGTGAGAGTGAACAGTACAGAAACAGAGTTCAGCTGGGTACTGCTCACTCTCCAGGAAATCTCTCTCTACTCATATCACACCTGACTGAAGAGGATAAGGGAGTCTACAGGTGTTATCTTACAAACCAGAAATATAAATACATCAGACTCACCATTAAAGGTAAAACGCTGTATTTGATCCAAATCCAACTGCAAATGATAAATCCAGCTTTAAGGTTTTTTTATGTATCCACACTAGCAAAGTCTTGGTTGTCTGAGTTACTTGTAGCCTTTCTGCTGTCATATTTGTTGTTGTGCTGTCATCTGTGCACATTACCAGTAATGCTTAGTTCAGTGATGGTCAAATACTCTTTTAAACAATGTCACAAGTAGTGTTAGCTGTTTTCTGAATGATTACCTTCCCCAAAATTACACAACATCAAGAGCAGCCATAATCACCTGATTTTGCTCAACCCATGTGAAAAAATAAAATCTTAAATCTTCATACATGATGGGAATCTAACTGGATCATTTCTGTTACTCAGACCTTTACCTGTACAGACAACACCAGACATCTCACTAGACACACAGACAAACTCAGTGAGATCAGGTGGAAAACTGAACAAACATCAGCACTTCAAGAATCTGTAGCATTTGTTGTATGTGCCACTTGATAGCTGTAACAGCTGGAGTGCCGCAGGGCGCAGAGCAGGACTCACAGACTCCCTCGACTTTGACACACATTTATTAACACATAACGCTTACGACTACGGCACTCACACAACATAAACGGAACCACAGCTGGGATTGGGACAGTTACAAAGACAGGAATGGGGACAGACAAAGGCAGACAGTGGGATAGGTAGGATAACAATGAAAGGTTGTCAGTTCCAGTACAACAGAGATGTTACAGGAGGTGAAGTGGGCGGCTATGCCGAGAGAGAGAGAGAGAGAGAGAGAGAGAGAGAGAGAGAGAGAGAGAGAGAGAGAGAGAGAGAGAGAGTAACAAATGCCTGTTCAATATTAATCAATATCAATATTGTCAACTCTCAGTCAAGTATAATGCCAAAATATGTAATTTCAGATTGTAGCAATACAGAGACTCATTCATGCTCCATCCTCTTTGTTTTTGTGCCAAAAAAACATTTGTATTGAATGCTTGTTATGAAATTCATACAATATAATATTAAAAGTGACAAATAATTCATCAAATTTTAATTCTGCTTCCTACATTCCCACATGCAGGAAATGCAGACAATTCTTCACTGTACACACGTCATGTCATCTTAGCTGGTGTGGGGGGTTTACTGCTGTTGATGGGATTAGGAGGAGTCATCTGCTGGATACAGAGGTACACACACACACAGACACACACGCACGCATGCACACACACACACACACACACACACGCGCGCGCACGCACATGCACGCACGCGCACACACACACACACACACACACACACACACACACACACACAGACAGACTTTTATTGTATGGTATCTAGCCAGTGAAGTGTAGTTATGTTCTTCTGTCTTGGTTTCAGTGCTGTCTTTGTATAATTTGCTGTATCTATTGGTAATTACTAATTAACTGCTAATTAGTTACTCCAGGTGTGGTTTCAGACTGGCATAAGTTAGGAATTGTAGGTGGAGGACTAACAGTGACAGGGGCAGGACTAAGACTGATAACATTACAGTGTAGCCTCTCCAAGAACCAGAGTACTTGTGTTTTATTCCTTTTGGGTTCATCTTCCACTTGGGAAAGGAAGCTAACTGCTAAATCTACAATTAAAATTGTGACTCCTACAAGCAAGTATCATTTTTATTCTGTACATTTGCAAAAACAATTTGTTTTATTGTTCCATTATATGATTAAAAGGTCCAGAATGCAAACAGACAAAATCTTTGCATGAAGTAAAGTTTATTGATCAAAAATAAATCAAAAAGTCAAAAGATGTTATTTCAGAAAATGAAAATACAGGTTGGGGAAAATGAAGGGAAAAAAGAAATACAAAATAAATTGGTAAAAAGAGCTGGGAAAAGTTAAAGAGTAGGGCTAATTTTGTTGGAGCGCTTGGCACAGGACAAGATGCTTTTTATAGCCTACCATGCTCGTCTGAAGAAGATGCGTACTCTTCAACTTCTTGCATTCTGAGCCTTTATATTTTAAATAAAAGTAGAATTTTTAAACTGGTGTCCATGGAGTGGATGTATGTAAAATCTGATTATTGATGTGGTGCTTTGATGCTACTCACCAGCTGGTGTTCTCCACTTTGACTGCGTCTGTAATAGATTCCCCTACTCCACCCAGATCCTCTCTTACATCTACAGATGTTTATTTTTCCCAAAAATCAATACAAGTGCAATTACATAATAAAGTACAGGCACATATTTAAAGTGAACAAACATCATGTCCTACTGTGTGTGCTTAATGGAAAGATAGATTTATGCAAGAAAGCACATCTGCACCTTCTACATGGGCGCTGTGGTCCAAAGAGCAAATCTCTTCCGTTGACTCTGTGATCATAAAGTGTTCAGCAGTTCTGCTCTGGATGGTAAGAACCTCCGTACAGTCCTCCTGTTTCTTGGGTGAGAAATGAGAAATAATCAGTGATGAATTGTAAAGGAAATGAATCATCCATTGACCACGCCTGGGCAGTGGAAACTCCACTAATGGACAGCATATTTTGGACTACCATCTGTACAAGTCAGGAAAGTGTGAAGGCTAAATAAATAAAACTGTGGATACAGTCTATATAAATCATTAAAATTATAGTATAAAATGATGTAGACACTTACACTTTCTCCCAGATTGGCCGAGTAATGCTGCTTAAACCCAGCAATGGTAGCAGGGTCTCTGTGAGTCTTGTGTCTTCTGGTAATGATATTAGTAATGAAGTTGTCCCTTGGCATCTAGAAAGGGCAGAAGAAAGCTCTATTGTATTGAACGATAATAAAGCCGTTTTATTTCTTTTAAAAAGTCAACAGTTTGTATGTGATTTTGGACAACTAAAAAAAAAAAAATTAAAAATTAAAGATTTATTCCTAAGAAGTAATTGAATTTGAACTGAAAATTAGGCTTTGATTACAACAATTTTCTATAAAACAAGGCTCCATTCATTATTGCTTCAAATGGTTTATTATTTTTTTTTAAATATATTTTTTTAAAAGTGCAGGATTGTAGCCCCAAAATAACCTGCACGTGGTTTTACAGTGGCTATTCCAATATGTGTTTTATAACACAATGTTTCGATTGCATCTTCACAAAGGTTAATTACTGCCGAAAAGAAAAAAGGTTAGCATACATTTTAAAAATTCTTATAGCTTATAAAGAACACCCAACCAAACAACCTAGCTACAAAGAGACAAGGATAAAAAAACATTACATGTATTATATAGGCATACAGATTTCAAATAAATGTGGTAAGTTCAATGGACAGGATGGAGTCTAGAATTCATCATCTGTGGCGACATCCTCATATGGGTCTTCAATGTCTTCATGAGTCCCACCATAACCTGCCACCATTAGGTGGTGTGTTTCTTTCACAGCTACCAGGTCTGTCTTCAGCTCCTCAAGCTTTGGGAATACAACACTGTGCAGGCCACGGTAAGCTTGAGCAGAAATTCCTGAAGGGTAGTTTAAAAAAATCAAACTGGGTAATAAAAGCACCATGAAAAACCACCACAACACAATCTACAATCTAAAAACCAAACATCACACCCCATCAAAAATAAACACAAACAATCTTACATTCTGAAAGCAAGATTATATATAATCAGGCCATAAACACAACATGAATGAACATGAAATGATCATATTAATAGGGCTTTGAAAAGTAGGAGGCAGTAAAGAGTCAGGTATGAATGCTGGGAAACATTCCTAAAGTATCTATCAATATGGCCCTCTGTAGGAAAGATCATCTGTAAAGCAGTTCAAGAACATATATGTGAGGCAGGCTTGAATCCAGATCACCTAAGTAATGATCCCACTAGCCTACTGGGTGAGCAACCATGCTTTTAACAATGGTGGGCCCCTGTGCAGAACAGTTAGATCTTGGATCAGGTAAAACAAAAGGTAAATAACTAAACACCATGCCGAGCATGGAAAAAGGGAGAACAAAGGACATGACAGGAAAAAATGGAAACCCCGATGCACTGAGGAAAACCAAACTAAAACTTCCTAAACAAAACCAGAAAACAGGGAAGCCTTGGGAAAGAGATAGACTCCAGATGGAAAACTGAAGAGGGGAGGGGACACATAAAAACACAAACAGCCTCACAGACAAGAAGTGAGGTGTAGCACGAGGGTTCACAGACGTCTATACCTGAAGTTACAGAATAGGAGCTTGGCTCAAAACTTTAGCAAAGACCCAGCACTGAATGACGGGGTCACGGGGCTTTTATAAGGTCTAACCCAGCTGTGGGGTGTTAAACCTGATTAGTTGCGTGGTTGACTTGAGGCCTCCCTCTGGTGGCCGGAGGGGGTCTTGGCCTGGTGCCAACCCTTACAGTATCCTATATGAAGTGACCTGCATTAAGAAATTAATTGTTGATGTCACTTACTATTATTATTGGTAGTAGTAGTAGTATTTAGTGGGGAATCATTTTATGGTGTTGATTGGAGAATACTATTAAACAAATTAATCTTACCATCAGTAGTAGTTGATGAAATTAATAACCATTTGGAGATGTCATTGTTGTAGTAGGTTTAGTTGAAGCTGTTGGACTTGATGTGTCAGTGTCCACTGGAGTAAGATTTACAGGTTTATATGGAGCCTCTGCAAGAATAGAAAAGTGTGGTCAGTTATAAGTATGAACTCTGTTTCTGTACTGTTCACTCTCACTGGAGATCACTTCCCATGTTTTTCTATCTGTATTGTATTTATACCAGGTGAAGCTCTCAGGTCTGGTGTGTATATCAGTGCAGGAACAGGGCAGCAGTACCGAGTCTCCTGCGTATACAGTGATCTCTGTGATTATGTGATGTTCCAGTGTACAGCCTTCAGCTACACCAGTTGAAGTCCTTCACTATCAATGTCTTCAGCACATGTGTGTTTCAAATTAAAAATTCAGCATTGATTTTCTTTTTGACATGGCTTAACTATCTCAAGCACACAGTGAATTGCTTTAAGCACATTATTATATGCAGAAAGCCTAATTATCTTTTACATACTTGTAAGTTACACTATACTGCTACTTCCTTTAACTAGTAGAGGGATTGTTGAGAGTAAGATTTACTCCATCACAGTATAACGATTGCTTACTTTGCTCTATTATACTCTAGCCTGAGTGCTGCAGCTGATATGCATGAGATTTAACTGCACCACAATAATACATTGATTTCAAGATTTACGACCGATGGCAGTCTAAAAAGCAAATCGTAATTGTTCAAATTCTACCTTATATATTCAGATAACATGGAGTGCCTCTTATACATTATCAGAAATATATGACATTTCGTCTCTAACTGGACTCCTATTAGATGTTTCCAGTGTTTCTTATAAAGTAGCTACTGAGTAGATATTTGATGTTCTACAGAAGTAGAGAGAAAGTCACACTCACCATCAGCAGTGTGGAGCACAAGGAGCAGATAAACACACACCTGCATTCTTACTGAGTTACACACACACTACACACAGCTACAGCAGGACTGATGATACACACTGTACACACACTCAAAAATACAGTATACTGAATGTTCTGACAACTACAGTTACAGTGGAGATGAAGTGTATTCAAATGAAGTCTTGACAAACTTCTATCCCCAACACACACAACAAACATAGGGAGGCAGTAGGGTTTTATAAGTTTTTAAAAGTCATTTGGTGTGTCCTCTTTCTTCCTTAACAGTCTCACATCATAAGTGAGAATGTCATCATTCTTACTTAAATTGGCTCGGTCCGTTGTCACAGAGATGTGGCGGCCCAGTGGGATGGACCCAAAATGACTCCCTAAGTGCTATTAGTTCAGTCCACCACATCTGCCCCTTGTCATCTACTACCTCAGTGCTGACTGCTTGCAACCCTAATGGCATTCATTACAACAAATGGTGCATTTGAGTAACATCTGCTTAAAGTACTGCTCTAAACACAGTTTAACACAGAAGGTCTGGAACAGTCAAAAGTTGTGGGTTCAGTCTAATGATGACAGTATCACTGTGCTTGATAGATATTTAATGGTGAGTACGGTGTCTTTATATTCTCTCCATTTAAGATAACACCTTTACACTCCCCCATCCCCTTCAGTCAGGTGTGATATGAGGAGAGAGAGATTTCCTGGAGCATGAACAGTACCCAGCTGAACTCTGTTTCTGTACTGTTCACTCTGACTGGAGATCATTTCCACACCAGCGACTGGGACGTACATTTATTTACAGATACACACGGAACGATAACGGCACTCACAAGCATTACAAATGTCAATACGAACATGAAACAGTTGACAGTAAACAAACAGGAACACAGTTAACAATAACGAAAACATGTGACATTACCACGAAACATCAACACGTTACATCCACACGCTACGTCAGCAATAACCAACACCTTGCACTCTTTGCCACAGGTTTATATACATTTAGACAGACGAGGTGCAAGTGTGTGCATGTGTGGTTACAAATAGAACAGCCCTCCCACTGTAAGTTGCAGGCCCAACCATGTGACTCGGGGAAGGCGAGCGTTCCGTGACAGCAGTTGGTTAACTGCACCAAATAATTCTAATGTAGTCTCATAAACCAGATTGCATCATGTATTTTTAAAGTTTAGCTCATTTTGGACGGCTTAACACACTACTTAAAGTGATGCCTCACAGTCACATGTAATCAGCTCTTGCCAAATTCTATTGTCAAAGTCTGTCTGTCTGTCTATCTATCTATCTATCTATCTATCTATCTATCTATCTATCTATCTATCTATCTATCTATCTATCTATCTATCTATCTATCTATCTATCTATCTATCTATCTATCTATCTATCTATCTATCGTTTCACTGACAGTGTTGCCGTCCTGTACCTTGTGTACACTGTGTCCTTTTTATTAGCATCTTTCATATTATTTTAATGTTTTTTTCTTTCTTGCTACTATATATTTGTGCAAAGCACTTTGAATTGCCATTGTGTATGAAAGGTGCTGTACCAAATTACATTGTCTTGCTTTTTATAAGTGACATGTGTTATAACCAGCCTTAATACCTACAGGTCAGAAGCTTTAACATCAGTAGTCATGAAATGCTTCGAGAAGCTGGTTCTGTCTTACGTCAAGTCCATCACTCCCACGTCCTTGGACTGATATAGTTTTACAGAGCAATCTGCACTATGCACAGTCACAGTCAACACTATGTCTGTACTCATCTGGACCTTCTAGGATCCTATGACAGAGTCATGTTTGTAGACTTCAGCTCAGCTTTCAACACAACTGAGAGTGGAACCCTGTGTCTGTCAGGGCATTTTCATCTACCTGTCAGATAGAAAGTAGCTTGTGTGCCTGGAACCTTATCTGTCAGAGCCCCTATCCATCAGCACTGGGGTTCCTCAAGGCTGGACACTCTCAGCCCTCCTCTTCTCCTGCTACACCAACAAGTGCATCTCCAGCTATCATCAAGCAAATGACCCTAACAGGCCTTGTTAGCAACACTGACGGGACTGCTAGTGGAGTCAAGTGGCTCGTCTGGCTTTGTGGTGCACTGAAAACAACTTGGAGGTCAACATGCAAAAAGCAGTAGAGATGGATGATACATTTCTGAAATAAGACAACTGTCCATCTCCCTTTGTAACTCAGTACAGTAAGTGATGTGGAGTCTGAGCTTCCTACACACCACCATCTCCACTGATTTCAAACTGGAGATCACAACAGCCATCATCAAAAACATTCATCAAGAGCTGCTTTGTATCAGAAACTCACCATGGACCCTACACAACTAGGGAACCCCACACACTATCTTTATAAAAACGGGATTGTATTCTATTATCTGAACCCCCCCCCCCCAGTATTCAGATACAAAGTAGCACTCACTTGAACAGGTGAACAAAGCACAGCAGAACAATCCTGTAAAAACACACACACACACACCATGGAAGATTTGACCTTGAAGGACATGTGTCAGTAATGATGTGGAGGTTGTTTTTCTTATGTTACAGTGGATGGTATGTGAGCATTCACCTGTGTCTCCTGCTCTCTCTTCTCTTCTGTTTGCCCCTTTCTTAGCCTCGTTTGTCCATGTCTCTGGACTACATTAGAAAACCAGACAGTGTGACCCACAACTTGTATGCATGCATGTGTGTGTGTGTGTGTGTGTGTGTGTGTGTGTGTGTGTGTGTGTGTGTGTGTGTGTGTGTGTGTGTGTGTGTGTGTGTGTGTGTACCTTTGTATCTCCAGCACAAGACACCCACGAGACCCAGCAGCAGGAGGAGTACAGCTCCCACAGCAGTAGTCATGAGGATATATAATAGATCACCAGCAGGGTTTTGGACATCTGAAGGCAAACGTTATACAAATGTTATGTGTATTTGTGTGCATGTTAGTGTTTGTATTTTTACACAGCATGCATTTTAACTGCTTTTTAAGATATTAGGAGACCATGTTGATATGCAGTAAATGCATGTTACCGTCAGTCAGAGTCTTTGCACTGTCAGTAGTGGAAGCATCAGCTGGAGCCTTTGCACTTGTTTTGCCATCAAATCTTGATGTAAATTCTGTTGTTGAGATTCCTGGAGAGGGAGATGTGTTTGTTAGCATAAGATGGTGTACTGCTTTAGTACTACTTGTGTTTGCAAGTTTGGCTACAGTACTGACCCATTATAAATGTGTATAGGAACATTCAGGGTGGTTTACATTCGTGACACTAGTAGACATGTGATTGCGCCTGACTGGGGGGCAGGTGAACAAGCTCATCAGTGCATGTTTAAAAGTTGTTTAAATCTAATTATAATGAAGTGTTGACTTTCCAAGTAATGATGTTATATTAGAGTCAACACTAATGCAATGGAATTATCCCTCTTGAGCATCGTGATATGGCCACAAAACAAATCAAATTATGTCAAAATAAAATTCCCAATGAAGTATTAAAAGTATTTAAAATATATATTTTAAATTTGTTTTGTATGTTGACCAAAAAGCTGTCAATTTGGGTATATAGCCTGTAATTGGACTTCTGTGGTTGGGAAATACAGTTTTGCACTGCCACTTTATTGACAGTGTCATAGTCAGGACACATGAAGAAAAATGTCATTTTCAGGTAAAACATCTAATACTGGGTGAGATGACTCAAAAACAGATCACTTCTGTCATTTTGCGTATAGCCTTTAGTCATACTAGTGTGACTGAGAAATAGTTTGATGCTGGTACTTTCTTAGGACACATCACTTTGGACTTATGAAAGTTAATAAAAAATACAATTTTGAGGTAAAACATATGTATTTGGACAATTGGGAGCACATCTAGTATAAGATGCTAAGTCAAAAACAGTGGATTTCTGTCATTTTGTGAAGTATTGTGAAGTAATACATTTTACATCAAATTTGTATCTTTCATACATTTTGACATGTCCTGACTATGACAATATCAAAGTGCCAGTGCAAAACAGAATTTCCCCAACCACAGTAGTTTGAGGTTTCAGTTCACACAGTTCCTACTTACTGTTTGTGGATGGTCGTAGTTAGGACGCATGACTCTTTAAGAAAAATGTCATTATGAGGTAAAATAGATAAAATAGTTATTTGGACAACTGAACTAAGCAATGAATCAAAAACAGGATATTTCTGTCACTTTGGGTGTATAAGATGTAGTGTGGCTGGAAAACAATTTTACACTGGCAGTTTATTGATACTGTCATAGTCCAACTATGCACTTTAGAAATAACATGAAAGACAAAATGAGGGTCAGTGACATTATGGATTGTTTCCAGAAGATTAAGTTAAAATTTAAATCCCAGTCAAGTATTTTTAAAGTACAAGACCACTTTAACCACAAATACACCCCTATAAAAATGGATGAAATGTATATTTACCCTGGACTTGTTTTAGCTGTGCTTTTGCAAACAAACACCTAGCAAGCCACATCAGTGAGAAAACACTACTCCAGTGATTTGTAGCATTCATCCTATCTCCAGTATAATAGCCTTTGATAGTCTAAGAGTGCTCTATAGGTGTAACAGGTGCTACAGGTATAATGTAACACTAATTTGCTAAAGTTTATTTATGAGATTATCAATGCACTAAGAATACAGATCTAAATTACTTACCTTTAAAAGTAAGTCTGATGTATAGTTGTTCATATTCCTTATGCAGACAATCATAATCTCCCTCATCTTCCTCAGTCAGGTGTGATATGAGTAGAGAGAGATTTCCTGGAGAGTGAACAATACCCAGCTGAACTCTGTTTCTGTACTGTTCACTCTCACTGGAGATCACTTCCCATGTTTTACTGTTTGGGTTGTATTTCTTCCAGGTGAAATTTGCAGGTTTGGCGTGTAGGTCTGTGCAGCTGCAGGGTAGCAGTACTGAGTCTTCTGTGTGTGCAGTGATATGTTTTGTCTCCCTGTTGTGTTCCAATACTCAACCTGTAGAAACACACCCTACTGTCAGACTCCACCACATTTGCTTGTTAGATCAATAAATATTTACTTTAATATTATATGATTTTTAGCATTGTTCTAATTACATTGACTATCCTTATAACAATGATAGTTATACGAACATTTATTACTTAAATGACATCGGCACTCACACGTATTACAAACGATAACATGAACATGAAACGAGTGACATTTAAACAAACACGATGAACACGCATACGCTTTCACAATGACGAAGAAACATTAACACGTTACATCAACACGTTACACAGACAACGATCAACAACGCCGCACACCCTGACGTGAGTTTGAATACACACAGACGGAGCGAAGTACAGGTGTGTGTAGGCGTGGCCACAAATGAAAGTCCTCCCACTGCACGTGGCTGGCCAAACCACGTGCCTCGCGGGAGGCGAGCGTTCCGTGACACTAAATACACATTAATAAAGGCTGATTCTGTCAGACAGCTGTCATGCAGTCTCTTTATAACACAATACTGCACGTTGGTTAGTTGACATAACACTTCATTCAAGGACTATAGGTTGTTGTTGTTGTTGTTTTTTTTGTTTTTTTTTACATAAGTTTTAAATATGTTTGCAGTTAAAATAACATAACTAGACCCCCCCAGGAGACAGAGTCGGCTGAGAATGAGTACTGCCACTATAACCACCCCAATACCCCCAGAGGAAAATCGGGGCTGATGACCAATACCGTCACGGCATCAGACCGTGGAGGCAGAACTGGTTGAAATATCATATAACTTTATAACTGCTGACTTTGTAGCTCAGTGTATTTCAGGCATGTCCAGCATATAACATTAATGATCAGATGTTGCTTACCAAGTGAGGTGTGACATCTTAGAACAGGCCAGATGCTTGCGGACAGCCGAGTTTTATTTGTAGCGGATTAAGCAACAATTGTAAAGTGAAACAGGCAGGGTAATAGCCAGATATAAACACACCAGGGAATTGCTCAGTACATGCGATAGAACAGTGATAATACTTGACAGGGAATTAATGGAACCAGAAAGAATAAATAGTGTAGCAAAGATGAGACATAGGAAACACTAGTAAACTGGTGATGAGGGAGTTGCAAACACAGACTGAGGGCGGTTGCGGTACATGAGATTACTACAAAAACTGAACAGATGTGAACACCTCAAACCATGTAGTACCTTCCTGTTCTTGACACTGGCTTGGGAGGCTGAAATAAAAAAAACCCACATGACTCTGTTATAAATGAACGCTTTGAAAATGATACTGTATTGAAAGTGTTCTGGCCTGGTCCTTAAATAGAGTGTTTTATTTTGTTACTAATAAAATGGTGATTGATCTCTAATGCCACGCCAGTCTACCAGTCAAAGAAAGATCAGACAATATATGTATAACTCTGTGATAGAGCGTCAGTGTGGAAGCACTAGAATTCTTTATATCAAGCCAGTGATCAATTACCACATCCAACATGATACTGATCACATTATTGAAGTGCTCGTCTTTGTTCACTTTTCCACCTCGCCTCCCTGAGTTTGTCTGTGTTTAGTGAGTGGTTTGGTGTTGTGTCTATACAGGCAAAGGTCTGAGTAGGAACAATTTTAACAGAAATGGAAACTTATAGAGATGATCCAGTTAGATTCCCATTCCAATTAGATTCCCATTTGTCACGATCAGTCCCCTCCATGTTCCGTGTTTTCCATGTCTTGTGTTTTGTTCCGTTCCATAGTTTCATTTTGTCCTCACAGTGATTGCGTACACCTGTCCCTCATTTCTAAGTTCATGTATTTAAACCCTGCTGTGTGCCTTGGTCGTTGTTGTTTATTGTTTGTTTGTTCAGAGGTTTGACTGTTTGTTTCGTTTTGAATTAATGTTTGAATGTTTGATCCTTGTTTCTTTGTACTCTGTGTCTTTGTGTTTCCTAGTCCTTTGTGTTTCCTAGCTTTAGTTACTAGCCTGCTTCCCTAGTTAGCCTTTGTGTGTTTTTGTTTTGTAATGTTTCCCAGTACTCTGCATGTCAGCTCTGTGACCCTGGACTGCTTTAATGACCGATTTTGGATTTTCCCCTATTAAATCTCGCTCCTCTCAGCACATGCGTCCGCCTCCTTACTGCTCAACGTTACACCATTCTCATATTTTTGAAGACTTAAGCGTCTGTCACATCTAACTGCCACATCACTCCTTTTTTGCCTGAGTGGAGCAAAATCCGGTGATTGTGGGTTGTCTTGATATTGTGTAATTTTGGAGGTAACATAACCTAGGTGGTTAAGGTACTTGACATGTAATTGGAAAGTTGTTGGTTCAAACCCCGCCACTGTTGGGCTCCAGGCACTCAATTATTCAAGTTGTATTTGGTTATAGTTGTAAGTTGCTTTGGATGGAAGCATCAGTTAAGTCTAAATGTTTATTGTAATCAGCTTGTTGTTTTGAATATTTTAATATTCTGTTTCTAATGTTTGATCATTCATGATCACCCATCTAATTTTTACATTAGGCTACTTATGTTAGTTATGGGACAATGTTGTGCTAAGTTAACAATTACAATACAATACAATAGTCGCCTACAATAAAATACAATATTGCAACTTGGAGTTCCAAATTTTAAAAAAAGGTTTTTATCAACAGAACTGGGGGGGTTAAGCCTGTCACACACACAGTTTATTGATACATGTTTATGTGTCATCACAGTAAAAGATCCAATACTGCCTCTTGCCTCATGATCTTAACACTGCCAGAACGCAATGTAGACAGAATAGGTGGGTTACATAAAGTATCCAGTCTCTGCACCACACATTTAGTAGGTTAAACCCAAAGTTAGGCTGACTGAATGGAAAAGCTGTGAGAAAGCAGGATATATTACGACTAAGGAACCTAGTTACACATTTGAACATAACACATGCTAGGCTTTGCATAAGAGGATGCTCTTCATAATATAAATTGTATTTACAGGCTTAATTTGAAAGCAGATCATTTTTTTAAGTTTTATGTGCATTAAACCTTTGTCTTCACCTCTGCCCTTGGTTGTAGGTAAGTACGATGGGGTAAATAATTACATTAACAAAAACTCTAAATATGTCACTTCATATATCAACTTGACATCAGAGTTGACTGTCAAACTTTTGTGTATGTCTATTTGCAACTTGTCATAGCAGAGCATTACCTACTTTTCAAATCAAAAATCTAAAATAAGAACACATTAGTGATTTTGATCCAGCTGGTCCACCTACATTAATGATCTGCACACTGTGCAGTTTTCAGAATGATGAGCTGAAACCTGCCTAGGCGACAATTTACAGAGTAAGTGTGTTAAAGTAATGAAACTCTTACTTACACAGGACAAGATATTTTTACCATTTGGTAACACCAAACATGACTTAGCAATAAGTCTACAAGTAACTCAGACAACCAAGACTTTGCTAGTGTATATCTAAGAAAACCCTAGAGCTGGATTTATTGAGATACATTTATTCATACAACCATTATTACAGTTGGATTTGGATAAAAACAGTGTTTTACCTTTAATGGTGAGTTTGATGTTTTTATATTTCCACTGGTTAAAATAACACCTGTAGACTCCCTCATCCTCCTCAGTCAGGTGTGATATGTGTAGAGAGAGATTTCCTGGAGAGTGAGCAGTACCCAGCTGAACTCTGTTTCTGTACTGTTCACTCTCATTGGAGATCACATCCCATGAGTTTCTGTTTGTGTTGTGTTTCTTCCAGGTGAAACTCTCAGGTTTGGTGTGTCCGTCAGTACAGGAGCAGGGCAGCAGTACTGAGTCTCCTGTGTATGCAGTGATGTAGTCTGTCTTCTTTTTCTCTACCAACATGCAGCCTGCAGAAACACACATGATAAAGGCCTTCAGTATTAAACATGGCTGCACATGTAAATCTCAAATGGTTATTATTATATATGACATGCTTAACTATTATTATAATGTATGACATAATTATTACATATGACATACTTTAATGGTTATTATTATATATTATAAACATCTGCTGAAAAATATTTACTACACTCCTTCAAACCCGGGATCCTATGGAGGGGTCGAGAGTCTGCAAAGGTCCGTGGTGGATGAAAGCGGTAAACGGGTTGGTGATCAGGAAATAAAAAACTGGTTAGCAGCTCAGGATGCATACACACTACATAAACCAATCTGTATAAAATTTAAAAGAAACAGAGTCATTGTAAAAAACATAGATGAACAATGGCAGGCCAATTTGGTGGACATGACCAACATAACGGGAACATGAAAGTTATGCTAACGTGTATAGATATACTTTCCAAGTATGCTTGGGTACGCGTGATGAAAAACAAAACAGGTGCCGAGGTTACCAAAGCCTTTGTATCGATTCTAAAAGAAGGCAGAGTTCCTAAAAAACTTCAGCCTGATGAAGGGAAATAATTTTTAATAAAAGCTTCAAAACATTAATGAAAAAACATAACGTCAATCACTTTGCTACCGGGACGGGACAAAAAGATTAAAGTTTAGAGTCGGCGATACCGTCAGAATTTCACGATTAAAAAGACATTGTGAGAAAGGGTACGAGCGGAACTTTACGGATGAATATTTGAATATTTTACCGTTTTTGAGTGTATAAGGAAAGACCCTCCCATATCAAATTACGGAATTTCGATGGGGAAAATGTAGATGGGACCTTTTATGAACAGGAGCTGCAAAATATTTTAGTGGGAAAAGATAAAGCCTTTAAAATAGAAAAAAATATATCTGAACAAACTAGGAACCGATAAAAGATGTGCTTGATCAGGTGGGTTGGGTGGCCCAATAAATTTAACTCCTGGATTCCGGCCGAGGACGTCCTTAACATTGTGAAAGGTTAAAAGGTGGGGTGCTAAATCAAAATGAAATTATAATCCAATTACCATGGAAGAGAGCGGATTCTACGTGACTATACTGAGCAACGCCTCCAAAGACATTTACCCCGATAATAAGATAATAAGCCTATAGAGTTGGTGGGGGGATGGGAGGTCGCACTCACCGAGGTACAATACCCACTCACGGTACTCCCTGAAGGAGCTGGACATGGAAAGTGTCTTTTTTGTTAAACACTCTGCAGAAGGAGAAAATGGTATGGTATTTACATGTCTTCTGAACCATGGGTATTATAATAGTATAGAACATCTGGTTAAGGAAATGAATAAGGAGATAAAAAGTTTATCTCTTGATCTAACAACCCGTGAAACACAAAATTCGCACATTCACACATTCTGGGGCTGGATCATAAACCTCCCACACGTGACGAGCCAGAAGCGCCATTCCCTGCCGACATTCACGCGGGGTTTTACACCATGTTCATAGACACGGATATGAAAGAATATCAGAGAGTAGGGGACAGTTTTGTTCCTTTGCTGAGATGTGTACATATAACTGCGAAGAACAATGAAAAAATCACTTTAATGTATGACAAGCCACACTACGTACCTGTTAGCAAATCTCTCATAAGCGATATCAATAAATAAAAAACAAGATCACCAAGAGTAAGGTCTGCGTGAAAAAGAACAGACGAAGAAGCAACAAGCTTTCTTCATCCTCTTCCTCTAACAAACGAAGAAAACAGAACACATTCTAACGCTATGGCCTTCCTGCATAGTCTGTCGACCGTCTGCACCAAGTTGGAACTAGACATTTTCACATTACCTTACACCCAAACAAGTATCGAAAAGTACACATACGTAGAAATCCCACTGCTTTCAGCCATTACCGACAATTCTCCGATCGAATTTTATGTGGCAGTCAATGGTGATGATTATCAGGGCTTGAATAACACCGTTTTACATCTAAGATGTAAAATCACGAACCTCGACGGGAGTAACATTGCTAACGATGCTAAGGTCGGCGTGGTAAACTATCCTATAGCGTCTCTGTTTTCACAAGTGGATGTTATGTTGGGTGACCGTTTCATCAGCCAAGCGAGTAACACGTACCCCTACAGAGCCGTCATTGAATGTCTTGAATTATAGTAGGGACACTCTGGAAACACAATTTTCTGCCGGGTTGTTTTACAGAGACACAGAAGGACATATGGAGGCTACGGACCCGACAGGGCATAACCTTGGACTCAGGACCAGAGACGCTTTCAGCGCCGAAAGTAAAACCTTTGACTTGATCGGACACATTCATTCTGAAATATTTTTTCAGGATAAACTTTTACTGAACGGCGTTGATATGAAAATTAAAATGGTGAGGAGTAAAGATGAGTTTTGTCTAATGAAAGAAGGAGCCGGCGATTACGTTCTAAAAATACTCATGGCTTCTCTGTGAAAAAAGTGTCCGTTTCACCAGCTGTTAAATTAGGTCACGCACTGGCTCTTTTAAGCGCCACCGCCAAATACCCCATCGACAGAGTTTGTATGAAAACCTTCAGTTTACCATCCGGGGGTCGTGTGTGCACCCAAGAAAACCTCTTCCTCGGACTGCTCCCTAAAACTCTTATTATTGGGATGCTTGACAATGAGGCTTACAGTGGAGCCTACCATAAAAATCCTTTTAATTGTGGCCACAAATGAAAGTCCTCCCACTGCACGTGGCGGGAGGCGAGCGTACCGTGACAGTGAGTAGCTTCTCATTTGTTAAACAACCATGTGGAAAGACACATCCTGTGGTCGTGGAAAAAATGTTAAAACCCAGTGACAGAGCAGTGCAAGAACAGGTGACTCGAGCACTAGATAATGCTTCATATCAAAAAGTCAAAAATGAATGCTCATTGGGGGTGTGATTTTGTGCAGTAATACATTTAATCTGTTTTGTGAAAATAAGATAAGGCATTAAAAAACAAAAGTAATAAATCAGCGAAGGTTTAACAAGGATACACATTGTCACTGATGCAAAATGCCACCGTCACAGTATCCCTCCTGTATTTCTTTCTCAGTAGCTCCACCTAGTGGAGAATTTAGTGCTGGGTAACCTTGAATGAGTATGTGCAAATACAAATACAAGATTTTTATAATCCATTCATATTTTAATAAAACTGATGAAGATCTTAAACTGAACCGCTGGCCGAGCCAAAGACTGTCAGATGGAGTTTTTTAATTTTTTTATTTTATTTTTATAAAGAATCTAAAGTCATCTAGTCAATTGACCAGACAAACCGTTACACTGATAGAATTCAGCTGGTTGCTGCTCCAGGAAATTTCTCTCTATTCATATCTGGTCTGACTAAAGAGGACGGGGGACAGTACAGGTGTAGCATCAGCAGTCATCATCTTATAGAGGTCAAACTCCAAGTAACAGGTAAACCAACCTCTTGTATATTTATAGTATGCATGAAATGTTGACTACCCTTAGTGATTGGTCTGTACCAATGACTATCGTACTATGAATAAAAATACAGTCAACTAGACAAATATGGAATGCTATTCTCATCTAAAATATGAATCTGAACCCACTGATGCAACACTAATAGATCACAGACCTGAAACACTCAGAAATAAAATATGACATTCTGTTTGTGCTTTATTTTAATCTCTCCATATTTAGTCCAAGGTGCCTGGGTCATGTGGTCAGAAACTGACCAGTGATAAAATAGTGGATCTCTAACACAAAATATTCATGGCCACAGATAGGCTGTACTTTCTAACTGTGGACATACTAGGTGTTTCTATTAGAGTATAAACACCCTGGAATTGTGGCTGACATGAGGCATATAAAGACATTTAGATTTCTGGTTGTTTGAGCACCAAGTTTCAAGAATCATTGAGAAAATAAACTGCCTGACCAAAAAAAAGGTCACACACTCTAATATTTCATTGGGCCGCCTTTAGCTTTGATTACGGCATGTGTTCGCTGTGACATCATTTCCACAAGCAAGTCACAACATTTATTTCTGTCCAGAGTTGCATCAATTTTTCCCCAAGATCTTGTATTGATGATGGGAGATTTGGACCACTGTGCAAAGTCTTCTCCAGCACATCCCAAAAATTCTCAATGGGGTTCAGGGCTGGACTCTGTGGTGGCCAATCCATGTGTGAAAATGATGTCTCATGCTGGTGAACCACTCTTTTACAATTTGAGCCTGATGAATCCTGGCATTGTCATCTTGGAATATGCCCATGCCATCAGGGAAGAAAAAAATCCATTGATGGAATAACCTGGTCATTCAGTATATTCAGATAGTCAGCTGACCTCATTCTTTGGGCACATAACGTTGTTGAACCTAGACCTGACCAACTGCAGCAACCCCAGATCATAGCACTGCCCCCACAGGCTTGTACGGTAGGCACTAGGCACGATGGATGCATCATTTCAGCCACCTCTCTTCTTATCCTGATGCACCCATCACTCTGGAACAGGGTAAATCTAGACTCATCAGACCAAATGACCTTCTTCCATTGCTCCAGAGTCCAATATTTATGCTCCCTAGCAAACTGAAGCCATTTTTGCCGGTTAGCCTCACTGACAAGTGGTTTTCTTAAGGCTACACAGCTGTTTAGTCCCAATCCCTTGAGTTCACTTCACATTGTGCGTGTGTAAATGCTCCTACTTTCACTATTAAACATGTCCATGAGTTCTACTGTTGTTTTTCTATGATTTGATTTCACTACACGTTTAAGTGATCGCCGAGCACGATCATTCAAGATTTCTTTCCGACCACATTCCTTCTTCGAAGATGATGTTTCCCCGCTGTCCTTCCACTTTTTAATAAGGCATTGGCCAGTTCTTAACCTGATTCTAGTAGTTTCAGCATCTCCTTAGATGTTCTCTCTGCTTGATGTATGCCAATAATTTGACACTTCTGAAACAGATTAACATCTTTTCCACGACCACAGGATGTGTCTTTCGACATGGTTGTTTAACAACTGAGAAGGTACTCACTGCATCAGTTAGGGTTAAATAACTTGTTTCCAGCTGAAACATAATCAGCTATGCAGTAATTATCCAATGGGAGGCTCTTACCTATTTGCTTAGTTAAATCCAGGTGGTGACCTTTTTTTTTTGGACATGTAGTGTATGATTCACAGTATTAAGTCCCACCTCTTTGATATCTGCAATTATTTGATTCTCTCACAGAAAATTATTGATTTGTATTTAAAAGAAAAGGCAATTTGCTTGCTTCAGAAAGGAAACACTGCACCTACAGAGCCCTGTAGCCTCAGACTAAGCTGTTGTATTACCACCACTGACACACAGCAAACTGACACACAGGAAACTGAACATTTCTGCTTGTACAAATTGTAAATCCATCAGTTCTGTAGTATAAAATCTAAAGCTAAATGTACAAAATACATAACAGCCCTGAACCCTCATTATTTATAACTGATCACACTTTGCTATTCTTGCAGAGCCTCCATATAAACCTAGAAACCCTAAGAGAGAGTAATGGAATTTACAAACTGTCAAAAAAAGATTTATTGCTTGATTTGTTTTCACCCTCCATTTATATATATATAAATTATTATTATTATTATTATTATTATTATATGATTTATGATGTGACAATATTATATGAAAATAAATTAAAACACAATGAGGGATCCTCAAAATAGTTTTATTGACTTAAAAAAAAATTTAAATGTAATTGTGAAATATTCAAGTGATTAAAGTAAATAAAACTTCCGAGTCTTAAACGAATACGTACCACCCAGTCTTTAATGTCCGCTCCGCTCCGCTGCCGGTCATGTAGTCATACTCAAACTTGCGTATGGGTCTCGGGTGTGTGTGTGTGTGTGTGTGTGTGTGTGTGTGTGTGTGTGTGTGTGTGTGTGTGTGTGTGTCTCTCTCTCTCTCACTCACCCACTCATTCACTCCTCCCACTCCCTCCCATTGGTTGATTCTCTAGAGGTTACACCTCCTCACCCCCCCCCCCCCCCGCCCCCCAACATGCAGGAAAAACTTTCTGACAAAATATGATATAAGGTGGAAAAAAAACCTCCTCCCAGGGTCAGAAATACACTCCTCATTTGACTCCTCAATTTTGCCGCCTTTTCTTTCTACCCAACCACCCGGTCTGACCATTCCCGTGCAGCGTGCAACTCCTCCCACAAAACCAGACCCTCGTACCCGCTCATTTAAATTTAGTTGTACCCCAGATGTTTGAGTAGGAATCATTGAAATAATTCTTTAATAGTGAAATAATGTGATTAAAGAAAATAAAAATTTTTAGTCTGATACTACACCAGTTTGTCTCCACTTTCTCTATCTGTTCAGTGTCCTCTCTGACACACACTCTGCAGTTAGAGGTCATTGACACACTCACTCACTCTCTCTCTCTCTCTCTCTCTCTCTCTCTCTCTCTCTCTCTCTCTCTCTCTCTCTCTCTCTCTCTCTCTCACACACACACACACACACACCTCCCACGACACCTCTTCACATCTTATTTGCCAGATGTACTCAAACAATGCAATAAGCAAACTTTTCAGAAAACATCACAAAGTTTTAATTAATTTATTTTTTGTCTGATCTCTAACCATTGGTTACTCTATACGTTTTATCACACAAGGTTTTTGTCCGTTATCACACGTTGTACTCTTACCACTTTCAGTGCATTCCACAACTGAGAGCGGTGTTGGGGGAGGGACGTAATTTACACCTTCTATCCGAAAACCATTTCTATCCCCACCGACTTTTTCTTAAAGCCGTGTTTTCGGTATTTCACTCCTTTAGTTCACAACAGGTAAGCAATTCAGTAATGCTTAACTAATTCATGCTATACCTTATATTAGTATAAGTTACTAAAAAGGCTGACGTGTATTTAGCTATTTATTTAGCTAATGGATGAAATACTTTATCGTGCGTTGTATGATTTAACTCAGTGGGGCTTAGCGTCGTAATTAATTTCAGGTCTAGACAAAACATACATTTTAACAATCAATGCGTAGTATCTACAAGCTATCGTAAGTATTCTTTTGCGAGCTATCTAGGAAAGGATATTGTCAATGTCTTTATTCTGATGATTAATGGTCAATATGTAATATGACCGCTATGCCATAGAGTACGTGAAACATTTTGATCGACGGCTATTCTTATTCTCAGGGCTAGCTAAATAGAAAAAACTTTAGCTTCGAAGTGGGTGAATCTATTTACTTAAATTAACCAGTACATGACCTGACATAAATGCGGTTTTGGTATAAAGGATATCATTATGGTGATCTTTTCTACTCATGGTCTATAATTCTGCTTCCCAGTCGAGCAGGATGTCCCATCCCCCAGATAAATATGCTGCATTAGAATAAAGTTAACACTATGCTGCCAGGCTTAGCAGGTTATTTCGTTGATTAAATGAAAATGAACACTGTACAAACCTCCTCTACTTTCATGCATATTAGATGAGGATGGACAGACTGTTGCTCCAGCCAGCTGGAAGACTCAACATCAGCCCCCAGCTGAAAGCTCCATCTCATGCTTGCTGCACAGTGATGGAGAGTGAGCATAGCAGGGGTGAATGCATCACTGTGCCAGACAGGCAGGCAGGGAGGCAGACAGGCAAGTAAACTGGGCAGGCAGGTGGGCAGGTGGCAGGGTAAGCAGAGAGGCTGGGGAGGCAGGGAGGCAGGGAGGGAGGGAGGGTGCACAGGCAGGCAGGCAGGGAGGGTGGTAGGCTGGGGAGGCAGGGAGGGAGGGAGGGAGGGAGTCTGGGAAGACAAGCAGGCTGGCAGACAAGCAGGGAGAGATGGAGGGAGGGAGGAGGCTGAGGAGTGAGGGAGACAGGCAAACAGGGAGGGAGGCAGACTGGCACATAAGCTGGGCAGGCAGGCAAGTGCGTGGGCAGGAGGGTAAGCAGAGAGGCTGGGGAGGCAGGCAGGCAGGGAGGGAGAGAGAGGCACTGGGGAGGCAGGTGGGGAAGGCAGGAAAGGAGGGAGGCTTTGGAGGTAAGCAGGTAGGCAGGCAGGCAAGCTGGGTGGGCAGAGAGGCTGGAGTGAGGCTGGGGAGTCAGGCAAGCAGGCTTGGATGGAGGGAGGCAGGGAGGGTGGGGAGGCAAGCAGGCAGGGAGAGAGCAAGAACACTGGGTACACTGGGGAGGAAAGGAGGGAGGCAGGAAGGGAGGGAGGGAGTCTGGGGTTACATGTGGCCAGATGAACAGAATGTATTCCAAACCTCCCCCAGGAGTCTGCGTCTCATTGTGTCCATTATCCATTGTGTCCAAATATGCTGCGTTAGAGTAATGTGAACGCCACACAGGCAGGTTATTTCTTTGACTAAATTAAAATGAACGCTGTGCAAACATTCTCTGCTTTCATCCATTTTAGATGAGGATGGACAGACGGTTGTTCCAGCCAGCTGCAAGACTCACCGTCCCCCCCCAGCTGAAAGCTCCATCTCATGCTTGCTGTGAGTGTGGCAACGGTGAACACGTCACTGTGCCCATCACTGCATCACGGAAGAGACACTGAGACACTGTGATGAAGAGGAGGAAGAGGACTACACTCAGATCATTATTATGATCATGTGGCATGGTTTAAAACATGAAGCTTCAATAAAGCCATTAAACTAAACCATTTGGTGGTACTAATATAATAATAATAATAATAGTAAACTTTAGTTGTATACAACTTTTTAAAATTATAGTACAAGATAAGAGTACACACAATCAAGATAAAAAAAAAACAATGATAAAAACCTGGATAATAAAATCATAGAACATAAAATCTGTTCAATATAAACAGTGTATAATATAAACAGTGAAATAAATTTGGTAAGAGAGATAAAACTAGACAGATTTACAATATAATTTTTTTTTTTTACGTTCCATGTAATTTTCATACGCCCAAACTGAGTTTGCAGATCGGTGCCCTTCAAAACTATTTAGAATGAAAGAGCTCAATAGCATTTATGGCAGACCCCAACCACCAGGCCCCACCCCACAATCTTTACATTCACTGTATATAAAAGATAAATATGTTTCTATGATTCTATGTTATATATGTAAAGTATAATAATGCTATAAGGATGGATGAAATGAAGGGTCAGTATCACTGCCCAGACAGAACACATATTGCATCTGAGAAAGAAAGGTCAGACTACATCAGGAATCCACCAGAGCCAAACTGTAATGTGGACATTGTGTGGTCCAGCTGTGGCCATGCAGATGATGGTCATGACTAAGGCAACTACTGTCATCCACTGCTTGAAGCTCACCTAACTTCGTGGTAAGCTACCATCAGACAGTATGCTCACAAATGTAAATGCAGCAATAAGCACAATACCAACAACCTGTATAACTGAAACCAACAAACTGGTATATACCACTGTAGTAGTTAAGCTCAAGATCCTAGCATACAGAATGCAAGCAACAGACCACTTCCACTATGCCCCCTGGAAACAGAGGCTTGAAACCAATATAAAGCCAACTTGAAGTCAGCTAATTGACAGATCTTCAGAAGGAGATAAAGACCAAATATGTGGCCTGGTTACAGAAGAAATACAATGGGTGGCCCATAACTTAGGATCCAGAGTCTGGTAAACAGAGGTCAAAAGAGTGGTCAAGAGGCTTTTTATTGTCTTTCTGTGATGGCGGCGGGTGAATGGAAGCGAGAGGCGGGTCAGCAGTGAGGTAATCTTTATTCTCCATAGGTTGTCCATGATGGAAGCACGGAACCTCAAATACAAATACAGAGGAGCTAGTCTTCCTCTAGACAATTGATCATGCATGGTTCGACTCAACGTAGTAGGACCGCTATTGTGCAGCTCCGTCTCCTCAAATCTGGGGGTTAAAATAGAGCAGGGAGTGAATGTGGAATGGGTACTTGGTCCACCATTTCACTGCGTGTTCCACCATTTCACTGCGTGTTATACTGTGTATGACTATGTATGTGACGAATAAACCGAACTTGAACTTGGTAAAAATAATTAGTAATCAGGGGATTGTGAACGGGGCAGGTGCAATGTGTAGTCCTTAGCAGGGGTGGGTGTGTCTCCCCTGCTAACTAGCTGACCAACCGTGACACTTTCTAGCTATAAACAGGTAATTAAATAATGCGCCTACAGTACCATGATGCAACACAAAAGGAGAACATGTGTAAACAATAAATATGAAATACAGCACAAATATTAACATATAGGCAACTCCAACCAGTGCACCATACTGTGACATATAAACAAATACACTTATAGCATACAGCAGTCACTGAGGTAACAGTACATTCATTTAAGAACACAGTATTGTTAAATGGAATACAATTTTTGTTGTAAGTCTCTGGGAGTTGAGGAATCTGATGGCATGGGGGAAGAAACTGTTGTGCAGTATGACTGAAAACAGACATGTTTTGTACCTCTTCAGAGAAAGTAAGATAGAGAAGAGTTTTTGTGAGTGGAGTGTGGGCTCATCTCTAAGGCTGGTAACTTTGCGAAAGCAGCGTGTGTTGTAAATGTCCATGATAGAGGGGAGAGAGACCCTGAGGACCTTTTCTGCTGTTCTTACTATTCTCCTCAGGGTTTTGCGGTCTGAGTCAGTTCCTAAACCAGGCAGTGAAGCAGCTGCTCAGGATGCTGTCTATTGTGGAACATGGTGAGGATATTGGCAGGGGATGAGCTAGAAGTAGGAGTTACTGCTGGGCTTTCTTGGCTATGGAGCTGGTATTGAGGGTCCAGGTGAGGTTCTCTGCTAGGTGGACACCAAAGAACTTGGTGCTTGTAATGATTTTCACAGAGGAGCTGTCGATATTGATCGGAGAGTGAAAACTACATACTTTCCTGAAGTCGACCACCATCTTTTTTGTTTTTTTCCACATTCAGTGACTGACAGGTTCTGAGACATCCTCTCTGAACGCTGACTCATCATCACTGCTGATGAGACCCCACAGTCTTGCCATTAGTGAATTTGATGTGGTTCAAGCTGTGCATTGCTGCACAATTTTGGGTCAGCAATGTGAACAACAGTGGACTGAGCACACAACACTGGGGAAGCTCAGTGCTCAGTGTGGCGGTGCTGGAGACAGTGATCCTGATCCAGACTGATGGGGCTTTCCCACCAAGAAAGTCCTGGATCCAGCTGCAGAGGGAGGAGTTCAGATCCAGCAGTCTCTTTTCAACCAGACACTGAGGAATGATGGTGTTGAATTCTGAGCTGCAGTCTATGAACAGAATTCTATCGTATGTGTCTTTGTTCAGCTTTGTTCAGTTTGTTTTTGAACACAAATATTTTTTCAAAGCAGATTTGCATCTTTAACTGAATAATTAACTGATACACATTAATTTTATATTTATTTCATATTTCACTGCTCACATGCATCTCACTGTAAATCACCATAATGCTAGTCCCTAAAAAATGACTAACAAACTAAAAATGCAAGAGAAGGGCTGTAGAATTTAGCTGTAACTCTAACAGGTAAAGGTTTGTAAAACAGTGCTGATGCAAGCTAACATTCCATGTTAATAAAGTGTGGAATAATTGAATACTGTCAAATTGAACTTTCCAAGCATTAAAGAGAGGAGTTCGCAGCAGTCTGGTCCTTTAGTTGTTGAGGTGTATTTTAACTACACTGTTCACTGCTGCTATCTGACAGCTCTGTCTCAGTATACTGCAGAAGTGCTGAAGGCTGTGTTTCAGTGAGGCTACATAGCAGAATTTCCTGTCCTTTTTTAACTTTCATTTCTTTATAGAGGGAAGAAATCAAAACATCCAATAAGAAAACCACAACCAGTCTTATTGAAATCTACACTTGGTCATTTGTAATGGCCCGAGTGCCGCAGGGCAAGGAGCATGACTAACAGACTCCCTCGATGGAGACAGACATTTATTAAAGCACGCAAAAAACAATGGCACTCACATGTAACGTAAACAGCATACATGAATACAAACATGGCTAACGTGAACAACATGAACACGCACATGAGCACCAAGAGGGGTTTAAATACATACAGACATAACGAGACTAAGCCAGGTGCAGGTGTGTGATAAACAACATGGGTGTGGTTACAAACAAGACAAGTCACAGTCAACGAGAAACGCCCACTGCACGTAACGGGCTGTACCACATGATCAGCAGGAAGGGGCGTGTTCCATGACGTCATTCTAAAGTATGGAAATCCAGAAAGGCCATAATGTGACATCTGGGGTTGGTTGTGTGACACCATAAGTTAACTATTGTTTGTCTCGCCTTATGAACTATCTAACCTAGGTTAAAATTACTCTTAACTAAAATAAGTAATTAAAGAGAAAATACAGTACTTAATTAATTAAAGAAAAATACTTTTGAATAAAATCAAGCAGTCAGACTTGATTATGGAAAAGTAATAAAAGATTATGGAAGAACTGAGTGATGGGAAATGAATTATGTTTAAACCAAGAATAGGCCTACATAAGTTTGTGTTCCATGTTCCTAAGTTGAAGTAGAGGAGACTGAAGAACAGAATAAACATTTTGGCCATTAGGGTAAAAACAAAGGAACAGTTAAATAGGAATCAGGCGTGCGCTAGAAATCCGGTGAGTCAGATTGGGGGGGTGTGCAAGTGGGCGTGGCTGTGTGGAGCTGATGGTTGTTCCTGGGGTTCATAATAGGCTTCCACATGTTGTCTCTATAACATTGAACTGAACCACTTAACTAACAATGACAACATTCTCACTGATGATGTGGGAATATCTGTGGGTTACTATGGGGGTCAAGGCCTGTTTGATATTCAAAAAGGATGGCAGAGGCCCTCATCCTGGGAATTTTGAACTGTTTCCATCAGGTGTTTTTCACAGACTGCATATTAACTGGGGGAACCAAAAGGGTCATGTGGGAGGGTCTGTTCTACTGACCTGCTCCTGGACTGAACATCACATACCACACACTCTTAAATGGACCTTCAGAGAGAAAGAAATCTACCCCACTGACCAGACTCAGGGTTACACAGGCAAAGTTCTGCATCTTAAAGATTCTCCAGGAGATCTCTCTCTACTCATATCACCCCTGACTGAGGGTGGGGGAGTGTCCACCATACCTGTGTAAACACTGCAGTCCACTTCCTCCCACTGACTGGACTCTGGCTATCAGGTGTTTCCCTCTGACTCATGTTGCTTTTATCACTCCAGGACAGCACTGCCATCCTGTGGGAGAAACTGACTTGGAGAACCGAGATGGATGATGCTTCTCCACAAACTCTACTACACTGTACAGTCTCAGCATGTCTAATAACTACTTCTTTGTGTTATATTCTGTGAAAATGACTTTTTGATTGGGGCAGATGTATAGAGAAAAACATTTTTTTTTTAATTTCCATCACTCATTCAGTATGTTTTTGATTAAATCTTTCCAAGAGATGACATGGGGGTTTAATCATGAAGTTTGCACCTTGAGATGTAGATATCAGTAAAAGGACTGAATAAGGACAGCCTTTAGTATAACATGTTCAGAGCTGTTGGCCAATTGCTGTGGCAAAACATATGGGAGGTGACAGATGCATGCTGGGAATTTTCACATTTGTAAACTCATTGCTTTGGCCACAGTGACAAAAGAAAAAAAATATATGAGTAATTAAGAAAACTGTCTTTAAACTGGAGTCACTGGACTGAATGTGACAGAAACCATGCTGTCATGGTGCCATGTGTGTGTGTATGTGTTTGTTTGTTTGTATGAATGTGCATGGGCGTGGGTGCATATGTTTTTTTATGTGTGTGTGTGTGTGTGTGTGTGTGTGTGTGTGTGTGTGTGTGTGTGTGTGTGTGTGTGTGTGTGCACCAGCCAATTCCCCCCCAGATAGACACATCACAGATAGTGATGTCCAACAGATAGTGGCATATCCAACTGCTGTCAGTGAACTGCACTCTACACACATTCTGCTGTCAAACTGCACCACACACATCTTCATGATGTGTGTGGTTATCAGTGGGTGTAAACAGAAACCACAACTCTCTGTCCTGCTTTGGCTCTTTATTTATGAAACAACAATAGATACACAGTGGAAGTGATGCGTACAGCCAACAGTTTGGCATTTGACTTTAAAAGGCATGATTAAGAACAGAAAAAAATATGCTGCTATTTAAAATTCAAATATCAAAAAATCCTTCAATAGAAATACACACATAAAATGCAGAAAAAAATATTCTTTGGGAAAAATATGATAATGTAATAATAAAACGCAATACATTTTTTACAGACGCAATACATTTTTTACAGACAAGCAAAAATGATGCTTGTTGGAGTCAGAATTTAGTTCTAGATTGTCCTGCCCCTACAAGTCCTACTTTATGCTAGTATCTAATTAGCAATTAGCAAGTAATTAGCACCGGTTCCTCTCTACCGGACCGAACCACAACGCAGATTTCATTTCCACTTAACGCTGATCAGATGTGTGCGGCAGGTCTGTTAAACAGGTGTGTAGGTCTGTAGCTGGTCTGTTGATTTCTCTTGGTTTTCTTCTCTACTGCAGACTAGCTGTTCCATCTCCACCATCAGTGTTATAGTGAACTCTGCTCATTTCTGACACTGAAGCAGGTCACATGAACAAGAACAACTCAGTTCATTCAGGATCTGACTCTGCACATGGTAAAATGGATGTTAATGGACACAATGAGAAAACAATCTGATTATAACAGCTTGCTAATGAGATTTTTACCTTTATTTCTTTTGGTGTAATAAACCACAGCCACGATAATGTGGAGGAAGATCACAGTGACCAAAGCAAAGGGGATGTAGGGCAGAGTCTGAGGAGAGACTGTAACAACACAACAAACACTGACCCCAGTCTTACACAGCAGCAGAATACATTTATTTAGCACAGCTGTGAACTGTTTACTCTTCCAAACACTCCCTCTTAAACTAAATGTTAAACTAAATGTCGTTTACTACTATTATTATTAATAGTAGTAGTATTCGTAGTAGTAGTATATAGTGGGGAATCATTTTTATGGAGTTGATGGGAGAATGTTATTAAACAAATGCATCTTAAATTCAGTGGTAGTTGATGAACAGAATGAATGTGGGGCCTCTGCAAGAATAGAAAATATGATGAGTTGAAAGTACTGAAGGTTCTGTGCTTTCATACGTTTTACATGTTTACATTTATATTTTGTACTACAAAACTGATGTATGTACAGTTTGTAAAAGCAAAAGTCTTCGGTTCGCCATGTTACTGGTGGTTAATAGGATGGCTAAGTGTGAGGTTACAGGTTCTGTAGGTGCAGTGTGTGCTTCAGTCATTTTCTGTGAGTGAATGAAACAGGGACTGCTGGGTCAAGTCCTCATGGAGTGGATTAGTCTTCACCTGAGCAGAGTGTGTGTGTGTGTGTGTGTGTGTGTGTGTGTGTGTGTGTCTGTCTGTCTGTCTGTCTGTCTGTCTCTCTGTCTCTCTCTCTCTCTCTCTCTCTCTCTCTCTCTCTCTCTCTCTCTGAGAGAGACTGACACGACTTTTCATTGTTACCCTACCAGTCCCAGTGTCTGCCTTTGTCTGTTCCCATTCATATCTTTGTAACTGTCCCAATCCCAGCTGTGGTTCGGTTCCTGTTATCCCGTATCCCGTGCTCCTACTCTCAGCCGGGCTCCCGTCCATCCCACTGCCCAAGCTAGAACCCAGTCCTCTCCTGTCCAGCCTGCTGTCAGGTCTCTGGTTGTGGTACAAAGTCCTGTTTCCACCCCTCACCCGATGGACTTTCCCCTTTTTTTCCTCCTTTCCCACCTGTCCTTGTCCAGGTTCTCCAGACCCTGCTGTGTGACGCCGGGCTCGGGCTCCCTTGTCAACTGTTATGCACGTCAGGAGCCCCGTGTTAAGGAGGGTGTGGGTGCTACTGTAACACCCCTCACCACCATCACACAGGAGCCCCGTGTTAAGGAGGGTGTGGGTGCTACCGTAACACCCCTCACCACCATCACACAGGAGCCCCGTGTTAAGGGGGGTGTGGGTGCTACCGTAACACCTCTCACCACCATCACACAGGAGCCCCGTGTTAAGGGGGGGTGTGGGTGCTACCGTAACACCCCTCACCACCATCACACAGGAGCCCCGTGTTACGGGGGGTTTGGGTGCTACCGTAACACCCCTCACCACCATCACACAGGAGCCCCGTGTTAAAGGGGGTGTGGGTGCTACTGTAACACCCCTCACCACCATCACACAGGAGCCCCGTGTTAAGGAGGGTGTGGGTGCTACTGTAACATCTCTCACCACCATCCTCCTCCCCATGTGCTCCTTTGTTTGTTTTTGTTCCTCCACATGCTTTGTGTGGTTCATGCCCTCACACAGGGGTCCTGTGTGTCCCCTTTCACTTACCCCCGTCACCTGGGTCTAGTCTCACCCTCATTATTTACCCTATAAAGCCCAATCCAGTACAACCACTAATGTCAGTTATTTTGCCTGAATCGCTTGTATTACCTTCTGTATGCAACATTAGCACAGTAAGTTCATGTGTGCTTTCATTTTCATTTAAAAACAAAAAAACAAAACACATCAAACCAGGCTAACTCACGCTTGCATCCTGCCCCACACTCGTTAAACCAATGCGTGTTACCGCCATTGGTAGTTGATGGACTGAATGTCTTATAACCATTTGGAGACGTCTGAAACTGCAGGGCTCGCTCTCTCTCTCTCTCTCTTTCTCTGTCTCTCTCTCTCTCTCTCTCTCAGTGCATTTCAGTTCAGTAAGCTTTACTGGCATGACCTTATACAATTATAGTTTTGTAGTATTGCCAAAGCAGCGTTATAACATGAACATTACACATTACAACCTTTGCAATTATGGAAATTAAGAATTCTGTTATGATAAAGAACTTGAAGAGAAACTGTAATTGGTCTGAAATAATAATAATTGGAAGAAGTAAAACGGAAGAGTGAAAAGAAAGAGAAATAAATAAATAATAAGGATGGAAAATAATAAATAGTTAATAATAATAAATGGTTAGGTAACTTTTATAAACTGGGTAATATAGTCTGTTTGTGTGTGTGTGTGTGTGTGTGTGTGTGTGTGTGTGTGTGTGTGTGTGTGTGTGTTTGGGTGGGTTAATCACTGTCCCTCATCTTATGGCAGGCAGATATGCATCACCCAGCTAAAGCGCTGCTTTCCTTCTTTTCACCCAGTAGGATGGGCAGTTTGTCAGTGTTAGACAGACACTTAAAGTTGGGGTGGATCATCTCAAATTTTGTAAAGTAAATTTGCCGTATTTGGATGAATTTTTCACATTCAGTGAGGAAGTGCAGCTCTGTCTCTACAGTGTCATATTTACATTGCTGACAGAGTCTCTGTTCTCTGGGCAGCCATGACATTTATATCGGCTGGTCTGGACGGCCAGGCTGTGTTCTCTGAGTCTGCAATTTGTCAACGTGGTTCTGTGTTTAATGTCAGTCATTGTGTACAGGTCGTCTGCTACAGTGTACTGACATTTTAGGGCCAGTTAACGTTGCATTTTGCTTTGTGCTTGTGTTTGTGTTCCAGTGGGTGATGTAGTTTAGTTTGTGAAGTGTAATAATTTGGTTTGGTCTGATTGTTTGTACTTCAGACTGGTCCTGATGTGTTAGTGTTAGTGTGTGTTAATGAACTCAGTGTCAGCACCAGCTGTGAGAGGAGACTCTTCTCTCTGCTCTTCTTTTTTTTTCTTTCTCTCTCTCCCTCTCTCCTTCTCTCTCTCTCTGCTTCCCTCCTTCTCTCTCTCTTTATGCAATAGTTTATGCTCCATCACATTTGATAAATATGAATGGTTGAGAAAAATCTTGTATTTGTAGAGTCAGTGGTTCTAGCCCATCTGGTCTATTACACAGTTAGTGTTAACCATCCTCCAACTCCAGTCATGATCAGTGTCTGACCACTGAAACACTGCTGGCTGGATATCTTTCACTGGCAGAACAAAATGTGGAGCAAAATGAGAAGATTATGGGCTGTCTTGGTATTGTGTAATTTTGGGGAACGTAATCCTTCAGAAAACAGCTAACACTACTTGTGACATTGTTTTAATAATTAGTATAATAATAGCAGCTTCTTTTTTTTTTCAGAAAGAAGCAAATAAAGCTCTTGCCTCTTCAAGTGAATGAGGTTTTTCACCCGGCAGATTTTTCTCGTGTTCGGTGTGAAAGATTATTTATATTGCAGATTTAGTGTCTAACGCTGCCTTTAAATTGAACCTAAATAAGATGCCTTAGCAGGCAGCATATGTCATAGGGAGTGATCACACATTTATTCAACAGTCTTGGATCTGGAAGCATATTGGTATTTCCATAGACATTCCAGAAAATTCTAATTTAAAGCCTCAAACCAACCAGCTACAAAATTAAGCTAAAAAAAGAACTAATTTACAAGACTTTGTACATAAATGCTTCATGAACTACAAATTCCATAATGCCCTCATACAGGTAACTGAGATATGTGTACACTGAGAGAGACTGAGCTACAACGTCATTTGTCATGGCATACTATGTCATTTCAACCAAGAAAATCATAACATATTTATATGTGTACGCCAAACTCTCAACTAAGAAGTCTTGTTCTTGTTTGCCCCAACTGTTGTGGTCATCTGTGGTCTCTTGCAGAGATATTGTTATTCTTCAATTGTTATTCAGGACAGTAAATCACTCTACCAGCTGTGGGTTCCTCTTGGATGTGCTATGACAGGGATGCTGCTCGTATGTGGTCACTCTTTGATTAGTCAGTGTTGGACAAACTCTGCTGTTGATCAATCAAGATCAGACTAAAGAAATTCTGAACCATAAGGAGTGAATGCTGGAGCAGAGCTGAGAGTGGAGCTGGAGCAGAGTTGGTGGACTGAAGACGTACATTTGGAGAAATCTCTCCCTTGGGCTTGTGCTCTCTCTCCCTCTCTCTCTCTCTCTCTCTCTGTCATGCTCTCTCTCAGTCACATTCTATTTCTGTCTCTCCTTCTCTCTCTCTTTTTTCTGCCTGGATGCCCCAGCAGACATGCTCTACTGTTCCTGGCCTGGCCACCCACTTCACCTTCTTTAATGTCCATGTTGTCTTTCTCTCAATCCATCTGGCACTTAGGTAACATTTAGGAAGTATTTTCTGTGCCACATTTCTGTAACTTATTTACAGAGTTTCATTATAATATCTATATTATTCTAATTGGTTTCATTATATCTATTTTATTCTAATTGGTTTCATTATAATATCTATTCTATTCTATTTTGTATCTAGTTCTCTTCTGTTATGCTAATTAACTCTTTGCTACATTGAACTCATGAAGCTCGGCTCTCCGTGTTGTATTTGTAATGAGACTGATGGAGTCCAGACACTCGCAGATGATGTTAATCACTTGATAATTTATTAAGAGAGGGGAAATCCAAAGGTGTACTCAAAATTCTCTGCACTGGTGGATTGAGGCTGAGTGAAGAGCAAGCTATATTTTTCTATATATTTAGAGTGCTGACACCAGTTTCCTGTAAAGTATCCAATCTCTGCACTGTAAGTTTAGTAGATCAAATCCTATGTTAGGCTAACAGAACCGCTGACAAAGCAGGATGTATTAAGACTGAGGAATTTTAGAAAGGTCGTGATGCATATTCTCATAACACATGCTAGACAATGCAGTAGAGCATTCTCTTCTTAATATAAATTATAATTACTGGCATAATTTGGAATCAGATACATTTTGTAGTTTTATGTGCATTAAACCTTTGCCTGCATTGCTGATGTTGGCTGTTTGTAAGTGGGATGGGTAAATAATTACAGTAACAGAAGCTCCAAATATGTCACTTGTAATGTCAAACTGACATCAACACTGACAACTTGTCATAGCAAAGCCTTGCCTCTTATTTTAGATGTTTCAAATCAAAAATCTAAAATAAGAACACATTAGTGATTTTGATCCAGCTGGTCCACCTACATTAATGATCTGCACACTGTGCAGTTTTCAGAACGATAATGTAACGCAGAGGCAGACAGGACTTGATGCACATGTGTAAATGAAAGTTCCTAATTTGCAAAACAGGTGGACACAATGGCAAAATTAACCAAATGATGCAAACTAAACACTGACTAAATGGAACACCAAAAAGGGAGAAAAACGATACAGGAACTGTGCAGAAACAATAAAATTGTGATGTAACATTTAATACTAAGGCATCAAAGCTCGTATCACACAGTGTACCGAAACTTGTATCATTTACTATTACCACTAAAGTTAATATTACCATTAATATTACCACTAAAGTTACTAACAACACGTGACTAACGATGGTCGAAGCTTCAGATGTCACTGAAGCACAGGATGAGGGTGAGACTGTTTCATAAGTTTGGCAGTGTCCTATAACTTGGAAGCTTTATCTTTTTATTAAAACAAATTGGAAATGTGCTAATTATAGAAGTCAAAAGTGCGAGTAAACGTTTCATAACGCCAACCTGTTGTTTTTACATAAAAGGGAAACAATGATTTTAAACAAATTATTTCAGAATTTAATTACTAAACATCATTACTGATCATCCATTTTTTTTATGACATATGAAGGCGGTGGAGTGTTGTATTGTTTATAATGCTGCGCAGTTTTGAATCTATGGCTGCTATAATTTCTGAAAAGCACCAGGTGTCGCTGTTTTGTCACCAGCTTTCAATGCTCCAATGCTTCGAATCCTTCAGCAGTACAATAAGGAAGAACCTCAAACGCTTCACAGGACTTCGTCTGCACATCATTACCAAGAAGAAAGTTAAACAGTAAACACTAGAATAACGAGCAGGCTAATAACGTTACCAAACAACAATAAACTCACAGGAGGACGAGAGCGCACATTCAGATACCCACAACCAAGATGATAAAACAAGGGATATTTATACAAAGATTAACGAATGCAAACTAGACAAAGATGAAAACAGTGACAGAAAAACCAAACGAGGGGTCGGAACAGAAAAACCAAAACAAAGAAGCATGTGTGTTAAAAACCTGAGACATTCTTACTTGAACTGCCCAAGATATTTGTTACAATTAAAGGAGTATTTGACCATCACTGAACTAAACGTTACTGGTAATGTGCACAGATGACAGCACAACAACAAATATTACAGCAGAAAGTCTACAAGTAACTCAGACAACCAAGACTTTGCTAGTGTGGATACCTAAGAAAACCTTAAAGCTGGATTTATCATTTGCAGTTAGATTTGGATCAAATACAGTGTTTTACCTTTAATGGTGAGTCTGATGGCTTTATAGTTCCACTGGTTAAAATAACACCAGTATTCTCCCTCATCCTCTTCAGTCAGGTGTGATATGAGTAGAGAGAGATTTCCTGGAGAGTGAGCAGTACCCAGCTGAACTCTGTTTCTGTACTGTTCACTCTCACTGGTGATCATGTCCCATGTTTGTTTTCTTGTGTTGTATTTCTGCCAGGTGAAACTCTCAGGTTTGGCGTGTGGGTCAGTACAGGAGCAGGGCAGCAGTACTGAGTCTCCTGTGTATGCAGTGATGACGTCTGTCCTCAGATTCCCTACCAACATGCAGCCTGCAGAAACACACAGGATAAAGGCCTTCACTATTAAACATGGCTGCACATGTACATGTAAAATGGCTGTTATTACATATGACATACTCCATTATTATTATATATGACATACTTAATTATTATATATGACATAATTAATTGCTCCAGGTCCAGTCACCTGATGGTACTGATGGTACCAGCCAAATGATGATGGTACTGGAAATCACTAAGAGATTTCCCAATAGATGTTGGTATGATGGATGCATGACCATCAAGTTATAAGATGTAAATGTCTGATTATATTGATTATAGATTGTCTTTGCCTCCCTCTCACTCACTCACTCACTCATTCCCTCCTTCCTTCTCTCCCTCTCC
Organism: Electrophorus electricus; assembly: GCF_041902795.1. Taxonomy (NCBI): domain Eukaryota; kingdom Metazoa; phylum Chordata; class Actinopteri; order Gymnotiformes; family Gymnotidae; genus Electrophorus; species Electrophorus electricus. The sequence continues at coordinate 7,640,250 of NC_137498.1, forward strand.
CTTCCCACTAAAGTTATTACCACTAACATTACCACTAAAGTTACTAATAACATGTGACTAATCTTCTTTGAAGCTTCAAACATCACAGATACACAGGATGAGGTTCAGACTGCTTCATAAATTTGGCACTGTCCTATAACTTGGAAGCTTTATCTTTTTACTAAAAAATTGGAAATGTGCAAATTATAGAACCCAAAAGGGAGGGTAAATGTTTCATTACATCAACCTGTTGTCTCCCAGTACAGTTTTGTATTATGTTTTCACATAAAAAGCGAAACAATGATTTTAAACTAATTATTGTAGAATATAATTACTAAACATCATTACTGATCATCTTTTTTTTTAATGAAATATGAAGGCGGTGCAGTGTTGTATTGTTTATAGTGCTGCGCAGTTTTGAATCGATGCCTGCTATAATTTCTGAAAACCACCAGGTGTCGCTGTTTTGTCACCAGCTTTCAATGCTCCAATGCTTCGAATCATTCAGCAGTACAATAAGGAAGAACCTCAAACGCTTCACAGGACTTCGTCTGCACATCATTACCAAGAAGAAAGTTAAACAGTAAACACTAGAATAACGAGCAGGCTAATAACATTACCAAACAACAATAAACTCACGGGAGGACGAGAGAGCGCACATTCAGATACCCACAACCAAGATGATAAAACAAGGGATATTTATACAAAGAGTAACGAATGCAAACTAGGCAAAGATGAAAACAGTGACAGAAAAACCAAACGAGGGGTCGGAACAGAAAAACCAAATCAAAGAAGCATGTGTGTTAAAAACCTGAGACATTCTTACTTGAACTGCCCAAGATATTTGTTACAATTAAAGGAGTATTTGACCATCACTGAACTAAACGTTACTGGCAATGTGCACAGATGACAGAACAACAACAAATATGACAGCAGAAAGTCTACAAGTAACTCAGACAACCAAGACTTTGCTAGTGTGGATACCTAAGAAAACCTTAAAGCTGGATTTATCATTTGCAGTTAGATTTGGATCAAATACAGTGTTTTACCTTTAATGGTGAGTCTGATGGCTTTATAGTTCCACTGGTTAAAATAACACCAGTATTCTCCCTCATCCTCTTCAGTCAGGTGTGATATGAGTAGAAAGAGATTTCCTGGAGAGTGAGCAGTACCCAGCTGAACTCTGTTTCTGTACTGTTCACTCTCACTGGGGATCACATCCCATGTTTGTCTTCTTGTGTTGCGTTTCCTCCAGGTGAAACGCTCAGGTTTGGCGTGTGGGTCAGTACAGGAGCAGGGCAGCAGTACTGAGTCTCCTGTGTATGCAGTGATGACGTCTGTCCTCAGATTCCCTACCAACATGCAGCCTGCAGAAACACACAGGATAAAGGCCTTCACTATTAAACATGGCTGCACATGTACATGTAAAATGGCTGTTATTACATATGACATGCTCCATTATTATTATATATGACATACTCCATTATTATTATATATGACATACTTAATTATTATATATGACATAATTAATTGCTCCAGGTCCAGTCACCTGATGGTACTGATGGTACCAGCCAAATGATGATGGTACTGGAAATCACTAAGAGATTTCCCAATAGATGTTGGTATGATGGATGCATGACCATCAAGTTATAAGATGTAAATGTCTGATTATATTGATTATAGATTGTCTTTGCCTCCCTCTCACTCACTCACTCACTCACTCACTCCCTCCTTCCTTCTCTCCCTCTCCCTTCCCACTAAAGTTATTACCACTAACATTACCACTAAAGTTACTAATAACATGTGACTAATCTTCTTTGAAGCTTCAAACATCACAGATACACAGGATGAGGTTCAGACTGCTTCATAAGTTTGGCACTGTCCTATAACTTGGAAGCTTTATCTTTTTACTAAAAAATTGGAAATGTGCAAATTATAGAACCCAAAAGGGAGGGTAAATGTTTCATTACATCAACCTGTTGTCTCCCAGTACAGTTTTGTATTATGTTTTCACATAAAAAGCGAAACAATGATTTTAAACTAATTATTGTAGAATATAATTACTAAACATCATTACTGATCATCTTTTTTTTTAATGAAATATGAAGGCGGTGCAGTGTTGTATTGTTTATAGTGCTGCGCAGTTTTGAATCGATGCCTGCTATAATTTCTGAAAACCACCAGGTGTCGCTGTTTTGTCACCAGCTTTCAATGCTCCAATGCTTCGAATCATTCAGCAGTACAATAAGGAAGAACCTCAAACGCTTCACAGGACTTCGTCTGCACATCATTACCAAGAAGAAAGTTAAACAGTAAACACTAGAATAACGAGCAGGCTAATAACATTACCAAACAACAATAAACTCACGGGAGGACGAGAGAGCGCACATTCAGATACCCACAACCAAGATGATAAAACAAGGGATATTTATACAAAGAGTAACGAATGCAAACTAGGCAAAGATGAAAACAGTGACAGAAAAACCAAACGAGGGGTCGGAACAGAAAAACCAAATCAAAGAAGCATGTGTGTTAAAAACCTGAGACATTCTTACTTGAACTGCCCAAGATATTTGTTACAATTAAAGGAGTATTTGACCATCACTGAACTAAACGTTACTGGCAATGTGCACAGATGACAGAACAACAACAAATATGACAGCAGAAAGTCTACAAGTAACTCAGACAACCAAGACTTTGCTAGTGTGGATACCTAAGAAAACCTTAAAGCTGGATTTATCATTTGCAGTTAGATTTGGATCAAATACAGTGTTTTACCTTTAATGGTGAGTCTGATGGCTTTATAGTTCCACTGGTTAAAATAACACCAGTATTCTCCCTCATCCTCTTCAGTCAGGTGTGATATGAGTAGAAAGAGATTTCCTGGAGAGTGAGCAGTACCCAGCTGAACTCTGTTTCTGTACTGTTCACTCTCACTGGGGATCACATCCCATGTTTGTCTTCTTGTGTTGCGTTTCCTCCAGGTGAAACGCTCAGGTTTGGCGTGTGGGTCAGTACAGGAGCAGGGCAGCAGTACTGAGTCTCCTGTGTATGCAGTGATGACGTCTGTCCTCAGATTCCCTACCAACATGCAGCCTGCAGAAACACACAGGATAAAGGCCTTCACTATTAAACATGGCTGCACATGTACATGTAAAATGGCTGTCATTACATATGACATACTCCATTATTATTATTATATATGACATACTCCATTATTATTATTATATATGACATACTTAATTATTATATATGACATACTTAATTGCTCCAGGTCCAGTCACCTGATGGTAGTGATGGTACCAGCCAAATGATGATGGTACTGGAAATCACTAAGAGATTTCCCAATAGATGTTAGTATGATGTATGCATGACCATCAAGTTATAAGATGTAAATGTCTGATTATATTGATTATAGATTGTCTTTGCCTCCCTCTCACTCACTCACTCACTCACTCATTCTCCCTCTCCACTCTCTCCCTCCTTCCTTCTCTCCCTCTCCCCTCCCACTAAATTACTACCACTAACATTACCACTAAAGTTACTAATAACATGTGACTAATCTTGTTTGAAGTTTCAAACATCACAGATACACAGGATGAGGTTGAGACTGCTTCATAAATTTGGCACTGTCCTATAACTTGGAAGCTTTATCTTTTTACTAAAAAATTGGAAATGTGCAAATTATAGAACCCAAAAGGGAGGGTAAATGTTTCATTACATCAACCTGTTGTCTCCCAGTACAGTTTTGTATTATGTTTTCACATAAAAAGGGAAACAATGATTTTAAACTAATTATTGTAGAATATAATTACTAAACATCATTACTGATCATCTTTTTTTTTAATGAAATATGAAGGCGGTGCAGTGTTGTATTGTTTATAGTGCTGCGCAGTTTTGAATCGATGCCTGCTATAATTTCTGAAAACCACCAGGTGTCGCTGTTTTGTCACCAGCTTTCAATGCTCCAAAGCTTCGAATCATTCAGCAGTACAATAAGGAAGAACCTCAAACGCTTCACAGGACTTCGTCTGCACATCATTTCCAAAAAGAAAGTAAAAACACATCTGTAGATAAAAACACAGTTGCATTCCACAACACACTACACACAGCTACAGCAGTAACGCTGCTACACATCTTATACACTCTACAAAACTACAGTGTACTGAACACTGAAAACCACCCCAGACTACAGTCTGTCTAGTGAAACCACCACACAACTATGACCTGGAACTCTACAACTCTCTCAGTAGAACTCCACTGAAATTCTCCACACACTAATATCCACAGTAGAGGGGAAGTGTGTTCAAGTGCAAAATAAATTATTCCTCCACTTCTTTCTCTTTCACATCCAGACTAAATCTAACAATGAAACAGTGTATTTCTAGTGTGATCACTTCCTCCTGAGCTGCCAGTGTTCAGTCCCCATCCTCAGTAAAGTGATCCTGCAGTAAGAAGTAGTGCTACACAGTGATCCCCCTCAGCACTGTTTGGACACATCATTTCACTCCTGCACTTAAAGTGATCAGAGGGCCAAACTGAATGTGTAGCTTAGCAAATATTAGACAGATCAGACAGGAAAAGCTCTAGACTACATGCTGATCAAAATAAACATTGATCATTTAATCAGGTAAACACGAGCATTGTCTGATAACATTCATATTATTCATAGAGTACAGGTGGAGGCAGCAGTCTATGATCATGTTGTAGTTTTCATACTATTAAGAAAAAACTACTTAAGAGAAGCTGTGAAATCCACCCACTGACACAGAACCAATAAAGGAGTCACCAAAGTAAAGACCACTTTGGATGTAGACAGTACAATGTCATCACAACCCAACAGTTATCACAGGAAGTAGAAACATTTTCTCACCTCTTCTCTGTTACTTTGTTCTTTTTGTTGTTAAAGCTGTCAAAAGCTGTTTAACTGTTTGCTAAATGCTGAATATCTGTAAAGTAACTAATTGAGGCTGTAGGCTAGTGTGCACTGCGCTGTAACAACAACAACAAAATAAAATAAAACTGTACAGAGACAACCCCCCTAAAAAGCAAAAATAGTAATAAATAAATGTATAAATAAAAGAACTGAGAACAGCAATAGAGAGAGTGGGCTTCCTTGCCTAGTACCTCTATGCACATTTTGTGATGGTATTATATTAGTACTGACTGTGGCCTTAGGTGTGGTTTTAAAGATTTTACACAATGTGAGGAGAAAAACTTCAGGTTTTCTTTACTGAAGGCCTTCTCTGCATAGCAGTTTCTAATATGTGGAGTGAGGTGTAACGTATTTGTCACGGTTGGCCGGGCAGCCAGAGGGAGGGACACGCCCACTCCTGCTAGGGATCACACTAAACACCTGCCTCATTCCCAGTCTCCTGCCTACTAATCACCTTCATCTGTTCCTTGTTCATTCTCTCTATTTAAACTCACAGGTCAAGAGAGAGTGCAGCACATTAGTGGCCCGTCGGACTGCTCACTCCCAACGTGTACATCGCTACAAGGACTACTGGAACAGAGTAGTGTTTGTTGTTAGTAGTGGTATCGTCACATATTGACAATGGAAAATAAAGAGCACTTTGGCGCAACCTTGCCTAGCGCTTCCTCTGAACTGCCACCGTCACAGTATTAGGTTAAGTAGTCTACCCTGTTAATGGCTGAGTGTCTCCTTTGATGAAACCAGTTTGATCAGGGTGCATTAGTGATGGAATAATATGTTCTAATCTAATGGCTAATGCTTTGCTATTTTTTTTTTTTCCTTTTTTATTTCAATGTTTCCAAGAGATGACATTGAGTTTTACTTAGAGATGGGGTTTGTACTTAGAGATGTAGATTTCATTAAAAGGACCAAATAAGGACGGACTTTAGTAAAATGTGTTCAGAGTTGTAGACCAATACCACAGACCAAACATCTTTCATCTCCAAGGCAGCCTGACTGCTGTCAAGGTGCTGAAACTGCACCCTTCAGCCAAGTTCAGAACCTGTGCTGTACACAGCTGCCCTGCATATGGCTGCCCAGTGGGACCCAGACAGGAGCCCCTGGTGCTTCCTCAGCTGTAGCTGTAGCCACTCACCTTCCCACCTCACCAAATACACCAAAAGGTCTTTAGAGGTCACATATCCTACATTTATCCTTTATTTTAGAGTTTTCTTAGGTGTCTTCTTACAATGTTTTTGTGGCGTTATCTTTCAAAAAGAGTCATAATTCAATTTTACACAACTATTTTCCATCCTCTCTTTATCCCTTGGAATTAAACAGGCAGTTTCTGTTGCTGTGCCTTTGAGATGTAAGATAAATGAGCTCTGTTCTGATTGGCTGCCCTGTATTGTGCTTCATTTAAAAAGCACTAAGAGCTGAAATATGCCTGAGAACTGCAATGTAGGTGTTAGGGGTTAAACTGCTGTAGGCCAAAGAGGCAGAGATAAGTAAATGAGCTGGTTCTCATGACATCAGAGAAACAGCGATTTCAAAACAGGCTATTTTTACAGATTATATTCCATATATGGACTGTAAGAAATGGAAGAGTAAACAATGTGTTTTAAAATGTAACAATATTTACATATTACTTAAAAATTATTTATTTCAATAAAGTGAGTGACATTCAGTTTTTCATGGTAGGGGCCCAGATATGACTTTGTCAAAACCAATAAGCAGAGTCAGTCTGCACTGTTTGTATTTGGTATCTTTTGTGGTGCTGTGGTTGTTAAGCTGCAGTTCCATCTCTGAATCAGTGTCTCACCTACTTCACCTTCTCTCTTGTTGCTACACTTGTATTCCACATTATATTTGAGTTACTGTTTCTTTTCAAGAACACAGAAGGTAAACACATGTGCTACAGTTTACAAACTTGATGCAAATTCCTGAACTTTATACAAATTCAGAAAACACTTTATTCAAAATGACGTGTGCTATATTTTGGAAATGCGAGGCAACTTCCGAAAACAGTTCCGTTGTGTTGTGACTGAGTTTGCAGCATTTCTGAAGTTGTACTGCATTTTGGAACTGTAGCACACGCGTTTCCATTCTAATGAATTTGCTTTTTTTAATTTTTGCATTTTCTGCACAGTGGGTCTTCACACCCACCGTAGAGCTGGACCTGGATACCTCACTTGTCTTGCCAAATGTATTTATTCATCACTAGTCCAACTCTTTATCCTGTAGGTAGTGAGCTCTGCCACTCCTCAGGTCTCCATGGTAACACAGAGTAGTATTGTCTTGCATTTGATGAGTATGTCAGAATTCATGAGATCAGAACTCACTGTAGCCTCTCCCTGAAACCCACCCCCACGCCCCACTTAGTGAAACACACAGAAGCACCAAACAGTTACATCATACACCACACGTAAAGGACAGTACCACATATACAGTCAACCACAATGAGGTGTGACCTCTGTCACAGGCAGCTGGATACAGAAGTGGGTAGTGGACAAGAGCTGCATCATACACAGAATGATCAACTGAGGAAAAAATAGTACTAACAGAAACAGTGTGTGTGTGTGTGTGTGTGTGTGTGTGTGTGTGTGTGCGCAGCAGCATGGGCTGTCCAAGCCTCATGACCAATTGATGAACAAATGAGGAACAAATAACACAAACAGAAATAAACAAGTGAGCACATTTCACACGTAGCACCCAGTGCACCCAGATTAGCAATACATATGTGAGGAGGAAGCAGTGCATGCTGGGAATTCTCACATCTGTAAACTGGTAGCTATGACTATGGTGACAGAATAACTTGGGACTAAATAAGAAAAGTCTTTAAACTGGAGTCACTGGAGTGAATTTCTGCTGCCAGAGTCAGTTAGTGTTTGACTGATTAAACCTTGAAGTTTAGAACTGGATAACTGACACTGAAGAGGATTTGGAGACTGTTTGACAGTCTTCATGAGTGAAAGAAGTAAACATGTCATTCACACACCACTCAGAGAACAGCGCAGCAGCATTTTAAGCTCACGAACCCATAAAGGAAGCATGCACATATGCATGTCTGTGTTTGTGTGTGTGTGTGTTATTTATGTATTGCTAAAGTGCACCAAGTTTAGTAATACATATGTGAGGAGGAAGAAATGCATGCTGGGAAATTGTACTGTCTTTATAGTTTTATTTTTTCTTCTCATTTGTTCATTTTTTATTTGTAAATTTTTCTAAGCATCTAAGATAAGAGGAACAACATAGGAGAACTTGAAGCCCAAACACCCAACAAGAAGAGTGAGAGAGAGAGTGAGTGAATGAGTGTGTGTGTGAGAGAGAGAGAGAGCAGGGCAGGGTGGGGGAGGGGGTGTTTTTGCATCTACAAGTATCACTTTGAACGTACATTTACTGTGTGTGTAGAATTGTCTTTCTCCAAGTCCTTCAGATGTGGATCTGGCCATCCTGCAGCAGCTGTGCATGTTTGTGTGTGTGTGTGTGTGTGTGTGTGTGTGTGTGTGAGTGAGAGAGAGAGATAGTTAGTTATGTATTGTTAAATTGTTAAACAGTGCTCCAAGTTTGCTAGGAGGAAGAGGTGCTTACTGGGAAACTGTACTGTTTTTGTGATATTACAGTTTTTTGCAAGACACAAAAACAGGGACATGTGACACAATAATTGAAACCACTAACTCATGTAGCCCAACTCCTGACCTGTTATACTAAACCAAAAGCACCTTCTCTGATTTACACTCATTTTGTATTTCTAAAACACATTTCTTTTTCCAATACGTTAAACACAATTCTCTATATTGGACACATCATTCAACAGAAATATGTGTGTTTCCTATGGAAAACCCTCAAATGCAATTGATGCATCCATTTATCAATTAACCAAACCCAGTACTCATAGGTGAAGACACTTGACGAATTTTACTAATGACACTTAGAAATCAGAACCTGAGCACTATAAAGAGGCCACAGGCTCGATATCTTGATTGAATATCAATGGAGGTCAGTATTGGAGAGCGAGGATGAGGAAGAGGATGAGCGGAAGGAAGAGCAACCATCACGGATGAGATCTGGGCCACTTTAGTTGACCATGTCGTTAAGCATGGGTTGTGTTTCATGAAAGCTCTAGCCTAATTGGAGTCACTACACTGTAGGAAGTGTCAGCAAGTACTATAGTCAGTGTCCCTGAGCAGCACGGGGGTAAACCATAATAAACCATTTTACTTGTTAAACCATAACAAGTAAAAAACTGTCTTCACAGTGGGAGACAGCTGTCTGGCTAAAACCCTCTGGGAAGTCCTGATAGCTGAGACCTCCTAATGGAAATGGATTTATTTAGTACCAGTCCAACTCTTTAACCTGCAGGTAGTGAGCTCTGCCCCTCCTCTGGTCTCCACAGTAAAATAGAGTAATACCAACTTGTTTGACTGCTAGCTCAATAAGGGATATTATTGGTACGTCAAAATTCATGAGATCAGAATTCTCTTTAGTCTCTCCCCCAAACCCACCCACACTCCCCACTTGGGCAAACACACAGCAGCACCAAACACATACATCACACACCACATGTACAGGACTGTACCACATATTCAATCAACCACAATGAGGTGTGACCTCTGTCACAGGCAGCTGGATACAGAAGTGGGTAGTGGACAAGAACTGCATCATACACAGAATGAGCAAGTGAGGAATAAATAACACAAACAGAAATAAGCAAGTGAGCACATTTCACATACCACACCATAATAAAAAAAACAACATAAATTGTTTTTGTAAATGTATAGACTTATAGGGAAAAATGATGCTTGTAAGAGTCACAATACTCTTTTTCTTAATTTCATCAGTCTTAGTAATGTCCTTACAATTCCTACCTTATGCTGGTCTGAAGTAACTAATTAGCAATTAGCAAGTAATTAGCAGCGGTTCCTCTCTACCGGACCGAACCACAGCGCAGATTTCAGTGCCACTTAACAAATAAAGTCAACAGAATTTACTTTATTTTCCCTTAACCCGGGTGGACAAGACATGTTTGGAGTCCATATTTCGCTCCTTTAGAACAAAAAGCTGCTAACAAACACTGGAAGCCAACAGCAACGATAGCTAATAGGATTTGTAAATAAGTCAGATAGCGAGCTACATGTCCTCAAACCTCATCCAGGTCGCTTCCCGGTGACGTGTTTCTTCACTTGTCTAGTTCACAGTGAGTTATACGACACACCGACTAGTCTGGGAGACATTTATTAACACTTGGATGCGGTTTGACCGGCTTGAGAGAAGTCTGTGGGCATGTATTTATGAAGGCTATATTTGAGCTGCTGTTGACTTACAGTGTTTGTTAGCAACGTTAGCATTTAACAGCTTTTGTTCTAAACTAAAGAGGCAAAATTTGGACTTCAAACATTTCTTGGTGGATAGACAGAATCTGGGGTAAGTGGTGAGCTGCTGCTCTCTGCTGATCTCAGATATAAATACCTTTGTGTAAATGAATGTATGAGGATAACACCTGTAGAGAGAAGGTAACACTCACCATCAGCAGCGTGGAGCACAAGGAGCAGATAAACACACACCTGCATTCTTACTGAGTTACACACACACTACACACAGCTACAGCAGGACTGCTGATACACACCGTACACACTCTTCAATACGGTCTACTGAATGACTTCACAAGAATACTTATAGTGGAGAGGAAGTGTATTCAGATGAAACTGACAAACTAAGCTCAACACAACACACACCAAATATAGAGATGAGGTTTTGTAAGATGTCATGTGGTACGTCCTCTTTCTTCCTTATCAGTCAGTGATCTATCAGATATTCTCACATTGTCAGTGAGGACGGTCTCATTCTTAGTTAAGTGGCTCCGTCCTTTGTCACAGAGAAACGATGTAGAAGCTCAGGGGGTGAGACCCAACATAACTTCCCTCACTGCTGTTTGGTCAGTTCATTTCACTACGACACCCAAAGTACTTCAAAGGCTTATTAATGAAAAAAGTGTAACGCTTCTTACCTGGAGTGAGGAACAGGTGCTACGGGGTAACCGCGATGCGTGGAGTTAACATGGAGTGACACACACTGGTGTGGACAATCTGAAAGACTTTTTTTCTCTCCTGGACCACTTCAAGCCAGGTCACACGGCTACCTTCATTGTATTTACACGTAAAGGAAACAGAGAAGGCGAGCAGAAAGGCGACGGTTCTCCCTTCACACAAACACACACACACACACACTCTCTCAGTTACTCAATTCACATTACCATAAAGCTCCCTCTTAAAGGCGCAGTACAACTGTGTCTGTTACAAGAGCATGTGGAATTACAGCAGCCACAGAACTGGCTACCTGAGACTTTCAAAAAGTTTGAACAGATATTTAAAGGAGCATTTAATTTCAGAGCATTATTTTTTATTTATTTATACATAATGCAGTGCATGAAACATAAGTCAGGGTGTATTTTAATTGCACATGTTCAGTTTGATTAGTGTGGTTCAGTTTCAAATTTGATATGGAATTTGTTTGCAGGAGTAACGTGTTTGTTGGCCAAAAAACTGGTCCTCCTTCTGTAAGAATGTCACTCCACCACTAGAGATGTGAACTCTACTCACACCACAAATGTACTGTTGCTTTCAGACTGGACTGTCCAATTAAAATGAAAGCTAAAATAACCAATTTGACAGTCTATAGACTATTAAATAAATGTCTACAATTATGGACTTAATTCTCCAAATAAAGTGAAAGCTGCACTATGTAGAATGTATGTTGTCCACTACACTATCTGACAGAAACCTTGGCCTCACCATTAAGAAACAATGTCATCGTAAGGACTTACTGTGCCCTGGGCCTACATGGCACTGTGTTTACCGTCCCCTCTGCCCTGGTGGCACAATGTTTACCATGCCCTGGGCCCTGGGTGGTGCTGTGTTTACTGTCAACAAACTCAGGCATCTGAATGGTAATAAAGGATTTGAGTGAGACCTGAATCGGTCTTCATTTGTTTTGACAGACCAATCATAGCAGTCTCTAACACACAAATCAGGGGCAGTTATAACATTAGGTATGTTGGTGATATTTGTCATTGTTTCATACACATATTACTTAAATTATGGAAACTATGTAATTCTAAAACAAATGTGGCAATGTGACAAATATACATTAACCTCGAAACTCTCTGACTTACCTGTGACTCATTTATAAATGAGTTCTTTCAAATCAAAGTGTATTTATATAACGCTTTTTACAACAGATGTTGTCACAAAACAGCTTTACAAATGATCAAGTCCAAGCTCTCAGGGAGCAAGCCAAGGGCAACAGTTCTAGACAAATCTCTCTAGAAGAAGAAATAAGGGGAAGAAACTTTGAGAGGAAGCAAGACTCAAAAGGGGGGCCCATCCTCCTCTGCTCAACAATGGTCACCACAATAATAACAATTTAAAAAGAAAAATAAATGTAACAAATTAAAAAATAAGCAATTAATGTCTAGTCCAACTTTCTAGAGGTCCTGTTCTTGTCCCAAGGTGTGCATTCCCGGTGTGTTGTCTTGTATGTTGATTCACTATGATGATCTGATCACAGCAGTTGGTGCAACATCCAGGCCCTTCTGAGTCTGTCAGCGTTCAAAATCAGATTTATCACCTCTGGTTTGGTGTCAGATAAAGTAATAAGAATCACAGTAACACTGCTTCTAAGCCAGTAAGTGGAGGGGCCATAATTGTAAAAATATGTATACAGTTCTGGTTTGACCATTTGAGCAGTAACTGAGTCAGAAATCAGACTTCAAAATGCTGTTCTCAATTTAAAGAATGTACGATGTATGGTAGCTAGGTCTGACATTGAGGATTTTAGAGGGGATCTCATTTTTTTAAGATGGTGAATTAGAGAGTAAGAATTTTAGTGTATTTGATCTTATAGGATTTAATGTCTGTACTGGATCTGAAAACCCCCTTGTCCTGTAACAGATAACTTTATTATATATCTCTAGGATTAGGTAAAACCATGCATATTAAATGCAATATGTTTTAATCCATTTTATTCTTAGATTTAGTGCTTAGATTTTTGCCAAGACCCAATCCCCTCTCATTTTTCCTCCTACCCCTTGTTTTCAAGTGTCATCTTGCCCCTTGGGACTGAGTTACAAAGGGTAGTGGTTGAAATCTTCCCCCTTGCTTCTGCATCCATTTTATCAATGAATCACAAGGGAGACATTTCACACTCAATTTGGAGTGTGACTCTGAAAATCTTCAGTTTGGAGGGCCATTTAGCACTAACAGTGCACCCTAGCCCTCTATCGGACACCCAACCCCTACTTATGAGCACCGCATATAGAGGGCCAGGGCTAAGTGGTAGGGTCAAGGGGTGAAATGTGATTGGGCCCAAGTGAATGTGTATGAGGCAGAGGAACATGGGAAATAATGATGTTTCTGTGGACCACAATGACTGGATTTAGAACATCTGTGCTAGCTGAGCTGTTTTTAAATAGAAACACACGTGGCCTGAGCGAGCTGTTAGTCGTGGTTTTGGTCCTTGTGGTTTTAACCAGCACTTTTTAGTATTAAGTGTAACGGCTCCTAGCAAAGGCAGAGTCTAATTATAACTGATCACCCAGGCTCTGTTTAACTGGCTTGTCAAATGTCTTTCAAATACATAATAAATAGAATAATACAAATATTTACACTTTATTACAAGAAAAAAGGATTTGTGCTGGAGGGGACAGCCATAGTTTAAAACACCATTCATTACCAAAAAAACAACCCACTCTATTGCTGATTTTATGTATTTATGCTGTATGATGTTTGCTGTATTTATGTATTTTATGTTTATAAAGTGTTATGGCTACACTATAAGTAGTGTATTCAGTTTTTGTCCACCAGTAGACTGGCTGCGTTACATGGCTACTTTAACGGTAAGTCGTCAACAAGGAGGATTTTTCAGCCTTCAGGTGGCTTCTCAAGCCCCGTCTTTCTTCCCCCACAGACACCCCCACACTGAAACCACAAAATGCATGTCTGGTTCACAGCGGCACCAGGGGCCCTGTGGGCTCTGTGAAACTACACAATAAAAAAACAGACCTCAGGTGTTCTCGGGACTCACAAGACACTATATTACTGTGGGGGACTTAGTGAAGTCCTTGTGCACTTCAGCGAAGTACTACTGAGAGAGTTCTGCACTGAGTTCTGGAGTCAGTGTGTGTCCACAGTGGTAGTGGAGTTCTGGGTGTAGAGTTGTCAGTGTGTGCTGGGAGGTTAGTGGTGTTTCCATAGTGACAATGCTACTGAGTTTGTGTATTCTCTTCACTGAAAGTGAGTGTAAAATTCTCTTTTAATGCTGAATTGCATGAAATTGTACATTTATTTGTTAATATAAAAATGTTATTTAAGCAAGCTGACTTTTCAGGGAACTGGAAAAATATTTTACTTAACAAATCATTATTAAATATTTCTGCATATCTTATGATTCCATCTTATGAAGTCTGTGTACTTTTTAATATAGTTAAAATATCATTATATTATATTTTCTGGTATACGTTTCTATAGACTACACTGTAGTAAAGAGTAGAAGACAATTGCATGTTATTGCTTTAGTATGTCTTTGTCTCCATGTGCTTTTGTATGTTTTAGTTTGTAGCTCCTCCCCTGCTCTGCCCCTTGACATGTGTCTCATGTGAGTTTTGTCTCTTATCCCTCCCAGTAATTGTTCCCAGATATTCCCTGTTTGTCTCCTGCTGTCTCACTAATGCTAATGTCTGCAGTCATGGTCAGTGTATGACCCTACTTTCATGTAAATACTTGTGTCATGAAATAACTCAGCTCAGTGAATACATCAAATATAACATACAAGCAGTGTTCTTAATTTTAGTGGTGTGAGAAAAATATGGTTTGTGGACTAAATCGTGGTAGAAATGTATTTGATAAGTGTATGGCATCTTAATGTGAATATGTGCAGTTTTTAAAATCAGTACACATTTTGCTCTCCATACACCTTATGAACACCCCAGAAGAAGGAGGAGACTGTTCTGGTCTGAGAGCTCAGGATGTCTGATGTCTGCTGTGGTTTCATTTCTCACAGTTCCAAGCAGTGGGCAGTGGGTACCAGAGCAGAATCTAAAGCCCATTTTAGACCAGAAGTGACAACCGTGCTGCTTCTGCACCTCTGCAGCTAAGCTGTGGTCACACACTCACAAGCTCAATTTTGTTCTAGTCTATTTCTTGCCTTATACCATGACAGGCTTACTTTACAGATATTCACCATTTAGCAAACAGTTGTTAAACAGCTTTTGACAGCTTTAACAACAAAAAGAACAAAGTAACAAAGAGAAAAGGAGAGAAAATGTTTCTACTTCCTGTGATAACTGTTGGGTTGTGATGACATTGTACTGTCTACATCCAAAGTGGTCTTTACTTTTGGTGACTCCTTTAGTGGTTCTGTGTCAGTGGGTGGATTTCACAGCTTCAATTAAGTAGTTTTTTTCTCAATAGTATGAAAACTACAACATGATCATAGACTGCTGCAGTCCACCTGTACTTTATGAATAATATGAATATCAGACCATCCTCATATTTACCTGATTAAATGATCAATGTTTATTTTGATCAGCATGTAGTCTAGAGCTCTTCCTGTCTGATCTGTCTAATATTTGCTAAGCTACACATTCAGTTTGGCCCTCTGATCACTAAGTGCAGGTGTGAAATGATGTGACCAAACAGTGCTGAGGGGGATCACTGTGTAGCACTACTTCTTACTGCAGGATCACTTTACTGAGGATGGGGACTGAACACTGGGCAGCTCAGGAGGAAGTGATGACACTAGAAATACACTGTTTCACTGTTAGATTTAGTCTGGATGTGAAAGAGAAAGAAGTGGAGGAATAATTTATTTTGCACTTGAACACACTTCCCCTGTACTGTGGAGATTAGTGGGTGGAGAATTTCTGTGGAGTTCTACTGAGAGAGTTGTAGAGTTCCAGGTCATAGTTGTGTGGTGATTCCCACAGGCAGACTGTGGTCTGGGCTGCAGTTTTTGGCGCGTTCAGTACACTGTAGTTTTGTAGAGTGTATAAAATGTGTAGCAGCGTTACTGCTGGAGCTGTGTGTAGTGTGTTGTGGAATGCAGCTGTGTTTTTATCTGCAGATGTGTCTTTACTTCCTTTTTGGTAATGATGTGCAGACGAAGTCCTGTGAAGCGTTTGAGGTTCTTCCTTATTGTACTGCTAAAGGATTCGAAGCTTTGGAGCATTGAAAGCTGGTGACAAAACAGCGACACCTGGTGGTTTTCAGAAATTATAGCTGCTTTAGATTCAAAACTGCACAGCATTGTCAACAATACAACACTCCACCGCCTTCATGTCATTAAAAAAAAATGGATGATCAGTGGTGACAAAACAGCGACACCTGGTGGTTCTCAGAAATTACTGCAGCCATTGATTCAAAACTGCGCAGCACTATGAACTATACAACACTCCATCATCAAAAAAATGATGATCAGTAATAATGTTTAGTAATTAAATTCTGCAATAATTTGTTTAAAATAATTGTTTCCCTTTTTATGTGAAAACATAGTACAAAACTATACTGGGAGACAACAGGTTGACGTTATGAAACATTTACCCTCCCTTTTGGGTTCTATAATTTGCACATTTCCAATTTTTAGTAAAAAGATAAAGCTTCCAAGTTATAGGACAGTGCCAAACTTATGAAACAGTCTCAACCTCATCCTGTTTATCTGTGATATTTGAAGCTTCAAACAAGATTAGTCACATGTTATTAGTAACTTTAGTGGTAATGTTAGTGGTAATAGTAACTTTAGTGGGAAGGGAGAGGGAGAGAAGGAAGGAGGGAGAGCGAGAGAGAGAGAGAGAGGGAGGCAGAGACAATCTATAATCAATATAATCATACATTTACATCCTATATCTTGATGGTCATGCATACATCATACCAACATCTATTGGGAAATCTCTTAGTGATTTCCAGTACCATCATCAGTTGGCTGGTACCATCAGTACCATCACGTGACTGGACCTGGAGCAATTAAGTATGTCATATATAATAGTTAAGTATTTCATATATAATAATAATTAATTATGTCATATGTAATAATAACCATTTTACATGTACATGTGCAGCCATGTTTAATAGTGAAGGCCTTTATCTCGTGTGTTTCTGCAGGTTGCATGTTGATAGGGAATCTGAGGACAGACGACATCACTGCATACACAGGAGACTCAGTACTGCTGCCCTGCTCCTGTACTGACCCACACGCCAAACCTGAGAGTTTCACCTGGGAGAAATACAACACAAACAGTAAAACATGGGACGTGATCACCAGTGAGAGTGAACAGTACAGCAACAGAGTTCAGCTGGGTACTGCTCACTCTCCAGGAAATCTCTCTCTACTCATATCACACCTGACTGAAGAGGATGAGGGAGACTACAGGTGTTATATGAACCAGTGGAACTATAAAGACATCAGACTCGCCATTAAAGGTAAAACACTCTTTTTGATCCAAATCCAACTGCAAATGATAAATCCAGGTTTAAGGTTTTCTTATGTATCCACACTAGCAAAGTCTTGGTTGTCTGAGTTACTTGTAGACTTTCTGCTGTCATATTTGTTGTTGTGCTGTCATCTGTGCACATTACCAGTAACGTTTAGTTCAGTGATGGTCAAATACTCCTTTAATTGTAACAAATATCTTGTGCAGTTCAAGTAAGAATTTCTCAGGTTTTTAACACACATGCTTCTTTGTTTTGGTTTTTCTGTTCCGACCCCTCGTTTGGTTTTCCTGTCACTGTTTTCATCTTTGTCTAGTTTGCATTCGTTAATCTTTGTATAAATATCCCTTGTTTTATCGTCTTGGTTGTGGGTATCTGAATGTGCGCTCTCTCGTATTCCCGTGAGTTTATTGTTGTTTGGTAACGTTATTAGCCTGCTCGTTATTCTAGCGTTTACTGTTTAACTTCCTTCTTGGTAATGATGTGCAGACGAAGTCCTGTGAAGCGTTTGAGGTTCTTCCTTATTGTACTGCTAAATGATTCGAACCGTTGGAGCATTGAAATCTGGTGACAAAACAGCGACACCTAGTGGTGTTCAGAAATTATAGCAGCAAAAGATTCAAAACTGCGCAGCATTATAAACAATACAACACTGCACCGCCTTCATATGTCATTAAAAAAAATGGATGATCAGTAATGATGTTTAGTAATTAAATTCTGAAATAATTTGTGTAAAATCATTGTTTCCCTTTTATGTAAAAACAACAGGTTCGCGTTATGAAATGTTTACTCTCACTTTTGACTTCTATAATTAGCACATTTCCAATTTTTTTTAGTAAAAAGATAAAGCTTCCAAGTTATAGGACACTGCCAAACTTATGAAACAGTCTCACCCTCATCCTGTGCTTCAGTGACGTCTGAAGCGCCGACCATCATTAGTCACGTGTTGTTAGTAACTTTAGTGGTAATATTAATGGTAATATTAACTTTAGTGGTAATAGTAACTGATACAAGCTTCGGTACATTGTGTGATATGAACTTCGATGACTTAGTATCAAATGTTACATCACAATTTTATTGTTTCTGCACAGTTCCTGTATCGTTTTTCTCCCTTTTTGGTGTTCCATTTAGTCAGTGCTTAGTTTGCATCATTTTGTTAATTTTGCCGTTGTGTCCACCTGTTTTGCAAATGAAGAACTTTCATTTACATGCGTCAAGTCCTGTCTGCCTCTGCCTCTGCGTTACATTATTGTGTTGAAAACTGCACAGTGTGCAAATCAGTAATGTTGGTGGACCAGCTGGATCAAAATCACTAATGTGTTCTTATTTTAGATTTTTGATTTAAAACATCTAAAATAAGAAGCAAGGCTTTGCTATGACAAGTTGCAAATGGGCGTAAACAAACAGTCATAAAAGTTTATTTAGTCAATGTTGATGTTAGCTTGACATTACAAGTGACATATTTGGAGCTTCTGTTACTGTAATTATTTACCCCTGTCCCACTTACCTACAACCAAAGGCAGAGGTGCAGGCAAAGGTTTAATGCACATAAAACTACAAAATGTATCTGATTCCAAATTATTCCTGTAATTACAATTTATATTCTGAAGAGAATGCTCTACTGCATTGTCTAACGTGTTATGACAATATACATAACCACCTTTCTAAAATTCCTGTCTTAATACATCCTGCTTTGTCAGCGGTTCTGTCAACCTAACATAGGATTTGACCTACTAAACTTATAGTGCAGAGATTGGATACTTTACAGGAAACTGGTGTCAGCACTCTACATATATAGAAAAATATAGCTGGCTCTTCACTCGGCCTCAATCCACCAGTGCAGAGAATTTTGACTAGACCTTTGGATTTCCTCTCTCTTAATAAATTATCAGTGATTAACATCATCTGCGAGTGTCTGGACTCCATCAGTCTCATTACAAATACTACACGGAGAGCCGAGCTTCATGAGTTCAATGTAGCAAGGGGTTAATTACCATAATAGAAGAGAAGTAGATACACAATAGAATAGAATAGATATTATAATGAAACCAATTAGAATAAAATAGATATTATAATGAAACTCTGTAAATAAGTTACAGAAATGTGGCACAGAAAATACTTTCTAAATGTTACCTAAGTGCCAGATTGAGAGAAAGAAAACATGGACATTAAAGAAGGTGAAGTGGGTGGCCAGGCCAGGAACAGTAGAACATGTCTGCTGGGGCATCCAAGCAGAAAAAAGAGAGAGAGAAGGAGAGACAGAAAGAGAATGTGACTGAGAGAGAGCATGACAGAGAGAGAGAGGGAGAGAGAGAGAGAGCACAAGCCCAAGGGAGAGATTTCTCCAAATGTACGTCTTCAGTCCACCAACTCTGCTCCAGCTCCACTCTCAGCTCTGCTCCAGCATTAACTCCATATGGTTCAGAATTTCTTTAGTCTTATCTTGATTGATCAATAGCAGAGTTTGTACAACACTGACTAATCAAAGAGTGACCACATACGAGCAGCATCCCTGTCATAGCACATCCGAGAGGAACCCACAGCTGGTAGAGTGATTTACTGTCCTGAATAACAATTGATGAATAACAATATCTCTGCAAGAGACCACAGATGACCACAGCAGTTGGGGCAAACAAGAACAAGACTTCATAATCGAGAGTTTGGCGTACACATATCAATATGTTATGATTTTCTTGGTTGAAATGACATAATATGCCATGACAAATGACGTTGTAGCTCAGTCTCTCATATAGCTCACATATCTCAGCTACCTGTATGAGGGCATTATGGAATTTGTAGTTCATGAAGCATTTATGTCCAAAATCTTGTAATTTTGCTCTTTTTTTATATTAATTTTGTAGCTGGTTGGGTTGAGGCTTTAAATTAGAATTTTCTGGAATGTCTATGGAAATACTGACCAATATGCTTCCAGATCCAAGACTGTTGAATAAATGTGTGATCACTGTTCTCCCTCTGACATATCCTGCCTGCTAAGGCATCTTATTTAGGTTCAATTTAAAGGCAGCATCAGACACTAAATCTGCAGTATAAATAATCTTTCACACCGAACACGAGAAAAATCTGCCTGGTGAAAAACCTCATTCACTTGAAGAGGCAAGAGCTTTACTTGCTTCTTTCTGAAAGAAAAGCAGCTGCTATTCTTATACTAATTATTAGAACAATGTCACAAGTAGTGTTAGCTGTTTTCTGAAGGACTACGTTCCCCAAAATTACACAATACCAAGACCGCCCATAATCCCCTCATGATGGGATTGGAAATCTAATTAGAATGGGAATCTAACTGGATCATTTCTGTTACTCAGACCTTTGCCTGTACAGACAACACCAGACCCCTCACTAGACACACAGACAAACTCAGTGAGATCAGGTGGAAAACTGAACAAACATCAGCACTTCAAGAATCTGTAGCATTTGTTGTATGTGACACTTGATTGCTGTAACAGCTGGAGTGCCGCAGGGCGCGGAGCAGGACGCACAGACTCCCTCGACTTTGACACACATTTATTAACACATAACACTCACGACGACGGCACTCGCACAACATAAACGGATAACACGAATACACATAACACTGCAGGAACACTAACGACGGCAACACAAACATATACATTTAACATGAATACACGTAGGACTAGCAACACAAACAATGACCAACACTAATGCACGCACCAACAGGGGTTTAAATACACACACACACACACAACATTAAACCAGGGGCAGGTGTGTGCCATCATGGGGGCGTGGTTACAAAACAAAAAATCACTTCAACTGCACGCAGTGATTCAGTGCTACTGGTAGGCTGAGAGTGTTCTGACAGTGAAAGATATCCAGCCAGCAGTGTTTCAGTGGTCACACACTGATCATGACTGGAGTTGCAGGATGGTTAACACTAACTGTGTAATAGACCAGATGGGCTAGAACCACTGACTCTACAAATACAAGATTTTTCTCAACCTTTCATATTTATCAAATGTGATGGAGCATAAACTATTGCATAAAGAGAGAGAGAAGGAGGGAAGCAGAGAGAGAGAAGGAGGGAGGCAGAGAGGGAGAGAGAGAAAGAAAAAAAAAAGAAGAGCAGAGAGAAGAGTCTCCTCTCACAGCTGGTGCTGACACTGAGTTCATTAACACACACTAACACTAACACATCAGGACCAGTCTGAAGTACAAACAATCAGACCAAACCAAATTATTACACTTCACAAACTAAACTACATCACCCACTGGAACACAAACACAAGCACAAAGCAAAATGCAACGTTATCTGGCCCTAAAACGTCAGTACACTGTAGCAGACGACCTGTACACAGTGACTGACATTAAACACAGAACCACGTTGACAAAGTCCAGACTCAGAGAACACAGCCTGGCCGTCCAGACCAGCCGATATAAATGTCATGGCTGCCCAGAGAACAGAGACTCTGTCAGCAATGTAAATATGATACTCTAGAGACAGAGCTGCACTTCCTCACTGAATGTGAAAAATTCATCCAAATATGGCAAATTTATTTTACAAAATCTGAGACGGTCCACCCCAACCTTAAGTGTCTGTCTAACACTGAAACTGCCCATCCTACTGGGCGAAAAGAAGGAAAGCAGCGCTTTAGCTGGGTGATGCATATCTGCCTGCCATAAGATGAGGGACAGTGATTAACCCACCCAAACACACACACACACACACACACACACACACACACACACACACACACACACACACACACACACAAACAGACTATATTACCCAGTTTATAAAAGTTACCTAACTATTTATTATTATTAACTATTTATTATTTTCCATCCTTATTATTTATTTCTCTTTCTTTTCACTTCTTCCCTTTTACTTCTTCCAATTATTATTATTTCAGACCAATTACAGTTTCTCTTCAAGTTCTTTATCATAACAGAATTCTTAATTTCCATAATTGCAAAGGTTGTAATGTTGTGTAATGTTCATGTTATAATGCTGCTTTGGCAATACTACAATACTATAGTGGTATATGGTCACGCCAGTAAAGCTTACTGAACTGAAATGCACTGAGAGAGAGAGAGAGAGACAGAGACAGAGAGAGAGAGCGAGCCCTGCAGCTTCAGACGTCACCAAATGGTTATAAGACATTCAGTCCATCGACTACCAATGGCGGTAACACGCATTGGTTTAACGAGTGTGGGGCAGGATACAAGCATGAGTTAGCCTGGTGTGATGTGTTCTTTTTTTTTTTTTTAATGAAAATGAAAGCACACATGAACATACTGTGCTAATGTTGCATACACAATGTCATACAAGCGATTAAGGCAAAATAACTGACATAGTCGTTGTACAGGATTGGGCTTTATAGGGTAAATAATGAGGGTGAGACTAGACCCAGGTGACGGGGGTAAGTGAAAGGGGAAACACAGGACCCCTGTGTGAGGGCATGAACCACACAAAGCATGTGGAGGAACAAAAACAAACAAAGGAGCACATGGGGAGGAGGATGGTGGTGAGGGGTGTTACAGTAGCACCCACACCCCCCTTAACACGGGGCTCCTGTGTGATGGTGGTGAGGGGTGTTACAGTAGCACCCACACCCTCCTTAACACGGGGCTCCTGTGTGATGGTGGTGAGGGGTGTTACAGTAGCACCCACACCCCCCTTAACACGGGGCTCCTGTGTGATGGTGGTGAGGGGTGTTACAGTAGCACCCACACCCCCCTTAACACGGGGCTCCTGTGTGATGGTGGTGAGAGGTGTTACAGTAGCCCCCACACCCCCCTTAACACGGGGCTCCTGTGTGATGGTGGTGAGGGGTGTTACAGTAGCACCCACACCCCCCTTAACACGGGGCTCCTGTGTGATGGTGGTGAGGGGTGTTACAGTAGCATCCACACCCCCCTTAACACGGGGCTCCTGTGTGATGGTGGTGAGGGGTGTTACAGTAGCACCCACACCCTCCTTAACACGGGGCTCCTGTGTGATGGTGGTGAGGGGTGTTACAGTAGCATCCACACCCCCCTTAACACGGGGCTCCTGTGTGATGGTGGTGAGGGGTGTTACAGTAGCACCCACACCCCCCTTAACACGGGGCTCCTGTGTGATGGTGGTGAGAGGTGTTACAGTAGCCCCCACACCCCCCTTAACACGGGGCTCCTGTGTGATGGTGGTGAGGGGTGTTACAGTAGCACCCACACCCTCCTTAACACGGGGCTCCTGTGTGATGGTGGTGAGAGGTGTTACAGTAGCCCCCACACCCCCCTTAACACGGGGCTCCTGTGTGATGGTGGTGAGGGGTGTTACAGTAGCACCCACACCCCCCTTAACACGGGGCTCCTGTGTGATGGTGGTGAGGGGTGTTACAGTAGCACCCACACCCCCCTTAACACGGGGCTCCTGTGTGATGGTGGTGAGGGGTGTTACAGTAGCACCCACACCCTCCTTAACACGGGGCTCCTGACGTGCATAACAGTTGACAAGGGAGCCCGAGCCCGGCGTCACACAGCAGGGTCTGGAGAACCTGGACAAGGACAGGTGGGAAAGGAGGAAAAAAAGGGGAAAGTCCATCGGGTGAGGGGTGGAAACAGGACTTTGTACCACAACCAGAGACCTGACAGCAGGCTGGACAGGAGACGACTGGGTTCCAGCTTGGGCAGTGGGAAGGACGGGAGCCCGGCTGAGAGTAGGAGCACGGGATACGGGATAACAGGAACCCGAACCACAGCTGGGATTGGGACAGTTACAAAGACAGGAATGGGGACAGACACAAAGGCAGACACTGGGATAGGTAGAATAACAATGAAAGATTGTCAGTTCCAGTACAACAGAATGTTACAGGAGGTGAAGTGGGCGGCTATGCCGGGAATGAGAGAGAGAGAGAGAGAGAGAGAGAGAGAAAGAGAGAGAGAGAGAGAGAGAGAGAGAGAGAGAGAGAGAGAGAGAGAGAGAGAGAGAGAGACTAACAAATGCCTGGAACTCCAGTGCACACTGACAAAACAAGTCCAACAGCTTCATTCTAAACCTACTACTACAATAACATCTGAAAATGGTTAAAGGTTTTTTTCCGAGAACAAATGTAGTGTTAATGACATTGACAATGTCAACTTTTATTAATTACTAATAATATTATCAATATTAATCAATATCAATATTGTCAACTCTCAATCAAGTATAATGCCAAAATTTGTAATTTCAGATTGTAGAGATACAGAGACTCATTCATGCTCCATCCTCTTTGTTTTTGTGCCAAAAAAAATTTATATTGAATGCTTGTTATAAAAATCATACAATATAATATTAAAAGTGACAAATAACACATCAAATTTTAATTCTGCTTCCTACATTCCCACATGCAGGAAATGCAGACAATTCTCCAGTATACACACGTCATGTCATCTTAGCTGGTGTGGGGGGTTTACTGCTGTTGATGAGATTAGGAGGAGTCATCTGCTGGAGATACAGAGGTACACACACACACACAGACACACACACACACACACACACACACACACACACACACACACACACACACACACACACAAACACACACACGCCTATTCAAGTTCACAGACAATTATAACAGGTCTCAGTGTGAAGTTCTCTGTACAATATTATCCAGTAATAGAGACCTCTGCTCACCTGGTAGACAGGTAGTGCACAGTGCTGATAACACACCGTCATGGGTTTGCTTCCCAGAGAGCACACATACTGATAAACATGTGAGATGCTCTTGATAATAAAACCTGTATATAAATAAATACATACATATCTGTCCATCTCACACTGAGTTAATTTTGTAGTTCAGAGATGTGAACAGACGGTGAGCAGAGAGGGACAAACAGGACAGAGGAGAGATCAGCAGACACGGGTGGGTGTCACACATCCATGTTATAATATCAGTGAACTCTGATTCAGTACACAGATCTGTTCTACAGTGTCAGAGCTTGGATTAGTGATTAGTTTCTGCATGTTAAGACCCAGTGAAAGTCATGCAGGTACTGGTGAGAGGTCATGTGTTTCTGAAAGTATGGAAAAACTTTAAGGGCCTTATTCTTGTGTGCACAGAGAACTTCACTACAGTCTTTACTGCAGTGCACACAGTCGATTCTGATTGCTAAATTATGACAGACAGTATGACATCATCTAATATGCTGTAGTTTAGCAGAGCAGTTAATTGTTTAATATTCTGTAGTTTCACAGAGTAGTTTTATTTGCCTAATGTGCTGTAGTTTACCAGTGACTTTTCAGCAGTCATTCACTTATGACTGTTGCAGCTAGAGATGTTAAGCATTGCATGTGTGTGCTTGATGATAACCTTATTATGATCACCTGCTCTATAGCAGTACCTTTATGCTACTGGGCCTTTTTAGACACCTCACTGCACTCAGAAGTAACTTCTGAATCAACCAAAGTAGTAGAAAAGTGCCAGAAAGGTTAGAGGGATGAGAGGGACAGGAGATAAACATCCTAACAGGTCATATCAGCGTCATGCAAAATGGTTTATCAAAAAGGTGTCATTTTATTAGAATCCATGAACAACATGCACAGAAGAAACAGCCATGTAGATACACGTCTCTGTGACATACCATATAAAAAGGTGTGAACAAACAGTCTGGAAAATGAATCTGCTGACTGATAAACGGCATATGTCAGGTTTCGTAGTTTCTGCAAGTAGGATTGTGTATCATTTGGATTTTTTTCTGATGTCATTGCTAAAACAATACTTTTAAAATTGAGCAAGTACCTAAATGGTGCCTGAATCAGTGCTAAAAAACTAAAGTCGACTAAAGTTTTTTAATTGTATTTCTTTTTTATTTGACTATTCACTACCTACTAGCTAACAGTAGTTGTCTGCTGGCCTTTAACTAGTGATGACCACGTGACATGCAGTAACGCTTCTGTTACCTGTAGTGTCTGTTTCAGAGCACCAGAGGGGAAATATTTTAATAGACAGCTCAGGCATTTAAAGGAGTATTTAGGTGAAAAGTCTAATTTACATTATTTTTCCCCTTAGACAAAATTATTTTGAGTGCAATTCTGTTTGCTAACAAACATTGGAGGTCATCAGCAACCCAAATCTAACCTTCATAAATACATGCCCACAGATGACTCTCAACCAGCTCAAACTGCATCCAGGTCTTAATAAAGGTCTCACAGACTACTGTGAACTAGAAAAGTGAATAAACTTCTCACTACAATCTGGATGAGGTTTGAGCAGGTTAAGAAAGTTTTGTGGACATGTAGTGATCTAACTTATGTATGAAGACCATTATGTACTAAGGTTATACTTGGGTTGCTGTTGACCTCCAGTGTCCAACTTAATTACAACGACTGTTACCTGCTGTTGCTGTTGGCTTCCAGAGTTTGTTAGTAACATTAGCAGCTTTTGTTTTAAACTAAAGGAGCAAAACATGTCTCGGCCATCCGGGGAAAAGGAAAATAATGTAATTGCTGGCCAATCCCTTCATGTAACACCGACATGAGGCAAGAAACCTTTGGGCTATATACAAAATAGCTTACTACATACTGTATGCTGCATACTGGACTCATTATATACTGTATACTGTTTACTGTTCCTTTTAGTAGTATGATGCATAATATCCAGTGTGTAAAAAACACAAACCATACTAAGAAGTCACGCGAACGTATGAAGTTCTACCCACTTGTGATTTACCACCACCATTGCATGATGAGATGCAGTACACCACGGAGACAGGCCTGGTCACGTACTGGATTATTTGGCCGTAGCAGTATGTCATCTGGGTATATTTTGCGTACTGGAAAAATTCATTTTGGTCAGATTAGTTTTCAAGATCTCTTCAGTAAGCACTCATTAACTAAAGAAAAATTGATCAACACACATTTATCATTTGTATTAAAAAGGTCAGGTGATGTATGTATGTGGTTACTCTCCTCAGCCACTTTATTAGGATCACCTTTACACTACATCCAGTTATCTTCTAGCTGCATTATATACCTGTGTGCAGTTCCACAGGCTTGTGTATAAACTTCAGACACACTGCTTTTCTTGTTACACACTCATACATGCCCTAAAGACACTACCACTGCAGAGACACTTCTT
Organism: Electrophorus electricus; assembly: GCF_041902795.1. NCBI lineage: Eukaryota > Metazoa > Chordata > Actinopteri > Gymnotiformes > Gymnotidae > Electrophorus > Electrophorus electricus. The sequence goes on from NC_137498.1 coordinate 7,667,696, forward strand.
TGTTGAGAGTGGTCTACCATCCAGGTAGGATCCATTCAGCAGTGCTCCTGTGGTCACACACTAAACAGTGGTGCACACCTGTAAGACATGTGCACATATTAAATTACAGACTGCAGGTCTTTATTAAAGTGGCTGGTGAGTGTTTAAATGTTTGTGAATGTATAAAACAGATTACACACATGCTTGCATAAATTATATTTACATGTGCATTTATGGATTAAATGTATATTACAATTAACACCTCTGCAATACAATACATTTATTATATTAACACTTGTATTAATCCATTCAACAGGGTGTGCATTATTCTATATGTATGTGTGCTAATATTTTGTAATTGTGATATTTTCTGCAGGTTGATGTAATGTATTCTACTCTAGCCCATATAAAAACCACCAGACCAGTACCCAGAGCAATGGATAATGGAGATAATACAGAATATGTCAATATCAAACTAAATTAACAAACCTGAACACACACATACACACACACACACACACACACACACACACACACACACACACACACACACACACTCTTTTATTGTATGGGAGCCAATGAACTGTTATGTTCTTCTGTCTTGGTTTCAGTGCTGTCTTTGTATAATTTGCTGTATCTATTGGTAATTACTAATTAACTGCTAGTTAGTTATTTCAGGTGTGGTTTCAGACTGGCATAAGTTAGGAATTGTAGGGGGAGGACTAACAGTGACAGGGGCAGGACTAAGACTGATAATATTACAGTGTAGCCACTCCAAGAACCAGAGTACTCGGGTTTTATTTCTCTTGATTTCATCTTCTGCTTGGGAAAGGAGGCTAACTGCTAAATCTAAATGTTAAACGCTGTAAACGTCAATTAAAATTTTCTCAGTCTGCAACTATAATTGTGATTCCTACAAGTATCATTTCCTACAAGTATCATATGTCTGTACAATAATAAAAACAATTTATTATGTTTTATTACATTACGGATTTTTTCAGCAGAATGGTTTTTCTTCATTTTATTTGTGTATCTCTGTTGAAGCATTTTTGGATATTTATTTTTTAAATTGTAGCACATTTTTATGTTAAGCAGGTCATTTTATAGTCAAATGCCATCCGTTGTCTGTACGCATCACTTCCACTGTGAGAGTCTATTGCTGTTTCATAAATAAAGAGCCAAAGCAGGACAGAGAGTTGTGGCTTCTGTTTATACCCACTGATGACCACATACATCATGAAGGTGTGTGTGGTGCAGTTCACTGACAGCAGTTGGATGTCACTGTCTGTTACTTTCTCTTTAGGACCGGGGTTGAACTCCAAAGTAGAGCAGATGGTTCTGCAGAATTGTACACAGTGTGAAACCAGATCAGTGACATGGAAACAGTCTCACTCAGACTCGAGCAAAAACACCAAATGTGAAAATCGCCTTTTATCCCAAACAGGCGACTCTGGTCCAGTTCTTGGTGTGAAAGGGTTCATATGTAGGCTGGTCATAGGAGGTGGTTGCTTAGGGCAGTAGAGCTGTGTTGAAAAGGTTCTGCAAAGTGAATTTATTTTGCTGTTGTAGGTGAGGCAGTTGGCTTGCTACAGCTTTATATGACATTATTACCTATATAGTTATACTAAAATATAAATATTAGGAGTGTAATGGTATGTGTTTTCATCCCAAATCACCCCATACACATTACAGTTCACTGTTTGCAGTCATACGGAGAGTACACGGTAGCCTAAGTGTGAAGGCTGATGAACATAATGTGGAATCAAACTTCACATCTGCGATTTCCACTCCAAACCTTAAGCTGTAATCTATTAGCAAGTTAGCAACATGCGAGGGTAAATGTAGCTCAAACTCGTTAGCGACATTTACTGAATCATTAACACTATGAGCTGTTTCTTTCAAATCAGCTATGTGGGAATGTTTCCCAGTGACCTGAGTGGTGGACGAGGACAGTGTGTTGGTGTTGTAGGGTGTGTGTGCTAAAACACATGAACATGCACATTCAACAGCATCACCCAGATGTGCCAGTTGTGTTTGTTGCTTTTGTCCTGTTGCACCAAACAGTGATGCCTAAATGGAGTGTGAAGAAGATCTCTTACAAGTAAGGTGCTTTTCAGGATGTGGAACTTGGAATCTTCTTCATATATGTATATATAATATCTGACAAAGTTATATTTATTTCTCAGGTGGTTATTAGTAATGAGTGGAAATGTGCTCACTTGTTTATTTGTTTATTTATTCCTCACTTGTTCATTCTGTGTATAATTCAGCTCTTGGTCACTACACACTTGATCAGGAAGGTTGGACAGCACACACACACACACACACACACACACACACACACACACACACACACACACGACCATGCTACTTTTTGAGATTCATGGGCTTTAAGTTCTGCTGTGATCCAGCTCTGAACTTCATGGTTTAATCAGTCAATCACTAATTGACTCAGCAGGGATTCTGAGGAACAATGTCACATTCACTCCAGTGACACTGATGTTTCAGAGAAAGCCAGATGCTCGAGGATAAAATTAAATGTGATTTTAATCAGAAAAGGATAATCCAACACAGTCAAACTCAGGCAAGGATCAGAACCAGTACTATAGGATAAACAGAGCCAGGGAGCATCACAGAGAGGAACTAAAGTCCAGGTTGAAATCCAGAGAGACAAAATATCTAGGCAGACAAATCCAGGAGGGGCACAAAACAGAAGTAAGCAATCAGAAATAGTTCAGAAATACAGAAAGCCAATATATAACATTTACAACATTTAACTCACACGTTTATCCAAAGCAATTTACAGTTATAATTGAATACAATTTAAGCGATTGAGGATTAAGGGCCTTGCACAGAGGCCCAACAGTGGCAACTGGCAGCTTTCTAATTACTAGCTGAGTACCTTAACCACTGAGCTAACACTGCATATCACTCCATATGCACAGACATTACTTCCACTCTAATGACCTCAGCAGCTTTCTTCATTTAACCAAGCGTTTGGGTTTCCGCAGGATTATCAAGAAATGAGATACTCCGCTGTAATCTGTAAAGGCATTGGGAACGCAGCACACACTCAGGTGTGTCATATTCTGAACAGACTGATATTAAATGTTAAATTCATTTATTTATTCTTTTGTTGACATATTAATGACTCACTAGCTGCATTAAAGCCATCCGTTCAGCAGCACAGGGGGATTAAGTCCATATATCTGTAACTTCCTAAACAGAGTGTCACATGAATATGACATTTTTGAATGGTGTATCATAGTAAATTAAATCAAATTTATTTATGTAGCGCTTTTTAAAACAGAAATTGTCACAAAGCAGTGTTACAAATGTCCGAGTCCAAGTCCCCAGTAGCAAGGAAAAACTCCCTAGAGTATGAAGAAGAAACCTTGAGAGGAACCAAGACTCAAAGGTGGGGCCCATCCTCCTCTGGCCGACAACAGTCACCACAATAATAACAATTTTAAGAGAAAAGTAAAAAACTAATAATAAATTAAAAAAATAAGCAATTAATGTCTAGTCCAGTTTTCTAGATGTCCTAGTCTTGTCCCGATGGAGTGCACGTGTCTGAAACCCATCCCGCAAGAGAACGTCCATCAACGTCCATCAAGTAGTTGGCTGGGGTGGAGGTGTGGTGGGCTACAGCAAGGGACATCAGGGGGTGGAGGGAGGAGCCATGGCAGCTGAGACGGGTGTAGGCTCAATAACATCATGACATCAGGGGTAGGTGAACCTCGGCAGAAAGAGAGACTAAATTATTAGGCATGTCCACGTACGAGAGTGTGTAAATTAGGGAAGTATAATGTGCACACCATCCCGTGTTGAAGAGAAGAGGATGAGCCTGGATTCTCATCCTCTTAAAGCTAATTTATGTAATGTTGCCTTGTGATAACACCTGCTGAGAAGTGCATTATACAAATACATTTCAATGTAATTGAATAATGCAAGGCTACAATGTAATGTTTATGGATGGAGTTCCTCATAAAAACACTGCTATTGAACTGATTAAGAATAGCATGTTACTAGGGTTTTGGTTGAGGTTATCTGAGGTTATCTGGCCAACCCTCGAATTGAGGGAGGACAAATTTGAACAAGTGAAAGTAGGAAGAGGGAAGTGTGTGTGAGCTGAAGTGTTTGTCTCGATTTCAGTTCTCATGTGTTCACTCACTCACTCACGCCACAGTCCTAAAAACAGTGTGTGTAGGTATGACAGGCTTCGTTGAGGAGCAGTCAGATAGTTCTTCATGTAGTCAGTGATGTCTCACTCCTGCTGCAGAGAGATCACACGTACAGTAAGACAGTCACAGATCAGCACTAGAGAGGATAGTGGAGGACAGCACACACCATATACACATGTACAACAGATGAGTGTTCGACGTTTCCTGATAGAATATTTCACACAGTGAAATTGCTATGTAGTTTTGTTGGAAAGTCATGTAGGAAATGTATGTTGAGTTTATTCATGAGTGTGCAGTACCCAATCTTAAAGACTTAGAGAGCATAACAGCATGAATCAAAACAACCCCCCGCACACACATAATACCAGAGCACATCCTCATAAAGAGTAACAAGCACTGAATTATGAGATTAAAACAATGTATAAACAAGTGTGTCTGCACGATCGATACAGCAGTGATGGTACCAGGCATGGCTGATGAACACCATTCTGGAAGCAGTATTATACACGTTACAGAGGGCAAACCAAAGATTATCCTGTAGTAAGAAATGCAGAACTCTGATCACGTAACTCTCATCACAATTCTGAAATCTTCTCTCCTTCCAGAGGTTCCACTTAAAACTACAAAATCTACTCCAGTGATCACTGGCCAGACAAGACCAGTAACCACATCCTCTCAAAGGCCTGCTGGCAGACACAGTGAGGACAGCACAGGGGCCCCTGCTGAAGGTAAGAATACTCATAGTTTTCTTATTAACATCATAAAACACATCGGCTAAAACACACACACACACACACACACACACACACACACACACACAGAGTGCATTGTACGTGCACCATCAGAAACAGGATGCAGTCCTCTCTCTCTCTCTCTCTCTCTCTCTCTCTCTCTCTCTCTTTCTCTCTCTTATGCAAACACGCAGAGACACAACTGAGTTGTATTTATATCTTATATTACTATCCTATACCCACTGATGTGTGTATTGTTATTGTAATTAAATAATGTCTTTACCTACACAGATTCAAAGCAGTACAGAAACAAACAAATATGTAAACATGTAAACCCCCCTTATTGGTTTGATTATACTCACTCAACCATGACTTACATCACCGTTCCACTTCTGCTGCTACTGTTAGGATACAGAGGAGTCATTTAGTGGAGATACAGAGGTAAACACATGCAAACACACATGGTCATTAACACAAACATACACACATGTACAAATACACACACAAACCATGATCTGTGTGTCTCAGTCTGTCTGGTTTCATTCTGAAGTTCATAAATGAAGACAGAAGGGGAGCAGAGCTGGATAAGCAGAGGGAGGAGAGAACAGCAGACACAGGTGATCACACACATCTCATCTCCTCTAATAAGACAGAGAACACACTCTACAGGAGGAGAGAACAGCAGACACAGGTGATCACACATCTCATCTCCTCTAATAAGACAGAGAACACACTCTACAGGGTGAGAGAACAGCAGACACAGGTGATCACACATCTCATCTCCTCTAAGAAGACAGAGAACACACTCTACAGGGGGAGAGAGCAGCAGACACACTCCAAATATACTCCAAAATTTAATTTTACATATTGTTCTCTTGTATGGTCTTTGTTGCTTTGATAAGCTTAATTTCAAATTTTCAAGTAACTAAATAAATAATTATAAATAAAATCTCATATGAAAATGCATTGAGTCCTCTTGTGCTTCATGTCCAATACCTTTTAAAAACATCACATATTACTAACAGGACACTAAACAGGACGTTTAAAAGTAGAGAAACACCATTACATATTTATGTATCTATCATGTGGACCACATTATCCTCAGATATTAGTCACCAGACACCCTCAGTCACCAGTCTAGAAGAGTTAAAACACAACTAACATACATTTCACCTGCCCTCACTGAACACTTTCAGTACCTCTAATAAGTGAATGTGTAGGTATAATTACAGACTGTGTCCACCTGGTGCCATACACAGTTTGTGTGTCACCCTGCAACCAGGACATCACTGGTCAGTTTCTGACCACAGACGTCCCAGTATATGTGGATACTGAACCATTCTGCACACGTCAATCCCACTACAGTGCTGGAGGCTTGGTAGTGGGTGTTGTACTGGTATGAGTGGTTCAGGTACAGCAGTGTTACTGGATTCAGTGCTACTGGTAGGCTGAGAGTGTTCTGACAGTGAAAGATATCCAGCCAGCAGTGTTTCAGTGGTCAGACACTGATCATGACTGGAGTTGGAGGATGGTTAACACTAACTTTGTATTAAACCAGATGGACTAGAACCACTGACTCTACAAATACAAGATTTTTCTCATCCATTCATATTTATCAAATGTGATGGAGCATAAACTATTGCATAAACTCTGTAAGTTACAGAGTATCAGAACATCTTTTTGATGTTAAAAATCTGACAGATGGATTTGTTTTGTCTTCATATGATGGTTCACAGATGAATGTCACTGGTTGTACAGGTTATTTCATAACAGTAGTGTAACATGCCAATGTTTCTGCTCCCTCTAGTCTGTAAGGATGTTGAGAATCCTCCCACAGTGCTGAGTGGATACGTGGGAGGGTCTGTCCTGCTGCCCTGTTACTGCACCGAACTGCTGGCTGAGCCAAAGACTGCCAGATGGAGTTTTATAGAAGAATCTAATGTCATCTACCCAACTGACCAGACAAACCGTTACACTGATAGAATTAAGCTGGTTGCTGCTTCAGGAAATTTCTCTCTATTCATATCTGGTCTGACTAAAGAGGACGGGGGACAGTACAGGTGTCGCATCAGCAGTGATCATCTTATAGAGGTCAAACTCCAAGTAACAGGTAAACCAACCTCTTGTGTATTTAATGTATGAAATGTTGTCGACTGCATATAGTGACTGATCTGTACCAATAACTACTGTACTAGATAAAACAAAAAATCTATCCAGTGGCAGGATCTGCAGTTCTACTTCTGTCTGTTTCTAGTTACATCTTCTGTTTGTATTTGTATTTCATGCCTGTAGTTAATGACTCTTGTCTTCTGTCCTGTTTAGGTTCCAGTCAGTTATATACCCATATTACACACGACTTGTTTAGTTTCCTTATTTAGTTACTACTGTTCTCATTTGCTCTAGAGAGAGGGGGAGAAAGAGAAAGAGGGAGAGAGAGAGGGGAGGAGAGAAAGAGGGAGGGAGGGAAGGAGGGAGAGAGGAAGAGACTCGACCCAGGAGCCCCTAATTCATTCACTCCCAGAAAGAGAGAGAGAGAGAGAGAAAGGGAGAAATGGAGAGTGAAGGAGGGAGGGTGAGAGAGAGAGGAGGGAGGGGGAGGGGGAGAGAGAAGGAGAGAGGAGGAGGAGGAGGGAGGGAGAGAGGGAGAGATAGAAAGAAAAAGAAAAAAAAGAGCAGAGAGAAGAGTCTCCTCTCACAGCTGGTGCTGACACTGAGTTCATTAATTTTGTAGTTCAGAGATGTGAACAGACGGTGAGCAGAGAGGGACAAACAGGACAGAGGAGAGATCAGCAGACACGGGTGAGTGTCACACATCCATGTTATAATATCAGTGAACTCTGATTCAGTACACAGATCTGTTCTACAGTGTGAGAGCTTGGATGAGGAATCTGACTGTTTCTGCATGAATGTTAAACCCAATGAAAAAGTCATGCAGGTACTGGTGAGAGGTTGTGTGTATCTGAGAGTATGGAAGAACTTTAAGGGTTCTTGTGTACACAGAGAACTTCACTACAGTCTCTTTGCACACAGTTGATTCTGAATACTAAATTGTGATGAACAGTTTGACATCATCCAATATGCAGTAGTTCAGCAGAGTAGTTATTATTTGTTTAATATTCTGTAGTTTAACAGAGCAGTTATTATTTGTTTAATATTCTGTAGTTTAACTGTTATTTGTCTAATGTGCTGTGGTTCACCAGCATGACAGTTATTCACTTAAGACTTTTGCAGCATGTGGCTCTGCTAGAGATGATGGGCACTGCATCATTCAAACAGGGTTATCCTGGCCATCTGGTATAAGGGAAAAATAATGAACATTTTATTTTTGTGCCGACCTATCCCTTTAAGTGGCACCAGAATGAGGCAAAAAACCTTCGGTCTGACTAGTTTTCAAGATCTCGCCAGTAAAAACTCATTAATTAAAGAAAAAGTGATCCACACACATTTATCATTAGTATTTAAAAAGGGCAGGTGATGTATGTATGTGGTTACTCTCCTCAGCCACTTTATTAGGATCACCTTTACACTACATCATTATCTTCTAGCTGCATTATATACCTGTGTGCAGTTCCACAGGCTTGTGTATAAACTCCAGACACATTGCTGTTCTTGTTACACACTCATACATGCCCTAAAGACACTACCACTGCAGAGACACTTGTTTCTTGACAGTGGTCCACCATCCAGGTAGGATCCACTCAGCAGTGCTCCAGTGGTCACCCAATAAACAGTGGTGCACACCTGTAAGATAGGTGCACATATTACAGTAAAGACTCAGGTGAATACTGGTTATTCCTTTTTATAGTGGCTAGTGATTGATTACATGTTTGTGAATGAATATAAATCAGATTAAATGGCAGCCTATTATGTGTAGGTATAGAGCAGGGGTCTAGGTGTAAACACATCTGCATATGTGGATGTGTGCTTTAATGTGTACATAAGTTGTCTCATTTGCCTTGTTTGGTTTTCTACAGGAACACTGTAATGTAGTTTATTATAAACCCAAGTATTGTATTATAATGCATTTTACTGTTGTATAAATGCAACATATTTTTTTCAACATGTTATGTATTAATAACTGTAATAAACCACACAACAGTATGTGCATTATTCTGTATGTATGTGTGTTAAAATTTTGAAATTGTGATATTTTCTGCAGGATGATGTGATGTATTCTACTGTAGCCCATATTAACACCACCAGACCAGCACCCAAAGAAATGGATAATGAAGATAATACAGAATACGCCAGGATCAAACTAAATTAACAAACTTAAATTCACACACGAGTATACGTGTGCACGAACACATACACACACACACACACACACACACACACACACACACACACACACACACACACACACACACACACACACACTTTTATTGTATGGTATCTAGCCAGTGAAGTGTAGTTATGTTCTTCTGTCTTGGTTTCAGTGCTGTCTTTGTATAATTTGCTGTATCTATTGGTAATTACTAATTAACTGCTAATTATTTACTCCAGGTGTGGTTTCAGACTGGCATAAGTTAGGAATTGTAGGTGGAGGACTAACAGTGATGGGGCAGGACTAAGACTGATAACATTACAGTGTAGCCACTCCAAGAACCAGAGTACTTGTGTTTTATTCCTTTTGGGTTCATCTTCCACTTGGGAAAGGAGGCTAACTGCTAAATCTACAATTAAAATTGTGACTCCTACAAGCAAGTATCATTTTTGTTCTGTACATTTGTAAAAACAATTTGTTTTATTGTTCCATTATGGATTTTTTTCAGAACATTATTTTTTCTGCTTTTTTCTGCATGAATCTAATTGAAAATCTATGGAAGGAACTAAAGCTCAGAGTTCATAGAAGGAGCCCACGGAACCATCAGGATTTGAAGAGTGTTTGTGTGGAAGAATGGGCCAAAATGACACCTGAGCAATGCATGCGACTAGTTTCTCCATACAGGTGTCTTGAAGCCGTCATCACCAACATTGCAGCCTGAGCACTATAAACAGGCCACAGGCTCGATATCTTTGTTGGATATAAATGAAGGCCAATACTGGAGAGAGAAGATGAGGATGAGGAAGAGCAACCATCACTGATGAGATCTGGGCTACTTTGGTTGACCAAATAGTTAAGCATGGATTGTATTTCAGAAAAGCTGAGCAGGGATCCAGCCTAATCTGAGTCCACTTACTGTATGAAGTGTCAGCAAGTACTATAGTCAATGTGCCTGAGCAGCAGTAAACCATATAAATAGGTAAAAAAAACAAAAACACAAAACAAAACACACTGTCTTCACAGTGGGAGACAGCTGTCTGGCTGAAACCCTCTGGGAAGTCCTGATAGCTGAGACCTCCTGATTGAAATGGATTCAGTAAAAGTCCAGCTCTTTAACCCGCAGGTAGTGAGCTCTGCCCCTCCTCTGGTCTCTATGGTAATATAGAGTAGTACTGTCTTGTTTGACTGCTAGCTCAGTAAGGGATATGATGGGCACGTCAAAATTCATGAGATCAGAATCCTCTGTAGTCTCTCCCCCAACCCCACCCACACTCGGGAAAACACACAGAAGCACCAAACACACACATCATACACCACATGTACAGGACTGTACCACATATACAGTCAACCACAATGAGGTGTGACCTCTGTCACAGGCAGCTGGATACAGAAGTGGGTAGTGGACAAGAGCTGCATCATACACAGAATGAGCAAGTGAGGAATAAATAACACAAACAGAAATAAACAAGTGAGCACATTTCACATACCACACCATAATAAAAAACAAATTGTTTTTATAAATGTACCGATTTCTAGAGCAAAATGATTCTTGTAAGAGTCACAAAACTCTTGTACTCTTCTTGTTTCTCAATTTTGTCAGTCTTACTAAAGTCCCTACAATTCCTACCTTATGCTGGTCTTAAGTAACTAATTAGCAATTAGCAAGTAATTAGTTACTCTCTACCGGACCGAACCACAGCGCAGATTTCAGTGCCACTTAACGGAACAAGTCGGCGAAGAAGCAAATTTACTTTATTCTCCCTTAACTCGGGTGGACAAGACATGTTTGGAGTCCATATTTCGCTCCTTTAGAACAAAACGCTGCTAACATTGCTAACAAACACTGGAAGCCAACAGCAACGACAGCTAATAGGATTTGTAAATAAGTCAGATATCGAGCTACATGTCCTCAAACCTCATCCAGGTCGCTTCCCGGTGACGTGTTTCTTCACTTGTCTAGTTCACAGTGAGTTATACGACACACCGACTAGTCTGGGAGACATTTATTAACACGCGGTTTCACCGGCTTGAGAGAAGTTTGCGGGCTTGTATTTATGAAGGCTATATTTGAGTTGCTGTTGACCTCCAATGTTTGTTAGCAACGTTAGCATTTAACAGCTTTTGTTCTAAACTAAAGAGGCAAAATTTGGACTTCAGACATTTCTTGGTAGATAGACAGAATCGGGGGTAAGTGGTGAGCTGCTGCTCTCTGCTTATCCCAGATATAAATACCTTTGTGCAAATGAATGTATAAGGATGACAACACCTGTAGAGAGAAGGTAACACTCACCATCAGCAGCGTGGAGCACAAGGAGCAGATAAACACACACCTGCATTCTTACTGAGTTACACACACACTACACACAGCTACAGCAGGACTGCTGATACACACCGTACACACGCTTCAATACACTCTACTGAATGACTTCACAACTACACTTATAGTGGAGAGGAAGTGTATTCAGATGAAACTGACAAACTAAGCTCAACACAACACACACCAAATATAGAGATGCGGTAGGTTTTGTAAGATGTCATGTGGTACGTCCTCTTTCTTCCTTATCATTCAGTGATCTATCAGATATTCTCACATTGTCAGTGAGGACGGTCTCATTCTTAGTTAAGTGGCTCCGTCCTTTGAGACCGTCCACAGAGACACGATGTAGAAGCTCAGGGGGTGAGACCCAACATAACCTCCCTCACTGCTGTTTGGTCAGTTCATTTCACTACGACACCCAAAGTACTTCAAAGACTTATTAATGAAAACAGTGTAACGCTTCTTACCTGGAGTGAGGGACAGGTGCTACGGGGTAACCGCGATGCGTGGAGTAAACATGGAGTGACACACACACTGGTGTGGGCAATCTGAAAGACTTTTATTGTCTCCTGGACCACTTCAACCCAGGTCACACGGCTACCATCACTGTATTTATACGTAAAGGAAAAAGTAAAAAGCACCGTACAGCGTTACCAAAGAAAAAGGAGTGTTGAGAAGACGAGCAGAAAGGTGACGGCTCGCTCTCTCTCTCTCTCTCTCTCTCTCTCTCTCTCTCTCTCTCTCTCTCTCTCTCTCACTCTCAATCTACAGAACCATAAAGCTCCCTCTTAAAGGCGCAGTACAAGTGTGTCTGTTACAACAGCAGGTGGAATTACAGCAGCCACAGAACTGGCTACCTGAGACTTTAAAAAAGTTTGAACAGATGTTTAAAGGAGTATTTAATTTCAAAACATTATTTTTATACATAATGCAGTGCATGAAAAATAAGTCAGGGTGTATTTTAATTGCACATGTTCAGTTTGAGTAGTGTGGTTCAGTTTCAAATTTGATATGGAATTTGTTTGCAGGAGTAACTTGTTTGTTGGCCAAAAAACTGGTCCTCACTCTGTAAGAATGTCACTCCACCACTAGAGATGAGAACTGTACTCACACCACAAATGTACTGTTGCTTTCAGCTTCTACATATCAAAAGCCTTTTCTTGGTCTGTACAATAATGCACAGGTTAAAGGTATGAATTATGTAAGTCAATAAAAAAATACATCAATCTTATAGAAGGAAAATTGGACTTTTAAAAACTAAATTATATCAGTCTTAATAAGAAATTTGTCATTTTATAATCCCGGTGTTGCCATATGATTTACGTAAAATTGTAGCATGGGTCCACCTAGTGGTAAAACGTTAGATTGCAGTTTTTACTGGATTGCCAAGGGCAACAGTTGCTAGAAAAATCTCCCAAGAGGAAGAAGTAAGAGGAAGAAACTTTGAGAGGAACCAAGACTCAAAAGGGGGCCCATCCTCCTCTGGCCAACAATGGTCACCACTATAATAACAATTGAAAAAGAAAAATGAATTTAATAAGTGAAAAAATAAGCAATTAATGTCTAGTCCAACTTTCTAGAGGTCCTGTTCTTGTCTCGAGGTGTGCATTCCCGGTGTGTTGTCTTGTATGTTGATTCACTATGATGATCTGATCACAGCAGTTGGTGCAACATCCAGGCCCCTTTGAGTCTGTCAGGGTTCAAAATCAGATTTATCACCTCTGGTTTGGCGTCAGATAACGTAATAAGAATCACAGTAACACTGCTTCTAAGCCAGTAAGTGGAGGGGCCATAATTATAAAAATATGTATACAGTTCTGGTTTGACCATTTGAGCAGTGACTGAGTCAGAAATCAGACTTCAAAATGCTGTTCTCCATTTAAAGAATGTACAATGTATGGTAGCTAGGTCTGACATTGAGGATTTTTTTTAATGTTTGTGCATTAGAGAGTAAGAATTTTAGTTCTTTTTCCAAATGTATTTGATTTTATATGACTTAATGTCTGTACTGGATCTGAAAATCCCCTTGTCCGGTAACAGATAACTTTATTATATATCTCTAGGATTAGGTAATACCATGCATAATAAAAGTAATGTTTTAAACCATTTTATTCTTAGATTTAGTGCTTAGATTTTTACCAAGGCCCAATCCCCTCTCATTTTTCCTCCTACCCCTTGTTTTCAAGTGTCATCTTGCATCTTGGGACTGAGTTACAAAGGCTAGTGGGTGAAATCTTCCCCCTTGCTTCTGCTTCCATTTTTTCAATGATTCACAGGGGATTCTGAGAAACACTCAATTTGGAGTGGGACTATGAAAACCCTCAGTTTGGAGGGCCATTTAGCCCTAAGACCTCACCCTAGCCCTCTATCAGACACCCAACCCCTACTCATGAACACTGCATATGGAGGGCCAGTGCTAAGTGGTAGGGTCAAGGGGTGAAATGTGATTGGGCCCAAGTGAAGGTGTATGAGGCACAGGAACATGATAAATAATGATGTTACTGGGGGCCACAATGACTGGATTTAAATCTCTGTGCTACCTGGGCTGTTTTTAAAAAGAAACACACATGGTCTGAGCGAGCTGTTAGTCGTGGTTTTAGTCCTTGTGCTTTTAACCAGCAGTTTTTAGTATTAAGTGTAATGGCTCATAGCAAAGGCAGAGTCTAATTATAACTGATCACCCAGGCTCTGTTTAACTGGCTTGTCAAATATCTGTCAAATACACAATAAATAGAATAATACAAATGTTTACACTTTATTACAAGAAAAAAGGATTTGTGGTGGAGGAGACATAAACATCCATAGTTTGAAACACCATTCATTACCAAAAAACAACCCGCTCTATTGCTGATTTTATGTACTTATGCTGTATGATGTTTGCTGTATTTATGCATTTTATGTTTATAAAGTGTCATGGCTACACTATAAGTAGTGTATGCAGTATTTGTCCACCAGTAAACTGGCTGTGTTACATGGCTGCTTTAACGGCAAGTTGTCAACAAGGAGGCTTTTTCAGCCTTCTGGTGGTTTCTCAAGCCTCCTCTTTCTTCCCCCACAGACACCCCCACACTGAAACCACAACATGCATGTCTGGTTCACAGCGGCACCAGGGGCCCTGTGGGCTCTGTGAAACTACACAATGAAAAAACAGACCTCAGGTGTTCTCAGGACTCACAAGACACCACATTACTGTAGTGAAGTCCTTGTGGACCTCAGTGAAGTACAGCTGAGAGAGTTCTGGACTGAGATCTGGAGTCAGTGTGTGTCCACAGTGGTAGTGGAGTTCTGGGTGTAGAGTTGTCAGTGTGTGCTGGGAGGTTAGTGGTGTTTCCATGATGACAAAGCTGCTGAGTTTGTGTCTTCTCTTCACTGAAGGTGAGTGTGAAATTCTCTTTTAATGCTGAATTGCATTAAATTGTACATTTATTTGTTAATATAAAAATGTTATTTAAGCAAGCTGACTTTCTCAGGTAGAACTGGAAAAATGTTTCGGTTAACAAATAATTTTTAAATATTTCTGCATATCTTATGATTCCATCTTATGAAGTCTGTGTACTTTTTAATATAGTTAAAATATAATTGTCCTATATTTCCTGTTATATGTTTCTATAGGCTACACTGTAAAGAATTGAAGACAATTACATGTTATTGCTTTAGTATGTCTTTGTCTCCATGTGCTTTTGTATGTTTTAGTTTGTAGCTCCTCCCCTGCTCTGCCCCTTGACATGTGTCTCATGTGAGTTTTGTCTCTTACCCCTCCCAGTAATTGTTCCCAGATATTCCTTGTTTGTCTCCTGCTGTATAAATACCCTAATGCTAATGTCTGCAGTCATGGTCAGTGTATGACCCTACTTTCATGTAAATACTTGTGTCATGAAATAACTCAGCTCAGTGAATACATCAAATATAACATACAGGCTCCACTTTTACAGCAGTGTTCTTAATCTATTAGTGGTGTGAGAAAAATATGGTTTGTGGACTAAATTGTGGTAGAAAAGTATTTGATTTGTGTATGGCATCTTAAAGTAAGTATGTGCAGTTTTTAAAGTCAATAAACATTTTGCTCTCAAAACACCTTATGAACGCCCCAGAAGAAGGAAGAGACTGTTCTGGTCTGAGAGCTCAGGATGTCTGACGTCTGCTGTGGTTTCATTTCTCACAGTTCCAACCATTGGGCAGTGGATACCAGATCAGAATCTAAAGCCCATTTTAGACCAGAAGTGACAACCGTGCTGCTTTGACACCTCTGCAGCTAAACTGTGGTCACACACTCACAAGCTCAGTTTCCTTCTAGTCTATTTCTTGCCTTATGCCATGACTGGCTTATCAGTGGTTTCTAGCTAGAAATAGTACAAAATACTACATTTATTCTGTAAAGTGTAGTTTAATAATCAAAACAGCACAACTCTGACTGCTGGGTCTATTCTAATGTGAAATTGGGATAAAGGATGATGTTTTAAACAGACTAAAACCAGGACTAGGCTCCAGTGTGTTCTCAGTGGCAGGTCCAGTTCGAATTTAATTTAGTACAAAACAGGTTTAGTATAAGTAGGACTGGTATGGTTACTGATAATTTGAGTAATATTGTGTACTGTGAGGAGAGATGTCAGTACTTCACTGAGAAAAGGGACTGCTCATGTACTACCCAAACCATGTCCATGTTCAAAGGCTGATTAATAGAGTTTATAAAAGTTCAAATAGGTTCTTATTTTGAGTAATGCAGGTTTTTGTTGTTTGTTTTTGACTCATTCAGTGAATCCAGAACTTCATATTACTCACAAAAAATCTTAAAGAACTTTTCTGCATAAGCAATGGTCCACAACAAATTATTGTGATGTGGAAACTGAAAAAGCAAACAAAAAGCAGGTCCTCTCACTATCTAGAAATTCTTGAATGTGGGTGTGGGTGTGTTTGCATGATTATAGTCTCTGGAGACATAAAGCAGACAGCATTCTGTAGTGACAGTGCATAATAGTTCAAAGTATATTTACCAATAAAACAAATTTGATACAATGAATAAAATATTAAGTACACAGGACATCATAAGATATATCAAGCCATGAAAAAGTAATGCAAAAATTTGTATGTGCACAAGCTTTGAGGTGATTAACTCTATAAACTGCATTTTAAAACTATAAACTTAGAAAGAGGAGTTTGAGAATAAGAGTTATGGGATAATATGTCTGTTTGTTTCTCTCCTCTACATTAGACTCCACCCCCTTTGCTTTGTAATGAGCATGTGTGTCTCCTATATGGTTTCACAGATGCAGCATCATGGTCAGTGTGGGGTTGTGGGATACACCACAAAGGAAGAAACAACCAGAGTCCTCACAGGTCAAAGGACATGATGGCACCGTGTGAGGTTTTGTATGTCTCTGTAAAGCTGGTGATGTGAACTTGAAAAGAAACATAAGAGCTCTGGCCAAGTTCATTTGTTCCCAGTTCCTCTCTGCTGGGTCTGGAGTATTGAAGTAATGCTGTGAGAGTTCTGGAGTCAGTGTGTGTCCACAGTGGTAGTGGAGATCTGGTTGTAGAGTTGTCAGTGTGTGCTGGGAGGTCAGTGGTGTTTCCATAGAGACAAGGATGCTCAGTTTGTGTTTTCTCTTTACTGTACTTCCTCTCACTAAAGGTGAGTGTGAAATTCTTTCTTAATGCTGAGTGACATGAAACTGTACATATATGTGATAATCTAAAAATGTTATTAAAGTGAGTTGAATCATTCAAGATTTATTTGGCTGAATTAGAATCATAACCTGGCTGGTCTTAGAATGAAAAATATGATTAAAAGGTCTAGAATGCAAACAGACTATATCTTTGCATGAGGTAAAGTTTATTAATCAAAAATAAATCAAAAAGTCAAAAGATGTTATTTCAGAAAATGAAAAGGCAGGTTGGGGAAAATGAAGGGAAAAAAGAAATACAAAATAAATGGGTAAAAAGAGCTGGGAAAAGTTAAAGAGTAGGGCTAATTTTGTTGGAGCGCTTGGCACAGGACAAGGTGCTTTTTATAGCCTGCCATCCTCGTCTGAAGAAGATGTGTACTCTCTTCAACTTCTTGCATTCTGAGCCTTTATATTTGAAATAAAAGTAGAATTTTTAAATTGGTGTCCATGGAGTGGATGTATGTAAACTCTGATTATTGATGTGGTGCTTTGATGCTACTCACCAGCTGGGGTGTTCTCCACTTTGATTGCCTCTGTAATAGATTCCCCTACTCCACCCAGATCTTCTCTTACATCTACAGATGGTTTTTTTCCCCAAAAAATTAATACAAATGCAATTACATAATAAAGTATAGGCACATATTTAAAGTGAACAAACATCATGTCCTACTGTGTGTTCTTAATGGAAAGCTAGATTTATGCAAGAAAGTACATCTGCACCTTCTACATGGGCACTGTGGTCCAAAGAGCAAATCTCTCCCGTTGACTCTGTGATTATAAAGTGTTCAGCAGTTCTGCTCGGGATGGTATGAACCTCCTTACAGTCCTCCTGTTTCTTGGGTGCGAAGTGATAAATAATCAGTGATGAATTGTAAAGGAAATGAATCATCCATTGACCCCACCTGGGCAGTGGAAACTCCACTAATGGACAGCATATTTTGGACTACCATCTGTACAAGTCAGGAAAGTGTGAAGGCTAAATAAATAAAACTGTGGTTACAGTCTATATAAATCATTAAAATTATAGTATAAAATGATGTAGACACTTACACTTTCTCCCAGATTGGCCGAGTAATGCTGCTTAAACCCAGCAATGGTAGCAGGGTCTCTATGACTCTTGTGTCTTCTGGTAATGATATTAGTAATGAACTTGTACCTTGGCATCTAGAAAGGGCAGAAGAAAGCTCTATTGTATTGAATGATAATAAAGCTGTTTACTTTCTTTTAAAAAGTCAACAGTTTGCATGTGTTTTTGGACAACAAAAAAACCCCTTTAATTTTTAAGAATTAAAGCTTTATTCCTAAGAAGTAATTGAATTTGAAATGAAAATTAGGCTTTGATTACAACTCAATTGTCTACAAAACAAGACTTATTTTACATGCTGCATTTGTGCGCAAGATTACTTTTGTACCCCAGTTTCATATCTCTATATGGAAATGAGCAATCAACGCCTGTAGACGTTATTGTTTTATATACAGTTATTATGTAACAGAACAAATGGCCACCCGTAGCTCAATTTCTTCTACAAATGTTAATAAATGTGAATCAAAAGTTTGCCTGTTGTCCGACAGTGCATAATGGCCACACTCGTGGTCTTACAGAGGCTTTTCTAAAACAAGCGCAGAAGTCACTTTCCCTTGTCTCAGTCAACGCATTTCATCTAATGGAGTTCAGTTACGCGAATATTTTCAGCTACGCCCCATTTAGTTCATTCTCTACTCACTTATTCCGCACTTTAAAATATTTGTGCGGTCCGTTAAATTAAACAGCTGTGACGGCCCGAGTGCCGCAGGTCCCACAAACTCCCTTGACGTAGAAAGACGTTTATTAGACAAACACGAATAACGAACACAGTGGCGCTCACACCAAACAGGCAAAATTAATGTGTGCAGCATTGAACACAGCTTACAAACATAAAGTGTACCACGTACGTGAACATGAGCGAGAACACAGACCGACAGGGATACACACACCAACCGGGGTTTAAACACACACAGACATTAGGAGAATAACCCGCTGCAGGTGTGTGTGACTACATAGTCGTGGTTTCACACAAGACCATGAACTCCCACTGCAGGCGGCGGGCCGTACCACGTGACTAGTGGGGAGCGGAGCTCACTATCAGCCCACTAATTAGTTCTCCGTTCAGTCAAAAGTTCTCCATCATTAAAATGTAAGTTCTCATTTTAAATTCGCATAATTTAATTTAATCTACTTGTTTATAATACGATTCCCTTATCAAATATTTAGTATCTAATTTGGGAAAAAAAAAACTGCCTTTGTAGATAAAACTAAATTCTACTTACGTTTTGTTTTCGTTTCTCAGTACCTCTTATGCGTGAAGAATTGTTTGTAGTCTCTGTTGATGTTTTGTCTAAAATGATCGTCATCGGCAAATCCACTCAATAAACTGATCTGGGGTCAGAAATAGAATGACACACATTATGACATAATGGAGCGCTAAATTCTGTTCAGTGGCTGTTTAGAACAATGACTGAAGTGCAGATGAAATGACATTATAGTCTCATATTATAAATCACATTTTAAAATTATTTCCCCCTCTTTACGCTATCATTTTGTTATCTGGCTCAGATTAAAAAATCTCAATAAAGTAAATATAACCTATACATGTAAACTATATATTAATTAATTAGTAATCATTCCACATAGGTACAATTCACTCACTCTGTATTCGTTATAATCCAAAGTCATTTGAACACTCATTAAGGATCAAAATGCAACCTAAACAACAACAATAATAAATTCTTAAGAAATTATACAATTTTAACTGAAAATTAGGCTAATTGATCATAATACAATGTTCAACAAAACAAGGCTTATCTTTACTCAGGTGTTTCAGTACCAAGGCTACGCAGTTATGCAAACACTTTCTTGCATAATATATGCTTATATTATGAAATTGAGTAACTAGACAAACAGAATTAAATGCTCCGTTCATTACCGCTTCAAATGGTTTATTATTTTTTAAAAGTGCAGGATTGTAGCCCCAAAATATATCCTATATGAAGTGACCTGCATTAAGAAATTAATTGTTGATGTCACTTACTATTATTATTGTTAGTAGTAGTAGTATTTAGTGGGGAATCATTTTATGGTGTTGATTGGAGAATACTATTAAACAAATTAATCTTACCATCAGTAGTAGTTGATGAAATTAATAACTTCTAACCATTTGGAGATGTCATTGTTGTAGCAGGTTTAGTTGAAGCTGTTGGACTTGATGTGTCAGTGTCCACTGGAGTAAGAGTTACAGGTTTATATGGAGCCTCTGCAAGAATAGAAAAGTGTGGTCAGTTATAAGTATGAACTCTGTTTCTGTACTGTTCACTCTCACTGGAGATCACTTCCCATGTGTTTCTGTCTGTGTTGTATTTATGCCAGGTGAAGCTCTCAGGTCTGGGGTGTACATCAGTGCAGGAACAGGGCAGCAGCCTGAGTGCTGCAGCTGATATGCATGAGATTTAACTACACCACAATAATACACTGATGTCAAAATTTGGTTTTATGACTGATGGCAGTCTAAACAGCAAATCGTAATTGTTCAAATTCTTATATGTTCAAATAACATGGAGTGCCTCTTATACGTTATCAGAAATATATGACATGTCGTCTCTAACTGGACTCCTACTAGATGTTTTCAGTGTTTCTTATAAAGTAGCTACTGAGTAGATATTTGATGATCTACAGATGTAGAGAAAAAGACACACTCACCATCAGCAGCAAGGAGCAGATAAACACACATCTGCATTCTTATTGAGTTACACACACACTACACACAGCTAAAGCAGGACTGCTGATACACACTGTACACACTCTTCAATACAGTCTACTGAATGTTCTGACAACTACAGTTACAGTGGAGATGAAGTGTATTCAAATGAAGCTTTGACAAACTTCTATCCCCAACACACAACAAATATAGGGAGGCAGTAGGGTTTTATAAGTTTTTAAAAGTCATTTGATGTGCCCTCTTTCTTCCTTAACAGTCTCACATTATAAGTGAGAATGTCATCATTCTTACTTAAGTTGGCTTGGTCTGTTGTCACAGAGATGTGGCGGCCCAGTGGGACGGACCCAAAATGACTCCCTAAGTGCTGTTAGTTCAGTCCAGCACACCTGCCCCTTTGTACTTGCATCATTTATGAATGTATTTAAACACATCTGTCACTGGAGTGGTTGTGGGTCTTTGTTCGTGCTCAGGTTGGTGTTAATGGTCGTTTCATAAATGCATGTCTTCGTCAACAGACGTCTGCGCTTCCTGCGCCTTGCCTTGTGGCACTTGGGCCGTCACAACAAACAAAATATTTGTATTTTCTTATACCTGCATGCGGGGGGTGGCATAACGTGAATAAGTGAATAAATCATATAAAAGCAGACATTGTGTTCACTTTGTTTTCAGTAGGCTACACCAAAAGTGAGGAGGAGGCCTTCAGTATTTTGAGGAGTTCCCTTCAGTATTCTGGGAAGAGTCTCATATATAGTCAGGGCCATTGGACCTGGACTTCACCGTCTCTCACACCAATCTTATTCCCACTTCCTAAAAAAAGAGAGAAGCCTGCAGCCAAGGGATTAGTTAAGATGAGGCAAAAAGCAAAAGTAAAAATAATGTATATGTAACATGCTGCAACCGTCCCTGATCTGTGCTGAGTTGCAACATCTGACTTGCAACATCTGACTTCTTCTATTCAAATAAATAAGTGGATGTCATGTGTAATCATTTAGCATTTTTTCTTCACAAACTAAAATATTTACTGTATAAACTGAAAAATCTTTAGGATTTAGCATTGTTGTGAATCACTAAACTAATATTTAGTTGTATAACTACCGTTTCTGAGAACTGCTTCAGATCTTTGTTGCATGGAGTCGACCAACTTCTGGCAGCTGTAAACAAATATTCCAGCCCACCTTTTCTGGTGTGGTGGAATTTTGAATAAACAGCAAGTCAGACATGATTAAGAGAGTAATTTAATAAAGAAAATAAGACATACAAAACACAGCTGTGTGAGAGCTAATGCTCTAAAGCGAAAGCTCTAAAGGGGTAGACTGACTCTGTTCCTTATATCTAAACTTCACTTCCGCCAGGGAGTGGTGCTCGGTCATCCTATTTACCCATTTCCTGCTCCTTATCGTGATGAACATTCCTGTAGTACCAGAGCACTCAACAGAACAGACACAATTTGCAAGATAAGATAAGCCTAATCCCTCTTTACAACACTTGCAGGTCACTACACAGGCAGGTCATAAAGCAACATTCCAACAGTCGCTTTGTTCACACAATATACAGAGACAGAGTATGCAGACTAAACCATTCATATAGGATTACATAGAGAAAGGATTAAGATGATTATATATGAATCACATGATAATACATGATCAAATAATAATTTCCATCACACTGGGCATGACTGTGTGACTTCTTGGGTCTGGGAATCTGGTTGTAGTATTATTTAAAGGGTCAAACTGCATGGTGTGCCCAGGCCCAGAGCTACATTGCTGGGCATGACTCTGTGACCTCTTGGGCTTGGATGTCTGGATGTAGTATTATTTAAAGGCACAAAGAGCATGAAGTGTGCCCTGGGCCAGCACTAATTTGCTGGGCATGACCGTGTGACATCTTGGGCCTGGAAGTCTGTTTCTAGTTTTATTTAAAGGGTCAAACTGCGCGAAGTATGCCCAGGCCCAAAGCTACTTTGCTGGGCATGACCGTGTGACATCTTGGGCCTGGAAGTCTGTTTCTAGTTTTATTTAAAGGGTCAAACTGCGCGAAGTATGCCCAGGCCCAGAGCTACTTTGTTGTGCATGACTGTGTGACCTCTTGGGCAAGGAAGTCTGGTTGTAGTATTATTAAAAGGGTCAAACTGCATGAAGTGTGCCCAGGCCCAGAGCTACTTTGCTGGGCATGACTGTGTGACCTCTTGGGCCTGGAAGTCTGGTTGTAGTATTACTTAAAGGGTCAAACTGTATGGTCTGCCCAGTCCCAGAGCTACTTTGCTGGGCATGACTGTGTGACCTCTTGAGACAGGAAATCTGATTGTAGTATTATTTAAAGGGTCAAACTGTGTGAAGTGTGCCAAGGCCCAGAGCTTCTTTGCTGGGCATGACTGTGTGACCTCTTGGGCAAGGAAGTCTGGTTGTAGTATTACTTAAAGGGTCAAACTTTATGGTCTGCCCAGGCCCAGAGCTACTTTGCTGGGCATGATTCTGTGACCTCTTGGGCCTTGAAATGTGGTGCTTTGAATGATTTAAAGAGTGAAACGGTGTGAAGTGTGCCCAGGTTTAAAGCAACCTTGCTGGGCATGACTGTGTGACCTCTTGGGCAAGGAAGTCTAGTTGTTGTATTATTAAAAGGGTCAAACTGCATGAAGTGTGCCCAGGCCCAGAGCTACTTTGCTGGGCATGACTCTGTGACCTCTTGAGACAGGAAATCTGGTTGTAGTATTATTTAAAGGGTCAAACTGGTGAAGGGTGCCAAGGCCCAGAGCTACTTTGCTGGGCATGACTGTGTGACCTCTTGGGCAAGGAAGTCTGGTTGTAGTATTACTTAAAGGGTCAAACTGTATGGTCTGCCCAGTCCCAGAGCTACTTTGCTGGGCATGACTGTGTGACCTCTTGGGCTTGGAAATCTGGTTGTAGTATTATTTAAAAGCACAAAGTGCATGAAGTGTGCCCTGGCCCAGCACTACTTTGCTGGGCACGACTGTGTGACCTCTTGGGCCTGGAGGTCTGGTGATTCCATTATATAAAACGTCAAATGGCCTGAAGTGTGCCCAGGCCCAGAGCTACTTTACTGGGTATGATTTTGTGACCTCTTGGGCTTGGAGGTCTGTTTCTAGTTTTGGTTAAAGGGTCAAACTGCATGAAGTGTGCCCAGGCCCAGTGCTACTTTGCTGGGCCTGACTGTGTGACCTCTTTGGCCTGGAAGTCTGGTTGTAGTATTATTTAAAGGCACAAAGTGCATGAAGTGTGCCCTGGCCCAGCACTACTTTGCTGGGCATGCTACATTGCTTGACATGAATGTGTCACCTCTTGGGCCTGGAAGTCTGGTTGAAGTATTATTTAAAGGCACAAAGTGCATGAAGTGTGCCGTGGCCCAGCACTACTTTGCTGGGCATGCTACGTTGCTGGACATGAATGTGTCACCTCTTGGGCTTGGAGGTCTGTTTCTGGTTTTGGTTAAAGGGTCAAACTGCATCAAGTGTGCACAGGCATAGAGCTACTTTGTTGGGCATGACTGTGTGATCTCTTTGGCCTGGAGGTCTAATGTTTCCATTATTTAAAAGGTCAAATGGCCTGAAGTATGCCCAGGCCCAGAACTAATTTGCTGGGTTTGCTGCTGTGACCTCTTGGGCCCAAAAATCTGGTCGTAGTATTATTTAAAGGGTCAAATGTGATGGTGTGCCCAGGCCCAGAGCTCCTTTGCTGGGCATGACTGTATGACCTGGTGGGCCTGGAAGTCTGGTTGTAGTATTATTTAAAGGGTCAAACTGGTGAAGGGTGCCAAGGCCCAGAGCTACTTTGCTGGGCATGACTGTGTGACCTCTTGGGCAAGGAAGTCTGGTTGTAGTATTACTTAAAGGGTCAAACTGTATGGTCTGCCCAGTCCCAGAGCTACTTTGCTGGGCATGACTGTGTGACCTCTTGGGCTTGGAAATCTGGTTGTAGTATTATTTAAAAGCACAAAGTGCATGAAGTGTGCCCTGGCCCAGCACTACTTTGCTGGGCACGACTGTGTGACCTCTTGGGCCTGGAGGTCTGGTGATTCCATTATATAAAACGTCAAATGGCCTGAAGTGTGCCCAGGCCCAGAGCTACTTTACTGGGTATGATTTTGTGACCTCTTGGGCTTGGAGGTCTGTTTCTAGTTTTGGTTAAAGGGTCAAACTGCATGAAGTGTGCCCAGGCCCAGTGCTACTTTGCTGGGCCTGACTGTGTGACCTCTTTGGCCTGGAAGTCTGGTTGTAGTATTATTTAAAGGCACAAAGTGCATGAAGTGTGCCCTGGCCCAGCACTACTTTGCTGGGCATGCTACATTGCTTGACATGAATGTGTCACCTCTTGGGCCTGGAAGTCTGGTTGAAGTATTATTTAAAGGCACAAAGTGCATGAAGTGTGCCGTGGCCCAGCACTACTTTGCTGGGCATGCTACGTTGCTGGACATGAATGTGTCACCTCTTGGGCTTGGAGGTCTGTTTCTGGTTTTGGTTAAAGGGTCAAACTGCATCAAGTGTGCACAGGCATAGAGCTACTTTGTTGGGCATGACTGTGTGATCTCTTTGGCCTGGAGGTCTAATGTTTCCATTATTTAAAAGGTCAAATGGCCTGAAGTATGCCCAGGCCCAGAACTAATTTGCTGGGTTTGCTGCTGTGACCTCTTGGGCCCAAAAATCTGGTCGTAGTATTATTTAAAGGGTCAAATGTGATGGTGTGCCCAGGCCCAGAGCTCCTTTGCTGGGCATGACTGTATGACCTGGTGGGCCTGGAAGTCTGGTTGTAGTATAATTTAAAGGGTCAAATGGTCTCAATTGTGTGCCCAGGTATAAGGCTACTTTGCTGGGCATGTGATTTAGAGAGCATTGGAAGTCTGGATACTGTATTATTTAAAGGCTCAATTCACAAGAAAGTGTGCCCAGGGACGAAGCTAATGTGACACGGTGGGCCTGGAAGTATGTTTCTTTCCATCGATCCATTCACTTGAAGGGGGTCAAAGTGTCCGAATTGTGCCCGGGCACGGAGCTAGGTCGCCGGTCATCAGCACGGGCGCCCTTCGACCCTTGAAAACATGAGCCCCAGGGGCTGTGCGGCATCGAATATGCACGGCCTTCGAGCTACCAACTGGGCACGAGGGCTGGACCCATCGGGTATGGAAGCCTTTCCGTCACATGCTCGTTTTCGTTGGCTTCAGCGCAGGTAGCCTGCGAATTTAAAACCGACGCGCATTTTATTATTTTCCCCTTTTATCCTTTCATATCTCTCCACTACTTTGGAGAAGAGAGATGCACGTGGGCTGGTTGGAAAGCTCTGGATCTCAGCTTTCAGGTGGTGCTAGCGCCATCCGAATCGGACCCACCGTTCTTACGCTACGATTTTTTCAACGTTGCGGGCGGCGGAGAAAAGGCGCGTGCCGGACGTCTTTGCAGCTTAATATCTCTGGGCTCCTTGGAAGTAGAAAGTCTGTTCATGGCTCTTTGGAAAGGGCTGCATCTCCCCTGTAATCACCTTTGAGCAGCACGCAGATCGGACCCACTGTTCTCACGCTACGATTTTTTAAAGCGGCCAGGGATGGGACGAATGCGTGGCAGGTGGCGTTCGTTAGGGACAGTCATGGAGGTGATGCGCACCGAGTTGCAGGCCATTTGGACCTGGCCCAACCTAGATGTGAATGTTCAAAGTCAGCGCATTTGTTTAATAAACTTTCTCCTCCAATTCGTTGCAACTGCGCATGCGCTTCACGCTCATCCATCTGGAGCGTAACGGTTTATCGGTTAATATCTCTGGGCTCCTTGGGAGTAGAAAGTCTCTTCCTGGCTCTTTGGAAAGGGCTGCATCTCCCCTGTTATCACCTTCGAGTGGCACGCGGATCGGACCCACTGTTTTCACGCTACGAGTGTGTGCGTGTGTGTGCATGCGTGTGCGTGCGTCCGCGTGTTTGCTTGCGAGTGCGCGTGCGTGCGTGTTCGCCAGGTTTGTGGAGGGGTGCGTCCCTGGACGGTACAAGGGGAGACGGTGTGTGGCCTGGCTGGGTGAGGTTGCAGTTTGCTGGGCATGAGAGATTGCCATGTGGTGCGCTGAAGGTGTGGTTGTTCCAGGAGGGGCAAGGTGGCGTAGTGTGGCTGGGTGAGGGTGCGCTTCACTGTGCATGTGGTTGTGAGTTGCAGGCCCATTGCTTTGAATGACAGAAAGGGTCTGATTTGTTCCCAGGTTTAAACATACTTTGCTGGGCATGACTGTGAAACCTCTTGGGCCTGGAAGTCTGGTTGTAGTATTATTTAAAGAGTCAAACTGCGTGAAGTGTGCCAAGGCCCAGCGCTACTTTGCTGGACATGACCGTATGACATCTTGGGCCTGGAAGTCTGTTTCTAGTTTTATTTAAAGGGTCAAACTGCATGGTCTGCCCAGGCCCAGAGCTACTTTGCTGGGCATGATTCTGTGACCTCTTGGGCCTTGAAATGTGGTGCTTTGAATGATTTAAAGAGTGAAACGGTCTGAAGTGTGCCCAGGTTTAAAGCAACCTTGCTGGGCGTGACTGTGTGACCTCTTGGGCCAGGAAGTCTGTTTCTAGTTTTATTTAAAGGGTCAAACTGCTTGAAGTGTGCCCAGGCCCAGAGCTACTTTGCTGGCTATGATTCTGTGACCTCTTGGGTCTGGAAAGATTTACAGAGTGAAACGGTCTGAAGTGTGCTCAGGTTTAAAGCAACCTTGCTGGGCATGACACTTTGAACTCTTGGGCCAGGAAGTCTGTTTCTAGTTTTATTTAATTAAGATGAGGCAAAAAGCAAAAGTAAAAATAATGTATATGTAACATGCTGCAACCGTCCCTGATCTGGGCTGAGACCGTCCCCAGGGTTGAGGTCAGTTGCAACATCTGACTTCTTCTATTCAAATAAATAAGTGGATGTCATGTGTAATCATTTTTAAATGGCATGACTAATTAGAAGACAGATGTAAGCTTTATATGTAAAGAAGTGGTTGGTCTAGTCCAAAGAGTCTCTGAGTAACTGAGAGAAAAAAGTGTTGCACTCATCTCATTCTACCTGTACATGCAATGACAAGAAATGACGAGAAACACTATTCATTAGGAAAAGTCCTTGAAGTCCACAGGTAAGAGTGCTTATGTTTATTATGATAAGTAAAACTTTTCTTCAAATAAATTGAACCAAATGCACTTTGACCTTTGCTGGGAGGTACGGGAGGATTTTCTGAAGAGCTAAGAGACTTTAAAAGTATTACCTCTGAACTTACATCTGCAAAGTGTTACATCTGAACTTGCAACAAGTTGATCTAATAAAGACATTTTTACAACAAAGTAGGCCTTAAGCCCATTTCACACCAGAAGCAGTGCATCGAGTGCTAAAATGAAAGCTAAACTGGCTAAGTTATAAGTATATAAGTCTATAGACTACTAACGAAATGTCTACAACGACAGACTGAATTGTCCGAAAAAAGTTAAAGCGGCCGTATGTTCCAGGTGACTATGTTGTCCTCTACACTCTGTCAGAAACCTTGGCCTCACCACGCAGAAACAGTGCCCACCGGAGGACTAAAAGAGAATTTCATTTTGATGGACTATTAATCTAACAATGCTTAATACATGTTTAAAAATAGTGTATAAACAGTGTATATAAAAAAGAGGAACTATCAAAACAGTACTTTACTGGAGAAGGTAAAAATGTTAATAAATATAATACTCCTCAGAAACTGCAATGTCTCATTTATATGCACTGTAGTGTAACTGAACTTTAAATTTCAATAAAAATTAATTGAACAGTTGTTCATCTATACAGTGCAGGCTATACAATCTCTAGAGATACTTTGATGGTTATTTGCAACATCTATTCACCTATCCTATCTATACTATAATTCCTTGCTTTTAGTTGATAAGGAACATGCAGTCTATTGGTGAAATATAAGACATGCTGAAAGATAGATAAACCTCTACTCACATGTTGTTGAGAATTGGTTAATAAGATATTCATAACTTTGAACAGTCAATAGTCTAGAGATGGTCTATTGAATGTCTAAATGCAGACAATCCAAATAAAGAGTTACCCAGATAGGATCAGTTGTGTAGCTCTTTGGCTGTCCTCCTGATCAAGTATTTAGGTCCATAGACGGTACATTGAGAAAGTGTGTAGGTCTGTAGTGGGCCTGTTAATGTCTGTTGTCTGTTCCATCTCCATCAGTGTGGCAGGAACTGATGCTGAGGTAAAATGGATGATAAATTTTTAATTTCAGGAGGCATGGTGATACTACAACAGCTTGTTTATGTTGTTTGTAGCTTTGGTCCTCTTGGTACAGTAGACCACAGCCACGATGATGTGGTGGAAGATCACGGTGACCAAAGCAAAGGGGATGTAGGGCAGAGTCTGAGGAGAGACTAACAACAGTGAGGAGTGAGGGGTGGTGCAGCGCAAAGACCACTCTGAATGTTGAAAATGAAGATGAAATAATCCTTTTGCTCATTTAGGAGACAGTTGGCCCTGAGCCATATTGCACACATTATCTCTAGTCATTATTTAAAAGCTATGCTATGATTAAAAAGTTATACTTTTTATGGGCATTTTTAAACATACAAGCCCACTGATATATATATTATGTAATGTTTTACGTTGTACATTGAGCCTGATGCATCTGTTTTGAGCTCCTTTATGATTGCATAAGTACAGCCCGCCATCCTCCTCAGTCAGGTGTGATATGAGTAGAGAGAGATTCCCTGGAGAGTGAGCAGTAAAGGTGAATTCTGTTTCTGTACTGTTCACTCTCACTCCACGTGTTTCTGGTTGAATTGTGCCTGGCACAGTGTAACCTCTCAGGTCTGGCGTGCGGGTCAGTGCAGGAGCAGGGCAGCAGGACCGAGTCAGGAGCAGGGCTGCAGGACTGAGTAAGCAGTGACGTTCTCCATCTCCACGTTCCCTGCCAGACTGCAGACTGAACCACCACAGACACCCTCCATAAGCTCATGTAGACCCAACAGGAGGCCTTGCTAGTTTGGGGTAGGTTTTCGATTTCAAATAAAAAGCAAAATGACACCACCTAAATGCTTTGACCCAGATGCTTCATCTGGAGTGATTTTCTGCAGTGATCACTACACTCTCAGAATGGAGAAGTGAGAGAAGCTTGTTCAGAGAGAGGTTTATGTATTACGTGTGTTAACGGCTCAAATAAATCTCATGTTCATAGCTGCAGTTTTAATCTAAAATTAAAATTGCCATCTACTACCTCAGTGCTGACTGCTTGCAACCCTAATGGCATTCATTACAACATGGTGGTGCATTTGAGTAACATCTGGTTAAAGTACTGCTCTAAACATGGCTTAACACAGAAGGTCTGGAACAGTCAAAGGTTGTGGGTTCAGTCTAATGATGACATTATCACTGTGCTTGATAGAGATTTAACGGTGAGTACGGTGTCTTTATATTCTCTCCTTTTAAGATGACACCTGTGCACTCCCCAATCCCCTTCAGTCAGGTGTGATATGAGGAGAGAGAGATTTCCTGGAGAGTGAACAGTACCCAGCTGAACTCTGTTTCTGTACTGTTCACTCTCACTGGAGATCATGTCCGATGTGTTTCTCTTTGTGTTGTGTTTCTTCAAGGGGAAACTCAGATTTTGTGTGTAGGTCAGTGCAGGAACAGGGCAGCAGTACTGAATCTCCTGTGTAAGCAGTGATATATTTGATCTCCCTTGTGCTGTCCAGTGTGTAGCCTGCAGAAACACATTAATTTATGCAACTAATGAGAGAGTTTTGCTTTAACCACAGTAGTACATAAACACATCATTGACTAATTTAGGTTCAGTTTCAATGTACAGCATTATGTTGTTAGGAGTATTTAAAGTGGCACTCTGCTGTTTTATGTTATTGCATCACTCTGTTGGGAAACTGACTCCAATTTGTAGAATTAGGACAAGCCTATGTACAAAATATCCCTGATAAACATAATTAAATACCAGCAAGATTACCAATAGATTTGATGGCAGTTGGTTAACTGAACCAAATAATTCGAATGTATTCTCATAAACCAGATTGCATCATGTATTTTTAAAGTTTAGCTCATTTTGGACGGCTTAACACACTACTTAAAGTGATGCATCACAGTCACATGTAATCAGCTCTTGCCAAATTCTATTGTCAAAGTCTATCTATCTATCTATCTATCTATCTATCTATCTATCTATCTATCTATCTATCTATCTATCTATCTATCTATCTATCGTTTCACTGACAGTGTTGCCATCCTGTACCTTGTGTACATGGTGTCCTTTTTATTAGCATCTTTCATATTATTTTAATGTTTTTTTTTCTTTGTTGCTACTATATATTTGTGCAAAGCACTTTGAATTGCTATTGTGTATGAAAGGTGCTGTACCAAATTACATTGTAAGTGATGTGTGTTTGACCAAAGGGGAAGTGTTAACTAAATACTTCTAATATACATTTATTCTGGAAACTTGAAGCACTTCTGCACTTGAAGATTCTTGGGAAGCAGCTGCAAGGTACTGTAGTTAAAGATGTCGAGTGGATATCTATCAAAAAATAAACAACTTCTTAAGCACTTTGCTTGCACAGATTATGAAGGGTCGCTGTCTGAAATTTCTCTGTATATATATATATATATGTGTGTGTGTGTGTGTATAATCACTACAGTTAGTAAACTAACAAACAGGCATGCCCTTAAAGACAGGTAAATGACCCGTTGAATAATAATAATAATAATAATAATAATAACAATAATAATAACTGGTACTGTAGCCTGCTCTAGATGTGCTTCATAAAACCTTATTAACAAAGACAATAAAATAACTAGAACAAAAGGATCCGTTTTTATCACCTATTCCTCCTCATGCATTACTACAGGATTGGACTATTTTATCTTTTGCAAGAGATGTATTCATCTGTATATTGGAGGAACCAAGAGAATGTTTGCTGATTATTTTGTTGAACACCTTTGGACCATCAGAATTAAGGATTTGTCATTTCCAGTGGCAAGACATTTTAATGCTAATGGAATTTGCAATAATTTAGGTAATTTGATGAAAAACATCCCACCTACACTTTCAGAGATTTAGAAACCCATGAAACAGCGTCATGTCTTATAGCCTAAACTAATTCTACAGTCATAACTATGGAGCAGGTGTACATATAGACTGGTAACTCAGTACACAGTCTAAACTCATTTTAGTGCCTCACCTCTATAAAGGTGTAATGTGTCATTTTAAGCAGGTCAAAATAGAAACCACACTCATCTGGCTTTTGCTCTTTATTTTTAAAATAGAAATAAATTCTCACAGTGAAATAATGGCTACAGTCAACAATAAAGCACTTGATATAAAATGATATGCACATTTATGTAACGACAGAGGCTAGGCAGGACGCACGAATGAGCCGACAAAAGTTACGTTTATTAACACCAGACAACAGACAATGTAGCACATAGGCTAATACATGGTCAATCAATAACAACATCCACTACTAAACAGGAGAGTTATACTCACGCACAGTAATGACACAAAATGAGGAGCAGGTGTGAAACACAGGGCGACACACAAAGAGAAAGACATCTGGGAGGAGGGGCCGTACCGTGAACATTTACACATCATTTTTTATTTCATTAAAGCCAAAAGCACTACTACTAATAAATTACATGCAAAAAAGCTAATAATTCATAGAAGTATTTAAATCATCTTTCAGCAGATTAACCCCTAATGAGGCATTTACAGTGAAGAAATAAATAAAATACTTGCTATGTACTGGCTACCATATATGTTTTTGTATGTTTATTTTTTGTCCATTTGCTTGATTGCTTTTGTTTGTTTGTGTGTGTGTGTGTGTGTGTGTGTGTGTGTGTGTGTGTGTGTGTGTGTGTGAGAGAGAGAGAGAGTGTGCTTAATTTGAATTTAATTTGATGCTGGCATATTCTGTATAATCTGCATTATCCATTGGAGTGGATGCTGGTTTGGTTTTCTGACTGTGTATTACAGTGGAGTAAGTGATATCATCCTGTAGGAATAACACATTAACAATTATTACATAACACACATGTTTACAAAACACACATTCAGTATGATGCACACCTGTTCTTGTGCTGTTTTGCATTTCGCTTTTCGATTTACAGTTGTGTATAGGACACTCGAATCTTTCTGTAGAAACACAGAAATGGAAAATTAGCAAACTTGTGTAAGCACTAAAGCACACTTTCGAAAAAATACTGTATATAAGAGTCTATACATGCACACAAATGCACAATTCAAATGCACCAATAACCTTTATGCACCTGTGACCATCATGCAAAGGGCAACAACAATATGCTATATGTGGTGTGAAATCACTGGTACATGTCCAGAAGACCCGTTTTCATATGAATGCAGTGATTAAGAGCTGTGCTCCATAACGGCGCAGGTGAAGTGAAACACAGGAAGAATTTAGTGGTAAATAATCCTTGTCCAAAGAAGAACAATATAACCAGCCTTAATACCTACAGGTCAGAAGCTTTAACATCAGTAGTCATGAAATGCTTTGAGAAGCTGGTTCTGTTTTACGTCAAGTCCATCACTCTCACCTCCTTGGACTGATATAGTTTGCATACAGAGCAATCTGCACTATGCACAGTCACAATCAACACTATGTCTGCACTCATCTGGACCTTCTAGGATCCTATGACAGAGTCATATTTGTAGACTTCAGCTCAGCTTTCAACACAACTGAGAGTGGAACCCTGTGTCTGTCAGGGCATTTTCATCTACCTGTCAGATAGAAAGTAAATTGTGTGCCTGGAACCTTATCTGTCAGAGCCCCTATCCATCAGCACTGGGGTTCCTCAAGGCTGGATACTCTCAGTCCTCCTCTTCTCCTGCTACACCAACAAGTGCATCTCCAGCTATTATCAAACAAATGACCCTAACAGGACTCATTAGCAACACTAACGGGACTGCTAGTGGAGTCAAATGGCTCGTCTGGCTTTGTGGTGCACTAAAAACAACTTGGAGGTCAACATACAAAAAGCAGTAGAGATGGATGATACATTTCTGAAATAAGACAACTGTCCATCTCCCTTTGTAACTCAGTACAGTAAGTGATGTGGAGTCTGAGCTTCCTAGACACCACCATCTCCACTGATTTCAAACTGGAGATTACAACAGCCATCATCAAAAACGTTCATCAGTGTATCAGGAGCTGCTTTGCATCAGAAACTCAACATGGACCCCACACAACTAGGGAACCCCACACACTATCTGTATAAAACTGCTCAGGTATTTGGTACTGCTTCAACAAAACCTGAACTTCACAACCTGTGTTTCCCAAAGATGGTTTTGCTTATTAAAAAAAACAAACAAACAAACAAAAAGAAACATTAAAAAAGTGCTGTATGTGATATATGTGATCCTTTATTTTAACTATATTGTACTAATTGTATTGTATCATCTGAACCCCCCTCAGTATTCAGATACAAAGTAGCACTCACCTGAACAGGTGAACAAAGCACAGCAGAACAATCCTGTAAACACACACACACACACACACACACACACACACACACACACACACACACACACACACACACACCATGGAAGATTTGACCTTGAAGGACGTGTGCCAGTAATG
This sequence comes from Electrophorus electricus, assembly GCF_041902795.1. Lineage (NCBI taxonomy): Eukaryota > Metazoa > Chordata > Actinopteri > Gymnotiformes > Gymnotidae > Electrophorus > Electrophorus electricus. Next base: position 7,702,176 of record NC_137498.1, read on the forward strand.
ATGTGGAGGTTGTTTTTCTTATGTTACAGTGGATGGTATGTGAGCATTCACCTGTGTCTCCTGCTCTCTCTTCTCTTCTGTTTGCCCCTTTCTTAGCCTCTTTTGTCCATGTCTCTGGACTACATTAGAAAACCAGACAGTGTGACCCACAACTTGTATGGATGCATGCGTGTGTGTGTGTGTGTGTGTGTGTGTACCTTTGTATCTCCAGCACAAGACCCCCACGAGACCCAGCAGCAGGAGGAGGACAGCTCCCACAGCAGTAGTCATGAGGATATATAATAGATCACCAGCAGGGTTTTGGACATCTGAAGGCAAACGTTATACAAATGTTATGTGTATTTGTGTGCGTGTTAGTGTTTGTGTTTTTACACAGCATGCATTTTAATTGCTTTTTAAGATATTAGGAGACCATGTTGATATGCAGTAAATACATGTTACCGTCAGTCAGTCTTTGCACTGTCAGTAGTGGAAGCGTCAGCTGGAGCCTTTGCACTTGTTTTGCCATCAAATCTTGATGTAAATTCTGTTGTTGAGATTCCTCGAGAGGAAGATGTGTTTGTTAGCATAAGATGGTGTACTGCTTTAGTACTACTTGTGTTTGCAAGTTTGGCTACAGTACTGACCCATTATAAATGTGTATAGGAACATTCAGGATGGTTTACATTCGTGACACTAGTAGACTGCACCTGAGTGGGGGGCAGGTGAACAAGCTCATCAGTGCATGTTTAAAAGTTTATTTAAAAACTAATTTTATAATGAATTTTATAATGAAGACTTTCCAAGTAATGATGTTTTATTAGAGTCAGCACTAATGCAATGGAATTATCCCTCTTGAGCATCGTGATACGGCCACAAAATAAATCAAATTATGTCAAAATAAAATCCCCAATGAAGTATTAAAAGTATTTAAAATATATATTTTAAATTTGTTGTGTATGTTGACCAAAAGCTGTCAATTTGGGTGTATAGCCTGTAATTAGACTTCTGTGGTTGGGAAATACAGTTTATTATTTTATTGACAGTGTCATAGTCAGGACACATGAAGAAAAATGCCATTTTCAGGTAAAATGTGTCTTTGGACAATTGGGAAAACATCTAGTACTACGGAAGGAGTCAAAAACAGATCACTTCTATTATTTTGGGTAAAGCCTTTGTCAAACTAGTGTGACTGAGAAACAGTTTTATGCTGGTATTTTCTTAGGAGACATGATTTTGGACTCATGAAAGTTTATAAAAAAATATAACATTTTTAGGTAAAACATTTGGACAACTGGGAGCACATCTTGTACAAGGTGATAAGTCAAAAACAGTGGATTTCTGTCATTTTGTGAAGTATTGTGAAGTAAAACATTTTACATCAAAATTGTATGTCCTGACTATGACAATATCAAAGTGCCAGTGCAAAACAGTATTTCCCCAACCACAGTAGTTTGAGGTTTCAGTTCACACGGTTCCTACTTACTGTTTGTGGATGGTCATAGTTAGGACACATGACTATTTAATCAAAATGTCAATGAGGTAAAATAGATAAAATAGTTATTTGGACAACTGAACACATCTAGTACTAAGCAATGAATCAAAAACAGGACATTTCTGTCACTTTGGGTGTATAAGATGTATGTGCCTGGGAAACAATTTTACACTGGCAGTTTATTGATACTGTCATAGTCCAACTATACACTTTACAGAAATAACATGAAAGACAAAATGAGGGTCAGTGACATTATGGATTGTTTCCAGAAGATTAAGTCATAATTTAAATCCCAGTCAAGTATTTTTAAAGTACAAGACCACTTTAACCACAAATACACCCCTATAAAAATGGATGAAATGTATATTTACCCTGGACTTGTTTTAGCTGTCCTTTTGCAAACAAACACCTACCAAGCCACATCAGTGAGAAAACACCACTCCAGTGATCTGTAGCATTCATACTATGTCCAGTATATCAGCCTTTGATGGTCTAAGAGTGCTCTTTAGGTGTAACAGGTGCTACAGGTATAATGTAACACTAGTTTGCTAAAGTTCAGTTTATTTATGAGATTATCAAGGCACTAAGAATACGGATCTAAGTTACTTATCTTTACAAGTGAGTTTGATGTATAGTTGTTCATATTCCTTATGCATACAATCGTAATCTCCCTCATCTTCATCCGTCAGGTGTGATATGAGTAGAGAGAGATTTCCTGGAGCGTGAGCAGTACCTAGCTGAACTCTGTTTCTGTACTGTTCACTCTCACTGGAGATCACATCCCATGTTTTTCTTTTTGGGTGGTATTTCTTCCAGGTGATACTCTCAGGTTTGGCAAGCAAGTCTATGCAACTGCAGGGTAGCAGTACTGAGTCTCCTGTGTGTGCAGTGATGTGTTTTGTCTCACTGTTGTGTTCCAATACGCAACCTGTAGAAACACACCCCACTGTCAGACTCCACCACATTTGCTTGTTAGATTAATAAATATTTACTTTAATATTATATGATTTTTAGCATTGTTCTAATGACATTCACTATCCTTATAACAATGATAGTTATAACTGAGCAATTTGGTTGCTCCATTTAGGTAACAATTTGAGCTTTGTTTGTTAATGCAGTTCACTTCATATAGGATACTGTAAGGGTTGGCACCAGGCCAAGGCCCCTCCGACCACCAGAGGGAGGCGAGTCAACCACATCACTAATCAGGTTTAACACCCAACAGCTGGGTTAGACCTAATAAAAGCCCAGTGACCCAGTCATTCAGTGCTGGGTGTTTGCTAAACATTTGAGCCGAGCGCCGAGCTGGTAACTTCAGGTATTGAGGTCTGTGAGCCTTCCTGCTACACCTCACTTCTTATCTGTGAGGGTGTTTGTGTTTTTACACCTCCCCTCTCCAGTTTTGCCTCTCGAGTCTGTCTCTCTCCCAAGGCTTCCCTTAGCCATTCAAGTTGTTCCCTGTTTTCTGGTCTTGTTTGGGAAAGTTTAGTTTGGTTTTCCTCAGTGCATCGGGGTTGCCATTTCTTCCCGTTACGTCCTTTGTGCTCCCTTTTTCCACGCTCGGCATGGTGTTTAGTTTTTCTCCTTTTGTTTTACCTGATCCTAGATCTAACTCTTCTGCACAGGGATTCACCCTTGTTAGAGTGTGGTTGCTCACCCAGTAGGCTAGTGGTGTCATCACTTAGCTGTCCTGGGTTCGGTCTCTTGTTACAGATACATTCTTGAACTGCTTTACAGATGATCTTTCCTAGAAAGAGCCATACTCATAGATAATTTATAAATGCTTCCCAGCATTCATACCTGATTCTACACTAGATCCTACTTTTCAAAGCCCTATTAATATGATCAGTTAATTATTCATGTTGTGTTTACAGCTTGTTTGTTTATTTTTGATGAGGTGTGATGTTTGGTTGTTAGATTGTAGATTGTTTTGTGTTTTTTTCATGGTGCTTTTATTACCCAGTTTGATTTATTTATTTTTTTAACTACCCTTCAGGAATTTCTGCTCAAGCTTACCGTGGCCTGCACAGTGTTGTATTCCCAAAGCTTGAGGAGCTGAAGACAGACCTGGTAGCTGTGAAAGAAACACACCACCTAATGGTGGCAGGTTATGATGAGACTGATGAAGACACTGAAGACCATATGAGGATGTCACCACAGATACTTCAACAGATGATGAATTCTAGACTCCATCCTGTCCACTGCACTTGCCACATTTATTTGAAATCTGTATGCCTATATAATACATGTAATGATGTTTTTTATCCTTGTCTCTTTGTAGCTAGGTTGTTTGGTTGGGTGTTCTTTATAGGCTATAAGAAAATTATAAAAATGTATGCTAACCTTAGTTCTTTTCAGCAGTAAGTAACCTTTTGTGAAGAGGCGATCAAAACATTCTGTTATAAAACACACATTGGAATAGCCCCTGTAAAACCACATGCAGGTTATTTTGGGGCTACAATTCTGCACTTTAAAAAAATATATATTAAAAAAATAATATGCAAGAAAGTGTTTGTATAACTGCATAGCCTTAGTACTAAAACACCAGAGTAAAGATAAGCTGTTTTGTTGAACATTGTATTGTGATCAATAAGCCTAATTTTCAGTTAAAATTATATAATTTCTTAAGAATGTGTTATTGTTGTTGTTGTTTAGGTTGCATTTTGATCCTTAATGAGTGTTCAAATAGCTTTGGATTATAACGAACACAGAGCGAGTGAATTGTACCTACATGGAAGGATTACTAATTAATTAATATATAGTTTACATGTATAGGTTATATTTACTTTATTTATTGAGATTTTTTAATCTGAGCCAGATAACAAAATGATAGCATAAAGAGGAGGAAATGATTTTAAAATGTGATTTATAATATGAGACTATAATGTCACTTCAGCTTCACTTCTGTCATTGTTCTAAACAACCACTGAACAGAATTTAGCGCTCGATTATGTCATAATGTGTGTCATTCTATTTTTGACCCCAGATCAGTTTATTGAGTGGATTTGCCAATGACGATCATTTTATACAAAACATCAACAGAGACTACAAACAATTCTTCACGCATAAGAGGTACTGAGGAACGAAAACAAAATGTAAGTAGAATTTAGTTTTATCTACAAAAGCGGATACTAAATATTTGATAACGGAATCGTATTATAAAGAAGTAGCCAATATGCGAATTTAAAATGAGAACACACATTTGAATGATAGAGAACTTTTGACTGAACGGAGAACTAATTAGCGGGCTGATAGTGAGCTCCCCGCCCCACTAGTCACGTGGTACGGCCCGCCGCCTGCAGTGGGAGTTCATGGTCTTGTGTGAAACCACGACTATGTAGTCACACACACCTGCAGCGGGTTATTCTCCTAATGTCTGTGTGTGTTTATCCCCCGGTTGGTGTGTGCATCCTTGTCGGTCTGTGTTGTCGCTAATGTTTAGGTACGTGGTCCACTTTGTTTGTATGCTGTGTTCAACGTTGCTCATGTTCATTTTGCCTGTTTCGTGTGAGCGCCACTGTGTTCGTTATTCGTGTTCGTCTAATAAACATCTGTCTACGTCAAGCGAGTTTGTTTAATTTAACGGACCGCATAAGTATTTTATAAATGCGGAATAAGTGAATAGAGAATGAACTAAATAAAGGGGAAGTAGCTGAAAATATTCGCGTAACCGAACTCCATTAGATGAAATACGTTGACTGAGACAAGGGAAAGTGACTTCTGCGCTTGTTTTAGAAAAGCCTCTGTAAGACCACGAGTGTGGCCATTATGCACTGTCGGACAACCTTTGTTTCACATTTATTAACATTTGTAGAAGAAATTGAGCTACGGGTGGCCATTTGTTCTGTTACATAATAACTGTATATAAAACAAAGTCTACAGGCGTTGATTGCTCATTTCTATATAGAGATATGAAACTGGGGTACAAAAGTAATCTTGCGCACAAATGCAGCATGTTAAATAAGTCTTGTTTGTAGAAAACTGTGTTGTAATCAAAGCCTAATTTTCATTTCAAATTCAATTACTTCTAAGAAATAAATCTTTAATTCTTAAAAATTAAAGGTTTTTTTTTTGTTGTTGTCCAAAAACACATGCAAACTGTTATGACTTTTTAAAAGAAATGAAACAGCTTTATTATTGTTCAATACAATAGAGATTTCTTCTGCCCTTTCTAGATGCCAAGGTACAAGTTCATTAATATAATTACCAGAAGACACAAGAGTCATAGAGACCCTGCTACCATTGCTGGGTTTAAGCAGCATTACTCGGCCACTCTGGGAGAAAGTGTAAGTGTCTAGATCATTTTATACTATAATTTTAATGATTTATATAGACTGTATCCACAGTTTTATTTATTTAGCCTTCACACTTTCCTGACTTGTACAGATGGTAGTCCAAAATATGCTGTCCATTAGTGGAGTTTCCACTGCCCAGGTGGGGTCAATGGATGATTAATTTCCTTTACAATTCATCACTGATTATTTATCACTTCTCACCCAAGAAACAGGAGGACTGTAAGGAGGTTCATACCATCCGGAGCAGAACTGCTGAACACTTTATGATCACAGAGTCAACGGAAGAGATTTGCTATTTAGACCACAGCGCCCATGTAGAAGGTGCAGATGTACTTTCTTGCATAAATCTAGCTTTCCATTAAGAACACACAGTAGGATATGATCTTTGTTCACTTTAAATATGTGCCTGTACTTTATTATGTAATTGCATTTGTATTGATTGTTGGGAAAAAAAAAAACATCTGTAGATGTAAGAGAGGATCTGGGTGGAGTAGCAGAATCTATTACAGAGGCAGTCAAAGTGGAGAACACCCCAGCTGGTGAGTAGCATCAAAGCACCACATCAATAATCAGAGTTTACATACATCCACTCCATGGACACCAGTTTAAAAATTCTACTTTTATTTCAAATATAAAGGCTCAGAATGCAAGAAGTTGAAGAGAGTACGCATCTTCTTCAGACGAGCATGGCAGGCTATAAAAAGCACCTTGTCCTGTGCCACGCGCTCCAACAAAATTAGCCCTATTCTTTAACTTTTCCCAGCTCTTTTTACCAATTTATTTTGTATTTCTTTTTTCCCTTCATTTTCCCCAACCTGTCTTTTCATTTTCTGAAATAACATCTTTTGACTTTTTGATTTATTTTTGATTAATAAACTTTATTCATGCAAAGATTTTGTCTGTTTGCATTCTAGACCTTTTAATCATATTTTTCATTCCAAGACCAACCAGGTTATAATTCTAATTCAGCCAAATAAATATTGAATGATTCAACTCACTTTAATAACATTTTTAGATTAGCACATATATGTACAGTTTCATGTCGCTCACCTTTAGTGAGAGGAAGTACAGTAAAGAGAAAACACAAACTGAGCATCCTTGTCTCTATGGAAACACCACTGACCTCCCAGCACACACTGACAACTCTACACCCAGATCTCCACTACCACTGTGGACACACACTGACTCCAGAACTCTCACAGCATTACTTCAGTACTCCAGACCCTAATGTCCACCCATCAGAGAGGAACTGGGAACAAATGAACTTGGCCAGAGCTCTTATGTTTCTTTTCAAGTTCACATCACCAGCTTTACGGAGACATACAAAACCACACACAGTGCCATCATGTCCTTTGACTGTGAGGACTCTGGTTGTTTCTTCTTTTGTGATGTATCCCACAACCCCACACTGACCATGATGCTGCATCTGTGAAACCATATAGGAGACACACATGCTCATTATAAAGCAAAGGGGGTGGAGTCTGATGTAGAGGAGAGAAACAAACAGACATATTATCCCCTCACTCTTATTCTCAAACTCCTCTTTCTAAGTTTATAGTTTTAAAATGCAGTTTATAGAGTTAATCACCTCAAAGCTTGCGCACATACAAATTTTTGCATTACTTTTTCATAGCTTGATATATTTTAGGTTTGCACTGTCTTATGATGTCCTGTGTACTTAATATTTTATTCATTGTATCAAATTTGTTTTATTGGTAAATATACTTTGAACTATTATGCACTGTCACTACAGAATGCTGTGTGCTTTGTCTTCAGAGTCTATAAGCATGCAAACACACACACACACACACATTTAAGAATTTATAGATAGTGAGAGGACCTGCTTTTTGTTTGGTTTTTCAGTTTCCACATCACAATAATTTCTTGTGGACCATTGCTTATGTAGAAAAGTTATTTAAGATTTTTTGTGAGTAATATGAAGTTCTGAATTTACTGAATGAGTCAAAAACAAACAACAAAAACCTGCATTACTCACAATATGAACCTATTTGAACTTTGATAAACTCTGTTAATCAGCCTTTGAACATAGACATGGTTTGGGTAGTACATGAGCAGTTCCTTTTCTCAGTGAAGTACTGACATCTCTTCTCACAGTACACAATATTCCCCAAATTATCAGTAACCATACCAGTCCTACATATACTAAACCTGTTTTGTACTAAATTAAATTCAAACTAGACCTGCCATTGAGAACACACTGGAGCCTAGTTCTAGTTTTAGTCTTTGTTTAAAACATCATCCTTTATCCCAATTTCACGTTAGAATAGACCCAGCAGTCAGAGTTGTGCTATTTTGATTATTAAACTACACTTTACCGAATAAAAGTAGTATTTTGTACTATTTCTAGCTAAAAACCACTGATAAGCCTGTCATGGCATAAGGCAAGAAATAGACTAGAAGGAAACTGAGCTTGTGAGTGTGTGACCACAGTTCAGCTGCAGAGGGACAGAAGCAACACGGTTGTCACTTCTGGTCTAAAATGGGCTTTAGACTCTGATCTGGTACCCACTGCCCACTGGTTGGAACTGTGAGAAATGAAACCGCAGCAGACGTCAGACATCCTGAGCTCTCAGACCACATTAAAATGCATACACAAATCTAATACTTTTCTACCACAATTTAGTCCACAAACCATTTTTCTCACACCACTAATAGATTAAGAACACTGCTGTAAAAGTGGAGCCTGTATGTTATATTTGATGTATTCACTGAGCTGAGTTATTTCATGACACAAGCATTTACATGAAAGTAGGGTCATACACTACCATGACTGCAGACATTAGCATTAGTGTATTTATACAGCAGGAGACAAACAGGGAATATCTGGGAACAATTACTGGGAGGGGTAAGAGACAAAACTCACATGAGACACATGTCAAGGGGCAGAGCAGGGGAGGAGCTGCAAACTAAAACATACAAAAGCACATGGAGACAAAGACGTACTAAAGCAATAACATGCAATTGTCTTCTACTCTTTACTACAGTGTAGCCTATAGAAACGTATACCAGGAAATATAGGACAATTATATTTTAACTATATTAAAAAGTACACAGATTTCATAAGATGGAATCATAAGATATGCAGAAATATTTAATAATTATTTGTTAAGCAAAAGAGTTTTCCAGTTCTACCTGAGAAAGTCAGCTTGCTTAAATAACATTTTATATTAACAAATAAATGTACAATTTAATGCAATTCAGCATTAAAAGAGAATTTCACACTCACCTTCAGTGAAGAGAAGACACAAACTCAGCAGCATTGTCACTATGGAAACACCACTGACCTCCCAGCACACACTGACAACTCTACACCCAGAACTCCACTACCACTGTGGACACACACTGACTCCAGCAGTCTCTCAATGACCAAAGCAGATATTAACACACAACGATGATTTTTCTAATGCAAAGATGGTACAGATAAGTGTGAAAAGTTAATGGAGGGCTAAGACTGGAGAGACAACATTTCACTGAGACACAAGACAATATGAAATGGCGTCCTTGGAGGGTGACACTCTACTTTGGTCAGGGGGGATCAAGAAGGATAAAAGAAGATCCCAAATGTAAGGTCTGCAGTTGTTCTCGAGGCAACTCCTTTGTTGTAAACCATACTGGTGTCAATAAATACATCTTCTGTTTTTCTCTACCATCCTGAATGTTGCCTGTTTGAGTGCTTTGATGTTTTGCATGACTCATCATCTCTGTAAATATCTGAGCATCAAAGTTTCACATCCGCTATTACCCTCGGTCGTCAGGCATAATGGAATGAACACACTACATGATCAAAAAACTGCTAGCTGCAGTTCTATGTGAAATGCATATGACTCCTAGTGCAACCACAAAAGTGGCCCCTTTCGAAGTTTTGATGGGAAGACCATTTGAGCCAACCAGGCCTCCTGCTAGCTGTTTGGCACACTCTGATTAGGTTGTACCCTCATTAAGAGCCACCAACTCTGCCCCATAAACCAACTGCCAACCGACACTGAGGAAAACATGGAGGAGCAATGCAATGCACCACATGCCCCGGTGTGGTTTTGTCTGCATGCACAACTCCCACAACCCACCAATCACAATTTCAATATGTAACCTGTGACGGTCAGGTTGATCAGGGGTGAGGCACCCTGACAGATGTAACATACGTGTGTCACAACAAGACTTTTCTAAGAGGTGCCTTTGTGAAGCTGTTATGTAGGGTGATGCCACCCGAAGGAGATCCGGCTAACAAACCCTGATTAGCTCCCGGCTTGTGGCCTCCCTCTGGTAGCTGTGAACTGGCGAGCCACCTGTTACTTAACCAACATCACATCAATTAACAACACTGGAGGACGCCACAACTGTTCAATGAACAGGTTGGTATTCCCATGACTTTTCAATGCTAGGCTGCACATCGTTGTCAGGATCTTCAAATATCCTCTGACAAATCGTTCCATTTAAAAACAGTATAATAGCTATTTTTAAATCATTTATCTTTGCTCTGTTGCCAAGCAGAGATTCTATAGACATTTTAGTTACTTTATAATGTTGCCAAGCAGGTTTTCTATGTTTGTTGTCTGCCAAAACTACATTCTTCCTCTTTTTTGTCACTCATGCTGTCTATATATTCTAAGCCCTGTGTGACAATAAGCTGGAGCACTTCTGAGTGCTTGCTTACTCAGTGTCCTGTGTGCAACTCAGGACTTCTCACCAGGCACCTGAGGTTCACAAAGATGAAACCGGACTCCTCACTGAGGGTTGACCATCCAAATGCTTAACACACTGCATTGCGGGTAATAAGAATGCTCTGTATTTAAAATGCTCCTTAACATCTGTTCAACACTTTTTAAAAGTCTCAGGAAGCCAATTCTTTAGCTGTTCTAATTTCATGTGCTATTTTCATTAATAAGAAGAAAAGATGCCTTTGAACCGATAGTGAAATGAAATGACAAAACAGGGTGGTAAAAATATTTGGTGTGCGTGTTGGGGTTAGAAGTTTGTCAAAATTTCATTTGAATACACTTCCTTTCCACTGTAAGTGTAGAACATTCAGTAGACTATGTTTCTAAAGAGTGTGTATGTTACTGTAGGTTACTATGGAGGTCAAGGCCTGTTTGATACTCAAAAAGGATGGCAGAGGTCCTCATCCTGGGAAATTTGAACTGTTTCCATCAGGTGATTTTCACAGACTGCACATTAACTGGGGGAACCAAAAGGGTCATGTGGGAGGGTCTGTTCTACTGACCTGCTCCTGGACTGAACGTCACATACCACACACTCTTAAATGGATCTTCAGAGAGGAAGAAATCTACCTCACTGACCAGACTCAGGGTTACACAGGCAGAGTTCAGCATCTTAAAGATACTCCAGGAAATATCTCTCTACTCATATCACCCCCGACTGAGGAGGATGGGGGAGTGTCCACCATACCTGTGTAAACACTGCAGTCCACTTCCTCCCACTGACTGGACTCTGGCTATCAGGTGTTTCCCTCTGACTCATGTTGCCTTTATCACTCCAGGACGGCACTGCCATCCTGTGGGAGAAACTGACTTGGAGAACCGAGATGGATGATGCTTCTCCACAAACTCTACTACACTGTACCATCTCAACATGTCTAATTCCTACTTCTTTGTGTTATATTCTGTGCAGATGACTTTTTGACTGGGACAAATGTATAGAGAATAACATTTTTTTTTAAAAGTTCCATCATTCATTCAGTGTTTTTGTTTCAGTCTTTCCAAGAGATGACATGGAGGTTTAATCATGAAGTTTGCACCTTGAGATGTAGATATCAGTAAAAGGACTGAATAAGGATGGCCTTTAGTAAAACATGTTCAGAGTTGTTGACCAATTGCTGTAGCAATACTTATGGGAGGTGAAAGACATGCATGCTGGGAATTTTCACATTTGTAAACTCATTGCTTTGAAAACAGAGACAAAAGAAAAAAAAATAAGACTGCTTAAGAAAACTTTAAACTGGAGTGAATGTGACAGAAACCATACTGCCTGAGACAGTTAGTGATTGATTGATTAAAACACAAAGTTCATAGCTGGATCACAACAGAACCTAAAGCCCACAAAACCAGAAAAGAAGCATGGACGTGTGTGTGTGTGTGTGTGTGTGTGTGTGTGTGTGTGTGCAAGCATGCATGACTGTGTTAGAATAGGCATGAATGTGTGTATGTGTTTGTGTGCATCAGCATTGGAGGAGCATATGTGAGGAGGAAGCATATGTGAGGAAGAAGAGATGCATGCTGGGAATTTTCACATCTGTCAACTGGTAGCTATATACGCATATATGCGTATACAGGAGCGTGCATGTATTTGTGAGTGTGGGTGTGGGTGTGTGGGTGGGGTAGTAGTTGTGTATCATTTTGTATATTTAGGGTGTGTGTAAAATTATGTTTTTTCTCCAGGTCCTTCAATGTGGGTCTGTTCATCCTGAAGCAGCCGTGTGTCTGTGTGTGTGTGTGTGTGTGTGTGTGTGTGTGTGTGTGTGTGTGTGTGTGTGTGTGTGTGTGTGTGTGTATGTATGTATGTATGTATGAATGTGCATGGGTGTGGGTGCATGTTTCTCATGTGTGTGTGTGCCAATTCCCCCCAGCTAGACACATCACAGATAGTGATGTCCAACAGACAGTGGCATCCAACTGCTGTCAGTGAACTGCACTCTACACACATTCTGCTGTCAAACTGCACCACACACCTTCATGATGTTCTTGGTTATCAGTGGGTATAAACAGAAACCACAACTCTCTGTCCTGCTTTGGCTCTTTACTTATGAAACAGCAATAGACTCTCACAGTGGAAGTGATGCGTACAGACAACGGTTGGCATTTGACCTTAAAAGACATGATTAATAACAGAAAAAATATGCTGCTATTTAAAGGTCAAATATCAAAAAATCCTTCAACAGAGATATACACATAAAATGCAGAAAAATGATTCCTTGGGAAAAATACATAAACGTAATAATAAAACACAATTAATTTTTTTGATCAGCAGAGAGCAGCAGCACCCAGCCATCAGAAATCACAACACCTAAAAAACATTCTGATTGGTGTTAAACTTATTTATTATGACGGTACAGTGCGGTCACAGCTGTCAGAAATGGTGATATGTGTGCTGCAGGTTCTACAGTGACAGAATTCAGTGGTCACAGATTTTGGTGTAGCACCATCATTTAAACATCTGATGGCTCAGAGCAATGTCTGTTTCTGCATATATTCCTAAATTCACCTTAAAGGTAATAACATGTTTGATATCATAGTGTTCAGAACAATCTCAGCTATCTTCCTAATAAGGTAGAATCTGACATAGATCACTGTATAAAGTAATATTATGGAATATGGACATTTTTCATCTCATGTGAAAAAAATCCCTTTACTAATTGGGAACTGTTTTGGTGTTTGAAATAGGTTTACCAAATTCTGTGGTTCACAGTAGTGCAATACATGAATAAAGTAATATTGAAATATATAATAAATGTCTAAAATGAAATTTTGTTCATATATTGAGTAAAAGCATGGTCTGTTAGCAACATTAACAGCTTTTGTTCTAAATTAAAGGACCAAAATGTGCTCCTTTAGTTTAGACTCTAAACATGTCTCGTCCACCCGGGTTAAGGGAAAATAAAGTAAATTTGATTCTTTGCCGACCTGTCCCGTTAAGTGGCACTGAAATATGCGCTGTGGTTTGGTCCGGTAGAGAGGAACCGGTGCTAATTACCTGCTAACTGCTAATTAGATACTAACATAAAGTAGGACTTATAGGGACATTACTAAGACTGACACAATATAAAACTAGAGTGCATGTGGGGGTTTTGTTTGTTTGTTTGTTTGTTTGTTTGTTTGGGCTACAGCAGGGTACATCAGGGGGTGGAGGGAGGAGCCATGGCAGATGAGACGGGTGTAGGCTCAGTAACATCATGACATCAGGGATAGGTGAACCTCAGCAGAAAGAGAGACTAAATTATTAGGCATGTCCACGTACAAGGGTGTGTAAATTAGGGAACTATAATATGCATACCATCCCGTGTCGAACAGAAGAGGATGAGCCTGGATTCTTGATCTCTTAAAGCTAATTTATGTAATGTTGCCTTGTGATAACACCTGCTGAGAAGTGCATTATACAAATACATTTCTATGGAATTGAATAATGCAAGGCTACAATATAATTTTTAAGAATGGAGTGCCTCATAAAAACACTGCTATTGAACTGATTAAGAATAGCGTGGTACTAGGGCTTTGGTTGAGGTTATCTGAGGTTATCTGGCCAACCCTCGATGGAGACATTGGGCATGTGGCAGGCAAAACTCACATCCTTTTTCCCTTGACGAAAAGCCAGTGAAAACATAGTCACTGTGTGAGTGTGTAAGTATGTGTGTGTAATGCAAAAACCCACTGGGAAAGCAATACACAGTCAGGCTAGTCATGCTCTGCACATATGGCTTTATTAAATATGTTTATTTATTTAGTTTAATTGGGGGGTGGGGGGTGGGGGGCTCAGGAATGACCTCTCAACACTGGCCTGGTAGCAGAGGCCTGACACATGTGACCTCAGACTCTTTGTCACGTACATAGTCATACATGGTATAACTGGCAGTGAAACGCTTTATGTAACTGCTCTGTCCGTGGCTGAGGAGAGATACAGGGTAATGGAGAGTGGTTTAATGAATAAATAAATATGTTATGATGAATAAAGAGAGGATGTATACTATGCATATATACAATGTACAATTTCCAGTTTTTACAATTTAAAATTCACAGTTTTTTTTTTGTTTGTTTGTTTGTTTTATGATGTTTGTGGACATCATACACAGAGTAGTCCCTTCAGTTCCATCAGTTGGCCTGATTCAGGGCCCAAATGGCCTGTGGGAAGAAGCTCCTCTTCAGTCTCTCCGTGTTGGTCTTCAGGGAGCGAAAGCGCTTCCCTGACCTCAACAAAGAGAAGAGCCTATTGTTGGGATAGGTGGCCTATTGTTGGGATAGTCCTTCACAATCCTCCTGGCCTTGGTCTGGCACCACTTGTATTAGGTGGTCTACAGGTCAGGAAGTTCCATATGAAGTTCCGCTCTGCTCAACGCACCATGCTCTGGAGTGCTTGTCTGTCTTGCTTGGTGCAGTTCCCAAACCAGACTGTGATGTTTCCTGTGAGGATGCTCTCAATAGTGCATGTGTACAAGGTCCGCAGCACCTTGGAGGGCAGTCTGAAGTCTCTTAGGTGTTTGAGGTGGTAAAGACGCTGATGAGCCTTCTTTGCCAGGGAGTTGG
The DNA here is from genome assembly GCF_041902795.1 of Electrophorus electricus. Taxonomy (NCBI): domain Eukaryota; kingdom Metazoa; phylum Chordata; class Actinopteri; order Gymnotiformes; family Gymnotidae; genus Electrophorus; species Electrophorus electricus. The sequence continues at coordinate 7,717,214 of NC_137498.1, forward strand.
TGTGGTGGGACCAGGACAGGTCCTGCGAGATGTGAAATCCAAGGTACCTGAAACTGTCTACTCTCTCCACCGTGGTTCCATTAATCCTAACAGGCTGGTAGTGCCACTCCTGCTTCTTGCTGCAGCTCCTTTGTCTTGCTGATGTTTAGGAGGAGATTATTTTCCTGGCACCAGTTCTGCAGGTAGGCCCTCTAGTTGTTGTCCGAGATCAGACCCATGACGACAACGACGGTATTGCCAGCAAACTTGGCAATGATGGTAGAGCTGGAAGTGGCCACGCAGTCTTATGTGTAGAGTGAGTAGAGCAGGGGGCTTAGGACACAACCCTGGGGAGCTCCAGTGCTGAGGGTGAGGGTGGATGAAACACAGTTGCCCACCCGTACTGATTGTGATCTGTCTGGTAGGAAGTTGGAGATCCAGTCACACAGGGATGGATGCAGTCCCAGATCCTCCAACTTGGTAGTGAGTCTGGAGGGGATGATAGTGTTAAATGCTGAACTGTAGTCGACAAACAGCATTTTAACATAATTACCCCTCACTTTATCCGAGAGTTCAGAGCCTTGCGGATGGTTTTGTCCACCCAGGGCTTCTGGTTAGGAAACGTCTTGATGGTGGCTCTTGGGATCATATCATCCACCATTTTCCCAATGAACTCCACTACTGCTTCCGTAAACTCGCTGACATCATCAGTGCCAGTGACCTCATCAGTCCTGCTGTTTTCATATTAGCGTTACAAACCGCTCCAGCTCTCTCTCTCTGTGTGTGTGTGTGTGTGTGTGTGTGTGTGTGTGTGTGTGTATGTTGGTATCGTGTGACAACAAGATGATGTAATGTACTTTACTGTCCATTGTAGATCGCTCATGCAGATAAAACACAACACGCTAGTATCAGATTAACACACACACACAAGCACTTGAAATGTATACAACTGAAAATTTGTAATTCATTGTTTAGAGTTTAGATTCTGCATGAATTCATTGTGCTTATTTGCTCCTGTGAACATGAATATTCAGCCTGGTGACAATCTGCATGCAGGAACAAGTCAGAATACCACAGACCAAAGGAGGGAGGGAGGACAAATATGAACAACTAAAAGTAGAAAGAGAGACGTGTGTGTGAGCTGAAGTATTTGTCATGGTTTCAGTTCAAACACTCACACCCCACAGTCCTAAAAACAGTGTGTTCAGGTATGTTGGGCTTTGTTGAGGAGCAGTCAGATAGTTCTTCATGTAGTCAGTGATGTCTCACTCCTGCTGCAGGGACATCACACGTACAGTAAGACAGTCACAGATCAGCACTAAAGAGGATAGAGGAGGACAGCACACAACATACACACACGTACAACAGATGAGTGTATGTGGGGGTACTCAAGGCAAATATACACATGCACTGCAGACCTGTGTGTGTGTGTGTGTGTGTGTGTAATGTTGCTGGCCCGAGTGCAGCAGGACGTACAGACTTCCTTGACGGTGCAAGACATTTATTAACATTAAACACATACGACACAGGGGGCACTCACACATAACACAATAAACATGACTCTACACTTAACATTAAACAATGAACAGATATACATTAACACGTGACTACACAAACTAACGTTGCGGCTACAGAGCTCGAAATTATCACACATGTAGCGACAATAACCAACAGAGGTGCACATACTGACAGGTTTAAATAGACAGACAAACAGTAAACCCTGCGCAGGTGTGTGCAGTCCCGGAGGGCGTGGTTACAAAACACACGTGACTCGTGGGGGGCGGAGCGTTCCGTGACGGTGTGGATATGTGACTGGGTGCACAACTCAGTAAACTCTTATGAGTTTACGTGTAATTAAAATTTCAAACCAAAACTTATTTAGTTTAACATACTGGAAGGTATTTTTTCCAAGTGCATTTTACACTTATAAAATCCTGTCAAAACCGCAATCCACTAGGTGGACCTATACTACACTTAAATTATATGGAAACACGAATAAAAAACAAAACAAACAAACAAAAAAAACGGTAGATAAGACTGATATAATTTCTAAAAAGGAAAAAGGCAAGCATTCCTTTTATAAGATTGATGTATATTTTATTGAGATAAAGACATTCATACTTTTAACCAGCACATTATTGCAGGTAAGAAAAGGATTTTGTTATGCAGATGCTGAAAGCAACAGTACCAAGAGGATTTACCAAATATATCTGTGTGTGTGTGTGTGTGTGTGTGTGTGTGTGTGTGTGTGTGTGTGTGAGAGAGAGAGAGAGATGCGAATAAAAGTTCGTCAGAGTTTCATCTGAATACACTTCCTCTCCACTATAAGTATAGCTGTGAAGTCATTCAGTAGACTGTATTGAAGAGTGTGTACGGTGTGTATCAGCAGTCCTGCTGTAGCTGTGTGTAGTTTGTGTAACTCAGTAAGAATGCAGGTGTGTGTTTATCTGCTCCTTGTGCTCCACGCTGCTGATGGTGAGTGTTACCTTCTCTCTACAGGTGTAGACAAGTGAAGAAACACGTCACCGGGAAGCGACCTGGATGAGGTTTGAGGACATGTAGCTCGATATCTGACTTATTTACAAATCCTATTCGCTATCGTTGTTGTTGGCTTCCAGTGTTAGTTAGAAATGTTAGCAGCTTTTGTTCTAAACTAAAGGAGCAAAATATGGACACCAAACATATCTTGTCCACCTGGGTTAAGGGAGAATGAAGTAAATTTGTTGACTTTATTTGTTAAGTGGCACTGAAATCTGCGCTGTGGTTCAGTCCGGTAGAGAGGAACCGGTGCTAATTACTTGCTAAATAGTTACTTCAGACCAGCATACGATAGGAATTGTAGGGACATTACTAAGATTGATGAAATTAAGAGTATTGTGACTCTTACAAGCATCATTTTGCCCTATAAGTCTGTATATTTACAAAAACAATTTATGTTTTTTTATCATGGTGTGGTATGTGAAATGTGCTCACTTGTTTATTTCTGTTTGTGTTATTTATTCCTCACTTGTTCATTCTGTGTATGATGCAGCTCTTGTCCACTACCCACTTCTGTATCCAGCTGCCTGTGACAGAGGTCACACCTCATTGTAGTTGATTGTATATGTGGTACAGTCCTTTACATGTGGTGTATGATGTGTGTGTTTGGTGCTTCTGTGTGTTTTACTAAGTGGGGAGTGTGGGTGGGTTTCAGGGAGAGGCTACAGTGAGTTCTGATCTCATGAATTCTGACATACTCATCAAATGCAAGACAATACTACTCTGTGTTACCATGGAGACCTGAGGAGTGGCAGAGCTCACTACCTACAGGATAAAGAGTTGGACTAGTGATGAATAAATACATTTGGCAAGACAAGTGAGGTATCCAGGTCCAGCTCTACGGTGGGTGTGAAGACCCATTGTGCAGAAAATGCAAAAATTAAAAAAAAGCAAATTCATTAGAATGGAAACGCGTTTGCTACAGATCCAAAATGCAGTGCAACTTCAGAAATGCTGCAAACTCAGTCACAACACAACGTTTTCTGAAGTTGCCTCGCATTTCCAAAATATAGCACACGTCATTTTGAATAAAGTGTTTTCTGAATTTGTATAGCGTTCAGGAATTTGCATCAAGTTTGTAAACTGTAGCACATGTGTTTACCTTCTGTGTTCTTGAAAAGAAACAGTAAATCAAACATAATGTGGAATACAAGTGTAACAACAAGACTGAAGGGGAAATAGGTGAGACGCTGATTCAGAGATGGAACTGCACCTTAACAACCACAGCACCACAAAAGATACCAAATACAAACAGTGCAGACTGACTCTGCTTATTGGTTTTGCCAAAGTCATATCTGGGCCCATGTCCTTAAAGGGCCCCTACCATGGAAAACTGAATGTCACTCACTTTATTGAAATAAATAATTTTTAAGTAATATGTAAATATTGTTATATTTTCAAAACACATTGTTTACTCTCCAATTCCTTACAGTCTATATATAGAATATAATCTGTAAAAATAGCCTGTTTTGAAATCACTGTTTCTCTGATGTCATGAGAACCAGCTCATTTACTTATCTCTGCCTCTTTGGCCTACAGCAGTTTAACCCCCAACACCTACATTGCAGTTCTCAGACATATTGCAGCACAATACAGGGCAGCCAATCAGAACAGAGCTCATTTATCTTACATCTTAAAGGCACAGCAACAGAAACTGCCTGTTTAATTCCAAGGGATAAAGAGAGGTTGGAAAATGGTTGTGTAAAACTGAATTATGACTCTTTTTGGAAGATAACGCCACAAAAACATTGTAAGAGGACAACAAAGCAAACTATAAAATAAAGGATAAATGTAGGATATGCGACCTCTAAAGACCTTTTGGTGTATTTGGTGAGGTGGGAAGGTGAGTGGCTACAGCTACAGCTGAGGAAGCACCAGGGGCTCCTGTCTGGGTCCCACTGGGCAGCCATATGCAGGGCAGCTGTGTACAGCACAGGTTCTGAACTTGGCTGAAGGGTGCAGTTTCAGCATCTTGGACAGCAGTCAGGCTGCCTTGGAGGTGAAAGATGTTTGGTCTGTGGTATTGGTCTACAACTCTGAACACGTTTTACTAAAGTCCATACTTATTTGGTCCTTTTAATGAAATCTACATCTCTAAGTACAAACCCCATCTCTAAGTAAAACTCTATATCATCTCTTGGAAACATTGAAATAAAAAATGGAAAAAAAAATTTAGCAAAGCATTAGCCATTAGATTAGAACATATTAGTCCATCACTGATACACTGATCAAACTGGTTTCATCAAAGGAGACACTCAACCATTAACATGGTAGACTACTTAACCTAATACTGTGACGGTGGCAGTTCAGAGGAAGCACTACGCAAGGTTACACCAAAGTGCTCTTTATTTTCCATTGTCAATATTTGACGATACCACTACTAACGACAAACACTACTCTGTTCAAATAGTCCTTGTAGCGATGTACACGTTGGGAGTGAGCAGTCCGACAGGCCACTAATGTGCTGCACTCTCTCTTGACCTGTGAGTTTAAATAGAGAGACTGAACAAGGAACAGGTGAAGGTGATTAGTAGGCAGGAGACTGGGAATGAGGCAGGTGTTTAGTGTGATCCCTAGCAGGAGTGGGTGTGTCCCTCCCTCTGGCTGGCCGGCCAACCGTGACAAATATGTTACACCTCACTCCACATATTAGAAACTGCTATGCAGAGAAGGCCTTCAATAAAGAAAACTGGAAGTTTTTCTGCTCACATTGCGTAAAATCTTTAACACCACACCTAAGGCCACAGTCAGTATCAATATAATACCATCACAAAATGTGCATTAAGGTACTAGGCAAGGAAACCCACTCTCTCTATTGCTGTTCTCAGTTCTTATATTTATACATTTATTTATTAGTATTTTTACTTTTTTTGGGGGTGGGGAGGTTGTCTTTTTACAGTTTTTATTTGTTGTTGTTGTTGTTGTTGTGACACTGCAGTGCACACTAGCCTACAGCCTCAATTAGTTACTTTACAGATATTCACCATTTAGCATTTATACATTTTTTATTACTATTTTTGTTTTTTGGGGTTTTTGTCTTTAAGTTTTTATTTTATTTTATTTGTGTTGTTACAGTGCAGTGCACACTAGCCTACAGCCTCAATTAGTTACTTTACAGATATTCAGCATTTAGCAAACAGTTGTTAAACAGCTTTTGACAGCTTTAACAACAAAAATAACAAAGTAACAGAGAAAAGGTGAGAAAATGTTTCTATTTCCTGTGATAACTGTTGGGTTGTGATGACATTGCACTGTCTACATCCAAAGTGGTCTTTGCTTTGGTGACTCCTTTAGTGGTTCTGTGTTAGTGGGTGCATTTCACAGCTTCTCTTAAGTAGTTTTTTTCTTAATAGTATGAAAACTACAACATGATCATAGACTGCTGCATTCCACCTGTACTTTTTGAATAATATGAATGTTATCAGACAATGCTCATGTTTACCTGATTAAATGATCAATGTTTATTTTGATCAGCATGTAATCTAGAGCTCTTCCTGTCTGATCTGTCTAATATTTGCTAAGCTACACATTCAGTTTGGTCCTCTGATCACTAAGTGCAGGAGTGAAATGATGTGTCCAAACAGTGCTGAGGGGGATCACTGTGTAGCACTACTTCTTACTGCAGGATCACTTTACTGAGGATGGGGACTGAACACTGGGAAGCTCAGGAGGAAGTGATGACACTAGAAAGACACTGTTTCACTGTTAGATTTAGTCTGTATGTGTGTGCGTTTCTGTATGTGAGAGAGAAAGAAGTGGAGGAATAATTTATTTTGCACTTGAACACACTTACCCTCTACTGTGGATATTAGTGGGTGGAGAATTTCAGTGGAGTTCTACTGAGAGAGTTGTAGAGTTCCAGGTTATAGTTGTATGGTGGTTCCACTAGACAGACTGTAGTCTGGGCTGCAGTTTTCAGTGTTCAGTACACTGTAGTTTTGTAGAGTGTATAAGATGTGTAGCAGCATTACTGCTGTAGCTGTATGTAGTGTGTTGTGGAATGCAGGTTTGTTTTTAACTGCAGATGTGTTTTTACTTCCTTTTTGGAAATGATGTGCATATGAAGTCCTGTGAAGCATTTGAGGTTCTTCTTTATTGTACTGATTCGAAGCTTTGGACTATGTCATAGAGAAATGAACTGACCAAACGGCACTGAGGGAGGTCATTTTAGGTCACTCCCACTGGCAACCACATTTTGTCTCTATGACAACGGACTGAAACGTTCAAGTTACAATGCCGACGTTCTCACTGATGATGTGAAACTATCTGCTAGATCACTGACTGATAAAGAAGAAAGAGGACATACCAAATGACAATGTATTAAACCCTACAGGATCACTATATATGTGAGTGAGAATGTTGTCATTCTTACTTATGTGTGTCTGTGTTGGGGATAGACGTTGGTCAGAACTTCATCTGAATGCACTTCCTCTCCACTATAACTGTAGTTGTCATATTATTCAGTAGAGTGTAGTTCTGAAGCGTGTGTGTATGGTGTGTATCAGCAGTCCTGCTGTAGCTGTGTGTATTTTGTGTGTAACTCAGTAAGAATGCAGGTGTGTGTTTATCTGCTCCTTGTGCTCCATGCTGCTGATGGTGAGTGTAACCTTCTCTCTACTTCTGTAGATCATCAAATATCTACTCAGTAGCTACTTTATAAGAAACACTGAAAACATCTAGTAGGAGTTCAGTTAGAGACGACATCTCTGACCACCTATAAAAGGCACTTTAAAGGCACATGTGGACACTAGTGCCAATGGGTGATGTTATTGTTTCTAATAAAGTAGGTGGTGAGAATAAAATTGTGTGTGTGCGTGTGTGTGTTGTATATTACCTGAACATGTAAGGTAGAATTTAAGATTTGGTTAGTAGGCTGCTTTCAGTTGTAAACCAAACCTTGAACTCAATGTGTCATTGTGGTGCAGTTATATCTAATTACATATAACCCATGCATATCGGATTCAGTGCTCAGACTAGAGCATAATAATCAGAGTAAAGTAAGTAGTCAGTACATGGTTGTATAGTAAATGTTACTCTGAACAATCACAAATCACTGTGTGCTTGAGATAGTTAAGCCATGTTAAAGAGAAAAGAGATGAAAAGAGTAAAGAGATGAAACTCAAATGTTGGGACATGCACATGAGGGGATTGATGGTGAAGGTCTTCTACTGGTGTGTTTCTGCAGGCTGTATACTGGAACATCAGAAGATCACAGACATCACTGCATACGCAGGAGACTCAGTACTACTGCCCTGTTCCTGCACTGACCCACAAACCAGACCTGAGAGTTTCACCTGGCAGAAACACCAAAACTCCAGTTATACAGAGATCTCCAGTGAGAGTGAACAGTACAGAAACAGAATTCAGCTCGGTACTGCTCACTCTCCAGGAAATCTCTCTCTACTCATATCACACCTGACTGAGGAGGATGAGGGAGACTACAGGTGTCAAACTAAAGGGAATAAATACAAAGACATCAAACTTTATGTTTCAGGTAAAATATTATTCAGAAACACGGACAAATTAAAATCTCCTAAGTAGATTTCGCCTGGTGGATCTCCATCATGAACTTCGCTTTTCAAACATAAATATAAATGTAATATAAATACATTCACCACACACTTTATTAGACACACATACATCACATTTTACTAAAATTCAAAAACAGGACATTTAAAAATAGAGAAACACCATTACATATTTATGTATCTAACATGTGGACCACATTATCCTCAGATATTAGTCACCAGACACCCTCTGTCACCAGTCTAGAAGAGTTAAACACAACTAACATACATTTCACCTGCCCTCACTGAACACTTTCAGTACCTCTAATAAGTGAATGTGTAGGTATAATTACAGACTGTGTCCACCTGGTGTCTTACACAGTTTGTGTGTCACCCTGCACGCAGGATATCACTGGTCAGTTTCTGACCACAGATGTCCCAGTATATGTGGATACTGAATCATTCTCCACACGTCAATCCCACTACAGTGCTGGAGGCTTGGTAGTGGGTGTTGTACTGGTATGAGTGGTTCAGGTACAGCAGTGTTACTGGATTCAGTGCTACTGGTAGGTTGAGAGTGTTCTGACAGTGAAAGATATCCAGCCAGCAGTGGTTCAGTGGTCAGACAATGACCATAACTGGAGTTGGAGGATGGTTAACACTAACTGTGTGTTACACCAGATGGGCTACAACCACTGACTCTACACGATGTTTCTAATCCATTTATATTTTAATGCATGTGACAGAGAGCATAAACTTGCATCAATTCTGTAACAAAAGGATGTTAAACATTTCACAAATGGATTTGTTTTGTCTTCATATGATGGTTCACAGAAGAATGTCACTGGTTGTACAGGTTACTTCATAACAGTAGTGTAACATGTCAGTGTTTCTGCTCTCTCTAGTCTGTAAGGATGTTGTGAATCCTCCGACAGTGCTGAGTGGATACGTGGGAGGGTCTGTCCTGTTGCCCTGTTACTGCACTGAACTGCTGGCCGAGCCAAAAACCGTCAGATGGAGTTTTATAGAAGAATCTAATTTCATCTACCCAACTGACCAGACAAACCGTTACACTGATAGAATTAAGCTGGTTACTGCTCAAGGAAATTTCTCTCTAATCATATCTGGTCTGACTAAAGAGGACTGGGGACAGTACAGGTGTAGCATCAGCAGTCATCATCTTATAGAGGTCAAACTTCAAGTAACAGGTAAACCAACCTCTTGTATATTTAATGTATGAAATGTTGTTGACTGCATATAGCGACTGGTCTGTACCAATAACTACTGTACTACATAAAACAAAAAATCTATCCAGCAGCAGGATCTGCAGTTCTACTTCTGTCTGTTTCTAGTTACATCTTCTGTTTGTATTTGTATTTCATGCATGTAGTTAATGACTCTTGTCCGCTATCCTGTTATATATACATAGTGTATATAGATAGATAGATAGATAGATAGATAGATAGAGGGAGGGAGCGAGCGAGAGATGGAGAGAGAGAAGGAAGGAGGGACGGAGAGAGGGAGAGATAGAAAGAAAATTTAAAAAAGACAAAGAATGGGGGTAAAAACAACGTTTGACTTTATGAAACAAAATAGCGTTGCGCTTCCTTTTCACAATACAACAAGGCGGTGAACGTCAACGCATCTCCTTGAGTTGTAATAAATATGCGTGTGTGTGTGTGTGTGTGAGAGAGAGAGAGAGAGAGAGAGAGAGAGAGAGAGAGAGAGAGAGAGAGAAAGAAAAAAAAGAGCAGCGCTTTAGCTGGGTGATACATATCTGCCTGCCATAAGATGAGGGACAGTGATTAACCCACCCAAACATACACACACACACACACAGAGACTATATTACCCAGTTTATAAAAGTTACCTAACTATTTATCATTATTAACTATTTATTATTATTAACTATTTGTTATTATTAAGTATTTATTATTTTCCATCCTTATTATTTATTTATTTTCCTTTCTTTTCACTTTTACTTCTTCTAATTATTATTATTTCAGGCCAATTACAGTTTCTCTTCAAGTTCTTTTATAACAGAATTCTTAATTTCCATAATTGCAAAGGTTGTAATGTTGTGTAATGTTCATGTTATAATACTGCTTTGGCAATACTACAATACTATAGTTGTATATGCTCATGCCAATAAAGCTTACTGAACTGAAATGCACACAGAGAGAGAGAGAGAGAGAGAGAGAGAGAGAGAGAGAGAGACTCGACCCAGGAGCCCCTAATTCATTCACTCTCAGAAAATGACTGAAGGACACACTGCACCTACAGAGCCCTGCAGCTTCAGACGTAGCCAACGTATCACCACCACTGACACACAGAGAACTGAACACGTCTGTTTGGCCAAACTGTACATACATCAGTTCTGTAGTACAAAATCTAAACTTGTTAAATACATAACAGTCCTGAACCCTCATTACTTATAACTGATCACACTTTTCTATTCTTGCAGAGGCTCCATATAAACCTGTAAATCCTACTCCAGTGGACACTGACACCACAAGTCCAACAGCTTCAACTAAACCTACTACTACAATGATGTCTCCAAATGGTTAAATGGTTTCTTTAAATCTGTGATGTTTCTGAGAATAAAAGTTATTTAATGTGTCATTTAATGTAAACTCTCAATGAAGTATAATGCCTGACTCTGTAACTTCAAACTGAGCCTGTAGAGACGTATTACAGACCCATTCATGTTCTTTTCTATTTGCTTGTGTGTCAATAAGAATATGCTTTGAATGCTTGTTAAACATTCATACAATTTAATATTTAAAATGACAATTAATACATTTAAATTTAATATAAATGCTTCCCACATTCCCACATGCAGGTGCTCACACTTCTCCACTGTACACACGTCATGTCATATTAGCTGGTGTGGGGGGTTTACTGCTGTTGATGGGATTAGGAGGAGTCATCTGCTGGAGATACAGAGGTGTACACACACACACACACACACACACACACACATAAATACATACATATCCACATCCATCTCACACTGAGTTAATTTTGTAGTTCAGAGACGTGAACAGACGGTGAGCAGAGAGGGACAAACAGGACAGAGGAGAGATCAGCAGACACAGGTGAGTGTCACACATCCATGTTATAATATCAGTGAACTCTGATTCAGTGCACAGATCTGTTCTACAGTGTCAAAGCTTGGATCAGTGAATGTGACTGTTTCTGCATGATTGTTCTGACATTCTGTACATGACTACAACGTTAAGATCGAAATAATGTAATTGCCAGCCAATCCCTTCATGTAACACTGACATGAGGCAAGAAACATTTGGGCCATATACAAAATAGTTTACTACATACTTATGCTGCGTACTGGACTCATTATATACCGTATAATGTTTACTGTTCCCTGTAGTAGTATGATGCATAATATCCAGTGTGTACTAAAACGCAAACCATACTAAGGGGTCACGTGAACGTATGAAGTTCTACCCACTTGTGATTTACGGCCACCGTTGCATGATGAGATGCTGTACACCATGGAGACAGGCCTGGTCACGTACTGGATTATTTGGCCATAGCAGTACGTCATCTGGGTATCTTTTGTGTACTGGAAAAATTCATTTTGGTCAGATTAGTTTTCAAGCTCTCTTCAGTAAGCACTCATTAACTAAAGAAAAATTGATCAACACACATTTATCATTTGTATTAAAAAGGGCAGATGATGTATGTATATGGTTACTCTGCTCAGCTACTTTATTAGGATCACCTTTACACTACATCCAGTTATCTTCTAGCTGCGTTATATACCTGTGTACAGTTCCACAGGCTTGTGTATAAACTTCAGACACACTGCTTTTCTTGTTACACACTCATACATGCTCTAAAGACACTACCACTGCAGAGACACTTCTTTGTTTAGAGTGGTCCACCATTCAGGTAGGATCCATTCAGCAGTGCTCCAGTGGTCACCCAGTAAACAGTGGTGCACACCTGCAAGATATGTGCACATATTAAATTACAGACTGCAGGTGATTTCTGTGTCTTTATAAAAGTGGCCGGTGAGTGTTTAAATGTTTGTGAATGTATAAACAGATTACACACGTGCTGCCATAAAATAGATTTACATGCGCAGTTATGGATTAAATGTATATTACAATTAACACCCATTAACACCTCTGCAATACAATACATTTATTATATTAACACTTGTATTAATCCACTCAACAGGGTGTGCATTAGTCTGTATGTGTGTTAATATTTTGTAATTGTGATATTTTCTGCAGGATGATGTGATGTATTCTACTGTAGCCCAAATTAACACCACCAGACCAGCACCCAGAGCAATGGATAATGGAGATAATACAGAATATGCCAGGATCAAACTAAATTAACAAACTTAAATTCACACACACGGGTATACGTGCACACACACACACACACACACACACACACACACACACACACACACACACACACACACACACACAGGGACTTTTATTGTATGGTATCTAGCCAATGAACTGTTATGTTCTTCTGTCTTGGTTTCAGTGCTGACTTTGTATAATTTGCTGTATTTTACTAACTAACTGCTAATTAGTTACTTCAGGTGTGGTTTCAGACTGGCATAAGTTAGGAATTGTAGGTGGAGGACTAACAGTAACAGGGGCAGGACTAAGACTGATAACATTACAGTGTAGCCACTCCAAGAATCAGAGTACTTGGGTTTTATTCCTTTTGGGTTCATCTTCTGCTTGGGAAAGGAGGCTAACCGCTAAATGACACCTGAGCAATGCATACAACTAGTTTCTCCATACAGGTGTCTTGAAGCTGTCATCACCAACAAAGGCTTTTGTACAAGTATTAAATAAATTTCAATAAGCATGTTCCATACTTTTTCCCTGTGTCACTTCTCATTATTACACATAATTTATGGACATCTATGGTTTGATTTTGTTGCATGTGTGGATTGGATGGGTTGTTACCGACATCTGGTGAGAATTTCATGTCAATAGCACCTTTAGAAATATATTTACTTAGAAAATTGGTGACGTGTTCAATACTTATTTCACCCGCTGTATGAGAGTGCCACTGTTGTTGTCCCATGTTTTATGTTAATAAACATCTTTCACAGACGAGGGGGTCTGCACGTCCTGGTCCACACCCATCAGCACTCGGGCCACCAACGTGGCTCGATATCTTTGTCGGATATAAATGGAGGCCAATACTGGAGGGAGAGGATGAGGAAGAGCAACCATCACTGATGAGATCTGGGCTACTTTGGTTGACCAAATAGTTAAGCATGGGTTGTGTTTCAGAAGAGCTGAGCAGGGGTCCAGCCTAATCTAAGTCACTACACTATAGTCAGTGTCCCTGAGCAGCACATGAGTGATGTCACAATGTGTGCAGCCATTAGCCAGAATGATGTCATTCATCATCATGTCACTCTTGGTCCCTACAACTGCCCACGTCATCACCTTCCTCCATACACTACACAACACACTCATTCCCCATCACCAGGGGACTGGACCAGAGCAGTCCAGGTTTGTTGTTGTCTACAATAACAAGTTTCTGCCAGGCTGCTCTGGTACACGCTGAACACCCATGATGTGTTGTGCTTCACCTTCCACCACTTCCTAAATCCTGTTGAGGAGTTCTTTTCAGCATGGAGGTGGAAGGTCCATGATCAACAGCCCACCTACACATACACCTTCTCCAGGTGATGGAGGAAGCTTGTGGTGACATTGATGATGGAGCATGTCAGGGGTGGATACGTCACTCCAGGTGGTACTTCCCTCACTGCCTGACCAGACATCTGTGATGTTGATAAGATCTTGTAGCCAAACCCTTGCAGGAGACAAGATGCACCCTAATTTCTGTTTCATTATTACAAGCCTATTTTGTTATCTTCTATATATAACAGTATATACAGCATGTGTGTTGCAGTAATGTTCATGCAAAAAATTTTACTTTCCCCTTGTAATTGTGTTTTACTTTATGGTGTGTATGTACTGAATATACATACATAGTCTGTATATTTGTGAAAATACATGTACGTGTGAGTACTATGACAGACCTTTACAGCAGAATGCTGTGCTCTGCAAATTGGAAACTTAAAAAACACAAGCTAGTAGTGTTTTCCATTTATCATATCAGTGTGTAGTTGCCATGCAGAAAAAGCCATACATTTTAGATTTGTATAGATGCTTGATGCAAAAATATCATTTTGGAAATAGTTTTGGATGAAGTGTTTGCTTTTCATAAAGCATGTGACATTTTGTATGTCAACACTCATGAGATCAGAATCCTCTGTAGTCTCTCCCCCAAACCCACACCCACTCCCCACTTTGGAAAACACACAGAAGCACCAAACACATACATCATACACCACATGTAAAATACTGTACCACATATACAAATCAACCACAATGAGGTGTGACCTCTGTCATAGGCAGCTGGATACAGAAGTGGGTAGTAGACAAGAACTGCATCATACACAGAATGAACAAGTGAGGAATAAATAACACAAACAGAAATAAACAAGTGAGCACATTTTATATATATATATAAAAGTTTTATAAAAGTACAAACTTATAGACCGAAATTTTCCTAGTTAGAGTCACAATACTCTGTTTCTTAATTTCATCAGTCTTAGTAATGTTCCTACAATTCCTACCTTATGCTGGTCTGAAGTAACTAATTAGCAATTAGGAAGTAATTAGCACCGGTTACTCTCTACCGGACCGAACCACAGCGCAGATTTCAGTGCCACTTAACAAATAAAGTCAACAAATTTTCTTTATTCTCCCTTAACCTGGGTGGACAAGACATATTTGAAGTCCATATTTTGCTCCTTTAGTTTAGAACAAAAGCTGCTAACATTGCTAACAAACACTGGAAGCCAACAGCAACGATAGCTAATAGGATTTGTAAATAAGTCAGATATCGAGCTACATGTCCTCAAACCTCATCCAGGTCGCTTCCCGGTGACGTGTTTCTTAACTTGTCTAGTTCACAGTGAGTTATAGGACACACTAGTCTGGGAGACATTTATTAACACTTGGATGCAGTTTGACCGGCTTGAGAGAAGTTTGTGAGCATGTATTTACGAAGGCTATATTTGAGTTGCTGTAGACCTCCAGTGTTTGTTAGCAACGTTCGCATTTAACTGCTTTTATTCTAAACTAAAGAGGCAAAATTTCTTGGTCGATAGACCGAATCTGGGGTAAGTGATGAGCTATTGCTCTCTGCTGATCCCAGATATAAATACCTTTGTGTAAATGAATTTATGAGGATGACAACACCTGTAGAGAGAAGGTAACACTCACCATCAGCAGTGTGGAGCACAAGGAGCAGATAAACACACACCTGCATTCTTACTGAGTTACACACACACTACACACAGCTACAGCAGGACTGCTGATACACACCGTACACACTCTTCAATACGTTCTACTGAATGACTTCACAGCTACACTTATAGTGGAGAGGAAGTGTATTCAGATGAAACTCTGATGTACTTCTGTCCGCAAGATACACACAGCAATAAATTTGGAATGTTAATTTGAATAAGTTTTGCTTTGACATTTTAATTACACATGAACTCATAAGAACTGTTGATGCTCCTAAATTTTGACTCCGTTCTCTTAATTATGGGTAGGGGTGAGTAAATACAATAACTAATAATGTTACAAAGGCATAATTATCTATAACACTATTGTAAATGTCACTGTACTGTTACCACCAATAGTGATTATTCAAAGTAACACTGACTCTGTCCCCATGTGTTAATTACTTTCTCTGATTGTTTGATTACTATGATTACTTATTATTATGTTCTAGTCTTAGTGCTAATGTGGATGTCTGTGTGATGTCATGGAAACAGGCTTCTTCCCACTGACCACATGGTACAGCCCGCTGCGTGCAATGGAAGTTCACTATTGATTGTTTTTTGTGACTTGTGTCTTATTTGTGACCACGACCCCTTGTTATTTCACACCTGCACCTTATTCTGTGTTTCATTTATGTTTGTATTGAAACTCCTGTATGTGTGTAGTTATTTGTCGGTCATTATTTGCGTTATTTGTGGTCAGGTTAGATGTTTCTCATGTTCGCACGGCTTATTGTGTGTGAGTGCCATTTTGCATATCGTTCATGTCTCATAAATGTCTGTGGGAGGTCTGTGTGTCCTGCTCCTTGCCCTGTGGCACTCGGGCTGTCACAGAATGACCGACCACCACAGTACACTGACGCTCTCACCAACAAACGGACTGCTCACAGGACTTCACTCAAGGTTTAGCTATTCGGACAGCACAGAACAGGTGTGCCCCAAGGTGAAGTGTGCTGCTCCAATGCTAGGGGATATTCCTCTAGCCATGGCTACTCCAGAGGGCTCCCTATCACTGACATCCCAAGCTGCTGCCTGGATCCCTGGATGTTGGGGAGAACACTGTGACTGGAGCTCTCAGAAATATAATACTGACATAGTGTTTAAAACAAAACTGCTGAAGGGTATTATACCTATAAGTGGAAAGAGAGAGATCTGATTAAAATCTCAATAAAGCTCAAAACTGCTTGTGTACAAAATTGAAAACTGTAGATAGTTAATTTCTCTGTAATATCTTCACACAATATCAAAACATATCAGATTTTTTTCTTCTTACCTTTATCTGGGGTCTCTGTGCTGTGAGTAAGTCTTTGAAATGATGCCATGGTTGAAGGTACTGGTCTAGTCTGGATTTTGCTCACTGGAGAATAGTGACCAAAACAGAGAACAGGTCCTCCCACACGAGCATGTGGATTCATATGTCCAGCTGTGGATGTGCAGTCAGTGGAACACCCAGGTACCAAAGTAGATCATTATAGACACACAGTTCAAATAAACTGTTATGTCATCATAATAATCATGTGATTAAGAAGTACAACTCCATGATGATCTTTAGAATGTCCTACGTGGAGATGGCAAAGACATTTGAAATGAGAGATGCGGGAGGTTTTGTAAGTTGTCGTGTGGTATGTCCTCTTTCTTCCTTATCAGCCAGTGATTTATCAGATATTCTCACATTGTCAGTGAGGACGGTCTCATTCTTAGTTAAGCGGCTCTGTCCTTTGTCATAGTGAGTGAAATGTATGCTTAATGTATGCTTAAAAAAGCAACATACAGGTGAGTTTTTTTTTTATGTCTGGTCTGATGTATTTTACCTGTAACAGTGAGTTTCATGACTGTGTATTCACCCCCATTAATATTACACCTGTAGTCTCCCTCATCCTCCTCATTCAGGTGTGATATGAGTACACAGATCTCCTGGAGAGTCAACAATACCCAGCTGAAGCACAGTGAGATGAAGCACAGTGAAGAAAAGACACAAACTCAGCAGCATTGTCACTATGGAAACACCACTGACCTCCCAGCACACACTGACAACTCTACACCCAGAACTCCACTACCACTGTGGACACACACTGACTCCAGCAGTCTCTCAGCAGTACTTCAGTCCACCTGACCCTAATGTCCACCCAGCAGAGAGGAACTGAGAACAAATGAACTTGGCCAGAGCTCTTATTTCTTCTTTTCATTTTATGATTAGCAGTTCTTTTTAAACTTCCCCAAACACACATGGTGCTACGTCATCCTCTGACTGCTGAGAACTCTTGCTGTCATTTCCTGTTCTCTTCCACGATGTTTTGTGGTACAAACACCCACACTGACCATGTGACTGCATCATGAAAACATCTGAAAGACACACAAATAATACTAGATACAAAGTGGCTAAAGAGATATCACACGTCTGCCGCCATTAATCACCTCACATTCACATGTAAACATACATACTCCACAGCAACGGGCTTTTCCATGGCTCATAAACCTTTACACTCTACATCTGTCCTGTGCTTTTATTTTGTTATTTTGTTTTACTGGTTAATATACAACCTGAATTATTCTTTGTGCACCCAGTCACACATGTCCACACACGTCTACACACACACACACACACACACACACACACACACACACACACAGGTCTGCAGTGCATGTGTATATTTGCCTTGAGTACCCCCACACACACTCATCTGTTGTACGCATGTGTATGTCGTGTGCTGTCCTCTATCCTCTTTAGTGCTGATCTGTGACTGTCTTACTGTACGTGTGATGTCCCTGCAGCAGGAGACATCACTGACTACATGAAGAACTATCTGACTGCTCCTCAACGAAGCCTGTCATACCTACACACACTGTTTTTAGGACTGTGGCGTGAGTGAGTGAGTGAACACATGAGAACTGAAACCGAGACAAACACTTCAGCTCACACACACTTCCCTCTTCCTACTTTCACTTGTTCAAATTTGTCCTCCCTCCCTCCTTTGGTCTGTGGTATTCTGACTTGTTCAAGCATGCAGTTTGTCACCAGGCTGAATATTCAAGTTCACAGGAGCAAATAAGCACTATGAATTCATGCAAAATCTACACAGTGAGTTTTACATTTATGTGACACTTTTATCTAAAGCAACTTATACTTATGACTGAGTACAACTTGAGCAAATGAGGGCTAAGGGTCTTGCTGAAGTGCCCAACAATGGCAACTTGGCAGTGGTGGAGACTGAACGCAGGACCTTCTGACACACACACACAGAGGGAAGAGTCAGAGCTAGAGCGGTATGTAACACAAATATGAAAACAGTGTCAGCAGAACAGAGTCTGAGGCCACATGTGTCAGGCCTCTGCTACTAGGCCAGGGTTGAGAGGTCATCACTGACACCCCCAATGGAACGAAATAAATAAATATATTTAATACGGCCATGTGTTACTTATAAAGTAGCTGCTGAGTAGATATTTGATCATCTACAGAATTAGAGAGAAAGTCACACTCAGCATCAGCAGCATGGAGCACAAGAAGCAGATAAACACACACCTGCATTCTTACTGAGTTCCAAACACACTACACACAGCTACAGCAGGACTTCTGATACACACCGTACACACACTCTTCAATACAGTCTACTGAATGATCTGACAACTAGACTTACAGTGGAGAGAAAGTGTATTCAAATGAAGTTCTGACAAACTAACCTCAACACAACACACACACCAAATATAGAGATGCGGGAGGTTTTGTAAGTTGTCGTGTGGTATGTCCTCTATCTTCCTTATCAGTCAGTGATCTATCAGATATTCTCACATTGTCAGTGAGGACGGTCTCATTCTTAGTTAAGTGGCTCCGTCCTTTGTCATAGAGACACGATGTAGAAGCTCAGGGGGTGAGACCCAACATAACCTCCCTCACTGCTGTTTGGTCAGTTCATTTCACTATGACACCCAAAGTACTTCAAATGATTATTAAAGAAAATAGCAGGTGGAATTACAGCAGCCACAGAACTGGCTACCTGAGACATTAAAAAAAGTGTGAACAGTTGTTTAAAGGAGCATTTAATTTCAGAGCACTATTTTTACCCACAATACAGTGCATGAAACATAAGTCAGGGTGAATTTTAATTGCACATTTTCAGCTTGAGTAGTGTGTTTCCATTTCAAATTTGATGGGTAATTAGTTTGCAGGAGAGATGTGTTTGCTGGTCAAAAGATGGTCTTCACTCTATAAGAATGTCACTCCACCACTAGAGATGTGAACTCTACTCACACCACAAATGTACTGTTGCGTTCAACTTCTGCATATCAAAAGACTTTTCTTGGTCCATGTAATAATGCTGAGGTTAAAGGTGTGAATTATGTAAATAAAAAAAAATACATTCATCTTGTAGAAGGAAAATTTGACATTTTTCTTTTTATAAATCAGTCTTAATAAGAAATGTGTCATTTATATAGTCCTAGTGTTGCCATATGATTTATGTAAAATTTGTAGCATGGGTCCACCTAGTGGTCAAACGTTAAATTGCAGTTTTTACTGGATTGTAACTTAATTGTTGGTTTGAATTTTACTTGTAAACTCATAAGAAGTCTGTTGATTCTCCTACATTCTGACTCTATTCTCTTAATTATGAGTAGGAGTGAGTAAATGCAGTGACTAATCCCCCTACAAAGGCATAATGATCCATTACACTAATAAAAATTGCACTGTACTGTTACCACCAAGATTTATTTGGTTAAAGTAACATTTACTCTGTCACCACGTAATGATTACTTACTCTGATTATTTGATTATTTGTCTTAGTGCATAGATATCTGTGTGATATATATATATATATATATATATATATATATATATATATATATATATATATATATATATATATATATATATATATATATATATAAACTATAAAACTATAAAATCCACCTGATAAAAATAACTGGCAGACTTATCGAATTTATCAAATTTATCAAATTTTACAATACGTTTTCAGATCATATCTAATGCTACAGCATGGATTATAAATAACCCACACACTTTTATATACTCACAACCCACTTTACTAGAAACAGAAAGACGACCTGGGGCACAGGGTCTGTGAGTTTGTAGACAAAAACAAATGCATCTATTTAATGTTTTATATATGGATCCAAAGGGAATTATAAAATAAAATTAATGTCATAACTCATAATTGGTAAACAGTACAACACCTGATCATGTCTTACATGTTACCTGACTCTTAAATATGTACATGTATCAACTGGACTAGTGAAATTTTATTAGCACTTGAAACAAACTGATGTTATATAGACTGTCGTCTAAACATCTACAGCAAAAGACTGGACTGTCCAATTAAAGTGAAAGCTAAAATGACCTAAAATGTCTGTAGACTATTGACTAAATGTCTATAATCAAGGACTAAATTCTCCAAATAAAGTGAAAGCTGCACTATGTAGAATGAACGTTGTCCACTACACTATCTGACAGAAACCTTGGCCTCACCAGGACAAACAGTGTCATCTTGAGGACTCACTGTGCCCTGGGCCTACATGGCACTGTGTTTATTGTGCCCTACGCCCTGGTGGAGCGATGTTTACCATGCTCTGCCCCTGGGTGATGTGGTGTTTAACATGCTCCAGGCTCTAGGTGGTGCTGTGTTTATTGTGCCTGGGCTCTGCTGCATCCCTCCCACAGGATGGTGTGGCCATGCACTGTTCAGTGAACTGTGCTGGTGTGGCCGTGTTTCCCTGCTCCACCTCCCGAGTCTGTGTCCATGACCACTGGGAGGCGTGTCTTTGGTGGGGGAGACTGTAACGGTGCCCTCTGTCTGGCTACGGTGGCAGCTACCACGTGGCTTTTGTTTATATTGTGTCTTTTGTTTAAAGGATCTTTGTGTTTTGCTGTTGTGCCATGCCACGCACAGGTCGCGTGTGCTCCGTCTCAGTCACTGTGCCACCTGTGTCGTTATGTCTTTCTTTCTTTCCTTTTAAACCCCCTTTTTTAAGTGCTGTAACAGTTATTGTTACGTTGAGTTTCTTTCATTGTCTTCTGTGCCCATTCTTAGTTTCTCTTTGTTTGCTTTGTCTGACTCTTCAGACAGAAACTGGCACTTCCTCCCTTTTTTGTACATTCTTCACCTGTGAAAGAACGCATGCATCTGTATTCATGGTTGTGGTGCAGCTCTGGAAATCAGTCACAGCTCGGGCAGAAGATATTTCAACGTTTTATTTAAGTCCACTGTACCCAGTGTTGACACAGCACAAACCTGTTCTCACTTTCCTGAACCCTTTATCCATCTGTCTGAGTTTTATAATTGCTAAACTTTAGTGTGTCTCTTGCTCTGAGAGGACAGAACACAAGAGCTGAATAACAGGAACCATGTGCGTGATTACAGCTGTCAAATGTGACGGAAAGAGTGAGTTGGCTGTTGTCCAGGAAAGGAGCACTTGAGGAACAGCAGGGGGGTCAGGGAAACCACAAGGGTGTAGAGGAACTAAAGAAAGTGTATATGGCCATGGGCTCACTCAGAGGGCTCACTCTCCTTACAGTTACTCTGTAAGAGAGACTGAGTGCCTTATGCACAAAGGCATTATTAAGTAAAGCAAAGCACTTCTGAGATAGTTCTGAAGTCCTAGACAGCCTGCCTGCTGCCCATGGTGCTGAAATTACAGAGTTAGTTTCAGCACCATAGACAAACACAAACGGAGCCATTTAGTAAATCTTAGTTCTTTTTTTGTTGAGGTTGCTGTTCAGTTTCCAGTTTTGTATGAAGGATTTACTAAAGATTGTGTGCTAAACATATATTCAGTGCTAACGTTTCTCTCAAGGTGTCTCTCTCAACATCTCAAAATGTTTAAGTCAATGTTACACAATTAACACAACTCAGAGTTCTTATTCTATATGTTACATTCTACATAAAATTCACCAGGTACACCATAACTCCACCAGGCAGAATTTAACTCCACCAGGTAGACATCAGCTCCATCAGGCACTCGTCAGCTCCACTGGGAGGTCTGTAATATGTAAATTAGAGTCACATCTAACATTAGCATTCCTGCTCGAATTCTTAATCAATCATTTCATACACATCTCACTGAATCCTGTGGAACTGGAAAATGTACAAAACAGACATGGCAAGGAGACAAATGTAATGACACAAGCTTCCAGTTTCTTTGCTCTTCATGTATGCTGGCTGACCGTGAAGGACTTTCCACAAAAGTTGGTACCAACTCTCAGACCTCTTATTCTATCAGAGTTTACAAAACAGTTTATTCAGCTCATGTCCTGAACTTGTGCCAAACCAAATCTACTAAGTCAATAAAAAATCTCACAAGCTTAAGTCTGCTTGCCTGATCTTGTTAAGATAGCAGAAAAAGTACAAATACTCTTCAGCTAACTTTAGGATCAAATGAACACTGGACACAACATTTGAACATTTGGCTCTTTGTATGTAGGTTAGCAAAGAACATGATCATAAGAAATCTCAGTAATACTGGCATGCCAGGCACTGCAGGGACAAGCTTCATAACCTTACCAATAGAATCATGTGCTAAATAAAACATATAAGGGGTTTAATTCCATGTGAGCTGGAACTGAACTGAAAATCAAACTTCACTGCGTGCACAATGCTGTTCTCCTTTTAGAATAAAATGAACAATATACTTCAACAGCTCCACATCTAGATTGCTTTCTTTGAGGGGCAGTAAAACATAATGGGTTGGCATGTCATGCTCACAGACCGGAGCGCCGCCCGTTTCCATGGCTACCTAACCACTTCCGTGTTTTCACACTATTGTCTCTCTCTCTCTCTCTCTCTCTCTCTCTCTCTCTCTCTCTCTCTCTCTCTCTCTCTGTCTCTCTCTCTGTGTGTGTTTTATTCTGTTCTCTCGTCTACGTTGCTTTCTCTATTCATATTCGCCAGTCTTAGTTCTTTTTTCGCATCAGGTGTTGTCCCGTTGCTTCGTTTATGTTTATGTTTCTTTTTTCGTTTTCATATACGATAGTGTTGTGTGGTTTTCCTTTTGGTTTTCCTATTGTGTTCTCCTGGTGTTTATTAAACTTGTTCCTTTTCACTGTTCTGTCTATAGTTTGTTTTCTCCTGTTTTTGATTCCGCTCACTCGCATGTCAGAGACGATGGTACTACGCACGTGTGTTCGCCCTCCACCTTCCACGAGTTACGCACGTTTAGTAATATTTTGAAATCCAGAACTGTATTAAGGGCTTGATTAGAGGAGGGATGTGAGGAGATGCAGTAAAAAAAATACATGCCGACAACCAACCCCTTGTAAAACATATCTCTCTTTCCACGCCATTTGGATTAATATTAATGTGATGTCATTTAAGATGTCTTACTATTGTCACTCCAATCTTATGTGTGATTGACACGCTAAGTTACGTTGGGCATATCAGGAATTCCTCGTGTCAAACGAGGTGGATCCGTAGAGTCTCGATCTTTCTCTTTACATTGGTGACTCAGTGGAGACTTCGGTGCGTCATGCATCTGCCTTGGATGATTCTAGAAATGCAGCAAGATCTATGCACTTTATTCAAGAAGAAAAACAATAACCAGCATTAAGCAGTGAAAGATGCTTGGAGTTAATAAAACAGAAAATCTTGTCTTAATATATAATTATATGCGTTTTTTCTTTGTAAAAGCAAATAAATGTTACACCATCAGCTCACACTACAGTAGGTCTGGGCATTTAAACCACATAAAGGCTCAGAAACAGAGTTTGCAGCTCATACTGATGGTAAATGATGACAGGAGAGCTGATGATACAGGCTTAAATTGAAATATGAGGTAAATAACTAAAATAAAAATGCATACACCTGAGACTGAAACGTGCTGTGTGGCCAAATGTGCGCTTTCAAAAAGCTTTCAAAACTTGCTGCAATGGCAAAGAATCGTTCAAGCCATGTGAAGGTTCTCAGAGAGTTCAGTGGCACTGAGAATACAAAGAGCTCTGAAAGTACTAAGTACAAGTTCAAAGCTAATATGAAAATAAGACATAAATATTATATAGAATATCTCTGATCAATAGAACAGCATTTATGTACTCAGATTGTTTACATAGCTCACATAGTTTACATAACCTCTCAGGAATCAATACCAGAGCTAACGAGGCCACAGTACAGTGTTTTGGCATCAGCAATGTTAATTAAAGGATAAAAGCCCTGCAATGTTCCTGCTCTATTTGAAACAGCCCCTCAGTGGTTAATGTTTAAAGGACTGACCTCAGATTACACCAAACAGGGTATAAAATGAATGAACTGAATCCCAACAGTCTACTGCTGACAGGATGGGTATAGTAAGTACATGCACTGTAATATGACTGATATTCTAGAGATAAAAATAATTGTTTTCCTCAGATTTTGTTTGAACTAAATGACAAACACTTCAACAGTGATCTATTACATCTTTAAAAATGTAAAAACTGAATTAAAGACTAGACCCAGAAGAAGTAACCATACAAGATGTGACATATACACCTCTCTTTGTTATGAAAATCCATGCATTGACTATTTTCTAATGTAATAGTTGTGCTTAAATGAACCTGGATGTGTTACATTTTAAATTCGTGCTATGATTCTACAGCCTCCTCTATTTGATGAAACATCTGCCAATCATGCCGCTTTCCTAGAATTTAGGAATTTACATATTCATACGGCTAAAATAAGCCTCTTCCTTTCCATGATGTTCAAAAGTATTGGCGATCAAATCATTCTTATCGTTGTACGCGTTTCGCCAAACAGCGTCAAACCCATGTGCTATGCTATCTGCTAACAACACTGAAGCTCTGACAGTACACAGTACGCAGACCTTTAAACATTAAAGGCAAGACTAAATAAGGCAACCGAGGGGTCTACGTTTTCATCTAAGCCTCCTCTATTTGATGAAACATTTTCCAATCATGCCACTTTCCTAGAATTTAGGAATTTACATATTCATACGGCAATGTTACACGATGAACAATGTTCAAAAAGAGGGAATAAATCCCTTTATTTTAAACCTTTTGTGGACTAAAGGAAAACTCCAGATAATTAACACTAGGTATCTGAAATTGTATATATATAGCCCAGTGATCATTCAGGATTCAAATTGAAGTAGACACTTGGGACAAGACATCCATTTACATCCAGGAGAGAGAGATGGTGTTTACTACCCATCAAAATTATTTATTGCTAGATTTGATTGATTTATTTGACAGCTGTCAATCATCCCTCCCTCGTTTTAATCATCTTAAATGAATACGTACCACCCACTCTTTAATGTCTGCTCTGCTCTGCTGCCAGGTCAATAACTCTCTCTCACTCACTCACTCACTCACTCTCTCTCTCTCTCTCTCTCTCTCTCTCTCTCTCTCTCTCTCTCTCTCTCACACACACACAGACACCTCTACCCGACAGCTCTTCACATCTTATTTGCCAGATGTACTCAAACAGAGCAATAAGCAAACTTTTCAGAAAACATCACAAAGTTTTCATTTATTTATTTTTTCTCTGATCTCTAACCAATGTGCTTACTCTATAAGTTTTATCACACAAGGTTTTTGTCCATTATCACACATTATACGTTGTATTAGGACTCATAAATATGAGAGTATACTGCATGACTTAGATAGCAGGACAGCAGTTTTGCACCTGCACCAAACTGTACTAAACCATATATTTGCTTTGACCCAAACTAGATGATTGACTAAACTTGTCTTGGGATCGTGTGTTCTTTAATGATGGCAGAACCCACTGGAATATTACTTTAGAATCAAGTATAGTCTACAAGATGAATGACATGGGAAAATTGGAAAGTTGTCAGGGTTAAACCAAAGTATCTACTCATTGCATTTGTGTATCTCATATGTAGAAGTGTCTAATCCTGGTACGACGTGTCACTGCTGACTAAACACATTTGATAACAGCTTTAGGAATTGAGCAGGAAAAATATGGAATATTTTCAATAATTAGTTAGAATTCTTTATCCGACCACTCACATGATGAGGGAGGCGCTCTTAAATCAGCCTCCCAGTCAAAGAGACTCAACTCCTGATCCCCGTCATCCGAGTCATCTTAGAAAAGAAAACTGATCCAATTATTCTAGTATAAATGT
This sequence comes from Electrophorus electricus, assembly GCF_041902795.1. NCBI lineage: Eukaryota > Metazoa > Chordata > Actinopteri > Gymnotiformes > Gymnotidae > Electrophorus > Electrophorus electricus. Next base: position 7,743,686 of record NC_137498.1, read on the forward strand.
GATTAATAAACATGCTTTTAAAAATATACTTACGTGGAGATGGTGGCCTACAGGTTAGTGTGGTTGAACAGCGTGAATAGGCCTAGAATTATTTAGATGTATGTTATAAGCCACAGTGACCTCTGTATACGTTGCTGTACACATTGCCGGTTGTACAAGGTGAAATATTTGTGAGCTCCGCCAGAGGGCTCGATGAATAGTAGATGAAAGTAGCGACGTGCAGTAGGAGGACTTTCATTTGTGGCCACGCCTGCACACACCTGTACTTCGTTTTGTCTGTATGTATTTAAACTCACGTCAGGGTGTGCAGTGTCGTTGGTCATTGTAGATGTAATGTCTAAATGTAACGTGTTTGTTAGATGTATCCTTGTGTATTGTGTTCGTTTAACGTCAATGGGTTCTTGTTCATGTTTATCGTTTGTAATACGTGAGTGCCACTGTCGTTTATGTTATTAAATGTTTGTCCCTGTCGAGGAAATCTGTGCATCCTGCCTTGCGCCCTGCGGCACTCGGGCCGACACACGTTACACTTAACTTTATTATATATCTCTAGGATTAGGTAAAACCATGCATATTAAAAGTGATATGTTTTAAACCATTTTATTCTTAGATTTAGTGCTTAGATTTTTACCAAGGCCCAATCTCCTCTCATTCCCCCCCCCCCCCCCCTACCCCTTGTTTTAAGGTGTTATCTTGCCCCTTGGGATTGAGTTACAAAGGCTAGTGGTTGAAATCTTCCCCCTTGCTTCTGCATCCATTTTATCAATTATTCAGAAGGGATTCTGAGAAATTTCTCCTAACACTCAATTTGGAGTGTGACTCTGAAAACCCTCTGTAAGGCCATTAAGCCCTAAAACCTCACCCTAGCCCTCTATCAGACACCCAACCCCTCTTCATGAACACTGCATATGGAGGGCCAGGGCTAAGTGGTAGGGTCAAGGGGTGAAATGTAATTGGGCCCAAGTGAAGGTGTATGAGGCACAGGAACATGATAAATAATGATGTTTCTGGGGGCCACAATGACTGGATTTAGAACCTCTGTCCTAGCTGAGCTATTTTTAAAAAGAAAAACACGTGGTCTGAGCGAGTTATTAGTTGTGGTTTTGGTTCTTGTGGTTTTTTGGTTCTTGTAGTTTTAACCAGCAGTTTTTAGTATTAAGTGTAAGCAGATTTTGTCCACCAGTAGACTGGCTGTGTTACATGGCTGCTTTAACGGCAAGTTGTCAACAAGGAGGCTTTTTCAGCCTTCAGGTGGTTTCTCAATCCTCCTCTTTCTTCCCCCACAGACACCCCCACACTGAAACCACAACATGCATGTCTGGTTAACAGACACCAGGGGCCCTGTGGGCTCTGTGAAACTACACAATGAAAAAACAGACCTCAGGTGTTCTCAGGACTCACAAGACACTAAATTACTGTAGTGACATCCTTGTGGACTTCAGTGAAGTACTGCTGAGAGAGTTCTGGACTGATCTCTGGAGTCAGTGTGTGTCCACAGTGGTAGTGAAGTTCTGGGTGTAGAGTTGTCAGTGTGTGCTGGGGTTTCCATAGTGACAATGCTGCTGAGTTTGTGTCTTCTCTTCACTAAAGGTGAGTGTGAAATTCTCTTTTAATGCTGAATTGCATTAAATTGTACATTTATAGAACAAGGAACAGGTGCTACGGGGTAACCGCAATGCGTGGAGTTAACATGGAGTGACACACACTGGTGTGGGCAATCTGAAAGACTTTTATTCTCTCCTGGACCACTTCAAGCCAGATCACACGGCTACCATCAATCTACTTATACTATTTTCATTAATAAGCCTCTGAAGTACTTTGGGTGTCATAGTGAAATGAACTGACCAAACAGCAGTGAGGGAGGTTATGTGGGGTCTCACCCCCTGAGCTTCTACAACGTGTCTCTATGACAAAGGATGGAGCCACTTAACTAAGAATGAGACCGTCCTCACTGACAATGTGAGAATATCTGATAGATCACTGAATGATAAGGAAGAAAGAGGACGTACCACATGACAAGTTACAAAACCTACTCGCATCTCTATATTTGGTGTGTGTGTGTGTTGTGGTTAGTTTGTCAGAGTTTCATCTGAATACACTTCCTCTCCACTATAAGTGTTCTTGTGAAATCATTTAATAGACTATATTGAAGTGTGTGTACGGTGTGTATCAGCAGTCCTGCTGTAGCTGTGTGCAGTGTGTGTAATTCAGTAAGAATGCAGGTGTGTGTTTATCTGCTCCTTGTGCTCCACGCTGCTGATGGTGAGTGTTACCTTTTCTCTACAGGTGTTGTCATCCTCATACACTCATTTACACAAAGGTATTTATATCTGGGAGCAGCAGAGAGCAGCAGCTCACCACTTACCCCAGATTCTGTCTATCTACCAAAAAATGTTTGAAGTCCAAATTTTGCCTCTTTAGTTTAGAACAAAAGCTGTTAAATGCTAACGTTGCTAGCAAACACTGGAAGTGAACAGCAGCTCAAATATAGCCTTCGTAAATACATGCCCACAAACTTCTCTCAAGTCGGTCAAACCGCATCCAAGTGTTAATAAATGTCTCCCAGACTAGTCGGTGTGTCGTATAACTCACTGTGAACTAGACAAGTGAAGAAACACGTCACCGGTAAGTGACCTGGATGAGGTTTGAGGACATGTAGCTCGATATCTGACTTATTTACAAATCCTATTAGCTATCGTTGCTGTTGGCTTCCAGTGTTTGTTAGCAATGTTAGCAGCTTTTTGTTCTAAAGGAGCGAAATATGGACTCCAAACATGTCTTGTCCACCCGGGTTAAGGGAAAATAAAGTAAATTTGATTCTTCGTCGACCTGACCCGTTAAGTGGCACTGAAGTCTGCGCTGTGGTTCGGTCCGGTAGAGAAGAACCGGTGCTAATTACTTGCTAATTGCTAATTAGTTACTTAAGACCAGCATAAGGTAGGAATTGTAGGGACATTAGTAGGACTGACAAAATTGAGAAACAAGAAGAGTACTAGAGAGTTGTGACCCTTACAAGGATAATTTTGCTCTATAAATCTGTACATTTATAAAAATAACTTTTTTATTATGGTGTGGTATGTGAAATGTGCTCACTTGTTTATTTCTCTTTGTGTTATTTTTTCCTCACTTGTTCATTCTGTGTACAATGCAGCTCTTGTCCACTACCCACTTCTGTATCCAGCTGCCTGTGACAGAGGTCACACCTCATTGTGGTTGACTGTATATGTGGTACAGTCCTTTACATGTGGTGTATGGTGTATGTGTTTGGTGCTTCTGTGTGTTTTCCTGAGTGTGGGTGGGTTTGGGGGAGAGACTACAGAGGATTCTGATCTCATGAATTTTGACATGCCCATCATATCCCTTATTGAGCTAGCAGTCAAACAAGACAGTACTACTCTATATTACCATGGAGACCAGAGGAAGGGCAGAGCTCACTACCTGCGGGTTCAAGAGCTGGACTGGTACTGAATAAATCCAATTCAATCAGGAGGTCTCAGCTATCAGGACTTCCCAGAGGGTTTCATCCAGACAGCTGGATTTATATGGTTTACCCCCATGTTGCTCAGGGACACTGACTATAGTACTTCCTGACACTTCATACAGTGTAGTAACTCAGATTAGGCTGGACCCCAACTCAGCTTTCCTGAAACACAGCACATGCTTAACCATATGGTCAACCAAAGTGGCCCAAAGCTCATCTGTGATGGTTGCTCTTCCTCGTTCTCATCTTCTCTTTCAAATATTGGCCTCCATTGATATCCAACCAAGACATCGAGCCTGTGGCCTCTTTATAGTGCTCAGGCTCTACAAATAGTATAGTGCTCCATGTACAAATTAGTCATAATTGTCTTCACCTATGAGTACTGGGTTTGGTTAATTGATCAATGGATGTATCATTTGCATTTGAGGGTTTTCTATAAGAAACACACATATTTCTGTTGAATGATGTGTCCAATATAGAGAATTGTGTTTAGTGTATTGAAAAAATGTTTTAGAAATACAAAATGAGTGTAAATCAGGGAAGGTGCTTTTGGTTTAGTATAACAGGTCAGGAGATGGGCTACATGAGTTAGTGGTTTCAATTATTGTGTCACATGTCCCCGTTTTTGTGTCTTGCAAAAAGCTGTAATATCACAATGACAGTACAGTTTCCCAGCAAGCACCTCTTCCTCCTAGCAAACTTGTAGCACTGTTTAACAATTTACCAATACATAACTAAATAACTAACACTCTCTCTCACGCACATACACATGCACACACATGCTCACACACATACAAAAACATGCACAGCTGCTGCAGGATGGCCAGACCCACATCTGAAGGACTTGGAGAAAGACAATTTTACACACACAGTAAATGTACATTCAAAGTGATACTTGTAGATGCAAAAACACCCCCCTCCCCGCCCTACCCTGCTCTCTCTCTCTCATACACACACACACACACACACACACACACACACACACACTCTCTCTCTCTCTATCTTCTTCTTGTTTGGTGTTTGGGCTTCAAGTTCTCCTATGTTGTTCCTCTTATCTTATAGAGGCTTAGAAAAATTTACAAATAAAAAATGAACAAATAAGAAAAAAAAAAAACCATAAAGACAGTACAGTTTCCTAGCATGCACTTCTTCCTCCTTGGTGCAGTTTAGCAATACATAAATAACACACACACACACACACACACACACACACAGACATGCATATGCGATTGCTTCCTTTTTGGGTCCGTGAGCTTAAAATTCTGCTGTGCTGTTCCTCTTAGTGTTGTGTGAACGACATGTTTACTTCTTTCACTCACCCATGAAGACTGTCAAACAGTCTCCAAATCCTCATCAGTGACAGAGATTCAGCTCTGAACTTCATGGTTTAATCAGTCAATCATTAACTGACTCTGGCAGCATAAATTCCAATGACTCCAGTTTACAGACTGTTTTCTTATTTATTCCTACGTTATTCTGATGTCACCATAGTCATGGCTACCAGTTTACAGATGTGAGAATTCCCAGCATGCACCGCTTCCTCCTCACATATGTATTGCTAATCTGGGTGCACTGGGTGCTATGTGTGAAATATGCTCACTTGTTTATTTCTGTGTTATTTATTCCTCATTTGTTCATCAATTGGTCAGGAGGCTTGGACAGCCCATGCTGCTGCACACACACACACACACACACACACACACACACACACACACACACACACACACACACACACACATACACACACACACACACTGTTTCTGTTAGTGGTATTTTTTCCTCACTTGTTCATTCTGTATATGATGCAGCTCATGTTCACTACCCACTTATGTATCCAGCTGTCTGTGACAGAGGTCACACCTCATTGTGATTGATTGTATATGTGGTACAGTCCTTTACATGTGGTGTATGATGTATTTGTTTGGTGCCTTTGTGTGTTTCACTAACTGGGGCGTGGGGGTGGGTTCCAGGGAGAGGCTACAGTGAGTTCTGATCTCATGAATTCTGACATACTCATCATATCCAAGACGATACTACTCTGTCTTACCATGGAGACCTGAGGAGGGGCAGAACTCACTACCTACAGGATAAAAAGTTGGACTAGTGTTGGATAAATACATTTGGCAAGACAAGTGAGGTATCCAGGTCCAGCTCTACGGTGGGTGTGAAGACCCACTGTGCAGAAAATGCAAAAATTAAAAAAAGCAAATTCATTAGAATGGAAACGCGTGTGCTACAGTTCCAAAATGCAGTGCAACTTCAGAAATGCTGCAAACTCAGTCACAACACAATGGAACTGTTTTCTGAAGTTGCCTCGCATTTCCAAAATATAGCACACATGTCATTTTGAATAAAGTGTTTTCTGAATTTGTATAGCGTTCAGGAATTTGCATCAAGTTTGTAAACTGTAGCACATGTGTTTACCTTCTGTGTTCTTGAAAAGAAACAGTAACTCAAATATAATGTGGAATACAAGTGTAGCAACAAGACTGAAGGGGAAGTAGGTGAGACACTGATTCAGAGATGGAACTGCACCTTAACAACCACAGCACCACAAAAGGTACCAAATACAAACAGTGCAGACTGACTCTGCTTATTGGTTTTGCCAAAGTCATATCTGGGCCCCTACCATGAAAAACTGAATGTCACTCACTTTATTGAAATAAATAATTTTTAAGTAATATGTAAATATTGTTACATTTTCAAAACACACTGTTTACTCTCCCATTCCTTACAGTCTATATATGGAATATAATCTGTAAAAATAGCCTGTTTTGAAATCACTGTTTCTCTGATGTCATGAGAACCAGCTCATTTACTTATCTCTGCCTCTTTGGCCTACAGCAGTTTAACCCCTAACACCTACATTGCAGTTCTCAGACATATTTCAGCTCTTAGTGCTTTTTAAATGAAGCACAATACAGGGCAGCCAATCAGAACAGAGCTCATTTATCTTACATCTTAAAGGCACAGCAACAGAAACCGCCTGTTTATTTCCAAGGGATAAAGAGAGGATGGAAAATTGTTGTGTCAAAGTGAATGATGACTGTTTTTGGAAGATAAAGCCACAAAAACATTGTAAGAGGACACCAAAGCAAAGTATAAAATAAAGGAAAAATGTAGGATATGTGCCCTCTAAATAACTTTTGGTGTATTTGGTGAGGTGGGAAGGTGAGTAGCTACCTTCCCTTGGAGATGAAAGATGTTTGGTCTGTGGTATTGGTCTACAACTCTGAAAACATTTTACTAAAGTCCGTTATTATTTGGTCCTTTTAATGAAATCTACATCTCTAAGTACAAACCCCATCTCTAAGTAAAACTATATCATCTCTTGGAAACATTAAAATAAAAAATGGAAAAAAAAAAATTAGCAAAGCATTAGCCATTAGATTAGAACATATTATTCCATCACTGATACACCCTGATCAAACTGGTTTCATCAAAGGAGACACTCAGCCATTAACAGGGTAGACTACTTAACCTAATACTGTGACGGTGGCAGTTCAGAGGAAGCGCTAGGCAAGGTTGTACCAAAGTGCTCTTTATTTTCCATTGTCAATGTTTGACGATACCACTACTAACGACAAACACTACTCTGTTCCAGTAGTCCTTGTAGCGATGTACACGTTGGGAGTGAGCAGTCCGACGGGCCACTAATGTGCTGCACTCTCTCATGACCTGTGAGTTTAAATAGAGAGAACGAACAAGGAACAGGTGAAGGTGATTAGTAGGCAGGAGACTGGGAATGAGGCAGGTGTTTAGTGTGATCCCTAGCAGGAGTGGGCGTGTCCCTCCCTCTGGCTGTCCAGCCAGCCGTGACAAATACGTCACACCTCACACCACATATTAGAAACTGCTATGCAGAGAAGGCCTTCAATAAAGAAAACTGGAAGTTTTTCTCCTCACATTGCATAAAATCTTTAAAACCACACCTAAGGCCACAGTCAGTACTAATGTAATACCATCACAAAATGTGCATAGAGGTACTAGGCAAGGAAGCCCACTCTCTCTATTGCTGTTCTCAGTTCTTATATTTATACATTTATTTATTGCTATTTATGCTTTTTAGGGGGTTTGTCTTTTTGCAGTTTTTATTTTATTTTGTTGTTGTTACAGCGCAGTGCACACTAGCCTACAGCCTCAATTAGTTACTTTATAGATATCCACCATCATCAAACAGTTGTTAAACAGCTTTTGACAGCTTTAACAACAAAAAGAACAAAGTAACAGAAAAGGTGAGAAAATGTTTCTACTTCCTGTGATAACTGTTGGGTTGTGATGACATTGTACTGTCTACATCCAAAGCGGTCTTTACTTTGGTGACTCCTTTAGTGGTTCTGTGTCAGTGGGTGGATTTCACAACTTCTGTTAAGTAATTTTTTCTTAATAGTATGAAAACTACAACATGATCATAGACTGCTGCATTCCACCTGTACTTTATGAATAATATGAATGTTATCAGACAATGCTCATGTTTACCTGATTAAATGATCAATGTTTATTTTGATCAGCATGTAGTCTAGAGCTCTTCCTGTCTGATCTGTCTAATATTTGCTAAGCTACACATTCAGTTTGGCCCTCTGATCACTAAGTGCAGGAATGAAATGATGTGACCAAACAGTGCTGAGGGGGATCACTGTGTAGCACTACTTCTTACTGCAGGATCACTTTACTGAGGATGGGGACTGAACATTGGGCAGCTCAGGAGGAAGTGATGACACTAGAAAGACACTGTTTCACTGTTAGATTTAGTCTGTATGTGAGAGAGAAAGAAGTGGAGGAATAATTTATTTTGCACTTAAACACACTTCCCCTCTACTGTGGATATTAGTGGGTGGAGAATTTCAGTGGAGTTCTACTGAGAGAGCTGTAGAGTTCCAGGTCATAGTTGTGTGGTGATTCCCACAGGCAGACTGTAGTCTGGGGTGGTTTTCAGTGTTCAGTACACTGTAGTTTTGTAGAGTGTATAAGATGTGTAGCAGCGTTACTGCTGTAGCTGTGTGTAGTGTGTTGTGGAATGCAGGTGTGTTTTCATCTGCAGATGTGTTTTTACTTCCTTTTTGGAAATGATGTGCAGACGAAGTCCTGTGAAGCGTTTGAGGTTCTTCCTTATTGTACTGCTAAAGGACTTGAAGCTTTGGAGCATTGAAAGCTGGTGACAAAACAGCGACACCTGGTGGTTCTTAGAAATTATAGCAGCCATAGATTCAAAGCTGCACAATACAACACTCCACCGCCTTCATATTTCATTAAAAAAATGATGATCAGTAATGATGTTTAGTAATTAAATTCTGCAATAATTTGTTTAAAATCATTGTTTCCCTTTTTATGTGAAAACGTAGTACAAAACTATACCGTCAGAAAACAGGGTGACGTTATGAAACATTTCCTATCCCTTTTGGCTTCTATAATTTGCACATTTCCAATTTTTTAGTAAAAAGATAAAGCTTCCAAGTTATAGGACAGTGCCAAACTTATGAAACAGTCTCAACCTCATCCTGTGATCTGTGATGTTTGAAGCTTCAAACAAGATTAGTCACATGTTATTAGTAACTTTAGTGGTAATGTTAGTGGTTATAGTAACTTTAGTTGTTATAGTAACTTTAGTGGTAATAACTTTAGAGGGAGGGGAGAGGGATAGAAGGAAGGAGGGAGGGAGGCATTGAGATTGAGTGAGCAAGGGAGTGAGAGAGGGAATGAGGGAGAGAGGGAGAGAGTGAGTGGGTGAGGAATGGAGGGAGCAGGGAGAGAGGGAACGAGGGAGAGGGAGGGAGGGATGGATGGAGGGAGGCCGAGAGAGGGAGGGGAGGGAGAGAGACAATCTATAATCAGTATAATCAGACATTTACATCTTCTAACTTGATGGTCATGCATCCATCATACCAACATCTATTGGGAAATCTCTTAGTGATTTCCAGTACCATCATCATTTGGCTGGTACCATCAGTACCATCAGGTGACTGGACCTGGAGCAATTAAGTATGTCATATATAATAGTTAAGTATGTCATATATAATAATAATGGAGTATGTGATATATAATAATAATTAATTATGTCATATTTAATAATAATTAATTATGTCATATGTAATAATAACCATTTTACATGTACATGTGCAGCCATGTTTAATAGTGAAGGCCTTTATCCCGTGTGTTTCTGCAGGCTGCAGTTTGGCAGAGAATCAGAAGACAGACTACATCACTGCATACACAGGAGACTCAGTACTGCTGCCCTGCTCCTGTACTGACCCACACGCCAAACCTGAGAGTTTCACCTGGCAGAAATACAACACAAGAAGACAAACATGGGACGTGATCACCAGTGAGAGTGCACAGTACAGAAACAGAGTTCAGATGGGTACTGCTCACTCTCCAGGAAAGCTCTCTCTACTCATATCACACCTGACTGAAGAGGATGAGGGAGTCTACATCTGTTATCTTACAAACCAGCAATATAAATACATCAGACTCACCATTAAAGGTAAAACATTGTTTTTGATCCAAATCCAACTGCAAATGATAAATCCAGCTTTAAGGTTTTCTTTGGTATCCAAACTAGCAAAGTCTTGGTTGTCTGAGTTACTTGTAGACTTTCTGCTGTTATATTTGTTGTTGTGCTGTCATCTTTGCACATTACCAGTAACGTTTAGTTCAGTGATGGTCAAATACTCCTTTAATTGTAACAAATATCTTGGGCAGTTCAAGTAAGAATTTCTCAGGTTTTTAACACACATGCCTTTTTGTTTTGGTTTTTCTGTTCCGACCCCTCGTTTGGTTTTCCTGTCACTGTTTTCATCTTTGTCTAGTTTGCATTCGTTAATCTTTGTATAAATATCCCTTGTTTTAGCGTCTTAGTTGTGGGTCTTTGAATGTGTGCGGTCTCGTCCTCCCGTTAGTTTATTGTTGTTTGGTCACGTTATTAGCCTGCTTCTTATTCTAGTGTTTACTGTTTAACTTCCTTTTTGGAAATGATGTGCAGACGAAGTCCTGTGAAGCGTTTGAGGTTCTTCCTTATTGTACTGCTAAAGGACTCGAAGCTTTGGAGCATTGAAAGCTGGTGACAAAACAGCGACACCTGGTGGTTCTTAGAAATTATAGCAGCCATAGATTCAAAGCTGCACAATACAACACTCCACCGCCTTCATATTTCATTAAAAAAATGATGATCAGTAATGATGTTTAGTAATCAAATTCTGAAATAATTTGTTTAAAATCATTGTTTCCCTTTTTATGTGAAAACGTAGTACAAAACTATACTGGGAGACAACAGGGTGATGTTATGAAACATTTCCTCTCCCTTTTGGCTTCTATAATTTGCACATTTCCATTTTTTTAGTAAAAAGATAAAGCTTCCAAGTTATAGGACAGTGCCAAACTTATGAAACAGTCTCACCCTCATCCTGTGATCTGTGATGTTTGAAGCTTCAAACATGATTAGTCACATGTTATTAGTAACTTTAGTGGTAATAGTAACTTTAGTGGTAATAACTTTAGTGGGAGGGGAGAGGGAGGGAGGGAGAGAGGGAACAAGGGAGAGGGAGGGAGGGATGGATGGAGGGAGGCCGAGAGAGGGAGGGGAGGGAGAGAGACAATCTATAATCAGTATAATCAGACATTTACATCTTCTAACTTGATGGTCATGCATCCATCATACCAACATCTATTGGGAAATCTCTTAGTGATTTCCAGTACCATCATCAGTTGGCTGGTACCATCAGTACCATCAGGTGACTGGACCTGGAGCAATTAAGTATGTCATATATAATAATAATGGAGTATGTGTGATATAATAATAATTAATTATGTCATATTTAATAACAATTAATTATGTAATAATAACCATTTTAATAATTGTAATAATAACCATTTTACATGTACATGTGAAGCCATGTTTAATAGTGAAGGCCTTTATCTCGTGTGTTTCTGCAGGCTGCAGTTTGGCAGAGAATCAGAAGACAGACTACATCACTGCATACGCAGGAGATTCAGTACTGCTGCCCTGCTCCTGTACTGACCCACACGCCAAACCTGAGAGTTTCACCTGGCAGAAATACAACACAAGAAGACAAACATGGGATGTGATCACCAGTGAGAGTGCACAGTACAGAAACAGAGTTCAGATGGGTACTGCTCACTCTCCAGGAAATCTCTCTCTACTCATGTCACACCTGACTGAAGAGGATAAGGGAGCCTACAGCTGTTATCTTACAAAGAAGAAATATAAATACATCAGACTCACCATTAAAGGTAAAACATTGTTTTTGATCCAAATCCAACTGCAAATGATAAATCCAGCTTTAAGGTTTTCTTTGGTATCCACACTAGCAAAGTCTTGGTTGTCTGAGTTACTTGTAGACTTTCTGCTGTTATATTTGTTGTTGTGCTGTCATCTTTGCACATTACCAGTAACGTTTAGTTCAGTGATGGTCAAATACTCCTTTAATTGTAACAAATATCTTGGGCAGTTCAAGTAAGAATTTCTCAGGTTTTTAACACACTTGCTTTTTTGTTTTGGTTTTTCTGTTCCGACCCCTCGTTTGGTTTTTCTGTCACTGTTTTCATCTTTGTCTAGTTTGCATTTGTTAATCTTTGTATAAATATCCCTTGTTTTAGCGTCTTGGCTGTGGGTCTTTGAATGTGCGCTCTCTCGTCCTCCCGTGAGTTTATTGCTGTTTGGTAACGTTATTAGCCTGCTCGTTATTCTAGTGTTTACTGTTTAACTTCCTTCTTGGTAATGATGTGCAGACGAAGTCCTGTGAAGCGTTTGAGGTTCTTCCTTATTGTACTGCTAAAGGATTCGAAGCTTTGGCGCATTGGAAGCTGGTGAAAAAACATCGACACCTGGCGGTTTTCAGAAATTATAGCAGCTATAGATTCAAAACTGCGCAGCATTATAAACAATTACAACACTCCGCCGCCTTCATATGTCATTAAAAAAAATGGATGATCAGTCATGATGTTTAGTAATTAAATTCTGAAATAATTTGTTTAAAATCATTGTTTCCCTTTTATGTAAAAACAACAGGTTGGCGTTATGAAACGTTTACTCTCACTTTTGACTTCTATAATTAGCATTTCCATTTTTTTTTTTAGTAAAAAGAAAAAGCTTCCAAGTTATAGGACAGTGGCAAACTTATGAAACAGTCTCACCCTCATCCTGTGCTTCAGTGACGTCTGAAGCTTCGACCATCATTAGTCACGTGTTGTTAGTAACTTTAGTGGTAATATTAATGGTAATATTAACTTTAGTGGTAATAGTAACTGATACAAGCTTCGGTACACTGTTTGATACGAGCTTTGATGCCTTAGTATTAAATGATACATCATAATTTTATTGTTTCTGCACAGTTCCTGTATCATTTTTCTCTCTTTTTGGTGTTCCATTTAGTCAGTGTTTATTTTTCATCATTTTTTGTTTTCATCATTATTTTTGCCGTTGTGTCCACCTGTTTTGCAAATGAAGAACTTTCGTTTACACATGTGCATCAAGTCCTGTCTGCCTCTGCGTTACATAATCGTTCTGAAAACTGCACAGTGTGCAGATCATTAATGTTGGTGGACCAGCTGGATCAAAATCACTAATGTGTTCTTATTTTAGATTTTTGATTTAAAACATCTAAAATAAGAAGCAAGGCTTTGCTATGACAAGTTGCAAATGAGCATAAACAAACAGTCATAAAAGTTGATTTAGTCAATGTTGATGTCAGCTTGACATTACAAGTGACATATTTGGAGCTTCTGTTACTGTAATTATTTACCCCTGTCCCACTTACCTACAACCAAAGGCAGAGGTGCAGGCAAAGGTTTAATGCACATAAAACTACAAAATGTATCTGATTCCAAATTATGCCTGTAATTACAATTTATATTCTGAATAGAATGCTCTACTGCATTGTCTAGCATGTGTTATGAGAATATGCATAACCACCTTTCTAAAATTCCTGTCTTAATACATCCTGCTTTTTCAGTGGTTCTGTCAGTCTAACATAGGATTTGACCTACTAAACTTGCAGTGCAGAGATTGGATACTTTACAGGAAACTGGTGTCAGCACTCTAAATATATATAAAAATATAGCTGGCTCTTCACTTAGCCTCAATCTACCAGTGTAGAGAATTTTGACTACACCTTTGGATTTCCCCTCTCTTCAGAAATTATGAGTGATTAACATCATCTGCGAGTGTCTGGACTCCATCAGTGTCATTGCAAATAGTACACGGAGAGCCGAGCTTCATGAGTTCAATGTAGCAAAGGGTTAAAGAAGGTGAAGTGGGTGGCCAGGCCGGGAATAGTAGAGTATGTCTGCTGAGGCATAGAGAGAGAGAGAGAGAGAGAGAGAGAGAGAGAGAGAGAGAGAGAGAGAGAGAGAGAGAGAGAGAGAGAGAGAGAGCACAAGCCCAAGGGAGAGATTTCTCCAAATGTACGTCTTCAGTCCACCAACTCTGCTCCAGCTCCACTCTCAGCTCTGCTCCAGCATTCACTCCATATGGTTCAGAATTTCTTTAGTCTTATCTTGATTGATCAACAGCAGAGTTTGTCCAACACTGACTAATCAAAGAGTAACCACATACGAGCAGCATCCCTGTCATAGCACATCCGAGAGGAACCCACAGCTGGTAGAGTGATTTACTGTCCTGAATAACAATTGATGAATAACAATATCTCTGCAAGAGACCACAGATGACCACAGCAGTTGGGACAAACAAGAACAAGACTTTATAGTTGAGAGTTTGGCCTACACATATAAATATGTTATGATTTTCTTGGTTGAAATGACATAGTATGCCATGACAAATGACGTTGTAGCTCAGTCTCTCTCAGTGTACACATATCTCAGCTACCTGTATGAGGGCATTATGGAATTTGTAGTTCATGAAGCATTTATGGACAAAGTCTTGTAATTTTGCTCTTTTTTATCTTAATTTTGTAGCTGCTTGGGTTGAGGCTTTAGATTAGAATTTTCTGGAATGTCTATGGAAATACTGACCAATATGCTTCCAGATCCAAGACTGTTGAATAAATGTGTGATCACTGTTCTCCCTCTGACATATGCTGCTTGCTAAGGCATCTTATTTAGGTTAAATTTAAAGGCAGCATCAGACACTAAATCTGCAGTATAAATAATCTTTGACACCGAACACAAGAAAAATCTGCCGGGTGAAAAACCTCATTCACTTGAAGTGGCAAGAGCTTTACTTGCTTCTTTCTTAAAGAAAAGCAGCTGCTATTCTTATACTAATTATTAAAACAATGTCACAAGTAGTGTTAGCTGTTTTCTGAAGGACTACGTTCCCCAAAATTACACAATACCAAGACCGCCCATAATCCCCTCATTTTGCTCCACCCATGTGAAAACATGAGCGAGGTGGCAGTTAGATGTGACCGACGCTTAAGTCTTCATACATGATGGGATTGTAATTAGAATGGGAATCTAACTGGATCATTTCTGTTACTCAGACCTTTGCCTGTACAGACAACAGCAGACCCCTCACTAGACACACAGACAAACTCAGTGAGATCAGGTGGAAAACTGAACAAACATCAGCACTTCAAGAATCTGTAGCATTTGTTGTATGTGCCACTTGATTGCTGTAACAGCTGGAGTGCCGCAGGGCGCGGAGCAGGACGCACAGACTCCCTCGACTTTGACAGACATTTATTAACACATAACACTTACGACGGCGGCATTCACACAACATAAATGGATAACACGAATACACGTAACACTGGCAGGAACACTAACGACGGCAACACAAACATATACGTTTAACATGAATACACGTAGGACTAGCAACACAAACAATGACCAACACTAATGCACACACCAACAGGGGTTTAACTACACACACACACATACAACATTAAACCAGGGGCAGGTGTGTGCCATCAGCTTCACTGCATGCGATGGGCCGTACTGCATATAGCGACTGGTCTGTACTAATAACTACTGTACTACATAAAACAAAAAATCTATCCAGCAGCAGGATCTGCAGTTCTACTTCTGTCTGTTTCTAGTTACATCTTCTGTTTGTATTTGTATTTCATGCCTGTAGTTAATGACTCTTGTCTTCTGTCCTGTTTAGGTTCTAGTCAGTTATATACCCATATTACACACAACTTGTTAAGTTTCTTTATTTAGTTACTACTGTTCTCATTTGCTCTAGAGAGAGGGGGAGAAAGAGAAAGAGGGAGAGAGAGAGGGGGAGAGAAAGAAAAGGAGAGAGAGAGAGTAGGAGGGAGGGAGAGAGAGGGGAAGAAGGAGAGAGAAAAGGAGGGAGGGGAGGAAGGCAGAGAGGGAGGGAAGGAGAGAGAGAGAAAGGAAGAAATAGAGAGAGAATGAGGGATGGAGAGAGAAGGAGAGAAAGAGGGAGGGAGGGAGCGAGGGTGGGCAGAGGGGGAGAGAGAGAAGGAGGGAGGGAGAGAGACAATCTATAATCAGACATTTACATCTTATAACTTGATGGTCATGCATCCATCATACCAACATCTATTGGGAAATCTCTTGGTGATTTCCAGTACCATCATCAGTTGGCTGGTACCATCAGTACCATCAGGTGACTGGACCTGGAGCAATTAAGTATGTCATATATAATAGTTAAGTATGTCATATATAATAGTTAACTATTATACTTATTATAACTATAACTAATAGCAGTGGTGTTCAGAAATTATAGCAGGCATAGATTCAAAACTGCGCAGCATTATAAACAATACAACACTCCACCGCCTTCATATATCATTAAAAAAAAAAGGATGATCAGTAACGATGTTTAGTAATTAAATTCTGCAATAATTTGTTTAAAATCATTGTTCACCTTTTTATGCGAAAACTTGATACAAAACCTTACTGTCAGACAACAGGGTGACGTTATGAAACGTTTACTCTCCCTTTTGGCTTCTATAATTTGCACATTTCCAATTTTTTAGTAAAAAGATACATTATAGGACAGTGCCAAACTTATGAAACAGTCACACCCTCATCCTGTGGTTCGGTGACGTTTGAAGCTTCAAACATCATTAGTCACGTGTTATTAGTAACTTTACTGGTAGTATTAGTGGTAACAGTAACTTTAGTGGTTATATTAGTGGTAATAGTAACTGATTCAAGCTTCAGTACACTGTATTAAGAGCTTCGATGTCTTAGTATCAAACGTTCCATCACAATTTTATTGTTTCTGCGCAGTTCCTGTATCGTTTTTCTCCCTTGTCAGTGATTAGTTTGCATAATTTTGTTACTTCTGACATTGTATCTACCTGTTTTGGAAATGAAGAATGTTTGCTTACACATGTGCGTCAAGTCCTATCTGCCTCCACGTTACATTATCGTTCTGCAGATCATTAATGTAGGTGGACCAGCTGGATCAAAATCACTAATGTGTTCTTATTTTAGATTTTTGATTTAAAACATCTAAAATAAGAGGTAATGCTTTGCTATGACAAGTTGCAAATAAGTGTAAACAAACAGTCATAAAAGTTGATTTAGTCAATGTTGATGTCAGTTTGACAATAAAAGTGATATATTTGGAGTTTCTGTTACTGTAATTATTTATCCCTGTCCCACTTACCTACAACCAATGGCAGAGGTGCAGGCAAAGGTTTAATGCACATAAAACTTTTAAGAAATGATCTGATTCCAAAGTATGCTTGTAATTACAATTTAGCATGTGTTATGCAAAATCTAGCATGTGTTATGAGAAAATGTGTGATTAGGTTCAAGCTAGGTTCCAGCTATTTTTTATAAACTGCTGACACCAGTTTCCTGTAAATGTAAGACATTAACATAAAATTGTGAATATTTGTCTAATTAATTTCATCCAAATAATTCAATATTTCATTAATTTTGCGATCCGTATCTCTTACCTGTATGTATTATGCAGTTTGTGTGTGCAGGCACATTCGGAGCTGTTAGGTGTGTTATGTAGCTTTAATAACAACATCTCTGCAAGAGACCAGAGATGACCACAGGATCTGGTTTACACAAGAACAAAAAATTTATAGATGAGAGTTTGGCCTACAAGTAGGAATATGTTCTGACTTTCTTGGTTAAATGACATAGTTATGACAACTTACTTTGTAGCTCAGTGTATTTCAGTGTATAGCCAGCTACCTGTCTGAGGGCATTATAGAATTTATAATTCTAATGAAGCATTTATATACAAAGTCTTGTAATTTTGCTTTCTTTCCAATTTTCTTTTTTTCTTAATCTTGTAGCTGGTTTGATTGAGCCTTTAAATTCGTAAAGAAATGTATGGAATGTCTATGAAGGTAATGAATTCGCTTCTGGTAGCGAGTAATTTCGCTTCACGCCCGATGATCTATAATGGAGGCCTATATATCTATATTAAAGATCAATGTTCGTGCTGAGTTCATCTAGCTGAAACCTGCTAATTAATGCAGTTTGGAAGTGAGAGCTAATATAAAACCAGAGGATGGTGCTGCACTTGCTTCTTTCTGAGAGAAAAAAACAGCTGCAATCACTTTACTAGTTATTTTTTTCTCATCCGTTAACACAAAGTCACAAAAACCAGATTAACAAGTCAGATAGTGTTAGCTGATTTCTGTAGTACTACATTACCTCCAAAATTAAACAATATCAAGACCGCCCATAAACACCTGATTTTGCTCCACTCAGGCGAAAAAGGAGTGATGTGGCAGTTAGATGTGACAGACGCTTAAGTCTTCAAAACGATGGGAACAGGAATCTAATTAGAACGGGAATCTAACTGGATCATCTCTATAAATTTCCATTTCTGTTAGAATGGTTCCTACTCAGACCTTTGCCTGTATAGACAACACCAAACCCCTCACTAAACACAGACATACTCAATGAGATGAGGTGGAAAACTGAACAAAGACAAGCACTGCAAGAATGTGATCAGTCGCATGTGTTGTATGTGGCACTTGCCTTGATATAAAGAATTCTAGTGCTTCCACACTGACGATCTATCATGGAGTTATACATATATTGTCTGATCTTTCTTTGACTGGTAGAATGGTGTGGCATTAGAGATCAATCAACATTTTATTAGTAATAAAATAAAACACCTTATTTATAGACCAGGCCAGAACACTTTCAATACAGTGTCAGGACAATCATTGTCAAAGCGTTCATTTATAACAGTCATATGGGAGTATGACTATTTATTCTCTCTGGTTGCATTCAGTCCCCACCAAGTATTATCGCTGGTCTATCAGCATGTACTGAGCAATTCCCTGGTGTGTGTATATCTGGCTATTACTCTCGCCTGTTTCACTTCATAATTGTTGCTTATTCCGCTACAAATAAAACTCGGCTGTCTGCAAGCGTCTGGCCTGTTCTAAGACGTCACCCCTCACTTGGTCAGCAACAACTAATTGTAACGCAGGAGGGGTGGAGAGCGAACACTCGTGCAAAGTGACGACGCCATAACGAACCAAAATGATTGAATAGAATAAATAAATAATAAGTTTAATAATCGACAAAGACTAACAACACATTATAGAATGAAGAACAAACAGGCTAACAAAAGAATAATATGATAACAGGGTGAGGGCGAGAAATGAGCAACAAGTGAATAAAACATTAAGGGAAGACTAACGGAGAACAACAATAATGAAACATAACAGTGAGCATAAAGACAGACAAACGGGAACAACACAGAACTGGGCTACCTAAGATAAGCAAACAATATTGACGATGAAGATACAGAACTAAACAAGGAAAGCAACATGCAGCAGATCAGACTAAACACGGAGAACAAATGAGATCGAATGCAATGATAGCGACCAAACGAGAACTGACCAGAAACCATGAAAGCCACTCTAAGACAAAGACAATGACCGACAAACAAAATACGTAGGGACGGGGTTTTATAACACTACAATCAGGGACAAACCAGGAACAGCTAGCATGAAAGGGGCGGAGACAGGGAACCATGGAGACGAATGAAAACCCAGAAGAATGGGAATGCTCAGGTTTGTGGATGTGACAGTAACCCCCCCCCCCCCCCCCCCAAACCAGGAGTTGGAACAGCAGGACAAGGGACACTAACAGGAACAGAACAGGCCAGATAAGGAGCAGGGACAGGAACCAGACAAGACAAAGGAACAGGAGACTCAAAAGCTGACACAGAATCCAGGGTACCAGGAGCAAGTAAAGAAGCCAAGATGGGTCCAGGAGCAGGTACGAGACCAGGGGTTATGTCACCGACAGGCACAGGGGCAGGGACCGACTGAGGGACTGAAACACAATGGGAAAAGGAGTGGGATCTGAAACATAAATACCTGAGCAGAGGGTTTTATACAGATAGTGTGTGGGGTTCCCTAGTTGTATGGGGTCCATGGTGAGTTTCTGATACAAAGTAGCTCCTGATACACTGATGAATGTTTTTTATGATGGCTGTTGTGATCTCCAGTTTGAAATCAGTGGAGATGGTGGTGTGTAGGAAGCTCAGACTCCACATCACTTACTGTACTGAGTTACAAAGGGAGATGGACAGTTGTCTTATTTCAGAAATGTATCATCCATCTCTACTGCCTTTTGCATGTTGACCTCCAAGTTGTTTTTAGTGCACCACAAAGCCAGACGAGCCACTTGACTCCACTAGCAGTCCTGTCAGTGTTGCTAACGAGTCCTGTTAGGGTCATTTGCTTGATGATAGCTGGAGATGCACTTGTTGGTGTAGCAGGAGAAGAGGAGGACTGAGAGTATCCAGCCTTGAGGAACCCCAGTGCTGATGGATAGGGGCTCTGACAGATAAGGTTCCAGGCACACAAGCTACTTTCTATCTGACAGGTAGTTGAAAAATACCCTGACAGACGCAGGGTTCCACTCTTAGTTGTGTTGAAAGCAGAGCTGAAGTCTACAAACATGACTCTGTCATAGGATCCTAGAAGGTCCAGATGAGTACAGACATAGTGTTGATTGTGACTGTGCATAGTGCAGATTGCTCTGTATGCAAAAAGTCCAAGGAGGTGGGAGTGATAAACTTGACATAACACAGAACCAGCTTCTCGAAGCATTTCATGACTACTGATGTTAAAGCTTCTGACCTGTAGGTATTAAGGCTGGTTATATCGTCCTTCTTTGGACCAGGATTATTTACCACTAAATTCTACCTGTGTTTCACTTCACCTGTGCCCTTATGGAGCACAGCTCTTATCACTGCATTCATATGAAAACGGGGTCTTCTGGACATGTACCAATGATTTCACACCACATATAGCATATTGTTGTTGCTCTTCGCATGATGGTCATAGGTGCATCTGAACTGTGTATTTGTATGCATGTATAGACTCCTGTATACAGTATTTTTGTGAAAGTGTGTGTTAGTGTTTACACAAGTTTGCTTATTTTCCATTTCTGTGTTTCTACATGAAGATTCGAGTGTCCTATACGCAACTGTAAATCCAAAAGCAAAATGCAAAACAACACAAGAACAGGTGTGTATCATACTGAATGTGTGTTTTGTAAACATGTGTTATGTAACAATTGTTAATGTGTTATTCCTACAGGATGATGTGACTTTCTCCACTGTAGTACACAGTCAGAAAACCAAACCAGCGTCCACTCCAATGGATAATGCAGATTCTACAGAAGATGCCAGCATCAAATTAACTTCAAATTAAGCACACATGCACACACACACACACACACACACAAATGCAATCAAGCAAATAGGACAAAAAACAAACACACAAAAACATGTATGGTAGCAAGTAAATAGCAAGTATTTTATGTTTTATCACCATAAATGCCTCATTAGGGGTTAATCTGCTGAAAGGTGATTTGAATACAAGCTGTGAATTGTTAGCTTTTCTGCATGTAATTTATTTAGTAGTAGTAAAATTTTCATGGTTCGGCCCCTCCTCCCAGACATCTCCTTGTGTGTGTGTGTGTGTGTGTATACCACGCCCAACCTGTTTTACACCTGCTCCTCATTTTGTGTCATTACTGTGCGTGTATATAAGTCTCCTATTTAGTAGTGGATGTTGTCGGTGATAGACTAATACAATGTGCTACGTTGTCTGTTGTCTGGTGTTAATAAACGTAACTTTTGTCAGCTCGTTCGTGCGTCCTGCCTAGCCTCCATCTTTACATAAATGTGCATATCATTTTATGTCAAGTGCTTTATTGTTGACTGTAGCCATTAATTCACTGTGAGAATGTATTTCTGTTTTAAAAATAAAGAGCAAAAGCCAGATGAGTGTGCTTTCTATTTTTACCTGCTTAAAATGACACATTACACCTTTATAGAGGTGAAGCACAAAATGAGTTTAGACTGTGTCCAGAGTTACCAGTCTATAGGTACATCTGCCCCATAGCTATGATTGTAGAATTGGTTTAGGCTATAAGACATGACACTGTTTCATGGGTTTCTAAATCTCTGAAAGTGTAGATGGGATATTTTTCATCAGGTTACCTAAATTATTACAAATGCCAATAGCATTAAAATGACAAATCCTTAATTCTGATGGTCCAAAGCTGTTCAACAAAACAATCAGCAAACATTCTCTTGGTTCCTCCAATATACAGATGAATACATCTCTTGCAAAAGATAAAATAGACCACTCCTGTAGTAATGCATAAGGAGGAAGAGGTGATAAAATGGATCCTTTTGTTCTAGTTATTTTATTGTCTTTGTTAATAAGGTTTTATGAAGCACATCTAGAGCAGGCTACAGTACCAGTTATTATTATTATTATTATTATTCAACGGGTCATTTACCTCAGTCTTTAAGGGCACTAAGGGCATGCCTTTGATAATTATATCCGTTTACTGTTCGTTATTTTACTAACTGTAGTGTGTGTGTGTAAATATATATATATATATATATATATATATATATATATATACATATATATATATATATATATATATATATATATATATATATATATATATATATATATTACAGAGAAATTTCAGACAGCGACCCTTCATAAGCTGTGCAAGCAAAGTGCTTTAGTTGTATATTTTTCTATAGATATCCACTCGACATCTTCAAGTGCTTCAAGTTTCCAGAATAAATGTATATTAGAAGTATCTAGATAACACTTCTCCTTTGGTCAAACACACGGCAAGCAAGACAATTTAATTTGGTACAGCACCTTTCATACACAATAGCAATTCAAAGTGCTTTGCTCAAATATATAGTAGCAAAAAAGAAAAAAAAACATTAAAATAATATGAAAGATGCTAATAAAAAGGACACCATGTACACAAGGTACAGGACAGCAACACTGTCAGTGAAATGATAGATAGATAGATAGATAGATAGATAGATAGATAGATAGATAGATAGATAGATAGATAGATAGATAGATAGATAGATAGATAGATAGATAGACAGACTTTGGCAATAGAATTTGGCAAGAGCTGATTACATGTGACTGTGATGCATCACTTTAAATAGTGTGTTAAGCTGTCCAATTTGAGCTAAGATTAAAAAATGCATGATGCAATCTGGTTTATGAGAATACATTAGAATTATTTGGTTCAGTTAACCAACTGCCATCAAATCTATTGGTAATCTTGCTGGTATTTAATTATGTTTATCAGGGATATTTTGTACATAGGCTTGTCCTAATTCTACAAATTGGAGTCAGTTTCCCAATAGAGTCATGCAATAAAATACATTATATATATATATATATATATATATATATATATATATATATATATATATATATATATATATATATATATATAAAATGTATGTTATTGCATGACTCTATATATATATGTGTGTGTGTGTGTGTGTGTGTGTGTGTGTGTGTGTGTGTGTGTGTGTGTTTCTTGAAGAGAAAGACATTAGTTGCATAAATTAATGTGTTTCTGCAGGCTGCACACTCGACAGCACAAGAGAGATCAAATATATCATTGCTTACACAGGAGACTTGGTCCTACTGCCCTGCTCCTGCACTGTCCCGCACACCAGACCTGAGAGTTTACACTGTGAACAATTCAACCAGAAACACGTGGAGTATAATGCTCAGTGAGAGTGCCAGCTTGTTCTCTGGCTTCCATCCCCGTTCTCTGGCCAGATTGAGAGAGTTAACCAGGACCTGCAGCTCACCCTCCACTGTCTGGCCCATTCCTGCACATCCTCTTGGTCTGAGCACCTATTTTGGGTGGAGTTCGCCCACAACACCCTGCGGCACTTCTCCTTAGGAATGTCACCATTCGAGTGCCAGTACGGTTATGCTCCGCCCATGTTTGCCGACGAGGAGGCCGACGTGGGTGTCGGGTCTGCTGAACAGACAGTCAGGCACTGCCGTTTGGCCTGGCGGAGGGCACGCAGGGCTCTCTTATCTGCTACGGCTGCTCAAAAACGTTATGCCGACAAGAGACGCGACCAGCGCCGACTTATCGGCTGGGACAGCGGGTTTGGCTATCGGCCAAGAACCTGCCTTTGTGTGGTTATACCTGCAAACTTGCCCATCACTACATCGGGCCATTCAAGGTTCTTCACTGCGTAAACCCTGTTTCCTATCGCCTTGCCCTTCCCCCGTCGTTGCATGTCCACCCCTCTTTCCACGTAACTCAGCTTAGGCCCGTATTATGTTCGGTGGGCCCTCCCGACCCTCCGGGTCCGTGCATGGTGGACGGTGCACCGGCATACATGGTCAAGCGTCTCTTGGACGTCCGGCCAGTTCATGGTGGAGTCCAGTATTTGGTGGACTGGGAGGAATACGGGCCCGAGGAGCGGTCCTGGGTCCCCTCCTGTCACATCCTGGACCGTGAACTCATTCAGGCTTTCGGTGGGATCGTGCGGCTGGCCTTGGGACGTCAGAAGCCACCCGTTCCGGGGGGAGTACTGTAAGGGTTGACACCAGGCTGAGGCCCCCTTCAGCCACCAGAGGGAGGCCTCGAGTCAACCACGCTACTAATCAGGCTTGATGCCCAACAGCTGGTCTAGACCTTATATAAGCCAAGCACTGAGTGACTGGGTCTTTGCTAAAGTTTCGAGCCAAGCTCCTAGCCAGTAACTTCAGGTATTGTGGGTCCTTGGGCTACACCTCATTTCTTCCCTGTGAGGGCATCTGTGTTTTTACACATCCCCTCTCCTCTCCAGTTTTCCCCTCTCAAGTCTGTCTCTCTCCTGAGACTTCCCTTAGCCATTAAAGTTCCTCTTCATTTTCTGGTTTTTTTTGGGAAGTTTTAGTTTGGTTTTCCCCAGTGCATCAGGGTTGCCATTCTTTCCGTGGCGTCCTTTGTTCTCCCTTTTTCCACACTCAGCGTGCGGGTTAGTTTTTCCTTTTGTGTTACCTGTTCCAAGATCTAACTGTTCTGCACATGGGCCCACCATTGTTAGAGCGTGGTTGTTCACCCAGTAGGCGGTCTGTGTCATCACCTAGCCGACCTGGGTTTGCGCCCACCTTACATGTATGTTGTCTAGAGGACCAAATGTATAAACAAGCTGTTGTAGTATCACTATGCCTCCTGAAATTAAGAATTTCTCATCCATTTTACCTCAGCATCAGTTCCAGCCACACTGATGGAGATGGAACAGACAACAGGCATTAACAGGCCCACTACAGACCTACACACTTTCTCAACAGACAGTCTATGGACTTAAATACTTGATCAAGAGACCAGCCAAAGAGCTACACGACTGATCCTATCTGGGTAACCCTTTATTTGGATTGTCTGCATTTCGACATTCAACAGACCATCTTCATAATATTGACTGTTCAAAGTTATGAATAGCTTATTAACCGATTCTCAACATGTGAGTAGAGGTTTATTTGTCTTTCAACATGTCTTATATTTCACCAATAGACTGCATGTTCCTTATCAACTAAAAGTAAGGAATTATAGTATAGATAGGATAGGTGAATAGATGTTGCGAATAACCATCAAAGTATATGCAGAGATTGTATAGCCTGCACTGTATAGATGAACAACTGTTCAATTAATTTTTATTGAGGTTCAGTTAAAGTTCAGTTACATTACATTGTAAAGCTATAAATGAAACACTGCAGTTCCTGATGAGTTTTAATAAAACTATAAATGAGTACACTGCAAACTAACAGAAAATAAGACAAATTCAAAATAAATGTCAACAAGTAACACTTGGAATAAAAAAATAAAAATAAAAATGAATTAATTTGGCTTTATATATATATATATATATATATATATATATATATATATATATACACACACACACACACACATACAAAGCCTATAAAAAGCCAAATTTTCAGTTCAAATTCAATTACTTTTTAGGAATAAATCTTTAATTCTTAAAAATTTATTTATTTATTTATTTATTTATTTATTTATTTATTTATTTATTTTTGTTCAAGAACACGCTCAAACTGGGTCAACTTTTTAAAAGAAAGTAAACAGCTTCATTATTATTAAATACAATAGAGCTTTCTTCTGCCCTTTCTAGATGCCAAGGGACAAGACCATCACTAATGGCACTATCATAAGCCGCAAGAGTCCTAGAGACCCTGCTCCCATTTGTAACGGTGAGCGGTAAGGAGGCGGACGCATGTGCGCAGAAGAGCGAGACTTATTCAGGCCAAATCCAGAATCAGAGTCGGTATAACCCCTAGGGTCATATTACCAACACGGAGTGTACGGGGATACATGATTAACAAACAAAAACGCACGAAGGCAAACGGAAAGCAAGCTAAAACAAAAGACGCTAGGAAAACTCGGGGCTAAGAAACACGAAGGCATGGAGTACAAACTTAACACACACAATGATTCAAATGTAAATGCACGCACGGAGCCAATAAACAACCACAATGAACAACCAAAAATAAGTGCACAAGGCAGGGTTTAAATACAACCAATTAAACAAGGGACAGGTGTTAAAAATCAAACGAGGGGCGGAGAAAACGAAACTATGGAACTGAACTAAAAACACAAGACAGGGAAAACATGGAACACGGAAATTCGGAGGGACTAATTGTGACACTATTGCTCGGTTTAAAAAGTATAACTCGGACAATCTGGGAGAACGTGTATGTGTTTACATCATTTTTACTATAATTTTAATGATGTATATACACTGTACAGTTTATTTATTAAGCCTTCACATTTGACAGTTTTATTTATTTACCCTTTAAACAATTTTATTTATTTAGTTTTCCCTAACTTGTGTAGATGGCAGTCCAAAATCTCTTCAGTCTTCCCCCTGAGCCGAGTCACTCGATAATTAAACACACTCGGCTGTGCGTGCGTGTGCGTGCGTGTTTTATGGAATCCCACCCTCCTCTGCCTCTCCGATCCTGCTTAATTCAATAGAGGTCCAATTATCGACTGTACTGCCACTTTGAAATCCCTTTCAATTTATTTAAACTGTAAGTGTCTGAGGGTCAGGACCTCTGGTTTCATTCATACAGGAACACTTCACATATCACTCCAGTTAAAGCCAAGATCCAGATTCCCCCATCAGACCACGGCTCCAGTCACGTGACAGGACGTTAGTTGTATTTATTTGTGTATATAAGGGCACAGGGCAGACGTCGTGAATGAGGGTTATTCTATTAGCAGATCATTTGCTGCAAATATTTCAACGGCGACTGGGACTTTATTGTCTGGGCTCAGATCTTTGCTGAAGGACTCGAGAAAGCAAAGAAAATAAAATCAGAATTTAAAAGACGAACAGCAGGGCTCCGCCCTTCGGCCCCGCCCATGGGCCCCACCCCCTTGCTTTACCTAATAAACGTGTACAGGTCCTTTTCTCTGTTCTAAGGGTGGGCGGGGCCTCTCCTTGCGCCCTGCTCCGACAACAACCAGCCATTGGCTCTCGGTCCCAGCCTGCTGCTGCATTAGACCGCCCCCTTCTAGAACGATCCAATCACACCTCGGCCTTCGGACCGACCGGCGCTGGTCGACCATTTTGCACGCTGGTCCGTGCATTTTGCGGGTATGCTGTTTCCAGTAGAATTGTGTGCGTACTCACGTACGGATGAGGACGCGCGCTCTCACGCTTGTGAGAATCCCTTGCAAAAAGATCTCGGTCTGGGTCCGCGCTCCGGCTGGACCCGCCGAGAACGTGACAAACAGTGAGCATGGCATTTTAATGGCTTACGTCCGTGTTTGGGGACCAAGGCGCGTTCTTGCAGACAAGACGTTCAGCGCGACGAACACACGGCCAGAAAGTTAACGGCGCTGACACCTGAACGCCATCAGTTATTTTTCACCGTGCGACCTGTTATCGGTCCAGCAAGTCCCGGTTTCGCGAAAGAAAGAAGTGAAATATGATGATGCCGATGCCTTCCACAGCCCACGAGCGCGTGCAGACGGAGCATCCCCCGCCCCCGTGTCCTGATTTTCGGAGCGGATCCGCGAGAGTCGGCGAGTCCGGTCAGCCGACTGAGGGAAATTTCGAGAGAGAGAGAAGATATTTTTTGACTTAATCATTATGTCTTAATCAGGTGCTTAGTTCCCCATAGAACAACAGTGTCATATAATTTGATCACAAAAGATAAACCGACATGAGCCACAGTGTAGTTGCTGAATTTGAAGTCAAACTTACGTGGGTTAAAGGGTATAAGTTTGAGTGAGCGGTGTGTGTGTGTGTGTGTGGGGGGGGGGGGGGGGTATATCTCGTGTTGATTAAAAGCCCACAATATCGTTGGATAACCTGAATCTTCCGATTTTCTGGATAAAAGCCCACAATATCGTTGGATAACCTGAATCTTCCGATTTTCTGGATAAAAGCCCACATGATCGTTGGATAACCGGAATCTTCCGATTTTCTAATGGGCTTGAAAGTGTTCAGTGCATCTCCGTGTGCCGTTAACGAGGTCACAACAGCACGGATCTGTCTCTTTACCGCTAAACGCAAGAAGAAGCAAAAACGCGTTAGTCAGGTCTCTCCACTCCTGGTTAAATTGACCATGCATCAAGAGACATGTGTCGTCTGTTTATTACACACTATATGTCTGTTTGGTTTCACCTCATTACAAAAATCCATCACCGTCTGCTCTTTAAAAAAAGTGTCAAAAGATCTGCTGACGTTACGGTTAGGTTCAGGTGTAAGCACAGTGATATTTAGTTGTGTATGTGTGGACAGACAGAGAGAGTTGGAGGTCTCTAATTGAGAGTTGTGTACACACCCTGAACGAACAGTGGCAAATGGCATATGTGTGTGTTGGAGCGCATATCTAATTTTCTACCCGCTTCCTCGTTTCCGTCGGTTCATTAGACCCATCACGGCTGCCCGTGCTGGAGGCGAGGCTACCGGGGAACGCACGCGCCCACGGAACGTGAAGATTCCTCACACGCCGGCGCCTGAAAACGCCTCGCGACCTCTCACGCACGAACGGAACAGAACTCGCGGGACGTCGCTTTCATCGCTGTCTCTTTCTAAATATATTTTTAAAAGTTGTATAGCAGTGTTTAAAAATGCGACTTTCCCCTGACTCAGGAAGGCGTGGAATTCATTTCACTTCAAATTCTAGCTTTCATTACTTACACCCCCCCCCCCCCCCCCTTGTAAAAACGCTCGCTGCTATGTGAAATGACATTTACCAATTTTAGACTTTTGCAGGCCACCCCCGCCAAAAAAAAGAAATAAAATTACGCATGACATCACATTATTGTATATATCTCAGAAAATATATATCTCAGCAGTCCTGGGAATTCATCCACAGTGGACACAAATAAGAAGCGGCGTGTCTGCTGCAGGCTAGCAGTTAGCCAGGCATCGCTCATCTGACAGAAACTGTGTACATAACCGTTTCCTTCCTGGCTAAAGGTTTACGGACAGAGTTGGATGGCCTCTCTGAATTATTGTGAGATTTTCATCGAAGGGTAGCCTTCGGAGACTTGTCAGTTAGGTACAATGCCACAGTGTCGGTCTCACTTGTAGTCACTGGGGCTATAGGCCCGCCCCTTAGTGAAAATCATCCATTTCATTGGTCATATTTCCTGTCATTTTGCAGACGGACTTCCACCACAGAACCTTTCAAAATATCACAAGAGTTCCTGCAGACGTGCTACTGGGCAGGTTTGATTAGTTCCTATGATTTGTTGTCATTCTACTGTAGTTCACTGAACACATTGTCTTGCAAGCAAAAAGCCCGAGAAATGTTACGGATTTAGTTTCATTTTAAAGAGTGATAGACCACCTACCTTTATTTAAAAAGCCTGCAGCCTGTAATCTTATGTTATTACCAAATAACAGTCCATATAGACTCTGGATGTGTGTGTTTGTGCGTGTGTGCGTGTGTGCGCGAAGTGCTACACACTGATTAAAGTGCGTTTGATGTGCTGATAGGAGGAACGTTTGTTCTGCCAGTTCTCCGTGGCAAGTGAACCCGGCGGCGTGTGGATAGGCGGGCACACCAGGGGCGGAGAGAGAGTGAGCCTGCCTGTCTGCATGCCGCCAGCATCTCTGGTCTGATCCTCAGACGAGCACGGCGCAGCAGCCGCGGTGGGGCATCCACGCGTTTCACGTGTCGACAGCGAGCAGTTGTGGACAGGTTGGTCGGTTTTTGTTTGCTAATGTTTCCGCTGACAGGGAGGGAGAGGTTTCGTGAAGACGTCAGGCATACATGGGTTGCCCCCCCCTCCTTCCGACCACTCCAAAGGTAACGATGAGAGTCGTCTTTGCCCGGCCAGAGGGGCAGGGGAGTTCAGGTTCAGAAGGATGTCCGCAGTTCTGCGTCGTCCAGTTGATTCCGCTAATTCATTCTACACGCGGCTTGAGATAATTAGCTAATCCATACGGCCGGAACAAAATCCAGGGAAGGACTGTTACCTTCTTGGCCGGAAGCTCTCATCTCCGCTCCCAGACAGATGTCGAAATCGCAGTGAAGCGTGAGCGCTAACTTCCCTTGGCGTTCCGCCTCGTGTCCCCGAGGCCTGGGAGTGCATTCTGGGAGACTGCATGGTGTAGAGTTTTCCCAGTGTTGACGGGCTCCACTTCACTGGATAATCAGCTGATGAGCCGCATCGAATGGATTAGGGCTGTGAGAACAGAACAGTGCTGTCACAGTGTGTGTGTGTGTGTGTGTGTACCTTTGTATCTCCAGCACAAGACCCCCACGAGACCCAGCAGCAGGAGGAGGACAGCTCCCACAGCAGTAGTCATGAGAATATATAATAGATCACCAGCAGGGTTTTGGACATCTGAAGGCAAACGTTATACAAATGTTATGTGTATTTGTGTGCGTGTTAGTGTTTGTGTTTTTACACAGCATGTATTTTAATTGCTTTTTAAGATATTAGGAGACCATGTTGATATGCAGTAAATGCATGTTACCGTCAGTCAGAGTCTTTGCACTGTCAGTAGTGGAAGCGTCAGCTGGAGCCTTTGCACTTGTTTTACCATCAAATCTTGATGTAAATTCTGTAGTTGAGATTCCTGGAGAGGGAGATGTGTTTGTTAGCATAAGATGGTGTACTGCTTTAGTACTACTTGTGTTTGCAAGTTTGGCTACAGTACTGACCCATTATAAATGTGTATAGGAACATTCAGGGTGGTTTACATTCATGACACTAGTAGACATGTGACTGCACCTGAGTGGGGGCAGGTGAACAAGCTCATCAGCGCATGTTTAAAAGTTTATTTAAAAACTAATTTTTATAATGAAGTGTTGACTTTCCAAGTAATGGTGTTATATCATAGAGTTAGCACTAATGCAATGGAATTATCCCTCTTGAGCATTGTGATACGGCCACAAAACAAATCAAATTATGTCAAAATAAAATTCCCAATGAAGTATTAGAAGTATTTAAAATATATATTTTAAATTTGTTTTGTATGTTGACCAAAAAGCTGTCAATTTAGGTATATAGCCTGTAATTGGACTTCTGTGGTTGGGAAATACAGTTTTGCACTGTCACTTTATTGACAGTGTCATAGTCAGGACACTTGAAGAAAAATGTCATTTTCAGGTAAAACATCTAATACTGGGTGAGATGACTCAAAAACAGATCACTTCTGTCATTTTGGGTATAGCCTTTAGTCATACTAGTGTGACTGAGAAATAGTTTGATGCTGGTAATTTCTTAGGACACATGACTTTGGACTTATGAAAGTTAATAAAAAATACAATTTTGAGGTAAAACATATGTATTTGGACAATTGGGAGCACATCTAGTACAAGATGCTAAGTCAAAAACAGTGGATTTCTGTCATTTTGTGAAGTATTGTGAAGTAATACATTTTACATCAAATTTGTATCTTTCATAAATTTTGACATGTCCTGACTATGACAACATCAAAGTGCCAGTGCAAAATAGAATTTCCCCAACCACAGTAGTTTGAGGTTTCAGTTCACACAGTTCCTACTTACTGTTTGTAGATGGTCATAGTTAGGACGCATGACTCTTTAAGAAAAATGTCATTATGAGGTAAAATAGATAAAATAGTTATTTGGACAACTGAACACATCTAGTACTAAGCAATGAATCAAAAACAGGACATTTCTGTCACTTTGGGTGTATAAGATGTAGTGTGGCTGGGAAACAATTTTACACTGGCAGTTTATTGATACTGTCATAGTCCAACTATGCACTTTAGAAATAACATGAAAGACAAAATGAGGGTCAGTGACATTATGGATTGTTTCCAGAAGATTAAGTTATAATTTAAATCCCAGTCAAGTATTTTTAAAGTACAAGACCACTTTAACCACAAATACATCCCTATAAAAATGGATGAAATGTATATTTACCCTGGACTTGTTTTAGCTGTGCTTTTGCAAACAAACACCTAACAAGCCACATCAGTGAGAAAACACTACTCCAGTGATTTGTAGCATTCATCCTATCTCCAGTATAATAGCCTTTGATAGTCTAATAGTGCTCTATAGGTGTAACAGGTGCTACAGGTATAATGTAACACTAATTTGCTAAAGTTTATGAGATTATCAATGCACTAAGAATACAGATCTAAATTACTTACCTTTAAAAGTAAGTCTGATGTATAGTTGTTCATATTCCTTATGCATACAATCGTAATCTCCCTCATCTTCCTCAGTCAGGTGTGATATGAGTAGAGAGAGATTTCCTGGAGAGTGAACAATACCCAGCTGAACTCTGTTTCTGTACTGTTCACTCTCACTGGAGATCACTTCCCATGTTTTACTGTTTGGGTTGTATTTCTTCCAGGTGAAATTTACAGGTTTGGCGTGTAGGTCTGTGCAGCTGTAGGGTAGCAGTACTGAGTCTCCTGTGTGTGCAGTGATGTGTTTTGTCTCCCTGTTGTGTTCCAATACTCAACCTGTAGAAACACACCCCACTGTCAGACTCCACCACATTTGCTTGTTAGATTAATAAATATTTACTTTAATATTATATGATTTTAGCATTGTTCTAATGACATTGACTATCCTTATAACAATGATAGTTATAGAAACATTTATTACATAAATGACAGCGGCACTCACACGTATTACAAACGATAATATGAACATGAAACGAGTGACATTTAAACAAACACGATGAACACGCATACGCTTTCACAATGACGAAGAAACATTAACACATTACATCAACATGTTACATAGACAATGATCAACAACGCCGCACACCCTGACGTGAGTTTCAATACACACAGATGGTGCGAAGTACAGGTGTGTGTAGGCGTGGCCACAAATGAAAGTCCTCCCACTGCACGTGGCTGGCCAAACCACGTGCCTCGCGGGAGGCGAGCGTTCCGTGACACTAAATACACATTAATAAAGGCTGATTCTGTCAGACAGCTGTCATACAGTCTCTTTATAACACAATACTGTCAGTTGGTTAGTTGACATAACACTTCATTCAAGGACTATAGGTTGGGGTTTTTTTTGTTCGGTTTTTTTTACATAAGTTTTAAATATGTTTGCAGTTAAAATAACATAACTAGACCCCCCCCAGGAGACAGAGTCGGCTGAGAATGAGTACTGCCACTATAACCACCCCAATACCCCCAGAGGAAAATCGGGGCTGATGACCAATACCGTCACGGCATCAGACCGTGGAGGCAGAACTGGTTGAAATATCATATAACTTTATAACTGCTGACTTTGTAGCTCAGTGTATTTCAGGCATGTCCAGCATATAACATTAATGATCAGATGTTGCTTACCAAGTGAGGTGTGACATCTTAGAACAGGCCAGATGCTTGCGGACAGCCGAGTTTTATTTGTAGCGGATTAAGCAACAATTGTAAAGTGAAACAGGCAGGGTAATAGCCAGATATAAACACACCAGGGAATTGCTCAGTACATGCGATAGAACAGTGATAATACTTGACAGGGAATTAATGGAACCAGAAAGAATAAATAGTGTAGCAAAGATGAGACATAGGAAACACTAGTAAACTGGTGATGAGGGAGTTGCAAACACAGACTGAGGGCGGTTGCGGTACATGAGATTACTAGGAAACCTGAACAGATGTGAGCACCTCAAACCATGTAGTACCTTCCTGTTCTTGACACTGGCTTGGGAGGCTGAAATAAAAAACCATATGACTCTGTTATAAATGAACGCTTTGACAATGACACTGTGTTGAAAGTGTTCTGGCCTGGTCCTTAAATAGAGTGTTTTATTTTGTTACTAATAAAATGGTGATTGATCTCTAATGCCACGCCAGTCTACCAGTCAAAGAAAGATCAGACAATATATGTATAACTCTGTGATAGAGCGTCAGTGTGGAAGCACTAGAATTCTTTATTTCAAGCCATTGATCAAGTACCACATCCAACACATGATACTGATCACATTATTGAAGTGCTCGTCTTTGTTCACTTTTCCACCTCGCCTCCCTGAGTTTGTCTGTGTGTTTAGTGAGGGGTTTGCCATTGTGTCTATACAGGCAAAGGTCTGAGTAGGAACAATTTTAACAGAAATGGAAACTTGTAGAGATGATCCAGTTAGATTCCCATTCCATATAGATTCCCATTTGTCATGATCAGTCCCTTCCATGTTCCGTGTTTTCCATGTCGTTTTGTTCCGTTCCATAGTTTCATTTTGTCCTCACAGTGATTGCGTACACCTGTCCCTCATTTCTAAGTTCATGTATTTAAACCCTGCTGTGTGCCTTGGTCGTTGTTGTTTATTGTTTGTTTGTTCAGAGGTTTGACTGTTTGTTTCATTTTGAATTAATGTTTGAATGTTTGATCCTTGTTTCTTTGTACTCCATGTCTTTGTGTTTCCTAGCTTTAGTTCCTAGTTAGCCTTTGTGTGTTTTTGTTTTGTAATGTTTCCCAGTACTCTCCATGTCAGCTCTGTGACCCTGGACTGCTTTAATGACCCTGATTTTGGATTTTCCCCTATTAAATCTCGCCCCTCTTAGCACATGTGTCCGCCTCCTTACCGCTCAACGTTACACCATTCTCATCTTTTTGAAGACTTAAGCGTCTGTCACATCTAACTGCCACATCACTCCTTTTTTGCCTGAGTGGAGCAAAATCCGGTGATTGTGGGCGGTCTTGATATTGTGTAATTTTGGAGGTAACATAAGATAGGTGGTTAAGGTACTTGACATGTAATTGGAAAGTTGTTGGTTCAAACCCCACCCTGCTAAGTAGCCACTGTTGGGCTCCAGGCACTCAATTATTCAAGTTGTACTTGGTTATAGTTGTAAGTTGCTTTGGATGGAAGCATCAGTTAAGTCTAAATGTTTATTGTAATCAGCTTGTTGTTTTGAATATTTTAACATTCTGTTTCTAATGTTTGATCATTCATGATCACCCATCTAATTTTTACATTAGGCTACTTATGTTAGTTATGGGACAATGTTGTGCTAAGTTAACAATTACAATACAATACAATAGTCGCCTACAATAAAATACAATATTATAACTTGGAGTTCCAAATTTTTTAAAAAAAGGTTTTTATCAACAGAACTGGGGGGGTCAAGCCTGTCACACACACAGTTGATTGATACATGTTTATGTGTCATCACAGTAAAAGATCCAATACTGCCTCTTGCCTCATGATCGTAACACTGCCAGAATGCAATGTAGACAGAAAAGGTGGGTTACATAAAGTATCCAGTCTCTGCACCACACATTTAGTAGGTTAAACCCAAAGTTAGGCTGACTGAATGGAAAAGCTGTGAGAAAGCAGGATATATTAGGACTAAGGAACCTAGTTACACATTTGAACATAACACATGCTAGGCTTTGCATAAGAGGATGCTCTTCATAATATAAATTGTATTTACAGGCTTAATTTGAAAGCAGATCATTTTTTTTAAGTTTTATGTGCATTAAACCTTTGTCTTCACCTCTGCCCTTGGTTTTAAGTACGATGCAGTAAATAATTACATTAACAAAAACTCTAAATATGTCACTTCATATATCAACTTGACATCAGAGTTGACTGTCAAACTTTTGTGTATG
Source organism: Electrophorus electricus (assembly GCF_041902795.1). Lineage (NCBI taxonomy): Eukaryota > Metazoa > Chordata > Actinopteri > Gymnotiformes > Gymnotidae > Electrophorus > Electrophorus electricus. The sequence continues at coordinate 7,779,455 of NC_137498.1, forward strand.
TCTATTTGCAACTTGTCATAGCAGAGCATTACCTACTTTTCAAATCAAAAATCTAAAATAAAACACATTAGTGATTTTGATCCAGCTGGTCCACCTACATTAATGATCTGCACACTGTGCAGTTTTCAGAATGATGAGCTGAAACCTGCCTAGGCGACAATTTACAGAGTAAGTGTGTTAAAGTAATGAAACTCTTACTTACACAGGACAAGATATTTTTACCATTTGGTAACGCCAAACATGACTTGGCAATAAGTCTACAAGTAACTCAGACAACCAAGACTTTGCTAGTGTATATCTAAGAAAACCCTAGAGCTGGATTTATTGAGATACATTTATTCATACAACCATTATTACAGTTGGATTTGGATAAAAAGTGTTTCACCTTTAATGGTGAGTTTGATGTTTTTATATTTCCACTGGTTAAAATAACACCTGTAGACTCCCTCATCCTCTTCAGTCAGGTGTGATATGTGTAGAGAGAGATTTCCTGGAGAGTGAGCAGTACCCAGCTGAACTCTGTTTCTGTACTGTTCACTCTCACTGGAGATCACATCCCATGAGTTTCTGTTTGTGTTGTGTTTCTTCCAGGTGAAACTCTCAGGTTTGGTGTGTCCGTCAGTACAGGAGCAGGGCAGCAGTACTGAGTCTCCTGTGCATGCAGTGATGTAGTCTGTCTTCTTTTTCTCTACCAACATGCAGCCTGCAGAAACACACATGATAAAGGCCTTCAGTATTAAACATGGCTGCACATGTAAATCTCAAATGGTTATTATTATATATGACATGCTTAACTATTATTATAATGTATGACATAATTATTACATATGACATACTTTAATGGTTATTATTATATAATATAAACATCTGCTGAAAAATATTTACTACACTCCTTCAAACCCGGGATCTTATGGAGGGGTCGAGAGTCTGCAAAGGTCCGTGGTGGATGAAAGCGGTAAACGGGTTGGTGATAAGGAAATAAAAAACTGGTTAGCAGATCAGGATGCATACACACTACATAAACCAATCTGTATAAAATTGAAAAGAAACAGAGTCATTGTAAAAAAAAAACATAGATGAACAATGGCAGGCCGATTTGCTGGACATGACCAACATAACGGGAACATGAAAGTTAGGCTAACGTGCTAACTTTCCAAGTATGCTTGGGTACGCGTGATGAAAAACAAAACAGGTGCCGAGGTTACCAAAGCCTTTGTATCGATTCTAAAAGAAGGCAGAGTTCCTAAAAAACTTCAGCCTGATGAAGGGAAATAATTTTTAATAAAAGCTTCAAAACATTAATGAAAAAAACATAACGTCAATCACTTTGCTACCGGGACGGGACAAAAAGATTAAAGTTTAGAGTCGGCGATACCGTCAGAATTTCACGATTAAAAAGACATTGTGAGAAAGGGTACGAGCAGAACTTTACGGATGAATATTTGAATATTTTACCGTTTTTGAATGTCTAAGGAAAGACCCTCCCATATCAAATTACGGAATTTCGATGGGGAAAATGTAGATGGGACCTTTTATGAACAGGAGCTGCAAAATATTTTAGTGGGAAAAGATAAAGCCTTTAAAATAGAAAAAAATATATCTGAAAAAACTAGGAACCGATAAAAGATGTGCTTGATCAGGTGGGTTGGGTGGCCCAATAAATTTAACTCCTGGATTCCGGCCGAGGACGTCCTTAACATTGTGAAAGGTTAAAAGGTGGGGTGCTAAATCAAAATGAAATTATAATCCAATTACCATGGAAGAGAGCGGATTCTACGTGACTCTACTGAGCAACGCCTCCAAAGACATTTACCCCGATAATAAGATTTCGTGCTACACAACCAAATTTCTGAAGCCTATAGAGTTGGTGGGGGGATGGGAGGTCGCACTCACCGAGGTACAATACCCACACACGGTACTCGCTGAAGGAGCTGGACATTTTCACATTACCTTACACCCAAACAAGTATCAAAAAGTACACATACGTAGAAATCCCACTGCTTTCAGCCATTTCCGACAATTCTCCGATCGAATTTTATGTGGCAGGCAATGGTGATGATTATCTGGAGTTGAATAACACCGTTTTGCATCTAAGATGTAAAATCACAAACCTCGACGGGAGTAACATTGCTAACGATGCTAAGGTCGGCGTGGTAAACTATCCTATAGCGTCTCTGTTTTCACAAGTGGATGTTATGTTGGGTGACCGTTTCATCAGCCAAGCGAGTAACACGTACCCCTACATAGCCGTCATTGAATGTCTTGAATTATAGTAGGGACACTCTGGAAACACAATTTTCTGCCGGGTTGTTTTACAGAGACACAGAAGGACATATGGAGGCTACGGACCCGACGGGGCATAACCTTGGACTCAGGACCAGAGACGCTTTCAGCGCCGAAAGTAAAACCTTTGAATTTATCGGACACATTCATTCTGACATATTTTTTCAGGATAAACTTTTACTGAACGGCGTTGATATGAAAATTAAAATGGTGTGGAGTAAAGATGAGTTTTGTCTAATGAAAGAAGGAGCCGGTGATTATGTTCTAAAAATACTCATGGCTTCTCTGTTTGTGAAAAAAAGTGTCCGTTTCACCAGCTGTTAAATTAGGTCACGCACTGGCTCTTTTAAGCGCCACCGCCAAATACCCCATCGACAGAGTTTGTATGAAAACCAACCTTCAGTTTACCATCCGGGGGTCGTGTGTGCACCCAAGAAAACCTCTTCCTCGGACTGCTCCCTAAAACTCTTATTATTGGGATGCTTGACAATGAGGCTTACAGTGGAGCCTACCATAAAAATCCTTTTAATTGTGGCCACAAATGAAAGTCCTCCCACTGCACGTGGCGGGAGGCGAGCGTACCGTGACAGTGAGTAGCTTCTCATTTGTTAAACAACCATGTGGAAAGACACATCCTGTGGTCGTGGAAAAGATGTTAAAACCCAGTGACAGAGCAGTGCAAGAACAGGTGACTCGAGCACTAGATAATGCTTCATATCAAAAAGTCAAAGATGAATGCTCATTGGTGGTGTGATTTTGTGCAGTAATACATTTAATGTTTTGTGAAAATAAGATAAGGCATTAAAAAACAAAAGTAATAAATCAGCGAAGGTTTGACAAGGATACACATTGTCACTGACGCAAAATGCCACCGTCACAGTATCCCTCCTGTATTTCTTTCTCAGTAGCTCCACCTAGTGGAGGATTTAGTGCTGGGTAACCTTGAATGAGTATGTGCAAATACAAATACAAGATTTTTATAATCCATTCATATTTTAATAAAACTGATGAAGATCTTAAACTGAACCGCTGGCCGAGCCAAAGACTGTCAGATGGAGTTTTTTAATTTTTTTATTTTATTTTTATAAAGAATCTAAAGTCATCTAGTCAACTGACCAGACAAACCGTTACACTGATAGAATTCAGCTGGTTGCTGCTCCAGGAAATTTCTCTCTATTCATATCTGGTCTGACTAAAGAGGACAGGGGACAGTACAGGTGTAGTGTCAGCAGTCATCATCTTATAGAGGTCAAACTCCAAGTAACAGGTAAACCAACCTCTTGTATATTTATAGTATGCATGAAATGTTGACTACCCTTAGTGATTGGTCTGTACCAATGACTATCGTACTATGAATAAAAATACAGTCAACTAGACAAATATGGAATGCTATTCTCATCTAAAATATGAATCTGAACCCACTGATGCAACACTAATAGATCACAGACCTGAAACACTCAGAAATAAAATATGACATTCTGTTTGTGCTTTATTTTAATCTCCCCATATTTAGTCCAAGGTGCCTGGGTCATGTGGTCAGAAACTGACCAGTGATAAAATAGTGGATCTCTAACACAAAATATTCATGGCCACAGATAGGCTGTACTTTCTAACTGTGGACATACTAGGTGTTTCTATTAGAGTATAAACACCCTGGAATTGTGGCTGACATGAGGCATATAAAGACATTTAGATTTCTGGTTGTTTGAGCTCCAAGTTTCAAGAATCATTGAGAAAATAAACTGCCTGACCAAAAAAAAGGTCACACACTCTAATATTTCATTGGGCCGCCTTTAGCTTTGATTACGGCATGTGTTCGCTGTGACATCATTTCCACAAGCAAGTCACAACATTTATTTCTGTCCAGAGTTGCATCAATTTTTCCCCAAGATCTTGTATTGATGATGGGAGATTTGGACCACTGTGCAAAGTCTTCTCCAGCACATCCCAAAAATTCTCAATGGGGTTCAGGTCTGGACTCTGTGGTGGCCAATCCATGTGTGAAAATGATGTCTCATGCTGGTGAACCACTCTTTTACAATTTGAGCCTGATGAATCCTGGCATTGTCATCTTGGAATATGCCCATGCCATCAGGGAAGAAAAAAATCCATTGATGGAATAACCTGGTCATTCAGTATATTCAGATAGTCAGCTGACCTCATTCTTTGGGCACATAACGTTGTTGAACCTAGACCTGACCAACTGCAGCAACCCCAGATCATAGCACTGCCCCCACAGGCTTGTACGGTAGGCACTAGGCATGATGGATGCATCATTTCAGCCGCCTCTCTTCTTATCCTGATGCACCCATCACTCTGGAACAGGGTAAATCTAGACTCATCAGACCAAATGACCTTCTTCCATTGCTCCAGAGTCCAATATTTATGCTCCCTAGCAAACTGAAGCCATTTTTGCCGGTTAGCCTCACTGACAAGTGGTTTTCTTAAGGCTACACAGCTGTTTAGTCCCAATCCCTTGAGTTCACTTCACATTGTGCGTGTGTAAATGCTCCTACTTTCACTATTAAACATGTCCATGAGTTCTACTGTTGTTTTTCTATGATTTGATTTCACTACACGTTTAAGTGATCACCGAGCACGATCATTCAAGATTTCTTTCCGACCACATTCCTTCTTCGAAGATGATGTTTCCCCGCTGTCCTTCCACTTTTTAATAAGGCATTGGCCAGTTCTTAACCTGATTCTAGTAGTTTCAGCATCTCCTTAGATGTTCTCTCTGCTTGATGTATGCCAATAATTTGACACTTCTGAAACAGATTAACATCTTTTCCACGACCACAGGATGTGTCTTTCGACATGGTTGTTTAACAACTGAGAAGGTACTCACTGCATCAGTTAGGGTTAAATAACTTGTTTCCAGCTGAAACATAATCAACTATGCAGTAATTATCCAATGGGAGGCTCTTACCTATTTGCTTAGTTAAATCCAGGTGGTGACCTTTTTTTTTTTGGACATGTAGTGTATGATTCACAGTATTAAGTCCCACCTCTTTGATATCTGCAATTATTTGATTCTCTCACAGAAAATTATTGATTTGTATTTAAAAGAAAAGGCAATTTGCTTGCTTCAGAAAGGAAACACTGCACCTACAGAGCCCTGTAGCCTCAGACTAAGCTGTTGTATTACCACCACTGACACACAGCAAACTGACACACAGGAAACTGAACATTTCTGCTTGTACAAATTGTAAATCCATCAGTTCTGTAGTATAAAATCTAAAGCTAAATGTACAAAATACATAACAGCCCTGAACCCTCATTACTTATAACTGATCACACTTTGCTATTCTTGCAGAGCCTCCATATAAACCTAGAAAGCCTAAGAGAGAGTAATGGAATTTACAAACTCAAAAAAATGATTTATTGCTTGATTTGTTTTCACCCTCCATTTATATATATATAAATTATTGTTGTTATTATTATTATTATATGATTTATGATGTGACAATATTATATGAAAATAATTTAAAACACAATGAGGGATCCTCAAAATAGTTTTATTGACTTAAAAAAAAAATTAAAATGTAATTGTGAAATATTCAAGTGATTAAAGTAAATAAAACTTCCGAGTCTTAAACGAATACGTACCACCCAGTCTTTAATGTCCGCTGCCGGTCATGTAGTCATACTCAAACTTGCGTATGGATCTCGGGTGGGGGTGTGGGGGTGGGTGTGGGTGTGTCTCTCTCTCTCTCTCTCTCTCTCTCTCTCTCTCTCTCTCTCTCTCTCTCTCTCACCCACTCATTCACCCCTCCCGCTCCCTCCCATTGGTTGATTCTCTAGAGGTTACACCTCCTCACCCCCCCTCCCCCCAACATGCAGGAAAAACTTTCTGACAAAATATGATATAAGGTGAAAAAAAAAAAACTCCTCCCAGGGTCAGAAATACACTCCTCATTTGACTCCTCAATTTTGCCGCCTTTTCTTTCTACCCAACCACCCGGTCTGACCAATCCCGTGCAGCGTGCAACTCCTCCCACAAAACCAGACCCTCGTACCCGCTCATTTAAATTTAGTTGTACCCCAGATGTTTGAGTAGGAATCATTGAAATAATTCTTTAATAGTGAAATAATGTGATTAAAGAAAATAAAATTTTTTAGTCTCATACTACACCAGTTTGTCTCCACTTTCTCTATCTGTTCAGTGTCCTCTCTGACACACACTCTGCAGTCAGAGGTCATTGACACTCTCACTCTCTCTCTCTCTCTCTCTCTCTCTCTCTCTCTCTCACACACACACCTCCCACACCTCTTCACATCTTATTTGCCAGATGTACTCAAACAAGGCAATAAGCAAACTTTTCAGAAAACATCACAAAGTTTTAATTAATTTATTTTGTCTGATCTCTAACCATTGTGGTTACTCTATAAGTTTTATCACACAAGGTTTTTGTCCGTTATCACACGTTGTACTCCTACCACTTTCAGTGCATTCCACAACTGAGAGCGGTGTTGGGGGAGGGACGTAATTTACAACTTCTATCCGAAAACCATTTCTATCCCCACCGACTTTTTCTTAAAGCCGTGTTTTCGGTATTTCAATCCTTTAGTTCACAACAGGTAAGCAATTCAGTAATGCTTAACTAATTCATGCTATACCTTATATTCGTATAAGTTACTAAAAAGGCTGACGTGTATTTAGCTATTTATTTAGCTAATGGATGAAATACTTTATCGTGCGTTGTATGATTTAACTCAGTGGGGCTTAGCGTCGTAATTAATTTCAGATCTAGATAAAACATACATTTTAACAATCAATGCGTATTATCTACAAGCTATCGTAAGTATTCTTTTGCGAGCTATCTAGGAAAGGATATTGTCAATGTCTTTATTCTGATGATTAATGGTCAATATGTAATATGACCGCTATGCCATAGAGTACGTGAAACATTTTGATCGACTAAAACTCTTTTGATCGACGGCTATTCTTATTCTCAGGGCTAGCTAAATAGAAAAAACTTTAGCTTCGAAGTGGGTGAATCTATTTACTTAAATTAACCAGTACATGACCTGACATAAATGCGGTTTTGGTATAAAGGATATCATTATGGTGATCTTTTCTACTCATGGTCTATAAGTCTGTTCTATGTATTTCCATAGTTTCCGACGTTCACGACTTCCTTGACTCTGTGGAGAGAATTGCCGACCAAGGTAATTTCTTATTTGTGAACTTTTATAAATTTTAATTGTATGTATTTGTTTTGTTTACATTTTTGTTACTTTTATTTGCAGATATAAGGAAACAAGCTGATGAAACAGTTCATATATTGAATGAGTTGTTACAAGGTAATCTTTTCTAGAGTGCGTCTACCATATGTTAAAAGATCGCTTTATGTCTAAAAGTTTATGCAGTGCGTTAATTTGTCACACAGGCAGAGGGGGTGAATCCCTCTACTGTCATCCACTATTCATCGAGCCTTCTGGCGGAGCTCACAAATATTTCACCTCTTACAACCGGCAACGTCTACAGAAACGTATACAGAGGTCACTGTGGCTTATAACATACGTCTAAATAATTCTAGGCATATTCACGCTGTTCAACCACACTAACCTGTAGGCCACCATCTCCACGTAAGTATATTTTTAAAAGCATGTTTATTAATCGCATTTATACTAGAATAATTGGATCAACTTTCTTTTCTAAGATGACTCGGACGACGAGGATGATTGACAGCTGTCAAATCAACCAATCAAATCAAGCAATAAATCATTTTGACGGTTAGTAAATACCATTACTCTCTCTGTTCACAAATAGCTGCCATTTTATGCAAATTTCGTGGGTATGTTGGATAGCCTAAAATGGGTTTTACGAGCAGATGTACTTAAAATTTAAATGGTTTACAATTCTAATTTTTCAGAAATATCTGATTCAAAGTTGCAGAAAAAAATGCTGCTTTCCAGCATTTGCTCATTTTTGGGGCTTGAAAATCATAGTTTTAAATCTGGCTAAGCAGTATGACTTCTCAAGCATTAGGATGCAAAATTCAGACAACCCCACCAAAGTTCTCTTGTTTCTTACCCTTCGAGAAACAGACTGTTGCTAACTGGGCATAATATGAAGAGTTTTACTTTATCTCTGTAGTTCTCTCATTGGCATTTAGAGCATAACCTATTGCACAAATTCTGTATGCTTGACATTGCCTTGCAAGGATTTTTTCTTTGCCATAGACTTGATGAAAGTAACTTTTAAAATTGAGCTAATTAGCATAAACCTTTTTAGGAAACAAAATAAGGACACACTCACTAAAGTTTATACTTCCTGTACTAATGTTTGAAAGTCTTGAATTAGCATAGACATTATGCTACGAGTTTTAATTAATCAGTTTGGCGATTTGTTAAGGAGCCTGACTTTGCTCTGTGAAGAACAGCCCTCCATTCAACTGTAAGGACAGCAGTTACACATTTACCAAGAAAAGTGTTTCAGCCTGGTATTGAACTAGGTACTTTCTGCCTGTAAAACAAACATGATAACCACTACACTACAGAAACCATACAGCAAGGGGACTTCTGGATCCATCCAGCATTTCCTCCTTTTTGGTGCCTGAAAGGCATAGTTTAAAAACTGGCTTGAATTGTCTTCTCCCCATTAGGATGCAAAATTCAATCCCACAAACCAACGTTTTCTTGTTTCATTGCCTTTGAGGGACAGAATGTTACTCTCTAGGAATAATATGATGAGCTTTACGTGATCACTGTAGGCTGTTGCCTGCAGTGTTTACTCTGCTCAGTAAAGCCATACATTTCTAGCGGCATGCGACTCCCATCTTGCCTGCTTCTCAAAACTAACATTATGGTTTAATATATATTTGAAGTACAGTTGTTTTCTATTGATTTTGATTAATCAGCATTTCAAGAAACGTCAGTTGTACTGCGTTTATTTCACCATCGTCTCAACAACATATCAGCAAGAATGTGTTCTGATTGTCATTAAGAACATAATATGATTAGATTTATAGATCAAAACAACAATTAATCAAATTATATTTATCAAATGGAGCAAAATGAAGCTTGTGAAGAAAATACTAATATTTTCTTAATACACTTTCAAGAAGTAGTGGGGACAATGTAAGTTCAGAAATGGATGGGGACAGGGTAAATTGCATCTGGCAGTTGTCTCGGGTATTTCCAATGCTGTGCCTCATGAGCTGAAAACTAACTTTGTGGTGTACCATGTTACGCAGGTTTTAAACTAACATGGATTTTCGCTGAAACAGAATCCATCCTTATAACCAACGACATAGACATCGGCACCATTCCCCCACATCACAGTGTCACACCTTTCCACATGGACACCACAAGGCGGCAGATGAGGAGATGATGGGAGAGTGGCTGAGGAAGATGAGGGAGGAGCAGCAGACACTGAAGGAGGAGAGAGACATGGCAGGTTCTCCTGCAGATGTGAGTGAATGTATCTATTTTCATCCAGCATTCATTTTATGCATCATCTATAGGTTTTCTGTTTATCTGTCTGGAGTTGGTATTCTCAAAGCATTCCATTCTTAATATCATGGTAACCAGAATGAAGTCATTTTAATGACTTAACATGTCAGAATAATCTTGGCTCTGCAATGGGAAGCACTAATTTTTGTGTTAGATATGCAGGTAGCAGTCTATAGCAGACTATAAACTTAAGAGAACTCGAATGAATAGTGAATCTGAGAAGATATGGTAGTAAGAATAACACACTTTAATAGCAAAAGCAAATCCATTCACAGCCACTTATAAAAACATCTGTTTTCCTCAACACACAATCAGCTTTTTCATTCATGAAGCAAAGTGATGGGAATCAGGAACCAGTTCCAAATTGCCCGATCCATCAGAATTATACGACTCCGAGATGAAGACTTCTTTTTAGCATTGCTTGTGCATTTTTCTGAATTAGGCATTGTGCAAAACTAACATTGAGTGTCATGATTTCAATCTCTTACAAACATGCAAGAAGGTGTCATGGAGGAGAGGCGTGGCTTCTTTTCATGAAAAAAAGATAACAGAGGTGCATGGATTGTCTGGAATATGACCATTTCAAGTAAGAGTGGAATCACAAGACGTATGTCGAAACATCTTTCGATGCAACTTGGTCCAACATTCCAGAAATACCATGTGCTGCTGCTTCCCAGTCGAGCAGGATGTCCCATCCCCCAGATAAATATGCTGCATTAGAATAAAGTTAACACTATGCTGCCAGGCTTAGCAAGTTATTTCTTTGATTAAATGAAAATGAACACTGTACAAACCTCCTCTACTTTCATGCATATTAGATGAGGATGGACACACTGTTGCTCCAGCCAGCTGGAAGACTCAACATCAGCCCCCAGCTGAAAGCTCCATCTCATGCTTGCTGCACAGTGATGGAGAGTGAGCATAGCAGGGGTGAATGCATCACTGTGCCAGATAGGCAGGCAGGGAGGCAGACAGGCAAGTAAACTGGGCAGGCAGGTGGGCAGGTGGCAGGGTAAGCAGAGAGGCTGGGGAGGCAGGGAGGCAGGGAGGGAGGGTGCACAGGCAGGCAGGCAGGGAGGGTGGTAGGCTGGGGAGGCAGGGAGGGAGGGAGGGAGGGAGTCTGGGAAGACAAGCAGGCTGGCAGACAAGCAGGGAGAGATGGAGGGAGGGAGGGGGCTGAGGAGTGAGGGAGACAGGCAAACAGGGAGGGAGGCAGACTGGCACATAAGCTGGGCAGGCAGGCAAGTGGGTGGGCAGGAGGGTAAGCAGAGAGGCTGGGGAGGCAGGCAGGCAGGGAGGGAGAGAGAGGCACTGGGGAGGCAGGTGGGGAAGGCAGGAAGGGAGGGAGGCTTTGGAGGTAAGCAGGTAGGCAGGCAGGCAAGCTGGGTGGGCAGAGAGGCTGGAGTGAGGCTGGGGAGTCAGGCAAGCAGGCTTGGATGGAGGGAGGCAGGGAGGGTGGGGAGGCAAGCAGGCAGGGAGAGAGCAAGAACACTGGGTACACTGGGGAGGAAAGGAGGGAGGCATGAAGGGAGGGAGGGAGTCTGGGGTTACATGTGGCCAGATGAACAGAATGTATTCCAAACCTCCCCTCAGGAGTCTGCGTCTCCATTCAGATCTACCGGCCATGGGTAGCCCCAGCCTCCCCTCGGTGTCTGGGTCTCGATTCTAATCATGTGGCCACATGTATTCCCAGCCTCCCCTGGAGTATGGGTCACATGCTGCTTGTCTGGCCTCATGTATCCCCAGCCTCCCTCCCTCCCACCCTGGCTGCCTACCTGCCTCACTGCCTCCTGAGCCTCCCTCACTCCCTCCCTCCCTGTCAGCCTCCCTGCCTCCTTCTCTCCCCAGCCTCCCTCCCTCCGTGCCTGCCTGCCTCCCCAGCCTTTTTCTCTCTGGCCTGCCTGCCTACGCTCCTCCCAGTGCCGCGCCTGCAAACCTCCCACGCCTTCCATCGCTGAGTGCAGCCGCACCTCCAGACCTCCTGAGCCTGCCATCGCTGAACGCAACCATGACTCGGCACCCACATCGGACATGCAGGTGGACGCTCAGGACACGTCAGACGTGCTCGTGAACGCTCAGCTCATGCTCCACTGGTGCCCACGCCCTACGACACTTCTGTAACTGCATCTACATAATGTATCTATACCTGTTTGTGTGAACTTGGTAAAAACCTGTTACCCTGCCTTGTGGCATCGGTGTTCCTTTACCTGTTCCAGTAGCTGCACTCATGCCTGTTGTTTATTTTGTTGCTGTGCCTGTCTCAGTTTTGTTTAACATAATTACGTCTGCCTTTGCTTCTGTGCTTGTCCCTGTTCCCGCAGCTATCCCAGTTTTTCTCCTCTCCTGTCTCTGTGCTCGCCTCCTGTTCTAGCCATGTTGCCAGTCCCACTCCTTTTCCCTCAGTCTGTCCCAATTCCTGTGCCTGTCCATGGTTTACAGTCTCGTCTAGCATAAGTAACCTGGTTCTGTGCTTCATCGTTGTTCTCCTGTTAGCCGTTCCTTAGTGTTAAGTTTCCTTAGTTGCCTTGTTATCAGCCTCGCCCTGTTAGCCTGCTTAGTCTTCTGATTCTTTCCCTCATTCTATTCTGTGTTGTTTTTCTTGTTCATTTTTTTATATTAAACTTCTTATTTATTTGTTAATCCTGTCTGTTCGTTTACTCATTCTCATTAGGGTTTGCCTAGTCATTGTTCCAGTTCACTCTCACATCCGAGGCATTGTTACTTTGTATATGTGTTCACCCTCAGCCTCCCAACCATTACACTCATGTGGTTCCTTATTTCCCAAAATCCAGATGTATTATTAAGTACATTTTAAATAGAAAAATAAAGATGCAGACTTGAGAATTAATTGAAGAGAATAGCAGGCCCTGTGTTTTTGCTGTTCAATATAACATACAAACAAGGCATATGGTAAATATGCTGCGTTAGAGTAATGTGAACACCACACAGGCAGGTTTAGCAGGTTATTTCTTTGACTAAATTAAAATGAACGTTGTGCAAACATTCTCTGCTTTCATCCATTTTAGATGAGGATGGACAGACGGTTGTTCCAGCCAGCTGCAAGACTCACCGTCCCCCCCCCAGCTGAAAGCTCCATCTCATGCTTGCTGTGAGTGTGGCAACGGTGAACACGTCACTGCGCCCATCACTGCATCATGGAAGAGACACTGAGACACTGTGATGAAGAGGAGGAAGAGGACTACACTCAGATCATTATTATGATCATGTGGCATGGTTTAAAACATGAAGCTTCAATAAAGCCATTAAACTAAACCATTTGGTGGTACTAATATAATAATAATAATAGTAAACTTTAGTTGTATACAACTTTTTAAAATTGTAGTACAAGATAAGAGTACACACAATCAAGATTAAAAAAAAAACAATGATAAAAACCTGGATAATAAAATCATAGAACATAAAATCTGTTCAATATAAACTGTATAATATAAACAGTGAAATAAATTTGGTAAGAGAGATAAAACTAGACAGATTTACAATATAATTTTTTTTTTACGTTCCATGTAATTTTCATACGCCCAAACTGTGATGGAGTTTGCAGATCGGTGCCCTTCAAAACTATTTAGAATGAAAGAGCTCAATAGCATTTATGGCAGACCCCAACCACCAGGCTCCACCCACCAGGCCCCACCCCACAATCTTTACATTCACTGTATATAAAAGATAAATATGTTTCTATGATTCTATGTTATATATGTTATATATGTAAAGTATAATAATGCTATAAGGATGGATTAAATGAAGGGTCAGTATCACTGCCCAGACAGAACACATATTGCATCTGAGAAAGAAAGGTCAGACTACATCAGGAATCCACCAGAGCCAAACTGTAATGTGGACATTGTGTGGTCCAGCTGTGGCCATGCAGATGATGGTCATGACTAAGGTAACTACTGTCATCCACTGCTTGAAGCTCACCTAACTTCGTGGTAAGCTACCATCAGACAGTATGCTCACAAATGTAAATGCAGCAATAAGCACAATACCAACAACCTGTATAACTGAAACCAACAAACTGGTATATACCACTGTAGTAGTTAAGCTCAAGATCCTAGCATACAGAATGCAAGCAACAGGCCACTTCCACTATGCCCCCTGGAAACAGAGGCTTGAAACCAATATAAAGCCAACTTGAAGTCAGCTAATTGACAGATCTTCAGAAGGAGATAAAGACCAAATATGTGGCCTGGTTACAGAAGAAATACAATGGGTGGCCCATAACTTAGGATCTAGAGTCTGGTAAACAGAGGTCAAAAGAGTGGTCAAGAGGCTTTTTATTGTCTTTCTGTGACGGTGGCAGGTGAATGGAAGCGAGAGGCGGGTCAGCAGCGAGGTAATCTTTATTCTCCATAGGTTGTCCGTGATGGACGCATGGAACCTCAAATATAAATACAGAGGAGCTAGTCTTACTCTATACAATTGATCATGCATGGTTCGACTCAACGTAGTAGGACCACTAATGTGCAGCTCCATCTCCTTGGATCTGGGGGTTAAAATAGAGCAGGGAGTGAATGTGGAATGGGTGAAAGTAATTAGTAATCAGGGGATTGTGAACGGGGCAGGTGCAATGAGTAGTCCTTAGAAGGGGTGCGTGTGTCTCCCCTGCTAACTGGCTGACCAACTGTGACACTTTCTAGCTATAAACTGGTAATTAAATAATGCTCCTACAGTACCATGATGCAACACAAAAGGAGAACATGTGTAAACAATAAATATGAAATACAGCACAAATATTAACATATAGGCAACTTCAACCAGTGCACCATACTGTGACATATAAACAAATACGCTTATAGTATACAGCAGTTACTGAGGTAACAGTACCTAACTGCTGTTCTTACTATTCTCCTCAGCGTTTTGCGGTCTGAGTCAGTTCCTAAACCAGGCAGTGAAGCAGCTGCTCAGGATGCTGTCTATTGTGGAACATGGTGAGGATAGTGGCAGGGGATGAGCTAGAAGTAGGAGTTACTGCTGGGCTTTCTTGGCTATAGAGCTGGTATTGAGGGTCCAGGTGAGGTTCTCTGCTAGGTGGACACCAAAGAACTTGGTGCTTGTAATGATTTTCACAGAGGAGCTGTCGATATTGATCGGAGAGTGAAAACTACATACTTTCCTGAAGTCAACCACCATCTTTTTTGTTTTTTTCCACATTTAGTGACTGACAGGTTCTGAGACATCCTCTCTGAATGCTGACTCATCATCACTGCTGATGAGACCCCACAGTCTTGCCATTAGTGAATTTGATGTGGTTCAAGCTGTGCATTGCTGCACAATTTTGGGTCAGCAATGTGAACAACAGTGGACTGAGCACACAACACTGGGGAAGCTCAGTGCTCAGTGTGGTGGTGCTGGAGACAGTGATCCTGATCTAGACTGATGGCGGCTTTCCCACCAAGAAAGTCCTGGATCCAGCTGCAGAGAGAGGAGTTCAGACCCAGCAGTCTCTTTTCAACCAGACACTGAGGAATGATGGTGTTGAATTCTGAGCTGCAGTCTATGAACAGAATTCTATCGTATGCGTCTTTGTTCAGCTGGATAAGGGTCAGATGAAGAGTGGGGGCAATTGCATCATCTATTGAATGGTTGGGACGATATGTGAACTGTAGGTAAAAAGCACTGGTGTCCAGTCTGCAGAGCTACACAAAAGAAGAAGCAGCCAAAAGTAATGCCTTTGTTTGTAACCACACCCACCTTGATTTCATCATAAGTCATCACACCTGATCCTTGTTACACACATCGTTTATGTATATATGTATTTAAACCCCTGTGTTTGAGAGTTAGTTGTCGGTCATTGTTAGTGTTAATATTCATGCGTATTTTCAGAGTTCATAGTATTTGATCCTGTCATTAATTGTGTTTATGTCTATGTGTTAATATCGTGCTGCCCTGTTTGTTATGCGTGAGTGCCTTTAGTGTTTATTGTTAATCCATGTTTCATCTTATTTAATAAATGTCTGCCTGCAGTTGCCACTGCAGGTGAGATAGCAGAGCATGATGAGATTTCGATCAATGTAACACTCTGCATGTCATCTGTTAAAGAGATAAGTTAAGATGTTTGTAAAACATTTTATATAATAACAATACTATTTATGATTTATTTAATAACGATATGCCCACAGTCCTCCTTGCCAAATCCTCTGTGTGAACACTGATTTATATATTTCTCAGTTCCTAAACACTGAACATCTTCCAGCCATGCTGGTTCTTGTCCCTGACCACAGTGGCCAGTGAGAGCTGGGCCACATCGCAGATGTCTGCACACCACCTCTTCATGTTCCAGTGATCATCACACACTGTTCCCCACTGACCATTACGGTAGATCTCCACTCTACCACAGCAGGCGTTACTGCCCCCAATGTTAAGGCCCTCTATTAGGAAAGAAACATAATAAACAGTTTTATTAACTATAGGCTACTAATAGTCACATATTTCTGTAGAACTAAGCAAAGCATTTTCTGTGTATCCTAATGTGTCTTGCAAAACATTTCTGCAAAGGATGTCTGAAGAATAAAGATGCATGTTGATATATAGGAGATACTATAGCCATTCATTGGCATATGAATTGGCTCATATCAATCCAATATTTATATCTGAACCAGAAACGTACCAGCAAGCATGAAAACACTAAAGTTACTGGCTACTGAAAGAAAGATATTTGTTACTAAACCCATGATAAGTCACAGCTGTTCATGGTCACACTAACTTCACATGATTGGAGGATGTGTGGGAGCTGGCATGGCTGGATGCCTACCAGCACATGATATAGCTTAATTTCCAAGCCACAATCTCAATTAGTAATTAATTAATTATTATTTTTATTATTCAGATACTTGTGTTCAAAGATGCTTTCAGAAACAATGTTCCCCATATGGATTTGGGCAGAGATTTTAATTTTCTTCAATCAGGAAAACTGAAGAAAAGATTATGCATATTGAAATAATAAAACATTTGCAAATCATCAAGTGTTCTCATGAGTGGTCTAATATGAGCGTGGCGCTCCCAGCCTGCAGTTAGTACTGGTTCTATAAAAAAATATATTTAAAAAATAGGGTGGGGGGATGTTATGTGTGAATGTTAGGTATGAATGCTAAGTATGAAAATACATATGACTGTCACTTAAGCAGCAAGTGAACAGTCAGTTCTCTGAGTGACATGGGCCAAACTGAGATGGCAAGATGACTGAGTCAAAGCATTTGCCAAACAGCTGGTCTTATAGAATTCATTTAGCACACACCAACAGGGGTTTAAATACATACTGACATAACGACACTAAATCAGGTGCAGGTGTGTGCTAAACAACATGGGTGTGGTTACAAACAAGTTAAGTCACAGTAAACGAGAAACACCCACTGAACACAGTGGGCCGTACCACGTGATCAGCAGGAAGGGGAGCGTTCCGTGACATCATTCCAAAGTACTGTATGGAAATCCAGAAAGGCCATATGTGACATCTGGGGTTGGTTGCGTGACATCATAAGTTAACTATTGTTTGTCTCGCCTTATGAACTATCTAACCTAGGTTAAAATTACTCTTAACTAAAATAAGTAATTAAAGACAAAGTACAGTACTTAATTAATTAAAGAAAAATACTTTTGAATAAAATCAAGAAGTCAGACTTGATTATGGAAAAGTAATAAAAGATTACGGAAGAACTGAGTGATGGGAAATGAATAATGTTTAAACCAAGAATAGGCCTACATAAGTTTGTGTTCCATGTTCCTAAGTTGAAGTGGAGGAGACTGAAGAACAGAATACACATTTTGGCCATTAGGGTAAAAACAAAGGAACAGTTAGATAATGAAAGTAAAAAGGTGATTAGGAATGGTGTCCTAGCCCTACACATACTCGGCTGCAGTATATATGAAGCTAAAGTCATTAAATATATCTAAAAAAAATGTTTTTCATAAATGACCCCTTTTAAGTTTCATCCATGCTTGAACAATTGCAATTGACTAATTCATTGTGTTGCTGTAGCTACAGGGGATGCATGTGCATATGTCTGTAATGTTTGTGAGCTTGAGGGCAAACACACGTGCGGAGTATAATTATCTCGTATGAGAGAGTATAGAAAGTCAGAGTCTGATATATGATATTGTATGATATATATAGAGTCTGATATATGACATTGGACAATTTTGGGGGGGTCCTGAGTGTGGTCCAGGATCGGACTCTGCGGAGTCCTATAGACCGCATCCGGACTCTGAGGATTGGCATGCGGAAGTGGACTTCTCTGGGTCCTACAACCCCTAGATGGACTTCTACGAGGGTTAGGCGGATTATGGAGACAACGGGGAGTGCAGCGACGTTAGTCTACAGTCAGACTTGGGTTTCGACTATGGGGAGGACCTGTCTATGGAGGTGGGGATCGTCCCAACATCAGTGACGTAGAGTCTGTAGACTCTGAGAGCGATGAGCCTCCAGCACTTAAGATACCGCCCAATGCTCCACCAAGGAGGTGCCACTCGGGATCGAGCAAACCATCCGGTGCGGCACAAAGAGGGGCGACCTCGTTCGAGGAGGAAACTCCCTCCACTAGGGCATACAGCCCCAGAATTCATGCGCTGGTACCTAAGTCTCGTAGAGGCAAGGGGGAGGTGTCACCAGTGCCCACCCCAGAGACAGGCAAAGCAACTTCTGTGCCTCCTGTATTCCCCATAGGGGAAGTGGATGGCTGAATAAAGCCTTGATTTAATGCTTCATCTATATATTCCTCTCTTCTTCTTGGGAGAGAGGATAAATACGATCCTTGGGAAACACGGATACCTCCAGGAGCTCAATAGCACAGTTGTAGGGATGATGGGGAGGTAACAGGGTTGCTTTTTTCTTACTAAAGACCAAAGTGAGATCCTGATATTCCGGATGGAGGGAAAAGGCTTGTGTATCAGCAGGGCTCTCAACAGTGGTGGAACATAACTGGACAACTGGTAATGTCAAACAATTTCTTAGGCATTGAGATGACCACTGAGTGATTTCCTTACGTGACCATGATATAATTGGGTCATGTTGTTCTAGCCAAGGTAGACTTAAAATGACTGGTAATGAGGCATCTTCTATGGCGAGAAATTAGATGATCTCTGAGTGGAGTGTGCTTGTGGTAAGTTTTATGAGTGTAGTGCGGAGTGTAATATAACCGGCTCCTACTGGTGATCCTTCCAGACCCGCCAGGTGAAGAGACTTGGTTAATAGCTGGGATGTCCATTTCCCATAAAAGATTCATGTATGAAGTGTCCCTCAGCTCCTGAATCAACTAAGGCTGTAAATGTAGAAGATGGTGTACGAGACCCAATAAAAACACTTTAAAATGTCTTAGTGATCATCTTTCTTTCTCTGGCAAGATCTCTACCTTGTTTTCTGACATGGGTGGCCTGATCTGTCTATGGCTCAGTGATGCTCGATTAGGTCGAAGACAACAATCCCTGATAAAATGTTCTGAGGATCCATAGTAAAAACAGAGACCATATTGGAATCGGTGCTGCCTCTCCTCTTCAGTGAAGCATGAAGAATCATATTGCACTGGTTCCACTGGTCTATAACTGGGAGAGGGATAGCTATGGTGAGAACTACTAGTTCTACGTGGTTTTCGTTCCTGGATGAAGTGATCCAGATGTATAGAAAGAGCTATAAGCCGATTCAAATATAACTTATCATCTCGGCAAGCCAGTTCATGTAAAATCTCTGCATTGAAACCATTCCAGAAAGTGACGATCAACGCCACCTAATTTCATCCACTGCCAGCAGTGACTGTACGGAATTCTCATGGGTAGTCGGCCACAGAATGATTGCATTGGTGTAATTTAGTAAGTATCTCCACACAGGCTCTTCCCTCATGTGGGTGATCGAACACAGCCTTGAATTGCTCAATAAAGTCGTCATAAGACGCCAGTTGTACGTTAGCCCAAATGGCTGTCGCCCAGTTAAGAGCTTTGTCAGTTAGACGAGAGGTAATGAAGGTAATTTTATCTTGATTGGGACAGGTTGGAAGACTATTGAAATACAATGAATATTGCAACAAAAAACGTTGACACTTGGGTAGCCATCATATTTTTCAGGTTTCTCAGAGGGAGGGTTGGTTGGATACTGCTTGTGGCGGTAGTAGGTGCAGGTGTGGGACTGAACTGAGAAGGAGTAGTCATCATTTATAGCTGGGATGTAAGTTCTCTGAGACTTTGTCCTAGTTCCAACATTTGAGTTTGTTGGTCTGCTTGTTGCTTGCCTATAGTATCCATTGACTGTGTGAAACCCTCAAGCAACTGGTGCTGTTGGTGGATTAGTTGACCCTGGTTGTTCAAAGCTTCCTTCAAAGCATCTGAGTCCACCATCTGCATGGAGGTGAAGTATGGGCCAGGCAAAAATCGCATGCAGATAAAAAAAATAGGGATTTATTGTAGTAACAGGTAGTGGAAACGGTCACAGAAATAAATGAGTAACTCGAAAGTAGGGAAAACAGTCCGTGTCAAAAAATCATAAAGACCAACCAATAATCCAGGCATCAGAATCCAAAAGGAGCAGGCAAAAATCCGAAACGGGAAACATTAAGTCAAAGTTCGGTACACAGGAAAACAATCCAAAGCACGTTCGGTATGCATAGGACTCTAGAGGCAATACTTCACAGTGTCCTAATGTTCGAGACAGGCTTAAATAATCAAGTACACAGGGGAGTTCAATATTCCGGTAATGACGATCTGACGTGAAGTTCATGATTGGTGGAGTCCTGGGTTGGGTGACAAACAGCCTGCTGGGTGCTGTACTGTGAGGAGGAATCGGGCGAAATGACACATATGGGCTGAATGCTGGAATATAAATAATGACCAAAGCAGATATTAACACACAAAGATGATTTTTCTAATGCAAAGATGGTACAGATAAGTGTGAAAAAGTAATGGAGGGCTAAGACTGGAGAGACAACATTTCACTGAGACATAAGACAATAAGAAATGGCGTCCTTGGAGGGTGACACTCTACTTTGGTGGGGCGGTGTAGCAAGAAAGATAAAAGAAGATCCCAAATGTAAGGTCTGCAGTTGTTCTCGAGGCAACTCCTTTGTTGTAAACCATACTGGTGTCAATAAAGACATCTGTTTTTCTCTACCATCCTGAACATTGCCTGTTTGAGTGCTTTGATGTTTTGCATGACTCATCAGCTCTGTAAACATCTGAGCATCAAAGTTTCACATCCACTATTACCCTCGGTCGTCAGGCATAGTGGAATGAACAGACTACATGATCAAAAAACTGCTAGCTGCAGTTCTATGTGAAATGCATATGACTCCTAGTGCAACCACAAAAGTGGGAAGACCATTTGAGCCAACCAGGCCTCCTGCTAGCTGTTTGGCACACTCTGATTAGGTTGTACCCTCATTAAGAGCCACCAACTCTGCCCCATAAACCAACAGCCAACTGACACTGAGGAAAACATGGAGGAGCAATGCAATGCACCACATGCCCCGGTCTGGTTTTGTCTGCATGCACAACTCCCACAACCCACCAATCACAATTTCAATATGTAACCTGTGACGGTCAGGTTGATCAGGGGTGAGGCACCCTGACAGACGTAACACGTGTGTCACAACAAGATTTTCTAAGAGGGGCCTTTATGAAGCTGTTATGTAGGGTGATGCCACCTGAAGGAGATCAGGCTAACCAACCCTGACTAGCTCCCGGCTTGTGGCCTCCCTCTGGTAGCCGTGAACTTGCGTTGTAAGCCACACGTTACTTAACCAACATCACCTCAATTATCAACACTGGAGGATGCCACAACTGTTCAATGAACAGGTTGGTATTTCCATGACTTTTCAATGCTAAGCTGCACACCGTTGTCAGCACTCTTCAAATATCCTCTGACAAACGGTTCCATTTAAAAACAGTATAATAGCTATTTTTAAATCATTTATCTTTGCTCTGTTGCCAAGCAGAGATTCTATAGTTGTTTTAGTCACTTTATATTGTTGCCAAGCAGGTTTTCTACGTTTGTTGTGATAGCAGTCTGCCAAAACTACATTCTTCCTCTTTTTTGTCACTCATGCTGTCTATATATTCTAAGCCCTGTGTGAGAATAAGCTGGAGCACTTCTGAGTGCTTGCTGACTCAGTGTCCTGTGTGCAACTCAGGACTTCTCTCCAGGCACCTGAGGTTCACAAAGATGAAACCGGTCTCCTCACTGAGGGTTGACCATCCAAATGCTTAACACACTGCATTGCGGGTAATAAGAATGTTCTGAATTTAAAATGCTCCTTAACATCCGTTCAACACTTTTTAAAAGTCTCAGGTAGCCAATTCTTTAGCTGCTCTAATTGCATGTGCTATTTTCTTTAATAAGAAGAAAAGATCCCTTTGAACCGATAGTAAAATGAACTGACCACACATGGTGGTAAAAATATTTGGTGTGTGTGTTGGGGTTAGATGTTTGTCAAAAGTTCATTTGAATATATTTCCTCTCCACTGTAAGTGTAGAACATTCAGTAGACTATGTTTCTAAAGAGTGTTTATGTTACTGTGGGTTACTATGGAGGTCAAGGCCTGTTTGATACTCAAAAAGGATGGCAGAGGTCCTCATCCTGGGAAATTTGAACTGTTTCCATCAGGTGTTTTTCACAGACTGCACATTAATTTGGGGAACCAAAAGGTTCATGTGGGAGGGTCTGTTCTACTGACCTGCTCCTAGACTGAACATCACATACCACACACTCTTAAACGAATCTTCAGAGAAAAAGAAATCGTACCCACTGACCAGACTCAGGGTTACACAGGCAGAGTTCAGCATCTTAAAGATACTCCAGGAAATATCTCTCTACTCATATCACCCCCCACTGAGGAGGATGGGGGAGTGTCCACCATACCTGTGTAAACACTGCAGTCCACTTCCTCCCACTGACTGGACTCTGGCTATCAGGTGTTTCCCTCTGACTCATGTTGCCTTTATCACTCCAGGACGGCACTACCATCCTGTGGGAGAAACTGACTTGGAGAACCGAGATGGATGATGCTTGTCCACAAACTCTACTACACTGTGTAGTAGTGTTATATTCTGTGCAGATGACTTTTTGACTGGGACATATGTATAGAGAATAACATTTTTTTTTTTTAATTTCCATCAGTCATTCAGTGTTTTTGTTTCAATCTTTCCAAGAGATGACATGGGGGTTTAATCATGAAGTTTGGGAATTTTCACATTTGTAAACTAATTGCTTTGAGCACAAAGACAAAAACAAACAAAAAAGACTAATTAAGAAAACCAGTCTTTAAACTGGAGTCACTGGAGTGAATGTGACAGAATCCATGCTGCCAGTCAGTTAGTGATTGACTGATTAAAACATGAAGTTGATATTTGGATCACAGCAGAACCTAAAGCCCACAAAACCAAAAAAGAAGCATGGACGCACGTGTGTGTGTGTGTGTGTGTGTGTGTGTGTGTGTGTGTGTGTGTGTGTGTGTGCGCGAGCAAGCATGCATGAATGTGTTAGTGTAGGCGTGAATGTGTGTATGTGTTTGTGTGCATCAGCATTGGCTGTCCTTTCTTCTTGACCAAGTGTGTAGCGACCAAAGAGCTGCATCACAAACAATAAAACAGTGAGGAATAAATAACACAAACAGAAATAAAGAAGGGAGTACAATTCTCACAACTGTAAACTGGTAGCTACATACGCATGTACGGGAGCAGGCATATATTTGTGAGTGTGTGTGTGTGTGGGGGGGGTGGGGGGGGAGGTGTGTATCACTTTGTACATTTAGTGTGTGTGTAAAATTATGTTTTTTTCTCCAGGTCCTTCAAATGTGGGTCTGGCCATCCTGAAGCAGCCGTATGTGTGTGTATGTATGTGTGTGTATGTTTTTGTTTGTATGAATGTGCATGGGTGTGGGTGCATGTGTTTTTATGTGTGTGTATGTATGTGTGTGCCAATTCCCCCCCAGCTAGACACATCACAGATAGTGATGTCCAACAGATAGTGGCATGTCCAACTGCTGTCAATGAACTGCACTCTACACACATTCTGCTGTCAAACTGCACCACACACACCTTCATGATGTGTGTGGTTATCAGTGGGTGTAAACAGAAACCACAACTCTCTGTCCTGCTTTGGCTCTTTATTTATGAAACAACAATAGATACACAGTGGAAGTGATGCGTACAGCCAAAAGTTTGGCATTTGACTTTAAAAGACATGATTAAGAACAGAAAAAAAATATGATGCTATTTAAAATTCAAATTTCAAAAAATCCTTCAATAGAAATACACACATAAAATGCAGAAAAAAATATTCTTTGGGAAAAATACGATAATGTAATAATAAAACGCAATACATTTTTTACAGACGCAATACATTTTTTACAGACAAGCAAAAATGATGCTTGTTGGAGTCAGAATTTAGTTCTAGATTGTCCTGCCCCTACAAGTCCTACTTTATGCTAGTATCTAATTAGCAATTAGCAAGTAATTAGCACCGGTTCCTCTCTACCGGACCGAACCACAACGCAGATTTCAGTGCCACTTAACGCTGATCAGATGTGTGTGGCAGGTCTGTTAAACAGGTGTGTAGGTCTGTAGCTGGTCTGTTGATTTCTCTTGGTTTTCTTCTCTACTGCAGACTAGCTGTTTCATCTCCACCAGCAGTGTTATAGTGAACTCTGCTCATTTCTGACACTGAAGCAGGTCACATGAACAAGAACAACTCAGTTCATTCAGGATCTGACTCTGCACATGGTAAAATGGATGTTAATGGACACAATGAGAAAACAATCTGATTATAAAAGCTTGCTAATGAGATTTTTACCTTTTTTTTTTTTAATCTTTTGGTGTAATAAACCACAGCCACGATAATGTGGAGGAAGATCACAGTGACCAAAGCAAAGGGGATGTAGGGCAGAGTCTGAGGAGAGACTGTAACAACACAACAAACACTGACCCCAGTCTTACACAGCAGCAGAATACATTTATTTAGCACAGCTGTGAACTGTTTACTCTTCCAAACACTCCCTCTTAAACTAAATGTTAAACTAAATGTCGTTTACTACTATTATTATTATTAGTATTCGTAGTAGTAGTATATAGTGGGGAATCATTTTATGGAGTTGATGGGAGAATATTATTAGACAAATGCATCTTAAATTCAGTGGTAGTTGATGAACAGAATGAATGTGGGGCCTCTGCAAGAATAGAAAATATGATGAGTTGAAAGTACTGAAGGTTCTGTGCTTTCATGCGTTTTACATGTTTACATTTATATTTTGTACTACAAAACTGATGTATGTACAGTTTGTAAAAGCAAAAGTCTTCGGTT
Source organism: Electrophorus electricus (assembly GCF_041902795.1). NCBI lineage: Eukaryota > Metazoa > Chordata > Actinopteri > Gymnotiformes > Gymnotidae > Electrophorus > Electrophorus electricus. The sequence continues at coordinate 7,804,495 of NC_137498.1, forward strand.
CACTGTGTTACTGGTGGTTAATAGGATGGCTAAGTGTGAGGTTACAGGTTCTGTAGGTGCAGTGTGTCCTTCAGTCATTTTCTGTGAGTGAATGAAACAGGGACTGCTGGGTCAAGTCCTCATGGAGTGGATTAGTCTTCACCTGAGCAGAATAGCTGTCCCGGGGGGGGTCTCTCTCTCTCTCTCGCTCTCTCTCTCTCTCTCTCTCTCTCTCTGCAGACATGCTCCCTCATTCCTGGCCTGGCCACCTCCTGTCACATCTCTGTTGTGCTTGGACTGACACGACTTTTCATTGTTACCCTACCAGTCCCAGTGTCTGCCTTTGTCTGTTCCCATTCATATCTTTGTAACTGTCCCAATCCCAGCTGTGGTTCGGGTTCCTGTTATCTCGTATCCCGTGCTCCTACTCTCAGCCGGGCTCCCGTCCATCCCGCTGCCCAAGCTGGAACCCAGTCGTCTCCTGTCCAGCCTGCTGTCAGGTCTCTGGTTGTGGTACAAAGTCCTGTTTCCACCCCTCACCCGATGGACTTGCCCCTTTTTTTCCTCCTTTTCCACCTGTCCTTGTCCAGGTTCTCCAGACCCTGCTGTGTGACGCCGGGCTCGGGCTCCCTTGTCAACTGTTATGCACGTCAGGAGCCCCGTGTTAAGGGGGGTGTGGGTGCTACTGTAACACCCCTCACCACCATCACACAGGAGCCCCGTGTTAAGGAGGGTGTGGGTGCTACTGTAACACCCCTCACCACCATCACACAGGAGCCCCGTGTTAAGGGGGGTGTGGGTGCTACTGTAACACCCCTCACCACCATCACACAGGAGCCCCGTGTTAAGGGGGGTGTGGGTGCTACTGTAACACCCCTCACCACCATCACACAGGAGCCCCGTGTTAAGGGGGGTGTGGGTGCTACCATAATACCCCTCACCACCATCACACAGGAGCCCCGTGTTAAGGGGGGTGTGGGTGCTACCGTAATACCCCTCACCACCATCACACAGGAGCCCCGTGTTAAGGGGGGTGTGGGTGCTACCGTAATACCCCTCACCACCATCACACAGGGGTCCTGTGTTTCCTCTTTCACTTAGCTGTCCATAGGGTCTAGTCTCACCCTCATTATTTCCCATATAAAGCCTGAACCTTTCCAAACACTAATGTCAGTTATTTTGCATTAATCGCATGTATTACTCTGTGTATGCGACGTTCACACGGTATGTTCATGTGTGCTTTCATTTTCATTTAAAACCGCATCAAAGATAAATCACGCTTGCATCCTGCCCCGCACTCGTTAAACCAATGTGTGTTACCTCCATTGGTAGATGATGGACTGAATGTCTTCTAACCTGTTGGAGACGTCATTGTAGTAGTAGGTTTAGTTGAAGCTGTTGGACTTGTTGTGTCAGTGTCCAATGCAGTAAGATTTACAGGTTTATATGGAGCCTCTGCAAGATTAGAAAAGTGTGATCAGTTATAATTAATGAGGGTTCAGGGCTGTTATGTATTTAACATGTTTAGATTTTGTACTACAGAACTGATGTATGTACAGTTTGGCCAAGCAGACTTGAAGAGAAACTGTAATTGGTCTGAAATAATAATAATTGGAAGAAGTAAAAGGGAAGAAGTGAAAAGAAAGATAAATAAATAAATAATAAGGATGTAAAATAATAAATAGTTAATAATAATAAATAGTTAGGTAACTTTTATAAACTGTGTGTGTATGCGTGTGTGTGTGTGTGTGTGTGTGTGTGTGTGTATGCATGTGTGTGTGTGTGTGTTTGGGTGGGTTAATCACTGTCCCTCATCTTATGGCAGGCAGATATGCATCACCCAGCTAAAGCGCTGCTTTCCTTCTTTTCGCCCAGTAGGATGGGCAGTTTCAGTGTTAGACAGACACTTAAAGTTGGGGTGGATCGTCTCAGATTTTGTAAAGTAAATTTTCCGTATTTGGATGAATTTTTCACATTCAGTGAGCAAGTGCAGCTCTGTCTCTACAGTGTCATATTTACATTGCTGACAGAGTCTCTGGGCAGCCATGACATTTATATCAGCTGGTCTGGACGGCCAGGCTGTGTTCTCTGAGTCTGGACTTTGTCAACGTGGTTCTGTGTTTAATGTCAGTCACTGTGTACAGGTCGTCTGCTACAGTGTACTGACGTTTTAGGGCCAGATAACGCTGCATTTTGCTTTGTGCTTGTGTTTGTGTTCCAGTGGGTGATGTAGTTTAGTTTGTGAAGTGTAATAATTTGGTTTGGTCTGATTGTACTTCGGACTGGTCCTGATGTGTTAGTGTTAGTGTGTGTTAATGAACAGCACCAGCTGTGAGAGGAGACTCTTCTCTGCTCTTATTTTTCTTTTTTTCTTTTTCTTTCTATCTCTCCCTCTCCCCCTCCCTCCTTTTCTCTCTCTCCCCCTCCCTCCTTCACTCTCCATTTCTCCCTTTCTCTCTCTCTCTCTCTTTTTGGGAGTGAATGAATTAGGGGCTCCTGGGTCGAGTCTCTTCCTCTCTCCCTCCTTCCCTCCCTCCCTCCCTCCCTCTTTCTCTCCTCCCCTCTCTCTCTCCCTCTTTCTCTTTCTCCCCCTCTCTCTAGAGCAAATGAGAACAGTAGTAACTAAATAAGGAAACTAAACAAGTCGTGTGTAATATGGGTATACAACTGACTAGAACCTAAACAGGACAGAAGACAAGAGTCATTAACTACAGGCATGAAATACAAATACAAACAGAAGATGTAACTAGAAACAGACAGAAGTAGAACTGCAGATCCTGCCGCTGGATAGATTTTTTGTTTTATGTAGTACAGTAGTTATTGGTACAGATCAGTCACTATATGCAGTCAACAACATTTCATACATTAAATACACAAGAGGTTGGTTTACCTGTTACTTGGAGTTTGACCTCTATAAGATAATCACTGCTGATGATACACCTGTACTGTCCCCCGTCCTCTTTAGTCAGACCAGATATGAATAGAGAGAAATTTCCTGGAGCAGCAACCAGCTTAATTCTATCAGTGTAACGGTTTGTCTGGTCAGTTGGGTAGATGACATTAGATTCTTCTATAAAACTCCATCTGATGGTTTTTGGCTCGGCCAGCAGTTCAGTGCAGTAACACGGCAGCAGGACAGACCCTCCCACGTATCCACTCAGCACTGTGGGAGGATTCACAACATCCTTGCAGACTAGAGAGAGCAGAAACACTGACATGTTACACTACTGTTATGAAGTAACCTGTACAACCAGTGACATTATTCTTTGAACCATCATATGAAGACAAAACAAATACATTTGGGAAATGTTTAACATCCTTTTGTTACAGAATTTATGCAAGTTTATGCTCTCTGTCACATGCATTAAAATATAAATGGATTAGAAGAATCTTGTAGAGTCAGTGGTTCTAGCCCATCTGGTGTAATACACAGTTAGTGTTAACCATCCTCCAACTCCAGTCATGGTCAGTGTCTGACCACTGAACCACTGCTGGCTGGATATCTTTCACTGGCAGAACACTCTCAACCTACCAGTAGCACTGAATCCAGTAACACTGCTGTACCTGAACCAGTCATACCAGTACAACACCCACTACCAAGCCTCCAGCACTGTACGTGTGCAGAGGACTGACGTGTGCAGAATGGTTCAGTATCCACATATACTGGGACATCTGTGGTCAGAAACTGACCAGTGATGTCCTGGGTGCCGGGTGACACACAAACTGTGTAAGACACCAGGTGGACACAGTCTGTAATTATACCTACACATTCACTTATTAGAGGTACTGAAAGTGTTCAGTGAGGGCAGGTGAAATGTATGTTAATTGTGTTTAACTTTTCTAGACTGGTGACAGAGGATGTCTGGTGACTAATATCTGAGGATAATGTGGTCCACATGATAGATACATAAATATGTAATGGTGTTTCTCTATTTTTAAATGTGCTGTTTTTGAATTTTAGTAAAATGTGAGGTATGTGTGTCTAATAAAGTGTGTGGTGAACGTATTTATATTACATTTATTTGTATGTTTAAAAAGTAAGTTCATGGTGGAGAGCCAGGCTAAATCGACTTACGAGGTTTTCAATGGTATTAGGAATGTGGTTGCTAATAATGTTTTACCTGAAATATAAAGTCTTAGGTATGTGTATTCATTGTCTTTAATATAACACCTGTAGTCTCCCTCATCCTCTTCAGTCAGCTGTGATATGAGTAGAGAGAGATTTCCTGGCGAATGAACAGTACCCAGCAGAACTCTGTTTCTGTACTGTTCACTCTCACTGGAGATCACGTCCCATGAGTTTCTGTTTGTGTTGCATTTCCTCCAGGTGAAACTCTCAGGTTTGGTGTGTAGGTCAGTGCAGGAACAAGGCAGCAGTACTGAGTCTCCTGTGTATGCAGTGATTTCGGAGTTCCTGTGATGTTCCAGTATACAGCCTACAGAACCACACCAATAGAAGACATTCGGTATGTGATAATAATGATCAGATGTCGCTTAGCAAGTGAGGCAACTAGTAAAACTAAACAGATGTGAGCACCTCAAACCATGCAGTACCTTCCTGTTCTTGAAACTGGATGATGAAGCTGAAATGAAACTCCCATATGACTCTGTTGTAAATTACTTTGTACTGAAAGTGATGCGTTTGCCCTGGTCCTGAAATAAAGTGTTCCATTTTGATGTTTATATGATTGTGAATGTCTTAAGTAATGCCACAAAACTAACAGTTAAATAAAGGTCAGAGACAATATATGTAACTCTGATAGAGCATCAGTGTGGAAGCCTTCACTAGAATTCTTTATATTAAGTCAGCAATTGTCACGGAACGCTCCCCTCGCCACTGGTCACGTGGTACGGCCCACCGCCTGCAGTTGAAGTCACTTTTTGTTCTGTAATCACGCCCCCATGATGGCACACACCTGCCCCTGGTTTAATGTTGTGTGTGTCTGTGTGTAGTTAAACCCCTGTTGGTGTGTGCATTAGTGTTGGTCATTGTTTGTGTTGCTAGTCCTACGTGTATTCATGTTAAACGTATATGTTCATGTTGCCGTCATGTTCCTGCCAGTGTTACATGTATTCGTGTTATCTGTTTATGTTGTGTGAGTGCCGTCGTCGTAAGTGTTATGTGTTAATAAATGTGTGTCAAAGTCGAGGGATGTTTCAAATCAAAAAGCTAAAATAAGAACACATTAGTGATTTTGATCCAGCTGGTCCACCAACATTACTGATTTGCACACTGTGCAGTTTTCAACACAATAATGTAACGCAGAGGCAGAGGCAGACAGGACTTGACGCATGTAAATGAAAGTTCTTCATTTGCAAAACAGGTGGACACAACGGCAAAATTAACCAAATGATGCAAACTAAACACTGATTAAATGGAACACCAAAAAGGGAGAAAAACGATACAGGAACTGTGCAGAAACAATAAAATTGTGATGTAACATTTAATACTAAGGCATCAAAGCTCGTATCACACTGTGTACCGAAGCCTGTATCAGTTACTATTAGCACTAAAGTGAATAATACCATTAATATTACCACTAAAGTTACTAACAACACGTGACTAATGAAGGTCAAAGCTTCAGATGTCACTGAAGCACAGGATGAGGGTGAGACTGTTTCATAAGTTTGGCACTGTCCTATAACTTGGAAGCTTTATCTTTTTACTAAAAAAAATGGAAATGCGCTAATTATAGAAGGTAAAAGTGAGAGTAAACGTTTCATAACGCCAACCTGTTGTTTTTACATAAAAGGGAAACAATGATTTTACACAAATTATTTCAGAATTTAATTACTAAACATCATTACTGATCATCCATTTTTTTTATGACATATGAAGGCGGTGCAGTGTTGTATTATTTATAGTGCTGCGCCGTTTTGAATCTTTAGCTGCTATAATTTCTGAAAACCACCAGGTGTCGCTGTTTTGTCACCAGCTTTCAATGCTCCAAAGCTTCGAGTCCTTCAGCAGTACAATAAGGAAGAACCTCAAACGCTTCACAGGACTTCGTCTGCACATCATTACCAAGAAGGAAGTTAAACAGTAAACACTAGAATAACGAGCAGGCTAATAACGTTACCAAACAACAATAAACTCACGGGAGGACGAGACCGCGCACGTTCAAAGACCCACAGCCAAGACGATAAAACAAGGGATATTTATACAAAGACTAACGAATGCAAAGTAGACAAAGATGAAAACAGTGACAGGAAAACCAAACGAGGGGTCGGAACAGAAAATCCAAAACAAAGAAGCATGTGTGTTAAAAACCTGAGAAATTCTTACTTGAACTGCACAAGATATTTGTTACAATTAAAGGAGTATTTGACCATCACTGAACTAAACGTTACTGGTAATGTGCACAGATGACAGCACAACAACAAATATGACAGCAGAAAGTCTACAAGTAACTCAGACAACCAAGACTTTGCTAGTGTGGATACCTAAGAAAACCTTAAAGCTGGATTTATCGTTTGCAGTTGGATTTGGATCAAAAACAGTGTTTTACCTTTAACGGTGAGTCTGATGTCTTTATATTTCTGGTTTGTAAGATAACACCTGTAGACTCCCTTATCCTCTTCAGTCAGGTGTGATATGAGTAGAGAGAGATTTCCTGGAGAGTGAACAGTACCCAGCTGAACTCTGTTTCTGTACTGTTTACTCTCAGTGGAGATCACAGTGTGACTGAAGTCTTGGAATTTCTCCCAGGTGAAACTCTCAGGTTTGGCGTGTGGTTCAGTACAGGAGCAGGGCAGCAGTACTGAGTCTCCTGCGTATGCAGTGATGTCGTCTGTCTTCAAATTCCCTACCAACATGCAACCTGCAGAAACACACCAGATAAAGGCCTTCACTATTAAACATGGCTGCACATGTACATGTAAAATGGTTATTATTACATATGACATAATTAATTATTATTATATGACATACTCCATTATTATTATATATGACATACTTAACTATTATATATGGCATACTTAATTGCTGCAGGTCCAGTCACCTGATGGTACTGATGGTACCAGCCAACTGATGATGGTACTGGAAATCACTAAGAGATTTCCCAATAGATGTTGGTATGATGGATGCATGACCATCAAGTTATAAGATGTAAATGTCTGATTATATTGATTATAGATTGTCTCTGCCTCCCTCTCTCTCTCTCTCTCTCGCTCTCCCTCCTTCCTTCTCTCCCTCTCCCTTCCCACTAAAGTTATTACCACTAAAGTTACTAATAACATGAGACTAATCTTCTTTGAAGCTTCAAACATCACAGATCACAGGATGAAGTTGAGACTGTTTCATAAGTTTGGCACTGTCCTATAACTTGGAAGCTTTATCTTTTTATTAAAAAATTGGAAATGTGCAAATTATAGAACCCAAAAGGGAGGGTAAATGTTTCATAACGTCAACCTGTTGTCTCCCAGTATAGTTTTGTACTATGTTTTCACATAAAAAGGGAAACAATGATTTTAAACAAATTACTGCAGAATTTAATTACTAAACATCATTACTGATCATCATTTTTTTGATGATGGAGTGTTGTATAGTTCATAGTTCTGCGCAGTTTTGAATCAATGGCTGCAGTAATTTCTGAGAACCACCAGGTGTCGTTGTTTTGTCACCAGCTTTCAATGCTCCAAAGCTTCGAATCATTCAGCAGTACAATAAGGAAGAACCCCAAAGGCTTCACAGGACTTCGTCTGCACATCATTACCAAAAAGGAAGTAAAGACACATCTGCAGATAAAAAAACAGCTGCATTCCACAACACACTACACACAACTCCAGCAGTAACGCTGCTACACATCTTATACACTCTACAAAACTACAGTGTACTGAACGCTCCAAAAACTGCAGCGCAGACTACAGTCTGCCTGTGGGAATCACCACACAACTATGACCTGGAACTCTACAACTCTCTCAGTAGAACTCCACTGAAATTCTCCACCCACTAATGTCCACAGTAGAGGGGAAGTGTGTTCAAGTGCAAACTAAATTATTCCTCCCCATCTTTCTCTCTCACATACAGACTAAATATAACAGTGAAACAGTGTCTTATATTTTTCCTTTATTTTATAATTTTCTTTGGTGTCCTCTTACAATGTTTTTGTGGCGTTATCTTCCAAAAAGAGTCATAATTCAGTTTTACACAGCTATTTTCCAACCTCTCTTTATCCCTTGGAATTAAACAGGCAGTTTCTGTAGCTGTTCCTTTAAGATGTAAGATAAATGAGCTCTGTTCTGATTGGCTGCCCTGTATTGTGCTTCATTTAAAAAGCACTAAGAGCTGAAATATGTCTGAGAACTGCAATGTAGGTGTTAGGGGTTAAACTGCTGTAGGCCAAAGAGGCAGAGATAAGTAAATGAGCTGGTTCTCATGACATCAGAGAAACAGTGATTTCAAAACAGGCTATTTTTACAGATTATATTCCATATATGGACTGTAAGAAATGGGAGAGTAAACAATGTGTTTTAAAAATGTAACAATAATTACATATTACTTAAAAATTATTTATTTCAATAAAGTGAGTGACATTCAGTTTTTCATGGTAGGGGCCCAGATATGACTTTGGCAAAACCAATAAGCAGAGTCAGTCTGCACTGTTTGTATTTGGTACCTTTTGTGGTGCTGTGGTTGTTAAGGTGCAGTTCCATCTCTGAATCAGTGTCTCACCTATTTCACCTTCACTCTTGTTGCTACACTTGTATTCCACATTATGTTTGATTTACTGTTTCTTTTCAAGAACACAGAAGGTAAACACACATGCTACAGATTACAAACTTGATCCAAATTCATGAACGCTCTACAAATTCAGAAAACACTTTTCCAAAATATAGCACACATCATTTTGAATAATGTGATGCAACTTCAGAAAACAGTTCCATTGTGTTGTGACTGAGTTTGCAGCATTTCTGAAGTTGCACTTCATTTCGGAACTGTAGCACATGCGTTTCCATTCTAATGAATTTGCTTTTTTTTTTAAATTTTTGCATTTTCTGCACAATGGGTCTTCACACCCATCATAAAGCTGGACCTGGATACCTCACTTGTCTTGCCAAATGTATTTATTCATCACTAGTCCAGCTCTTTATCCTGTAGGTAGTGAGTTCTGCCCCTCCTCTGGTCTCCATGGTAACACAGAGTAGTATCGTCTTGGATATGATGAGCTTGTCAGAATTCATGAGATCAGAACTCACTGTAGCCTCTCCCTGAAACCCACCCACACTCCCCACTTAGTAAAACACACAGAAGCACCAAACCGTTACATCATACACCACACGTAAAGGACTGTACCACATATACAATCAACCACAATGAGGTGTGACCTCTGTCACAGGCAGCTGGATACAGAAGTGGGTAGTGGACAAGAACTGCATCATACACAGAATGAACAAGTGAGGAAAAAATACCACTAACAGAAACAGTGTGTGTTTTGTGTGTGCGTGTGCAGCAGCAGCATGGGCTGTCCAAGCCTCCTGACCAATTGATGAACAAATGAGCAATAAATAACACAACCAGAAATAAACAAGTGAGCACATTTCACACGTAGCACCCAGTGTACACAGATTAGCAATACATATGTGAGGAGGAAGCGGTGCATGCTGGGAATTCTCACATCTGTAAACTGGTAGCTATGACTATGGTGACATCAGAACAACTTGGGACTAAATAAGAAAACAGTCACTGGAGTGAATTTATGCTGCCAGAGTCAGTTAGTGAGTGACTGATTAAACCATGAAGTTTAGAGCTGAATCTCTGTCACTGATGTGGATTTGATGACTTTGACCGTCTTCATGCGTGAGTGAAAGAAGTAAACATGTCGTTCACACACCACTCAGAGGAACAGCACAGCAGAATTTTAAGCTCACGAACCCAAAACGAAGCATGCGCATATGCATGTCTGTGTGTGTGTTATTTATGTATTGCTAAAGTGCACCAAGTTTAGTAATACATATGTGAGGAGGAAGAAGTGCATGCTGGGAAATTGTACTGTCTTTATGGTTTTAGTTTTTTTCTCATTTGTTCATTTTTTATTTGTAAATTTTTCTAAGCATCTAAGATAAGAGGAACAACATAGGAGAACTCGAAGCCCAAGCACCCAACAAGGAGAGAGAGTGTGTGTGTGTCTGTGTGTGTGTGTGTGTATGTGTGTGAGAGAGAGAGAGCAGGGCAGGGTGGGGGAGGGGGTGTTTTTGCATCTACAAGTATCCCTTTGAATGTACATTTACTGTGTGGGTAAAATTGTCTCTTTCTCCAAGTACTTCAGATGTGGATCTGGCCATCATACAGCAGCTGTGCATGTTTTTGTTTGTGTGTGTGTGTGTGTGTGTGTGTGTGTTTGTGTGAGTTATGTATTGTTAAATTGTTAAACAGTGCTCAAAGGAGGAAGAGGTCCTTGCTGGGAAACGGTACTGTTTTTGTGATATTACAGGTTTTTTGCAAGACACAAAAACGGGGGCATGAGACACAATAATTGAAACCACTAACTCACGTAGCCCATTTCCTGACCTGTTATACTAAACCAAAAGCACCTTCTCTGATTTACACTCATTTTGTATATCTAAAACACATTTTTTTTCAATACGCTAAACACAATTCTCTATATTGGACACATCATTCAACAGAAATACGTGTTTCTTATGGAAAACCCTCAAATGCAAATGATGCATCCATTTATCAATTAATCAAACCCAGTACTCATAGGTGAAGACATTTGACAAATTTTACTAATGACACTTAGAAATCAGAACCTGAGCACTATAAAGAGGCCACAGGCTCGATATCTTGGTTGGATATCAATGGAGGTCAGTACTGGAGAGCGAGGATGAGGAAGAGGATGAGGGGGAGGAAGAGCAACCATCACGGATGAGATCTGGGCCACTTTAGTTGACCATGTGGTTAAGCATGGGTTGTGTTTCAGGAAAGCTGAGCAGGACTCTAGCCTAATTGGAGTCACTACACTGTAGGAAGTGTCAGCAAGTACTATAGTCAGTGTCCCTGAGCAGCACGGGGGTAAACCATAATAAACAGGTAAAAAACTGTCTTCACAGTGGTAGACAGCTGTCTGGCTGAAACCCTCTGGGAAGTCCTGATAGCGGAGACCTGCTAATGGAAATGGATTTATTCAGTACCAGTCCAACTCTTTAACCTGCAGCTAGGGAGCTCTGCCCCTCCTCTGGTCTCCACAGTAAAATAGAATAATACCATCTTGTTTGACTGCTAGCTCAATAAGGGATATTATGGGTAGGTCAAAATTCATGAGATCAGAATTCTCTTTAGTCTCTCCCCCAAACCCACCCACACTCCCCACTTGGGCAAACACACAGAAGCACCAAACACATACATCACACACCACATGTACAGGACTGTACCACATACACAATCAACCACAATGAGGTGTGACCTCGGTCACAGGTAGCTGGATACAGAAGTGGGTAGTGGACAAGAGCTGCATCATACACAGAATGAACAAGCGAGGAATAAATAACACAAACAGAAATAAACAAGTGAGCACATTTCACATACCACACCATGATAAAAAAAAAAAAACAAATTGTAAATGTACAGAGTTATAGGGCAAAAATGATGCTTGTAAGAGTCACAATACTCTTAATTTCATCAGTTTTAGTAATGTCCCTACAATTCCTATCGTATGCTGGTCTGAAGTAACTAATTAGCAAGTAATTAGCACCGGTTCCTCTCTACCGGACCGAACCACAGCGCAGATTTCAGTGCCACTTAACAAATAAAGTCAACAAAATGACTTCATTCTCCCTTAACCCAGGTGGACAAGATATGTTTGGAGTCCATATTTTTCTCCTTTAGTTTAGAACAAAAGCTGCTAACATTGCTAACAAACACTGGAAGCCAACAGCAACGATAGCTAATAGGATTTGTAAATAAGTCAGATATCGAGCTACATGTCCTCAAACCTCATCCAGGTCGCTTCCCGGTGACGTGTTTCTTCACTTGTCTACACCTGTAGAGAGAAGGTAACACTCACCATCAGCAGCGTGGAGCACAAGGAGCAGATAAACACACACCTGCATTCTTACTGAGTTATACACACACACACTACACACAGCTACAGCAGGACTGCTGATACACACCGTACACACTCTTCAATACAGTCTACTGAATGACTTCACAGCTACACTTATAGTGGAGAGGAAGTGTATTCAGATGAAACTCTGACGAACTTTTATTCGCATCTCTCTCACACTCACATTCACACACCCACACAGATATATTTGGTACAGCCTCTTGGTACTGTTGCTTTCAGCATCTGCATAACAAAATCCTTTTCTTACCTGCAATAATGTGCTGGTTAAAAGTATGACTGTCTTTATCTCAGTAAAATATACATCAATCTTATAAAAGGAATGCTTGCCTTTTTACTTTTTAGAAATTATATCAGTCTTATCTACCGTTTTTTTTTTGTTTGTTTTTTTTTTTAATTCGTGTTTCCATATAATTTAAGTGTAGTATAGGTCCACCTAGTGGATTGCGGTTTTGACAGGATTTTATCAGTGTAAAATGCACTTGGAAAAAATACCTGCCAGTATGTTAAACTGAATACGTTTTGGTTTGAAATTTTAATTACACGTAAACTCATAAGAGTTTACTGAGTTGTGCACCCAGTCACACGTCCACACCGTCACGGAACGCTCCGCCCCCCACGAGTCACGTGTGTTTTGTAACCACGCCCTCCGGGACTGCACACACCTGCGCAGGGTTTACTGTTTGTCTATTTAAACCTGTGAGTATGTGTACCGCTGTTGGTTATTGTCGCTACATGTGTGTTAATTTCGAGCTCTGTAGCCGCAACGTTAGTTTGTGTAGTCACGTGTTAATGTATATCTGTTCATTGTTTAATGTTAAGTGTAGAGTCATGTTTATTGTGTTATGTGTGAGTGCTTCCTGTGTCGTATGTGTTTAATGTTAATAAATGTCTTGCACCGTCAAGGAAGTCTGTACGTCCTGCTGCACTCGGGCCAGCAACATTACACACACACACACAGGTCTGCAGTGCATGTGTATATTTGCCTTGAGTACCCCCACACACACTCGTCTGTTGTACGTGTGTGTATGTTGTGTGCTGTCCTCCTCTATCCTCTTTAGTGCTGATCTGTGACTGTCTTACTGTACGTGTGATCTCCCTGCAGCAGGAGTGAGACATTACTGACCACATGAAGAACTATCTGACTGCTCCTCAACAAAGCCCAACATACCTAAACACACTGTTTTTAGGACTGTGGGGTGTGAGTGTTTGAGCATGTGAGAACTGAAACCATGACAAATACTTCAGCTCACACACACTTCTCTCTTTCTACTTTTAGTGGTTCATATTTGTCCTCCCTCCCTCCTTTGGTCTGTGGTATTCTGACTTGTTCCTGCATGCAGATTGTCACCAGGCTGAATATTCATGTTCACAGGAGCAAATAAGCACAATGAATTCATGCAGAATCTAAACTCTAAACAATGAATTACAAATTTTCAGTTGTATACATTTCAAGTGCTTGTGTGTGTGTGTTAATCTGATACTAGCGTGTTGTGTTTTATCTCCATGAGCGATCTACAATGGACAGTAAAGTACATTACATCATCTTGTTGTCACACGATACCAACATACACGTCTCCAACTTCCTAACAGACAGATCACAATCAGTACGGGTGGGCAACTGTGTCTCATCCACCCTCACCCTCAGTACTGGAGCTCCCCAGGGTTGTGTCCTAAGCCCCCTGCTCTACTCACTCTACACATAAGACTGCGTGGCCACTTCCAGCTCTACCATCATTGCCAAGTTTGCTGGCGATACCGTCGTCATGGTTCTGATCTCGCACAACAACGAGAGGGCCTACCTGGAGAACTGGTGCCAGGAAAATAGTCTCCTCCTAAACGTCAGCAAGACAAAGGAGCTGCAGCAAGAAGCAGGAATGGCACTACCAGCCTGTTAGGATTAATGGAACCACGGTGGAGAGAGTAGACAGTCCTGGTCCCGCCACACCAACTCCCTGGCAAAGAAGGCTCGTCAGCGTCTTTACCGCCTCAAACATCAAAGCGACTTCAGACCGCCCTCTAAGGTGCTGCGAACCTTCTACACATGCACTATTGAGAGCATCTTTACAGGAAACATCACAGTCTGGTTTGGGAACTGCACCAAGCAGGAGAGACAAGCACTCCAGAGCATGGTGCGTTGAGCAGAGCGGAACTTCATATGGAACTTCTTGACCTACAGACCACCTACTACAAGTGTTGCCAGACCAAGGCCAGGAGGATTGTGAAGGACTGTCCCAACAATAGGCCACCTATCCCAACAATAGGCTCTTCTCTTTGTTGAGGTCAGGGAAGCGCTTTCGCTCCCTGAAGACCAACACGGAGAGACTGAAGAGGAGCTTCTTCTCGCAGGCCATTTGGGCCCTGAATCAGGCCAACTGATGGAACTGAAGGGACTACTCTGTGTATGATGTCCACAAACATCATAAAAAAAAAAAAAAAAAAAAAAAACTGTGAATTTTAAATTGTAAAAACTGGAAATTGTACATTGTATATATGCATAGTATACATCCTGTCTTCATTCATCATAACATATTTAATTATTCATTACACCACTCTCCATTACCCTGTATCTCTCCTCAGCCACGGACAGAGCAGTTACATAAAGCATTTCACTGCCAGTTATAGCATGTATGACTATGTACGTGACAAAGAAACTTTGAAATTTGACAGAGTCTGAGGCCTCTGCTACCAGGCCAGTGTTGAGAGGTCATTCCTGAACCCCCCCCAAATTAAATTAAATAAATAAACATATTTAATAAGGCCATATGTGCAGAGCATGACTAACCTGACTGTGTACTGCTTTCCCAGTGGGTTTTTGCATTACACACACATACTTACACACTCACACAGTGACTATGTTTTCACTGGCTTTTCGTCAAGGGAAAAAGGATGTGAGTTTTGCCTGCCACATGCCCAATGTCTCCATCGAGGGTTGGCCAGATAACCTCAGATAACCTCAACCAAAGCCCTAGTACCACGCTATTCTTAATCAGTTCAATAGCAGTGTTTTTATGAGGCACTCCATTCTTAAAAATTATATTGTAGCCTTGCATTATTCAATTCCATAGAAATGTATTTGTATAATGCGCTTCTCAGCAGTTGTTATCACAAGGCAACATTACATAAATTAGCTTTAAGAGATCAAGAATCCAGGCTCATCCTCTTCTGTTCGACACGGGATGGTATGCATATTATAGTTCCCTAATTTACACACCCTTGTACGTGGACATGCCTAATAATTTAGTCTCTCTTTCTGCTGAGGTTCACCTATCCCTGATGTCATGATGTTACTGAGCCTACACCCGCCTCATCTGCCATGGCTCCTCCCTCCACCCCCTGATGTACCCTACTGTAGCCCAAACAAACAAACAAACAAACAAAAACCCCACATGCACTCTAGTTTTATATTGTGTCAGTCTTAGTAATGTCCCTATAAGTCCTACTTTATGTTAGTATCTAATTAGCAGTTAGCAGGTAATTAGCACCGGTTCCTCTCTACCGGACCAAACCACAGCGCAGATTTCAGTGCCACTTAACGGGACAGGTCGGCAAAGAATCAAATTTACTTTATTTTCCCTTAACCCGAGTGGACGAGACATGTTTGGAGTCTAAACTAAAGGAGCACATTTTGGTCCTTTAATTTAGAACAAAAGCTGTTAATGTTGCTAACAGACCATGCTTTTACTCAATATATGTACAAAATTTCATTTTAGACATTTATTATATATTTCAATATTACTTTATTCATGTATTGCACTACTGTGAACCACAGAATTTGGTAAACCTATTTCAAACACCAAAACAGTTCCCAATTAGTAAAGGGATTTTTTTTCACATGAGATGAAAAATGTCCATATTCCATAATATTACTTTATACAGTGATCTATGTCAGATTCTACCTTATTAGGAAGATAGCTGAGATTGTTCTGAACACTATGATATCAAACATGTTATTACCTTTAAGGTGAATTTAGGAAACAGACATTGCTCTGAGCCATCAGATGTTTAAATGATGGTGCTACACCAAAATCTGTGACCACTGAATTCTGTCACTGTAGAACCTGCAGCACACATATCACCATTTCTGACAGCTGTGACCGCACTGTACCGTCATAATAAATAAGTTTAACACCAATCAGAATGTTTTTTAGGTGTTGTGATTTCTGATGGCTGGGTGCTGCTGCTCTCTGCTGATCAAAAAAATTAATTGTGTTTTATTATTACGTTTATGTATTTTTCCCAAGGAATCATTTTTCTGCATTTTATGTGTATATCTCTGTTGAAGGATTTTTTGATATTTGACCTTTAAATAGCAGCATATTTTTTCTGTTATTAATCATGTCTTTTAAGGTCAAATGCCAACCGTTGTCTGTACACATCACTTCCACTGTGAGAGTCTATTGCTGTTTCATAAGTAAAGAGCCAAAGCAGGACAGAGAGTTGTGGTTTCTGTTTATACCCACTGATAACCAAGAACATCATGAAGGTGTGTGGTGCAGTTTGACAGCAGAATGTGTGTAGAGTGCAGTTCACTGACAGCAGTTGGATGCCACTATCTGTTGGACATCACTATCTGTGATGTGTCGAGCTGGGGGGAATTGGCACACACACACGAGAAACATGCACCCACACCCATGCACATTCATTCATACATACATACATACATACACATACACATACATACACACACACACACACACACACACACACACACACACACACACACACACACACACACACACACGCACACACACACAGACACACGGCTGCTTCAGGATGAACAGACCCACATTGAAGGACCTGGAGAAAAAACATAATTTTACACACACCCTAAATATACAAAGTGATACACAACTACTACCCCACCCACACACCCACACCCACACTCACAAATACATGCATGCTCCTGTATACGCATATATGCATATATAGCTACCAGTTGACAGATGTGAAAATTCGCGGCATGCATCTCTTCTTCCTCACATATGCTTCCTCCTCACATATGCTCCTCCAATGCTGATGCACACAAACACATACACACATTCATGCCTATTCTAACACAGTCATGCATGCTTGCACACGCACGCACACACACACACACACACACACACACACACACACACACACACACACACACACACACACACACACACACACACACACACACGTCCATGCTTCTTTTCTGGTTTTGTGGACTTTAGGTTCTGTTGTGATCCAGCTATGAGCTTTGTGTTTTAATCAATCAATCACTAACTGTCTCAGGCAGTATGGTTTCTGTCACATTCACTCCAGTTTAAAGTTTTCTTAAGCAGTCTTAATTTTTTTTTCTTTTGTCTCTGTTTTCAAAGCAATGAGTTTACAAATGTGAAAATTCCCAGCATGCATGTCTTTCACCTCCCATAAGTATTGCCACAGCAATTGGTCAACAACTCTGAACATGTTTTACTAAAGGCCATCCTTATTCAGTCCTTTTACTGATATCTACATCTCAAGGTGCAAACCATGATTAAACCTCTATGTCATCTCTTGGAAAGACTGAAACAAAAACACTGAATGAATGATGGAACTTTTTTTAAAAAATGTTATTCTCTATACATTTGTCCCAGTCAAAAAGTCATCTGCACAGAATATAACACAAAGAAGTAGGAATTAGACATGCTGAGACGGTACAGTGTAGTAGAGTTTGTGGACAAGCATCATCCATCTCGGTTCTCCAAGTCAGTTTCTCCCACAGGATGGCAGTGCCGTCCTGGAGTGATAAAGGCAACATGAGTCAGAGGGAAACACCTGATAGTCAGAGTCCAGTCAGTGGGAGGAAGTGGACTGCAGTGTTTACACAGGTATGGTGGACACTCCCCCATCCTCCTCAGTCGGGGGTGATATGAGTAGAGAGATATTTCCTGGAGTATCTTTAAGATGCTGAACTCTTCCTGTGTAACCCTGAGTCTGGTCAGTGAGGTAGATTTCTTCCTCTCTGAAGATCCATTTAAGAGTGTGTGGTATGTGACATTCAGTCCAGGAGCAGGTCAGTAGAACAGACCCTCCCACATGACCCTTTTGGTTCCCCCAGTTAATGTGCAGTCTGTGAAAATCACCTCATGGAAACAGTTCAAAAATCCCAGGATGAGGACCTCTGCCATCCTTTTTGAGTATCAAACAGGCCTTGACCTCCATAGTAACCTACAGTAACATACACACTCTTTAGAAACATAGTCTACTGAATGTTCTACACTTACAGTGGAAAGGAAGTGTATTCAAATGAAATTTTGACAAACTTCTAACCCCAACACGCACACCAAATATTTTTACCACCCTGTTTTGTCATTTCATTTCACTATCGGTTCAAAGGCATCTTTTCTTCTTATTAATGAAAATATCACATGAAATTAGAACAGCTAAAGAATTGGCTTCCTGAGACTTTTAAAAAGTGTTGAACAGATGTTAAGGAGCATTTTAAATACAGAGCATTCTTATTACCCGCAATGCAGTGTGTTAAGCATTTGGATGGTCAACCCTCAGTGAGGAGTCCGGTTTCATCTTTGTGAACCTCAGGTGCCTGGAGAGAAGTCCTGAGTTGCACACAGGACACTGAGTCAGCAAGCACTCCGAAGTGCTCCAGCTTATTGTCACACAGGGCTTAGAATATATAGACAGCATGAGTGACAAAAAAGAGGAAGAATGTAGTTTTGGCAGACAATAAACATAGAAAACCTGCTTGGCAACATTATAAAGTAACTAAAATGTCTATAGAATCTCTGCTTGGCAACAGACCAAAGATAAATGATTTAAAAATAGCTATTATACTGTTTTTAAATGGAACCATTTGTCAGAGGATATTTGAAGATCCTGACAACGGTGTGCAGCCTAGCATTGAAAAGTCATGGAAATACCAACCTGTTCATTGAACAGTTGTGGCGTCCTCCAGTGTTGTTAATTGATGTGATGTTGGTTAAGTAACAGGTGGCTCGCCAGTTCACAGCTACCAGAGGGAGGCCACAAGCCGGGAGCTAATCAGGGTTTGTTAGCCGGATCTCCTTCGGGTGGCATCACCCTACATAACAGCTTCATAAAGGCCCCTCTTAGAAAAGTCTTGTTGTGACACACGTATGTTACATCTGTCAGGGTGCCTCACCCCTGATCAACCTGACAGTCACAGGTTACATATTGAAATTGTGATTGGTGGGTTGTGGGAGTTGTGCATGCAGACAAAACCACACCGAGGCACATGGTGCATTGCATTGCTCCTCCATGTTTTCCTCAGTGTCGGTTGGCAGTTGGTTTATGGGGCAGAGTTGGTGGCTCTTAATGAGGGTACAACCTAATCAGAGTGTGCCAAACAGCTAGCAGGAGGCCTGGTTGGCTCAAATGGTCTTCCCATCAAAACTTCGAAAGGGGCCACTTTTGTGGTTGCACTAGGAGTCATATGCATTTCACATAGAACTGCAGCTAGCAGTTTTTTGATCATGTAGTGTGTTCATTCCACTATGCCTGACGACCGAGGGTAATAGCGGATGTGAAATTTTGATGCTCAGATATTTACAGAGATGATGAGTCATGCAAAACATCAAAGCACTCATACAGGCAACATTCAGGATGGTAGAGAAAAACAGAAGATGTATTTATTGACACCAGTATGGTTTACAACAAAGGAGTTGCCTCGAGAACAACTGCAGACCTTACATTTGGGATGTTCTTTTACCCTTCTTCATCCCCCCCGACCAAAGTAGAGTGTCACCCTCCAAGGACGCCATTTCTTATTGTCTTATGTCTCAGTGAAATGTTGTCTCTCCAGTCTTAGCCCTCCATTACTTTTTCACACTTATCTGTACCATCTTTGCATTAGAAAAATCATCTTTGTGTGTTAATATCTGCTTTGGTCATTATTTATATTCCAGCATTCAGCCCATATGTGTCATTTCGCCCGATTCCTCCTCACGGTACAGCACCCAGCAGGCTGTTTGTCACCCAACCCAGGACTCCACCAATCATGAACTTCACGTCAGATCGTCATTACCGGAATATTGAACTCCCCTGTGTACTTGATTATTTAAGCCTGTCTCGAACATTAGGACACTGTGAAGTATTGCCTCTAGAGTCCTATGCATACCGAACGTTCTTTGGATTGTTTTTCTGTGTACCGAACCTTGACTTTCTAACAATGTTATGGCCATCTGGTGGTGCTACCACTGCAGTAGGACTACAAGTTCAAATGTAGCCAGTTGTGCTGTTTTGAGTCTGGGCCTACACTGCACTATGTAGTACTGTGCACAGTGGCTTGGTGGTTAGCATGTCTGCGTTTCAGAATTGGTGTCTCAGGAGTTTCTGCATGTCTGCGTAGGTTTCCTCTTTGTTTCCTGGGTGCTTTCTCCCACACGCCAAAAACATGGAGGTTAGGTTGATTGGTTACTCTAGAATGTCCTGGTGTTAATGACTGTGAACTCAGTGGTGGATGGTGCTCTGTCCTGGGTGTTGTCCTCTCTCTCCCCTTCCTGTACATGATGCAGTCCCCCGGGGGGCTGTGGTTTCCAGTTGACTGAAGATTGGGCACAATTGACTGCCGATTGCTCTTGTGTACTGAGAAAGGCGCTATATAAGGGTAAAGTCATATCATAGAAAACTCTAGCAATAAATAGACTTGAAACAAAAAAACTTGTGTGTGACCACTGCTTCACCACAGCAGTGCAGAAACAGTTGCTGTTTCTGGTCTAAAATGGGCTTTAGACTCTGATCTGGTGGACGCCCACTGCGTGAAACCTTGAGAAATGAAACCACAACAGACGTCAGACACCTTGATCTCTCAGACCAGAACAGACACACTTTATTCTGGGGCATTCACAAGATGCTTTGAGATCATCGTTAAACATGGGCGTCCAAACCACAAAAATTAAACATAGCATTTTGCGTTTTATATATAACAAATGACGTTTAGACTTCATTTGTCTAATGAGCTAGCACTGACACTGAAGCGTAGATTTTACCAGATTAAAGCCAGAGCCCTTTTTAGACCATAAGCAGCAACTGTTTCTGCACTGTTGGGGTGAAGCATTGATCACACACAGTTTTTTTTGTTTTGTTTCGAGTCTATTTATTGCTAGAGATTATTATTTTACCCTTATATAGTGCCTTTCTCAGTACCCAGGAATGCTTTACAATCAACACACTGCACCATGTTTTTATATCCTGTCAACACAATCAGCAGTCAATTGTGTACAGCATACTCTCAACTGGAAACCACAGCCCCCTGGGGGACTGCATCGTGTGCAGGAAGGGAAGAGAGAAGATAACACCCAAGACAAAGCACCATCCACCACTGAGCATGCAGTCATTAACACCTGGACAATCCAGAGTAACTTGCGTAACTTGAATATGGTTTCACAGAAGCAGTCGTTTGGTCAGTGTGGGTGTTTGTATCATGAAGCATCGTGTCACAGAACAGGAAATGACAGCAAGAGTTCTCAGCAGTCAGAGGATGATGTAGCACCATGTGTGTTCGGGGAAGTCTAAAAAGAACCGCTAATGATAAAATGAAAAGAAGAAATAAGAGCTCTGGCCAAGTTCATTTGTTCTCAGTTCCTCTCTGCTGGGTGCACATTAGGGTCAGGTGGACTGAAGTACTGCTGAGAGACTGCTGGAGTCAGTGTGTGTCCACAGTGGTAGTGGAGTTCTGGGTGTAGAGTTGTCAGTGTGTGATGGGAGGTCAGTGGTGTTTCCATAGTGACAATGCTGCTGAGTTTGTGTCTTCTCTTCACTGAAGGTGAGTGTGAAATTCTCTTTTAATGCTGAATTGCATTAAATTGTACATTTATTTGTTAATATAAAATGTTATTTAAGCAAGCTGACTTTCTCAGGTAGAACTGGAAAAATATTTTGCTTAACAAATAATTATTAAATATTTCTGCATATCTTATGACTCCATCTTATGAAGTCTGTGTACTTTTTAATATAGTTAAAATATAATTGTCCTATATTTCCTGGTATACGTTTCTATAGGCTACACTGTAGTAAAGAGTAGAAGACAATTACATGTTATTGCCTTAGTACGTCTTTGTCTCCATGTGCTCTTGTATGTTTTAGTTTGTAGCTCCTCCCCTGCTCTGCCCCTTGACATGTGTCTCATGAGTTTTGTCTCTTACCCCTCCCAGTAATTGTTCCCAGATATTCCCTGTTTGTCTCCTGCTGTATAAATACACTAATGCTAATGTCTGCAGTCATGGTAGTGTATGACCCTACTTTCATGTAAATACTTGTCGTGAAATAACTCAGCTCAGTGAATACATCAAATATAACATCCAGGCTCCACTTTTACAGCAGTGTTCTTAATCTATTAGTGGTGTGAGAAAAATATGGTTTGTGGACTAAATTGTGGTAGAAAAGTATTAGATATGTGTATGCATTTTAATGTGGTCTTAGAGCTCAGGATGTCTGACGTCTGCTGCGGTTTCATTTCTCACAGTTCCAAGCAGTGGGTACCAGATCAGAGTCTAAAGTCAATTTTAGACCAGAAGTGACAACCGTGTTGCTTCTGTGCCTCTGCAGCTGAACTGTGGTCACACACTCACAAGCTTAGTTTCCTTCTAGTCTATTTCTTGCCTTATGCCATGACAGGCTTATCAGTGGTTTCTAGCTAGAAATAGTACAAAATACTACTTTTATTCGGTAAAGTGTAGTTTAATACTCAAAACAGCACAACTCTGACTGCTGGGTCTATTCTAACGTGAAATTGGGATAAAGGATGATGTTTTAAACAAAGACTAAAACTAGAACTAGGCTCCAGTGTGTTCTCAATGGCAGGTCTAGTTTGAATTTAATTTAGTACAAAACAGGTTTAGTATGTGTAGGACTGGTATGGTTACTGATAATTTGGGGAATATTGTGTACTGTGAGAAGAGATGTCAGTACTTCACTGAGAAAAGGGACTGCTCATGTACTACCCAAACCATGTCTATGTTCAAAAGCTGATTTACAGAGTTTATCAAAGTTTAAATAGGTTCTTATTGTGAGTAATGCAGGTTTTTGTTGTTTGTTTTTAACTCATTCAGTAAATTCAGAACTTCATATTACTCACAAAAAATCTTAAAGAACTTTTCTACATAAGCAATGGTCCACAAGAAATTATTGTGATGTGGAAACTGAAAAACCAAACAAAAAGCAGGTCCTCTCACTATATATAAATTCTTAAATGTGTGTGTGTGTGTGTGTGTTTGCATGCTTATAGACTCTGAAGACAAAGCACACAGCATTCTGTAGTGACAGTGCATAATAGTTCAAAGTATATTTACCAATAAAACAAATTTGATACAATGAATAAAATATTAAGTACACAGGACATCATAAGACAGTGCAAACCTACAATATATCAAGCTATGAAAAAGTAATGCAAAAATTTGTATGTGCGCAAGCTTTGAGGTGATTAACTCTATAAACTGCATTTTAAAACTATATCTTAGAAAGAGGAGTTTGAGAATAAGAGCGATGGGATAATATGTCTGTTTGTTTCTCTCCTCTACATCAGACTCCACCCCCTTTGCTTTATAATGAGCATGTGTGTCTCCTATATGGTTTCACACATGCAGCATCATGGTCAGTGTGGGGTTGTGGGATACATCACAAAAGAAGAAACAACCAGAGTCCTCACAGTCAAAGGACATGATGGCACTGTGTGTGGTTTTGTATGTCTCTGTAAAGCTGGTGATGTGAACTTGAAAAGAAACATAAGAGCTCTGGCCAAGTTCATTTGCTCCCAGTTCCTCTCTGCTGGGTGGACATTAGGGTCTGGAGTACTGAAGTAATGCTGTGAGAGTTCTGAAGTCAGTGTGTGTCCACAGTGGTAGTGGAGATCTGGGTGTAGAGTTATCAGTGTGTGCTGGGAGGTCAATGGTGTTTCCATAGAGACAAGGATGCTCAGTTTGTGTTTTCCCTTTACTGTACTTCCTCTCACTAAAGGTGAGTGACATGAAACTGTACATATATGTGCTAATCTAAAAATGTTATTAAAGTGAGTTGAATCATTCAATATTTATTTGGCTGAATTAGAAATATAACCTGGTTGGTCTTGGAATGAAAAATATGATTAAAAGGTCCAGAATGCAAACAGACAAAATCTTTGCATGAATAAAGTTTATTAATCAAAAATAAATCAAAAAGTCAAAAGATGTTATTTCAGAAAATGAAAAGACAGGTTGGGGAAAATGAAGGGAAAAAAGAAATACAAAATAAATTGGTAAAAAGAGCTGGGAAAAGTTAAAGAATAGGGCTAATTTTGTTGGAGCGCGTGGCACAGGACAAGGTGCTTTTTATAGCCTGCCATGCTCGTCTGAAGAAGATGCATACTCTCTTCAACTTCTTGCATTCTGAGCCTTTATATTTGAAATAAAAGTAGAATTTTTAAACTGGTGTCCATGGAGTGGATGTATGTAAACTCTGATTATTGATGTGGTGCTTTGATGCTACTCACCAGCTGGGGTGTTCTCCACTTTGACTGCCTCTGTAATAGATTCCGCTACTCCACCCAGATCCTCTCTTACATCTACAATTTATTTTTCCCAAAAATCAATACAAATGCAATTACATAATAAAGTACAGGCACATATTTAAAGTGAACAAACATCATGTCCTACTGTGTGTTCTTAATGAAAAGCTAGATTTATGCAAGAAAGTACATCTGCACCTTCTACATGGGCGCTGTGGTCTAAATAGCAAATCTCTTCCGTTGACTCTGTGATCATACAGTGTTCAGCAGTTCTGCTCCGGATGGTATGAACCTCCTTACAGTCCTCCTGTTTCTTGGGTGAGAAGTGATAAATAATCAGTGATGAATTGTAAAGGAAATTAATCATCCATTGACCCCACCTGGGCAGTGGAAACTCCACTAATGGACAGCATATTTTGGACTACCATCTGTACAAGTCAGGAAAGTGTGAAGGCTAAATAAATAAAACTGTGGATACAGTCTATATAAATCATTAAAATTATAGTATAAAATGATCTAGACACTTACACTTTCTCCCAGAGTGGCCGAGTAATGCTGCTTAAACCCAGCAATGGTAGCAGGGTCTCTATGACTCTTGTGTCTTCTGGTAATGATATTAATGAACTTGTACCTTGGCATCTAGAAAGGGCAGAAGAAATCTCTATTGTATTGAACAATAATAAAGCTGTTTCATTTCTTTTAAAAAGTCATAACAGTTTGCATGTGTTTTTGGACAACAACAAAAAAAAAACTTTAATTTTTAAGAATTAAAGATTTATTTATTAGAAGTAATTGAATTTGAAATGAAAATTAGGCTTTGATTACAACACAGTTTTCTACAAACAAGACTTATTTAACATGCTGCATTTGTGCGCAAGATTACTTTTGTACCCCAGTTTCATATCTCTATATAGAAATGAGAAATCAACGCCTGTAGACTTTGTTTTATATACAGTTATTATGTAACAGAACAAATGGCCACCCGTAGCTCAATTTCTTCTACAAATGTTAATAAATGTGAAACAAAGGTTGTCCGACAGTGCATAATGGCCACACTCGTGGTCTTACAGAGGCTTTTCTAAAACAAGCGCAGAAGTCACTTTCCCTTGTCTCAGTCAACGTATTTCATCTAATGGAGTTCGGTTACGCGAATATTTTCAGCTACTTCCCCTTTATTTAGTTCATTCTCTATTCACTTATTCCGCATTTATAAAATATTTATGCGGTCCGTTAAATTAAACAAACTCGCTTGACGTAGACAGATGTTTATTAGACGAACACGAATAACGAACACAGTGGCGCTCACACGAAACAGGCTAAATGAACATGAGCAACGTTGAACACAGCATACAAACAAAGTGGACCACGTACCTAAACATTAGCGACAACACAGACCGACAAGGATGCACACACCAACCGGGGTTTAAACACACACAGACATTAGGAGAATAACCCGCTGCAGACGTGTGTGACTACATAGTCGTGGTTTCACACAAGACCATGAACTCCCACTGCAGGCGGCGGGCCGTACCACGTGACTAGTGGGGCGGGGAGCTCACTATCAGCCCACTAATTAGTTCTCCGTTCAGTCAAAAGTTCTCTATCATTAAAATGTGTGTTCTCATTTTAAATTCGCATATTGGCTACTTGTTTATAATACGATTCCGTTATCAAATATTTAGTATCCGCTTTTGTAGATAAAACTAAATTCTACTTACATTTTGTTTTCGTTTCTCAGTACCTCTTATGCGTGAAGAATTGTTTGTAGTCTCTGTTGATGTTTTGTCTGAAATGATCGTCATTGGCAAATCCTCTCAATAAACTGATCTGGGGTCAAAAATAGAATGACACACATTATGACATAATCGAGCGCTAAATTCTGTTCAGTGGTTGTTTAGAACAATGACAGAAGTGCAGCTGAAGTGACATTATAGTCTCATATTATAAATCACATTTTAAAATCATTTCCTCCTCTTTATGCTATCATTTTGTTATCTGGCTCAGATTAAAAAAATCTCAATAAATAAATATAACCTATACATGTAAACTATATATTAATTAATTAGTAATCCTTCCATGTAGGTACAATTCACTCGCTCTGTGTTCCTTATAATCCAAAGTTATTTGAACACTCATTAAGGATCAAAATGCAACCTAAACAACAACAACAACAATAATACATTCTTAAGAAATTATATAATTTTAACTGAAAATTAGGCTTATTGATCACAAT
The DNA here is from genome assembly GCF_041902795.1 of Electrophorus electricus. Lineage (NCBI taxonomy): Eukaryota > Metazoa > Chordata > Actinopteri > Gymnotiformes > Gymnotidae > Electrophorus > Electrophorus electricus. The sequence continues at coordinate 7,831,238 of NC_137498.1, forward strand.
ACAATGTTCAACAAAACAGCTTATCTTTACTCTGGTGTTTTAGTACTAAGGCTATGCAGTTATACAAACACTTTCTTGCATATTATTTTTTTAATATATATTTTTTAAAAGTGCAGAATTGTAGCCCCAAAATAACCTGCATGTGGTTTTACAGGGGCTATTCCAATATGTGTTTTATAACAGAATGTTTTGATCGCCTCTTCACAAAGGTTACTTACTGCTGAAAAGAAATAAGGTTAGCATACATTTTTATAATTTTCTTATAGCCTATAAAGAACACCCAACCAAACAACCTAGCTACAAAGAGACAAGGATAAAAATGTCATTACATGTATTATATAGGCATACAGATTTGAAATTAATGTGGTAAATGCAGTGGACAGGATGGAGTCTAGAATTCATCATCTGTTGAAGTATCTGTGGTGACATCCTCATATGGCTCTTCAGTGTCTTCATCAGTTTCACCATAACATGCCACCATTAGGTGGTGTGTTTCTTTCACAGCTACCAGCTCTGTCTTCAGCTCCTCAAGCTTTGGGAATACAACACTGTGCAGGCCACGGTAAGCTTGAGCAGAAATTCCTGAAGGGTAGTTAAAAAAATAAATAAATCAAACTGGGTAATAAAAGCACCATGAAAAAAACACCACAAAACAATCTACAATCTAACAACCAAACATCACACCTCATCAAAAACAAACAAACAAGCTGTAAACACAACATGAATAATTAACTGATCATATTAATAGGGCTTTGAAAAGTAGGATCTAGTGTAGAATCAGGTATGAATGCTGGGAAGCATTTATAAATTATCTATGAGTATGGCTCTTTCTAGGAAAGATCATCTGTAAAGCAGTTCAAGAATGTATCTGTAACAAGAGACCGAACCCAGGACAGCTAAGTGATGACACCACTAGCCTACTGGGTGAGCAACCACACTAACAAGGGTGAATCCCTGTGCAGAAGAGTTAGATCTAGGATCAGGTAAAACAAAAGGAGAAAACTAAACTTTCCCAAACAAGACCAGAAAACAGGGAACAACTTGAATGGCTAAGGGAAGCCTTGGGAGAGAGACAGACTCGAGAGGGAAAACTGGAGAGGGGAGGTGTAAAAACACAAACACCCTCACAGATAAGAAGTGAGGTGTAGCAGGAAGGCTCACAGACCTCAATACCTGAAGTTACCAGCTCGGCACTCAGCTCAAATGTTTAGCAAACACCCAGCACTGAATGACTGGGTCACTGGGCTTTTATTAGGTCTAACCCAGCTGTTGGGTGTTAAACCTGATTAGTGGTGTGGTTGACTCGCCTCCCTCTGGTGGTCGGAGGGGCCTTGGCCTGGTGCCAACCCTTACAGTATCCTATATGAAGTGAACTGCATTAACAAACAAAGCTCAAATTGTTACCTAAATGGAGCAACCAAATTGCTCAGTTATAACTATCATTGTTATAAGGATAGTGAATGTCATTAGAACAATGCTAAAAATCATATAATATTAAAGTAAATATTTATTAATCTAACAAGCAAATGTGGTGGAGTCTGACAGTGGGGTGTGTTTCTACAGGTTGCGTATTGGAACACAACAGTGAGACAAAACACATCACTGCACACACAGGAGACTCAGTACTGCTACCCTGCAGTTGCATAGACTTGCTTGCCAAACCTGAGAGTATCACCTGGAAGAAATACCACCCAAAAAGAAAAACATGGGATGTGATCTCCAGTGAGAGTGAACAGTACAGAAACAGAGTTCAGCTAGGTACTGCTCACGCTCCAGGAAATCTCTCTCTACTCATATCACACCTGACGGATGAAGATGAGGGAGATTACGATTGTATGCATAAGGAATATGAACAACTATACATCAAACTCACTTGTAAAGATAAGTAACTTAGATCCGTATTCTTAGTGCCTTGATAATCTCATAAATAAACTGAACTTTAGCAAACTAGTGTTACATTATACCTGTAGCACCTGTTACACCTAAAGAGCACTCTTAGACCATCAAAGGCTGATATACTGGACATAGTATGAATGCTACAGATCACTGGAGTGGTGTTTTCTCACTGATGTGGCTTGGTAGGTGTTTGTTTGCAAAAGGACAGCTAAAACAAGTCCAGGGTAAATATACATTTCATCCATTTTTATAGGGGTGTATTTGTGGTTAAAGTGGTCTTGTACTTTAAAAATACTTGACTGGGATTTAAATTATGACTTAATCTTCTGGAAACAATCCATAATTTCACTGACCTTCATTTTGTCTTTCATGTTATTTATAAAGTGTATAGTTGGACTATGACAGTATCAATAAACTGCCAGTGTAAAATTGTTTCCCAGGCACATACATCTTATACACCCAAAGTGACAGAAATGTCCTGTTTTTGATTCATTGCTTAGTACTAGATGTGTTCAGTAGTCCAAATAACTATTTTATCTATTTTACCTCATTGATATTTTGATTAAATAGTCATGTGTCCTAACTATGACCATCCACAAACAGTAAGTAGGAACCGTGTGAACTGAAACCTCAAACTACTGTGGTTGGGGAAATACTGTTTTGCACTGGCACTTTGATATTGTCATAGTCAGGACATACAATTTTGATGTAAAATGTTTTACTTCACAATACTTCACAAAATGACAGAAATCCACTGTTTTTGACTTATCACCTTGTACAAGATGTGCTCCCAGTTGTCCAAATGTTTTACCTAAAAATGTTTTATTTTTTTATAAACTTTCATGAGTCCAAAATCATGTCTCCTAAGAAAATACCAGCATAAAACTGTTTCTCAGTCACACTAGTTTGACAAAGGCTTTACCCAAAATAATAGAAGTGATCTGTTTTTGACTCCTTACCTAGTACTAGATGTTTTCCCAATTGTCCAAAGACACATTTTACCTGAAAATGGCATTTTTCTTCATGTGTCCTGACTATGACACTGTCAATAAAATAATAAACTGTATTTCCCAACCACAGAAGTCTAATTACAGGCTATACACCCAAATTGACAGCTTTTGGTCAACATACACAACAAATTTAAAATATATATTTTAAATACTTTTAATACTTCATTGGGGATTTTATTTTGACATAATTTGATTTATTTTGTGGCTGTATCACGATGCTCAAGAGGGATAATTCCATTGCATTAGTGCTGACTCTAATAAAACATCATTACTTGGAAAGTCTTCATTATAAAATTCATTATAAAATTAGTTTTTAAATAAACTTTTAAACATGCACTGATGAGCTTGTTCACCTGCCCCCCACTCAGGTGCAGTCTACTAGTGTCACGAATGTAAACCATCCTGAATGTTCCTATACACATTTATAATGGGTCAGTACTGTAGCCAAACTTGCAAACACAAGTAGTACTAAAGCAGTACACCATCTTATGCTAACAAACACATCTCCCTCTCCAGGAATCTCAACAACAGAATTTACATCAAGATTTGATGGCAAAACAAGTGCAAAGGCTCCAGCTGACGCTTCCACTACTGACAGTGCAAAGACTCTAACTGACGGTAACATGCATTTACTGCATATCAACATGGTCTCCTAATATCTTAAAAAGCAATTAAAATGCATGCTGTGTAAAAACACAAACACTAACACGCACACAAATACACATAACATTTGTATAACGTTTGCCTTCAGATGTCCAAAACCCTGCTGGTGATCTATTATATATCCTCATGACTACTGCTGTGGGAGCTGTCCTCCTCCTGCTGCTGGGTCTCGTGGGGGTCTTGTGCTGGAGATACAAAGGTACACACACACACACACACACACACACGCATGCATGCATACAAGTTGTGGGTCACACTGTCTGGTTTTCTAATGTAGTCCAGAGACATGGACAAAAGAGGCTAAGAAAGGGGCAAACAGAAGAGAAGAGAGAGCAGGAGACACAGGTGAATGCTCACATACCATCCACTGTAACATAAGAAAAACAACCTCCACATCATTACTGGCACACGTCCTTCAAGGTCAAATCTTCCATGGTGTGTGTGTGTGTGTTTTTACAGGATTGTTCTGCTGTGCTTTGTTCACCTGTTCAAGTGAGTGCTACTTTGTATCTGAATACTGGATACTGGGGGGGGGGGGGGGGGGGGTTCAGATGATACAATGCAATTAGTACCATACAGTTCAAATAAGGGATCACATATCACATACATTACATACATTACACACATCACATACAGCACTTTTTTCATGTTTTTTTTTTTTTTTAAGTTAAACCATCTTTGGGAAAACACAGGTTGTGAAGTTCAGGTTTTGTTGAAGCAGTACCAAATACCTGAGCAGAGGGTTTTATACAGATAGTGTGTGGGTTTCCCTAGTTGTGTGGGGTCCATGTTGAGTTTCTAATATAAAGAGCTCCTGATACACTGATGACTGTTTTTTATGATGGCTGTTGTGATTTCCAGTTTGAAATCAGTGGAGATGGTGGTGTGTAGAAAGCTCAGACTCCACATCACTTACTGTACTGAGTTACAAAGGGAGATGGACAGTTGTCTTATTTCAGAAATGTATCATCCATCTCTACTGCTTTTTGCATGTTGACCTCCAAGTTGTGTTCAGTGCACCACAAAGCCAGACGAGCCACTTGACTCCACTAGCAGTCCCGTCAGTGTTGCTAACGAGGCCTGTTAGGGTCATTTGCTTGATGATAGCTGGAGATGCACTTGTTGGTGTAGCAGGAGAAGAGGAGGGCTGAGAGTGTCCAGCCTTGAGGAACCCCAGTGCTGATGGATAGGGGCTCTGACAGATAAGGTTCCAGGCACACAAGCTACTTTCTATCTGACAGGTAGATGAAAATGCCCTGACAGATACAGGGTTCCACTCTCAGTTGTGTTGAAAGCAGAGCTGAAGTCTACAAACATGACTCTGTTATAGGATCCTAGAAGGTCCAGATGAGTACAGACATAGCGTTGATTGTGACTGTGCATAGTGCAGATTGCTCTGTATGCAAACTATATCAGTCCAAGGAGGTGAGAGTGATAGACTTGACGTAAAACAGAACCAGCTTCTCGAAGCATTTCATGACTACTGATGTTAAAGCTTCAGACCTGTAGGCATTAAGGCTGGTTATATTGTTCTCCTTTGGACAAGGATTATTTACCATTAAATTCTACCTGTGTTTCACTTCACCTGTGTCCTTATGGAGCACAGCTCTTATCACTGCATTCATATGAAAACGGGTCTTCTGGACATGTACCAGTGATTTCACACCACATATAGCATATTGTTGTTGCCTTTTGCATGATGGTCACAGGTGCATAAAGGTAATTGGTGCATTTGAATTGTGCATTTGTGTGTTTTGTAAATGTGTGTGTGTGTGTGTGTGTGTGTGTGTGTGTGTGTGTGTGTGTGTGTGTGTGTGTGTGTGTGTGTTATAACAATTGTTAATGTGTTATTCCTACAGGATGATGTCACTTACTCCACTGTAATACACAGTCAGAAAACCAAACCAGCATCCACTCCAATGGATAATGCAGATTATACAGAATATGCCAGCATCAAATTAAATTCAAATTAAGCACACATGCACACACACACACACACAAACAAATCCAATCAAGCAAATGGACAAAAAATAAACATACAAAAACATGTATGGTAGCCAGTAAATAGCATGTATTTTATTTGTTTCTTCACTGTAAATGCCTCATTAGGGGTTAATTCGCTGAAACATGATTTGAATACTTCTGTGAATTATTAGCGTTTTTGCATGTAATTTATTAGTAGTAGTGCTTTTGGCTTTAATGAAATAAAAAATGATGTGTAGATGTTCACGGTACCGCACCTCCTCCCAGACGTCTTTCTCTGTGTCTGTGTGTGTGTGTGTGTGTGTGTGTGTGTGTGTGTGTGTGTGTGTGTGTGTGTGTGTGTGTGTGTGTGTGTATGTGTGTGCGCACGCGTGTTCGTTCATATGGCCACGCCCTCTCTGTGTTTCACAGCTGCTCCTCATTTTGTGTCATTACTGTGCGTGAGTATAACTCTCCTGTTTAGTAGTGTATGTTGTCGGTGATTGACCATGTATTAGCCTATGTGCTACATTGTCTGTTGTCTGGTGTTAATAAACGTAACTTTTGTCGACTCATTCGTGCGTCCTGCCTAGCCTCCATCGTTACATAAATGTGCATATCATTTTATGTCAAGTGCTTTATTGTTGACTGTAGCCATTACTTCACTGTGAGAATTTATTTCTGTTTTAAAAATAAAGAGCAAAAGCCAGATGAGTGTGGTTTCTATTTTTACCTGCTTAAAATGACACATTACACCTTTATAGAGGTGAGGCACTAAAATGAGTTTAGACTGTGTACTGAGTTACCTGTCTATATGTAAACCTGCTCCATAGCTATGACTGTAGAATTAGTTTAGGCTATAAGACATGACACTGTTTCATGGGTTTCTACATCTCTGAAAGTGTAGGTGGGATGTTTTTCATCAAATTATCTAAATTATTGCAATATCCATCAGCATTAAAATGTCTTGCCACTGGAAATGACAAATCCTTAATTCTGATGGTCCAAAGGTGTTCAACAAAACAATCAGCAAACATTCTCTTGGTTCCTCCAATATACAGATGAATACATCTCTTGCAAAAGATAAAATAGACCACTACTGTAATAATGCATGAGGAGGAAGAGGTGATAAAAATAGATCTTTTTGTTCTAGTTATTTTATTGTCTTTGTTAATAAGGTTTTATGAAGCACATCTAGAGCAGGCTACAGTACCAGTTATTATTAATATTATTATTATTATTCAACGGGTCATTTACCTCAGTCTTTAAGGGCATGCCTGTTTGTTAGTTTACTAACTGTAGTGACATATATATATATATATATATATATATATATATATATATATATATATATATATATATAGAGAGAGAGAGAGAGAGAGAGAGAGATACAGAGAAATTTCAGACAGTGACCCTTTATTAGCTGTGCAAGCAAAGTGCTTAAGAAGTTGTATATTTTTCTGTAGATATCCACTTGACATCTTTACAGTACCTTGCAGCTGCTTCCCAAGAATCTTCAAGTGCACAAGTGCTTCAAATTTCCAGAATAAATGTTTATTAGAAGTATCTAGATAACACTTCCCCTTTGGTCAAACACACGTCACTTATGAAAAGCAAGACAATATAATTTGGTACAACACCTTTCATACACAATAGCAATTCAAAGTGCTAATAAAAAGGACCCCGTATATACAAGGTACAGGATGGCAACACTGTCAGTGAAACGATAGATAGATAGATAGATAGATAGATAGATAGATAGATAGATAGATAGATAGATAGATAGATAGATAGATAGATAGATAGATAGATAGATAGATAGATAGATAGATAGATAGATAGATAGATAGACAGACAGACAGACAGACTTTGGCAATAGTATTTGGAAAGAGCTGATTACATGTGACTGTGATGTATCACTTTAAGTAGTGTGTTAAACCGTCCAAAATGAGCTAAGCTTTAAAAATACATGATGCAATCGGGTTTATGAGAATACATTAGAATTATTTGGTTCAGTTAACCAACTGCTGTCAGGGAACACTCGCCTTCCCCGAGTCATGTGGTTGGGCCTGCAGCGTACAGTGGGACGGCTGTTCTATTTGTAACCACACATGCACACACCTGCACCTCATCTGTCTAAATGTATATAAACCTGTGGCAAAGAGTGCAAGGTGTTGGTTATTGCTGACGTAGCGTGTGGATGTAACGTGTTGATGTTTCGTGGTAATGTTACATGTTTTCGATATTGTTAACTGTGTTCATGTTTGTTTACTGTCAACTGTTTCATGTTTGTATTGACATTTGTAATGCTTGTGAGTGCCGTTATCATTCCGTGTCTATCTGTAAATAAATATACATCCCAGTCACTGGTGTGGAAATGATCTCCATTCAAAGTGAACAGCACAGAAACAGAGTTCAGCTGGGTACTGTTCATGCTCCAGGAAATCTCTCTCTCCTCATATCACAAACCTACCCCAAACTAGCATGGCCTCCTGTTGGGTCTACATGAGCTTATGGAGGGTGTCTGTGGTGGTTCACTCTGCAGTCTGGCAGGGAACGTGGAGATGGAGAACGTCACTGCTTACTCGGTCCTGCTGCCCTGCTCCTGACTCGGTCCTGCTGCCCTGCTCCTGCACTGACCCACACACCAGACCTGAGAGGTTACACTGTGCCATGCACAATTCAACCAGAAACACGTGGATTGAGAGTGAACAGTACAGAAACAGAATTCACCTGTACTGCACACTCTCTAAGAAATCTCTCTCTACTCATATCACACCTGACCAAGGAGGATGGCGGGCTGTACTTATGCAATCATAAAGGAGCTCAAAACAGATACATCAGGCTCAATGTACAACGTAAAACATTACATGATATATATCAGTGGGCTTGTATGTTTAAAAATGCCCATAAAAAGTATAACTTTTTAAACATAGCATAGCTTTTAAATAACGACTAGAGATAATGTGTGCAATATGGCTCAGGGACAACTGTCTCCTAAATGAGTAAAAGGATTATTTCATCTTCATTTTCAACATTCAGAGTGGTCTTTGTGCTGCACCACCCCTCACTCCTCACTGTTGTTACAGTCTCTCCTCAGACTCTGCCCTACATCCTCTTTGCTTTGGTCACCGTGATCTTCCACCACATCATCGTGGCTGTGGTCTACTGTACCAAGAGGACCAAAGATACAAACAACATAAACAAGCTGTTGTAGTATCACTACGCCTCCTGAAATTAAGAATTTATCATCCATTTTACCTCAGCATCAGTTCCTGCCACACTTATCAACTAAAAGCAAGGAATTATAGTATAGATAGGATAGGTGAATAGATGTTGCGAATAACCATCAAACTATCTGTGGAGATTGTATAGCCTGCACTGTATAGATGAACAACTGTTCAATTAATTTTTATTGAAATTTAAAGTTCAGTTACATTACATTGTAAAGCTATAAATGAGACATTGCAGTTCCTGAGGAGTATTATAATTATTAACATTTTTACCTTCTCTGGTAAAGTACTGTTTTGATAGTTCCTCTTTTGTTTATATACTGTTTATAAACTATGTTTAAACATGTATTAAGCATTGTTAGATTAATAGTCCATCAAAATGAAATTCTCTTTTAGTCCTCCAGATGGCACTGTTTCTGCGTGGTGAGGCCAAGGTTTCTGACAGAGTGTAGAGGACAACATAGTCACCTGGAACATACGGCCGCTTTAACTTTGTTCGGACAATTCAGTCTGTCGTTGTAGACATTTAGTTAGTAGTCTATAGACTGTCAACTTAGTCGTTTTAGCTTTGATTTTAGTGCTCGATGCACTGCTTATGGTGTGAAATGAGCTTAAGTTGTTGGCCTATGTTGTGGTAAAAATGTCTTTATTAGATCAACTTGTTGCAAGTTCAGATGTAATACTTTGCAGATGTAAGTTCAGAGGTAATACTTTTAAAGTCTCTTAGCTCTTCAGAAAATCCTCCCCTTCCCCCCAGCAATGGTCAAAGTGCGTTTGGTTCAATTTATTTGAAGAAAAGTTTTACTTATCATAATAAACATAAGCAATCTTACCTGTGGACTTCAAGGACTTTTCCTAATGAATAGTGTTTCTCGTCATTTCTTGTCATTGCATGTACAGGTAGAATGAGATGAGTGCAACACTTTTTTCTCTCAGTTACTCAGAGACTCTTTGGACTAGACCAACCACTTCTTTACATATAAAGCTTACATCTGTCTTCTAATTAGTCATGCCATTTAAAAATGATTACACATGACATCCACTTATTTAGTTGAATAGAAGAAGTCAGATGTTGCAACTGACCTCAATCCTGGGGACGGTCTCAGCACAGATCAGGGACGGTTGCAGCATGTTACATATACATTATTTTTACTTTTGCCTCATCTTAACTGATCCCTTGGCTGCAGGCTTCTCTCTTTTTTTAGGAAGTGGGAATAAGATTGGTGTGAGAGACGGTGAAGTCCAGGTCCAATGGCCCTGACTATATATGAGACTCTTCTCAGAATACTGAAGGGAACTCCTCAGAATACTGAAGGCCTCCTCCTCACTTTTGGTGTAGCCTCCTGAAAACAAAGTGAACACAACGTCTGCTTTTATATGATTTATTCACTTATTCACGTTATGCCACCCCCCGCACGCAGGTATAAGAAAATACAAATATTTTGTTTGTTGTGACAGCCCAAGTGCCGCAAGGCAAGGAGCAGGAAGCACAGACGTCTCTTGACGAAGACATGCATTTATTAAATGACCATTAACGCCAACCTGAGCACAAACAAAGACCGACAACCACTCCAGTAACAGATGGGTTTAAATACGTTCATAAATGATGCATGTACAAAGGGGCAGGTGTGCTGGACTGAACTAACAGCACTTAGGGAGTCATTTTGGGTCTCTCCCACTGGGCCGCCACATCTCTGTGACAATGGACTGAGCCAATGATGACATTCTCACCTATAATGTGAGACTGTTAAGGAAGAAAGAGGAAACACCAAATGACTTTTAAAAACTTATAAAACCCTACTGCCTCCCTATATTTGTTGTGTGTGTTGGGGATAGAAGTTTGTCAGAGCTTCATTTGAATACACTTCATCTCCACTATAACTGTAGTTGTCAGAACATTCAGTAGACTGTATTGAAGAGTGTGTACGGTGTGTATCAGCAGTCCTGCTGTAGCCATGTGTAGTGTGTGGAACTCAGTAAGAATGCAGGTGTGTGTTTATCTGCTCCTTGCTGCTGATGGTGAGTGTGACTTTCCCTCTACTTCTGTAGATCATCAAATATCTACACAGTAGCTACTTTGTTAAGAAACACTGAAAACATCTAGTAGGAGTCCAGTTAGAGACGACATCTCATATATTTCTGATAACGTATAACACTCCATGTTATCTGAATATATAAGGTAGAATTTGAACAATTACGATTTGCTTTTTAGACTGCCATCAGTCATAAATCTTGAAATCAATGTATTATTGCGGTGCAGTTAAATCTCATGCATATCAGCTGCAGCACTCAGGCTAGAGTATAATAGAGCAAAGTAAGCAATCGTTATACTGTGATGGAGTAAATCTTACTCTCAACAATCCCTCTACTAGATAAAGGAAGTAACAGTATAGTGTAACTTACAAGTATGTAAAAGATAATTAGGCTTTCTGCATATAATAATGTGCTTAAAGCAATTCACTGCGTGCTTGAGATAGTTAAGCCATGTCAAAAAGAAAATCAATGTTGAATTTTTAATTTGAAACACACATGTGCTGAAGACATTGATAATGAAGGACTTCAACTGGTGTAGCTGAAGGCTGTACACTGGAACATCACAGGATCACAGAGATCACTGTATACGCAGGAGATCCAGTACTGCTGCCCTGTTCCTGCACTGATATACACACCAGACCTGAGAGCTTCACCTGGTATAAATACAACACAAACAGAAAAACATGGGAAGTGATCTCCAGTGAGAGTGAACAGTACACAAACAGAGTTCATACTTAGAACTGACCACACTTTTCTATTCTTGCAGAGGCTCCATATAAACCTGTAACTCTTACTCCAGTGGACACTGACACATCAAGTCCAACAGCTTCAACTAAACCTACTACAACAATGACATCTCCAGATGGTTATAAGTTATTAATTTCATCAACTACTAATGATGGTAAGATTAATTTATTTAATAGTATTCTCCAATCAACACCATAAAATGATTCCCCACTAAATACTACTACTACTAACAATAATAATAGTAAGTGACATCAACAATTAATTTCTTAATGCAGTTCACTTCATATAGGATACTGTAAGGGTTGGCACCAGGCCAAGGCCCCCTCCGGCCACCAGAGGGAGGCCTCAAGTCAACCACACCACTAATCAGGTTTAACACCCAACAGCTGGGTTAGACCTAATAAAAGCCCCGTGACCCAGTCATTCAGTGCTGGGTGTTTGTTAAATATTTGAGCCAAGCTCCTAGCTGGTAACTTCAGGTATTGAGGTCTGTGAGCCTTCCTGCTACACCTCACTTCTTATCTGTGAGGGTGTTTGTGTTTTTACACCTCCCCTCTCCAGTTTTCCCTCTCTAGTCTGTCTCTCTCCCAAGGCTTCCCTTAGCCATTCAAATTCTTCCCTGTTTTCTGGTCTTGTTTGGGAAATTTTAGTTTGGTTTTCCTCAGTGCATCGGGGTTGCCATTTCTTCCCGTGACGTCCTTTGTTCTTCCTTTTTCCATGCTTGGCATGGTGTTTAGTTTTTTTCATTTTGTTTTACTTGATCCAAGATCTAACTGTTTTGCACAGGGGCCCAACCTTTGATAGAGTGTGGTTGCTCACCCAGTAGGCTATTGGTGTCATCACTTAGCTGACCTGGGTTCAAGTCTCCCTTACATATTGTGGGGTTTCATAAATTAAATGAATGCTAAGCTTACACTAATAGAGAATAATGCGCAGAATGGAATAGGACTAATGCTTGAATTAATAAAATAATTACTGTATGTCCAGACATAAAAGGAAATGCCCTAGACATGCATATGTGTGATTACACAAGAAGACATCTGTAGGAGACGGTCAAACAGAGGTGACGGCTGAGATGGAAAAACACAAAAGCAGAAGTGGTGCAAGGTGAGAAAAACTATAAGTCTGTCTGTTGCAAAGTTATGCTTTAGATCTCACTCGCACTGCGTTGTGAAGTGACATCTCCAGAGCTCTGCATTAATAAAAGGCCACAGGGTAACGCACTGGTTCCCTTCTCTTCTTTCCTGCATCAACGGACACGACAATATACGTTCTTGAACTGTTTTACAGATGATCTTTCCTACAAAGGGCCATACTGATAGATACTTTGTTTCCCAGCATTCATACGTGACTCTACACTGGATCCTACTTTTCAAAGCCCTATTAATATGATCAGTTAATTATTCATGTTGTGTTTATGACCTGATTATATATAATCTTGCATTCAGAATGTGATTGTGTTTATTTTTGATAGGGTGTGATGTTTGGTTGTTAGATTGTAGATTGTGTTGTGGTGATTTTTAATGGTGCTTTTATTACCCAGTTTGATATTTTTTTTAAACTACCCTTCAGGAATTTCTGCTCAAGCTTACTGTGGCCTGCACAGTGTTGTATTCCCAAAGCTTGAGGAGCTGAAGACAGACCTGGTAGCTGTGAAAGAAACACACCACCTAATGGTGGCAGGTTATGGTGAAACTGATGAAGACACTGAAGAGCCATATGAGGATGTCACCACAGATGCTTCAACAGATGATGAATTCTAGACTCCATGCTGTCCACTGCATTTACCACATTAATTTCAAATCTGTATGCCTATATAATACATGTAATGACATTTTTATCCTTGTCTCTTTGTAGCTAGGTTGTTTGGTTGGGTGTTCTTTATAGGCTATAAGAAAATTAAAAAATGTATGCTAACCTTATTTCTTTTCAGCAGTAATTAACCTTTGTGAAGATGTGATCAAAACGTTGTGTTATAAAGCACATATTGGAATAACCCCTGTAAAACCATGTGCAGGTTATTTTGGGGCTACAATCCTGCACTTTAAAAAAATATATTTTTTAAAAATAATAAACCATTTGAATCAGTAATGAACAGAGCATTTAATTCTGTTTGTCTAGTTGCTAAATTTCATAATATAAGCATATATTATGCAAGAAAGTGTTTGCATAACTGCGTAGCCTTGGTACTGAAACACCAGAGTAAAGATAAGCCGTTTTGTTGAACATTGTATTGTGATCAATAAGCCTAATTTTCAGTTAAAATTGTATAATTTCTTAAGAATTTATTATTATAGTTGTTGTTTAGGTTGCATTTTGATCCTTAATGAGTGTTCAAATGACTTTGGATTATAACAAATACAGTGAATTGTACCTATGTGGAATGATTACTAATTAATTAATATATAGTTTACATGTATAGGTTATATTTACTTTATTTATTTAGATTTTTTAATCTGAGCCTGATGACAAAATGATAGCATAAAGAGGAAATGATTTTAAAATGTGATAGTGTGATTTCTGATATGAGACTATAATGTCATTTCAGCTGCACTTTTTTCGTTGTTCTAAACAGCCACTGAACAGAATTTAGCCCTCCATTATGTCATAATGTGTGTCATTCTATTTCTGACCCCAGATCAGTTTATTGAGTGGATTTGCCGATGACGATCATTTTAGACAAAACATCAACAGACTACAAACAATTCTTCACGCATAAGAGGTACTGAGAAACGAAAACAAAACGTAAGTAGAATTTAGTTTTATCTACAAAGGCAGATACTAAATATTTGATAACGGAATCGTATTATAAACAAGTAGCCAATATGCGAATTTAAAATGAGAACACACATTTTAATGATAGAGAACTTTTGACTGAACGGAGAACTAATTAGCGGGCTGATAGTGAGCTCCCCGCCCCACTAGTCACGTGGTACGGCCCGCCGCCTGCAGTGGGAGTTCATGGTCTTGTGTGAAACCACGACTATGTAGTCACACACACCTGCAGCGGGTTATTCTCCTAATGTCTGTGTGTGTTTATCCCCCTGTCGGTCTGTGTTCTCGCTAATGTTCACGTACGTGGTGCATTTTATGTTTGTAAGCTGTGTTCAACGTTGCTCATGTTCATCTTGCCTGTTTCGTGTGAGCGCCACTGTGTTCGTTATTCGTGTTCGTCTAATAAACGTCTGTCTACGTCAAGGGAGTTTGTGGGACCTGCGGCACTCGGGACGTCTCAGCTGTTTAATTTAACGGACCGCACAAATATTTTAAAATGTGGCATAAGTGAGTAGAGAATGAACTAGCTAAAAGGAAACGTTGATGAATAAAAGGGGAAGTAGCTGAAAATATTCGGGTAACTGAACTCCATTAGATGAAATACGTTGACTGAGACAAGGGAAAGTGACTTCTGCGCTTGTTTTAGAAAAACCTCTGTAAGACCACGAGTGTGGCCATTATGCACTGTCGGACAACAGACAACCTTTGTTTCACATGTATTAACATTTGTAGAAGAAATTGAGCTACGGGTGGCCATTTGTTCTGTTATATAACTATATAAAACAATAAAATCTATAAGCTTTGATTTCTCATTTCCATAGAGTTATGAAACTAGGCTACAAAAGTAATCCTGTGCACAAATGCATGTAAAATAAGCCTTGTTTTATAGAAAATTGTGTTGTAATCAAAGCCTAATTTTCAGTTCAAATTCAATTACTTCTTAGGAATAAATCTTTAATTTTATTTTTTAGTTGTCAAAAAACACATACAAACTGTTCACTTTTTAAAAGAAATAAAATGGCTTTATTATCGTTCAATACAATAGAGCTTTCTTCTGTCCTTTCTAGATGCCAAGGGACAACTTCATTACTAATATCATTACCAGAAGACACAAGAGTCATAGAGACCCTGCTACCATTGCTGGGTTTAAGCAGCATTACTCGGCCAAACTGGGAGAAAGTGTAAGTGTCTACATCATTTTATGCGATAATTTTAATGATTTATATAGACTGCATCCACAGTTTTATTTATTTAGCCTTCACACTTTCCTGACTTATACAGATGGTAGTCCAAAATATGCTGTCCATTAGTGGAGTTTCCACTGCCCAGGGGTGGTCAATGGATGATTCATTTCCTTTACAATTCATCACTGATTATTTCTCATTTCTCACCCAAGAAACAGGAGGACTGTAAGGAGGTTCATACCATCCGGAGCAGAACTGCTGAACACTTTATGATCACAGAGTCAACGGAAGAGATTTGCTCTTTGGACCACAGCGCCCATGTAGAAGGTGCAGATGTACTTTCTTGCATAAATCTAGCTTTTCATTAAGAACACACAGTAGGACATGATGTTTGTTCACTTTAAATATGTGCCTGTACTTTATTATGTAATTGCATTTGTATTGATTTTTGGGAAAAATAAATTGTAGATGTAAGAGAGGATCTGGGTGGAGTAGCGGAATCTATTACAGAGGCAGTCAAAGTGGAGAACACCCCAGCTGGTGAGTAGCATCAAAGCACCACATCAATAATCAGAGTTTACATACATCCACTCCATGGACACCAGTTTAAAAATTCTACTTTTATTTCAAATATAAAGGCTCAGAATGCAAGAGGTTGAAGAGAGTACGCATCTTCTTCAGACGAGCATGGCAGGCTATAAAAAGCACCTTGTCCTGTGCCAAGCGCTCCAACAAAATTAGCCCTACTCTTTAACTTTTCCCAGCTCTTTTTACCAATTTATTTTGTATTTCTTTTTTCCCTTCATTTTCCCCAACCTGTCTTTTCATTTTCTGAAATAACATCTTTTGACTTTTTGATTTATTTTTGATTAATAAACTTTACTTCATGCAAAGATTTTGTCTGTTTGCATTCTGGACCTTTTAATCATATTTTTCATTCTAAGACCAACCAGGTTATAATTCTAATTCAGCCAAATAAATCTTGAATGATTCAACTCACTTTAATAACATTTTTAGATTATCACATATATGTACAGTTTCATGTCACTCAGCATTAAGAGAGAATTTCACACTCACCTTTAGTGAGAGGAAGTACAGTAAAGAGAAAACATAAACTGAGCATCTCAGTTTATGTAATTCCTTATCTCAATGGAAACACCATTGACCTCCCAGCACACACTGACAACTGTGTTCATGAGTAGGGGTTGGGTCTCTGATAGAGGGCTAGGGTGAGGTCTTACAGCTAAATGGCCCTCCAAACTGAGGGATTCAGAGTCTCACTTCAAATTGTGCATTAGGAGAAATTTCTCAGAATCCCTTGTGAATCATTGATAAATGGATGCAGAAGCAAGGGGGAAGATTTCAACCACTAGCCTTTGTAACTCAGTCCCAAGGAGCAAGATGACACTTGAAAACAAGGAGTAGGAGGAAAAATGAGAGGGGATTGGGCCTTGGTAAAAATCTAAGCACTAAATCTAAGAATAAAATGGTTTAAAACATATTACTTTTAATACATATGGTTTTAGCTAATCCTAGAGATATATAATAAAGTTAAGATATCTGTTACAGGACAAGGAGGTTTTCAGATCCAGTACAGACATTAAGTCATATAAGATCAAATAAATTTGAAAAAAGAACAAAATTATTTACTCTATAATGCACCATCTTAAAAAAAAATGAGATCCCCTCTAAAATCCTCAATGTCAGACCTAGCTACCATACACTGTACATTCTTTAAATTGAGAACAGCATTTTGAAGTCTGATTTCTGACTCAGTTACTGTTCAAATGGACAAATTAACACAAATTACATCAAATATGGCCCATCCAGTTACTGGCTTAGACACAGCGTTAGTGTAATTCTTATTACTTTATCTGACACCAAATCAAAGGTGATAAATCTGATTTTGAACCCTGACAGACTCAGAGGGGCCTGGATGTTGCACCAACTGCTGTGATCAGATCATCATAGTGAATCAACATACAAGACAACGCACTGGGAAATAACTCAAAACTGATTTATAAATGAGTCACAGGACTGTTAGAGAGTTTGGAGCTTAATGTACGTCTGTCACATCGCTATGTCTGTTTTAGAATTACATAGTTCCATATGACTTAAGTAATATTTGTATGAAACACTGATATATATGACCAACATCCCTAATGTTATAACTGCCCCTGATTTGTGTGCTACAGACTGCCATGATTGGTTTGTCAAAACAAATGAAGACTCATTCAAATATCACTCAACAACTTTATTTCCATTCAGATGCCTGGGTTTGTGTACATCTGTATTCACTGTGCCATCAGAAATAATCCAACAGTCTGTTACTTTTTCTCATATCTGGTGTAAGGGAACTGGACTAAGTCTGAAAGGAGCATTTAATTTTAAGTTTAATTATAGCTAAATGAAGTCCCTTCTATATGTAGCTCACTAAACTAGCACAACATTTAGCCTTTCATTGCTCCGAGATAATACAGAGACGTGACTATATTTGTTGCTAATTGATATGAGAGATATCAGTAGCACTCCCATCGTACTGCTGACTAGACTGTGTGGGAGACGTCTACCACTACACAGTGGGGTCGGTTATCTTTCCCATGAACAGGATCCTCCTGGTGTTCTTCTCCACAATGAAGACTAGGAACGGTCTGTTGACTTCTGTTTTGAAAATAAATGACAAGGGCATGAATTCAAGAGTAGTTGCAGCTGTAGCCTGAGTGCCCTGCTCATCCACGCTGAGGACGGCCTTGTGCAGGACCTGTGGGGAAGGACCAATCTGGGCAGTCATTGAATGACACTTTAATGTATGTAAGCAGTAGATGCATTAACTTCTGAACAGTCCTTGGTGGACAACAGATGGAATTTGCCTGCTGCATCTCACCAGTGTGTTGACTGGATGTAAAAGCATTGTGCAGTGTGTTGATTGTAAAGTGTCCTTGGGTACTTGAAAGGCACTATACAAATGTAACTTCATATTGTGTCATATCAAGAGAGACAAACCTAGAAATTCACTTTTTTTTTTTTTTTATTTGAGGCTCAGAGTGCAGTCAAAATTCTACTGGATATTTAAGATGGGCAGTCTATGAACAATATCTCCCACACTCATAATGTGACACTCTAGACATGACAGCATTTCTCCACATACCTTGGAAACTGCCACCTTGGCCCCCTTACTGATTCCAGAGAAGTCTGCACTGTCTGAGAATGCATCAACCATTCCCATGTCCTTCAGAGTGTCCCCAAGACAGGAGGAAGCAGACACTGAGAACTTGGGCATATACAAGTCCAAAGTGCTGGAGAACAGACATGGTCAGTCAGGCAAACGCACTCTTACATGGAATAGCATGGGCAAAATATTTATTTAACACATTTTTGTCATTGGTAACCTTGTCAGAGAGTAAAGGTTTTACTTTGTGGTACTACTTAATATGTATAAATGAAAGTATATTTTAAAAAGCATTTCATGATACATTACATTTTGTGGACTTTGTCCTTCCAGTACTTGAGGTGATCCTAGCTGATGTGTTTCTCCAACTCCTCCATTTTTCCATGGTCAGGCAGGACGATCATCATGGAGGCGTTTCCATTATATGGCAGCATGATAACGGACGTAAAGTTGCCCTGGTCATAGTAGAAGTCATATTCACCATTTCTGTTCATCATATCCACAGGCACTGTGGTGTTCTCATCCACATGAAAGTCACCTTTGCTGGTGTGCTCCACTTTAAAAGCCTCTTGCCATTTACCTGAGAGAATGAAATACAAAACTGGTTACTGCAGTTCAGGTGAAATACATGAAAAATTATTTAATCTCTAGTGGGTTCTACTTGTCTCCTTTTACCTTTGAAATACACATAGTTGATGAGCATCATCACAGTGGCAGCATCCAGACTCTTGACCAGATCAGTGATCATGTCCTTGGTCTTTTTGGCAATTAACTTGTTGATCTCCTGCACAGCGACTTCAGGTGTGGAAAAGTCCACACTGATGGCTTCACCTTTGTAGAAGTGCTGGATATCTTTCAGAAACTTGTCTTCAGGCTTGAAGCCTTTTTGTACAGCTGCAGCTCCTCCTATTTCCAACAGTAGGGCATCCTGGCTGTGGTCCAGCATGTGGAGAAGGTGCTCATAGCCTTCATTGACCTGATCAGCTGTGAGAGCACTGTAGTCCAGAGTGCTGAAGATTTGTGAGTGGGTATTGCTCTTGGCCCCCAGGGCCAGCATGGATAGAACCATGGAGATACTCAGAGGAGAGAAGAAGATATTCTTGCCCTGGGTGTCAGGATGGCTGGCCAGCTTCTTGTAGAGGGAGAAGGCAAAGTCTGCGTTGTGGGGTGAGAGTTTGTGGCAGGGTTTGTCTTCTCCATTCTGGTGGGGGTGGGCTGCATCCTTGCCATGATGGAGATGTTGGTGGTGATCTGCTGAATGGTCTTGATCATGATCCTGCTCCTTGATGCCTACAGTCCAGTCCACTGACAGTATGAGGACAACAATCAAACAGCACTGGACCTTTCCCCACATTTTAACACCTGCAGAAGCACTGCACAGATTTGAAATGTATCACATGCAGGTTCATTTAAACACAACTATTACATTAGAAAATAGTCAACACATGGATTTTCATAAGAGAGGTATATACGTGATAGCCTGCATGGAGACTACTTCTGAGTCTAGTCTTTAATTCAGTTTTTACATTTTTAAAGATGTAATAGATCACTGTTGAAGTGTTTGCCATTTAGTTGAAACAAGATCTGAGGAAAAAATTATTTGTATCTCCAGAATATCAGTCATCTTACAGTACATTTACTTACCATCCACGTCCTGTCAGCAGTAAACTATTGGGATTGAGTTCATACATTTTATAGTCTGTTTGGTGTAATCTGAGGTCAGTCCTTTAAACATTAACTACTGAGGGGCTGTTTCAAATAGAGCAGGAACATTGCACAGCATTTATCCTTTAGTTAACATTACTGATGCCAAAACCCTGTATGCTGGCATTGTTAGCTCTGGTATTGATTCCTGTTAGGCTGTGTAGTCTCATTCCAAACTCAGCTGCTGCGGTCTTCGAATACACTAACTGATCTGTGTACATAAGTGCAATTCTTTTTATCAGCTATACAGGATGGCAGTCTTTTTTTCATATTAGCTAACATGTACTTAGTACTTTCAGAGCTCTTTTTATTCTCGGTACCACTGACCTCTCTGAGAACCTTCACACAACTTGAACGATTCCTCGCCATCGCAGCCAGTTTTGGAAGCTTTTGAAAGTGCACATTTAGCCACACAGCATGTTTCAGTCTCAGGTGTATGCATTTTTATTTTATTTATTTACCTCCTATTTCAATTTAAGCTTGTATCATTAGCTCTGCTGTCATCATTTACCATCAGGGTCAGCTGCAAGCTCCATCTCTGAGCCTTTATGTGGTTTAAATGCACAGAGTTAGCCACACTGCTAGCAATAATATCTGACTAAATTAGCTTAGCATTTCTCATCATGACGGTTGAGCAGATTGTGAAACATTTTATGTTTGCCTTTAAAAGTGGGGAAAAAAACTTATTTGAATCTATATTAGGACATTCCCCTGATTATACGATCAGATTTTCTGTTTTATTAACTCCAAACATCTTTCACTGGTTAATGCTGGTTATTGTTTTTCTTCTTGAATAAAGAGCATAGATCTTGCTGCATTTCTAGAATCATCCAAGGCAGATGCATGACGCACCAAGCCCTCCACTGAGTCACCAATGTAAAGAGAAAGATCGCAACTCTACGGATCCACCTCGTTTGACACGAGGAATTCCTGATACGCCCAACGTAACTTAGCGTGTAAAACATACAGAAGGTTAGAGTGAAAATAGTAAGACATCTTAAATGACATCACATTAATATTAATCTAGATGGGGTGTAAAGGGAGATATGTTTTACAAGGGATTGGTTGTCCGCATGTATTTTTTTTTTTTTCACTGTGAGATTTGCATCTCCTCACATCCCTCTTCAAATCAAGCCCAGAATATAGTTCTGGCTTTCAAAATATGACTAAACACATGCCAACCCATTATGTTTTACTGCCTCCTGAACCAGAGCAGTCTAGATCCAGGGCTGTTAAAATATATTGTGGATTTAATTTTAAAATTGAGAACAGCATTGTACACGCAGTGAAGTTTCATTTTCATTTCAGTTCCAACTCACATAGAATTAAACCCCTTATATGTTTTATTTAGCACAAAATTCTATTGATAAGGATATGAGGCTTGTCTCTTCAGTGCCTGACATGCCAGTATTACTGAGATTTCTTATGATCATGTTCTTAGCTAACCTACATACAAAGAGTCAAATGTTCAAATGTTGTGTCCAGTGTTCAGTTGATCCCAAAATTAGCTAAAGAGTATTTGTACTTTTTCTGCTATCTTAAAAAGATCAGGCAAGCAGACCTAAGCTTGTGAGATTTGTTTTAATTGACTTTGGTTTGGCACAAGTTCAGGACAAGTTCAATAACCTGTTTTGTGAAACCTGATTTGGTCTGAGAGTTGGCACCGACTATTGTGGACCGTCCTTCATGGTCAGCCAGCATGCATGAAGAGCAAACAAACTGGAAGCTTGTGTCATTACATTTGTCTCCTTGCCATGTCTGTTTTGTACATTTTCCAGTTCCACAGGACTCAGTGATACATGTAGGAAATGATTGATTAAGAATTAGAGCAGGAATGCTAATGTTACATGTGACTCTACTTTACATATTACAGACTGTAATAATTATCAAATCATCATTTATTCAGTGGAACACAGCATTAACTGTGGTGAAAACAGCTGCTGCAGTGTCTTGCTCATCAATATCGAGGACCTCCCAGTAGAGCTGAGGAGTGCCTGGTGGAGCTGATGCCTACCTGTTGGAGTTAAATTCTGCCTGGTGGAGATATGGTGTACCTGGTGAAGATGAGGTCTGCCTGGTGGAGGTCCACCTGATGGAGATGAGGTACATATGGTGGATTTGAGGTGTGCCTTAATACTACTTAATTGAAGTGTCACAGCATGTTTATATTTCCCCCTAGGATAATGTAAGAGAGATTATAAACATTAACTTCCTGTCACACACTTCACCATTTAGTTAACTGTTGGAAAATCTACTTACATTGTAAAACATTCCTTGATGACACTAAGTAGGAATTTTTTTTTCCATCATGAAGGTTCACACTGTGAACTGTTTGTCGTTTTTTATCATTCACAGCCACAACCCACAGGAACATTTCCCCAGGACAATTTTAGCTTCAACAGTTTTCTGGGGAAGGATCAATCTGGCATTCTCTTGATTTTTGTTTAAGGTAACATTAGCTAATGTTACTCCCAGAGTGTCCTTTTTAGCAAGAGGAACCATATGAATCAAAATAATGATAACTCAGCATATGACATCATACACATAATAACTAATAATCTAACATCAAACTAATGACATCACATAATGTAAAGGCAACCTGGTGAATTTTATGTAGAATGTAACATATAGAATAAGAACTCTGAGTTGTGTTGATTGTGTAACACTGAATTAAGCTTATTGAGATGTTGAGAGAGACAACTGGAGATAAATGTTAGCACTGAATATATGTTTAGCACGCATCTTTAGTAAATCCTTCATACAAAAATGGAAACTGAACAGCAACCTGAACAACAAAAAAAGAACTAAGATTTACTAAATGGCTCTGTTTGTGGCTGTCTTTGGTGCTGAAACTAACTGTAATTTCAGCACCATGGGCAGCAGGCAGGCTGTCTAGGACTTCAGAACTCTCTCAGAAGTGCTTTGCTTTACTTAATAATACCTTTGTGCACAAGGGACTTTTTGTTACAGAGTAACTGTAAGGAGAGTGAGGCCTCTGAGTGAGCCCATGGTCACACATAATTTCTTTAGTTCCGCTACACCTTTGTGGTTTCCCTGAATATATATAAATCTTGGCGGCGGTAACAGTACAGTACAATTTACATTAGTGCAATAGATCATTATGCCTTTGTAGGAATAGGCACTGTATTTACTTATAATTAAGAGAATAGAGTCAAAATGTGGGATAATCAACTGAGTTCTTATGAGTTTACATGTAAAAAAAAAAAAATCAAACCACCAATTGTTACAATCCAGTAAAAACTGCAATCTAACGTTTTACCACTAGGTGGACCCATGCTACAATTTTACGTAAATCATATGGCAACACTGGGATTACAAAATTACAAATTTCTTATTAAGACTGATAAATGATTTTTTAAAAGTCCAATTTTCTTCTATAAAATTGGTGTTTTTTATTGACATACATAATCCATACCTTTAGCCTGTGCATTATTGCATGGACCAAGAAAAGGCTTTTGATATGCAGACTGCGCCTTTAAGAGGGAGCTATATGGTTATGTAGATTGAGTAACTGAGAGAGTGTGTGTGTGTGTGAGGGGAGAACCGTCACCTTTCTGTTCGTCTTCTCAACACTCCTTTTTCTTTGGTAACGCTGTACGGTACCTTTTACTGTTTCCTTTACGTATAAGTACAATGATGGCTTGAAGTGGTCCAGGAGAGAATAAAAGTCTTTCAGATTGCCCACAACAGTGTGTGTGTGTCACTCCATGTTAACTCCACGCATCGCGGTTAGCCCGTAGCACCTGTTCCTCACTCCAGGTAAGAAGCGTTACACTGTTTTCATTAATAAGCCTTTGAAGTACTTTGGGTGTCGTAGTGAAATGAACTGACCAAACAACAATAAGGGAGGTTATATTGGGTCTCACCCCCTGAGCTTCTACATCGTGTCTCTATGACAAAGGACGGAGCCACTTAACTAAGAATGAGACCGTCCTCACTGACAATGTGAGAATATCTGATAGATCACTGACTGATAAAGAAGAAAGAGGACATACCACATGACATCTTACAAAACCTACCGCATCTCTATATTTGGTGTGTGTGTGTGTGTGTTGTGGTTAGTTTGTCAGTTTCATCTGAATACACTTCCTCTCCACTATAAGTGTTCTTGTGAAATCAATCAGTAGACTGCATTGAAGAGTGTGTACGGTGTGTATCAGCAGTCCTGCTGTAGCTGTGTGTAGTGTGTGTGTAACTCAGTAAGAATGCAGGTGTGTGTTTATCTGCTCCTTGTGCTCCACGCTGCTGATGGTGAGTGTTACCTTTTCTCTACAGGTGTTGTCATCCTCATACATTCATTTGCACAAAGGCATTTATATCTGGGAGCAGCAGAGAGCAGCAGCTCACCACTTACCCCAGATTCTGTCTATCGACCAAGAAATTTTGCCTCTTTAGTTTAGAACAAAAGCTGTTAAATGCGAACGTTGCTAACAAACACTGGAGGTCAACAGAAACTCAAATATAGCCTTCGTAAATACATGCCCACAGACTTCTCTCAAGACGGTCAAACCGCATCCAAGTGTTAATAAATGTCTCCCAGACTAGTCGGTGTGTCGTATAACTCACTGTGAACTAGACAAGTGAAGAAACACGTCACCGGGAAGCGACCTGGATGAGGTTTGAGGACATGTAGCTCGATATCTGACTTATTTACAAATCCTATTAGCTATCGTTGCTGTTGGCTTCCAATGTTTGTTAGCAATGTTAGCAGCTTTTTGTTCTAAAGGAGCGAAATATGGACTCCAAACATGCCTTGTCCACCCGGGTTAAGGGAAAATAAAGTAAATTTGATTCTTCGTTGACCTGACCCGTTAAGTGGCACTGAAATCTGCGCTGTGGTTCACTCCGGTAGAGAGGAACCGCTGCTAATTACTTGCTAATTGCTGATTAGTTACTTAAGATCAGCATAAGCTAGGAATTGTAGGGACATTAGTAAGACTGACAAAATTGAGAAATAAGAAAAGTACAAGAGTATTGTGACTCTTACAAGGATAATTTTGCTCTATAAATCTGTACATTTATAAAAACAACTTGTTTTTTATTATGGTGTGGTATGTGAAATGTGCTCACTTGTTTATTTCTGTTTGTGTTATTTATTCCTCACTTTTTCATTCTGTGTATGATGCAGCTCTTGTCCACTACCCACTTCTGTATCCAGCTGCCTGTGACAGAGGTCACACCTCATTGTAGTTGATTGTATATGTGGTACAGTCCTTTACATGTGGTGTATGATGTGTGTGTTTGGTGCTTCTGTGTGTTTTCCCGAGTGTGGGTGGGTTTGGGGGAGAGACTACAGAGGATTCTGATCTCATGAATTTTGACATGCCCATCATATCCCTTATTGAGCTAGCAGTCAAACAAGTCAGTACTACTCTATATTACCATGGAGACCAGAGGAGGGGCAGAGCTCACTACCTGTGGGTTAAAGAGCTGGACTGGTACTGAATAAATCCATTTCAATCAGGAGGTCTCAGCTATCAGGACTTCCCAGAGGGTTTCAGCCAGACAGCTGTCTCCCAATGTGAAGACAGTGTTTGTTTGTTTGTTTGTTTGTTTGTTTGTTTGTTTGTTTGTTTGTTTGTTTGTTTTAGCCTATTTATATGGTTTACCCCCATGTTGCTCAGGGACACTATAGTACTTCCTGACACTTCGTCCAGTGTAGTGATTCAGATTAGGCTGGACCCCTGCTCAGCTTTCCTGAAACAAATGCACATGCTTTACCATATGGTCAACCAAAGTGGCCCAAAGCTCATCTGTGATGGTTGTTCTTCCTCGTCCTCATCCTCTCTTTCAAATATTGGCCTCCATTGATATCCAACCAAGACATCGAGCCTGTGGCCTCTTTATAGTGCTCAGGCTCTACAAATAGTATAGTGCTCCATGTACAAATTAGTCATAATTGTCTTCACCTATGAGTACTGGGTTTGGTTAATTGATAAATGGATGCATCATTTGCATTTGAGGGTTTTCTATAAGAAATGATGTGTCCAATATAGAGAATTGTGTTTAGCGTATTGGAAAAAAATGTGTTTTAGAAATACAAAATGAGTGTAAATCAGAGAAGGTGCTTTTGGTTTAGTATAACAGGTCAGGAGATGGGCTACATGAGTTAGTGGTTTCAATTATTGTGTCACATGTCACCGTTTTTGTGTCCTGCAAAAAACTAATATCACAAAAACAGTACAGTTTCCCAGCAAGCACTTGTTCCTCCTACCAAACTTGGAGCACTGTTTAACAATTTAACAATACATAACTAATACTGTCTCTCTCTTTCTTTCTCTCTCTCTCTCTTGCTCACACACACACACACACACACAAAACATGCACAGCTGTTGCAGGATGGCCAGATCCACATCTGAAGGACTTGGAGAAAGACAATTTTACACACACAGTAAATGTACATTCAAAGTGATACTTGTAGCTGCAAAAACACCCCCTCCCACGGCCTGCCCTGCTCTCTCTCACACTCTGACACACACTCTCTCTCTCTCTCTCTCTCAAGTTCTCCTATGTTGTTCCTCTTATCCTAGAGGCTTAGAACAATTTACAAATAAAAAATGAACAAATAAGAAAAAAATAAAACCATAAAGACAGTACAGTTTCCCAGTATGCACCTCTTCCTTCTCACATATGTATTGCTAAACTTGGTGCACTTTAGCAATACATAACACACACACACACACACAGACATGCATATGTGCATGCTTCCTTTTTGGGTTCGTGATCTTAAAATTCTGCTGTGCTGTTCCTCAGAGTGGTGTGTGAACGACATGTTTACTTCTTTCACACACCCACGAAGATTGTCAAACAGTCTCCAAATCCTCATCAGTGTCGGTGATCTAGCTCTGAACTTCATGGTTTAATCAGTCAATCACTAACTGACTCTGGCAGCATAAATTCACTCCAGTGACTCCAGTTTAAAGACTTTTCTTATTTAGTCCCAAGTTATTCTGATGCCACCATAGTCATAGCTACCAGTTTACAGATGTGAGAATTCCCAGTATGCACCTCTTCCACCTGACATATGTATTGCTAATCTGGTTGCACTGGGTGCTACGTGTGAAATGTGCTCACTTGTTTATTTGTGTTTGTGTTATTTATTCCTCATTTGTTCATCAATTGGCCAGGAGGCTTAGACAGCCCATGCTGGGGGTTTTGTCTTTTTACAGTTTTAATTTTATTTTGTTGTTGTTGTTACAGCGCAGTGCACACTAGCCTACAGCCTCAGTTAGTTACTTTATAGATATCCACCATCATCAAACAGCTTTTGGCAGCTTTAACAACAAAAAGAACAAAGTAACAGAGAAAAGGTGAGAAAATGTTTCTACTTCCTGTGATAACTGTTGGGTTGTGATGACATTGTACTGTCTACATCCAAAGTGGTCTTTACTTTGGTGACTCCTTTAGTGGTTCTGTGTCAGTGGGTGGATTTCACAGCTTCTCTTAAGCAGTTTTGTCTTAATAGTATGAAAGCTACAACATGATCATAGACTGCTGCATTCCACCTGTACTCTATGAATAATATGAATATCAGACCATCCTCATGTTTACCTGATTAAATGATCAATGTTTATTTTGATCAGCATGTAGTCTAGAGCTCTTCCTGTCTGATCTGTCTAATATTTGTTAAGCTACACATTCAGTTTGGTCCTCTGATCACTAAGTGTAGGAGTGAAATGATGTGTCCAAACAGTGCTGAGGGGGATCACTGTGTAGCACTACTTCTTACTGCAGGATCACTTTACTGAGGATGGGGACTGAACACTGGCAGCTCAGGAGGAAGTGATGACACTAGAAAGACACTGTTTCACTGTTAGATTTAGTCTGTATGTGAGAGAGAAAGAAGTGGAGGAATAATTTATTTTGCACTTGAACACACTTACCCTCTACTGTGGACATTAGTGGGTGGAGAATTTCAGTGGAGTTCTACTGAGAGAGTTGTAGAGTTCCAGGTCATAGTTGTGTGGTGATTCCCACAGACAGACTGTAGTCTGGGCTGCAGTTTTCAGAGTGTTGAGTACACTGTAGTTTTGTAGAGTGTATAAGATGTGTAGCAGCGTTACTGCTGTAGCTGTGTGTAGTGTCTTGTGGAATGCAGATGTGTTTTTACTTCCTTTTTGGTAATGATGTGCAGACGAAGTCTTGTGAAGCGTTTGAGGTTCTTCCTTATTGTACTGCTGAAGGATTCAAAGCTTTGGAGTATTGAAAGCTGGTGACAAAACAGCGACACCTGGTGGTTTTCAGAAATTATAGCAGCCACAGATTCAAAACGGCACAGCACTATGAACTACACAACACTCCATCATCAAAAAAATGATGATCAGTAATGATGTTTAGTAATTCAATTCTGCAATAATTTGTTTAAAATCATTGTTTCCCTTTTTATGTGAAAACAGTACAAAATTATACTGGGAGACAACAGGTTGATATTATGAAATGTTTATTCTCCCTTTTGGCTTCTATAATTTGCACATTTCCAATTTTTTAGTAAAAAGATAAAGCTTCCAAGTTATAGGACAGTGCCAAACTTATGAAACAGTCTCAAGCTCATCCTGTGCATCTGTGATGTTTGAAGCTTCAAACATGATTAGTCACACGTTATTAGTAACTTTAGTGGTAATGTTAGTGGTAATAGTAACTTTAGTGGGAGGGGAGAGGGAGAGAAGGAAGGAGGGAGGGAGTGGAGAGGGAGGGATGGAGATAGATGCAGGGAGGGAGGGGGAGGGAGAGAGGGGGATAGAGGGAGCGAGTGAGTGAGCAAGGGATGGAGGGAGCAGGAGCGAGGGAGGGAGAGAGATGGAGGGAGGGATGGAGCAGGGAGGGAGAGAGAGGGAACTAGAGAGTGAGTGAGCAAGGGAGGGAGAGGGAGGGAATGAGGGAGATGGAGGGAGGGATGGATGGAGGGCGGGAGAGACAATCTATAATCAATATAATCAGACATTTACATCTTATAACTTGATGGTCATGCATCCATCATACCAACATCTATTGGGAAATCTCTTAGTGATTTCCAGTACCATCATCAGTTGGCTGGTACCATCAGTACCATCAGGTGACTGGACCTGGAGAAATTAAGTATGTCATATATAATAACAATAATAATAATAATAATAATAATTAATTATGTCATATTTAATACTAATTAATTATGTCATATGTAATAACAGCCATTTTATATGTACATGTGCAGCCATGTTTAATAGTGAAGGCCTTTATCCCGTGTGTTTCTGCAGGCTGCATGCTGGTAGGGAATCTGAGGATGGACTACATCACTGCATACACAGGAGACTCAGTACTGCTGCCCTGCTCCTGTACTGACCCACACGCCAAACCTGAGAGTTTCACCTGGAAGAAACACAACACAATCAGAAACTTCTTGCTAATGATGTGCAGACGAAGTCCTGTGAAGCGTTTGAGGTTCTTCCTTATTGTACTGCTGAAGGATTCGAAGCTTTGGAGCATTACAAGCTGGTGACAAAACATCGACACCTGGTGGTTTTCAGAAATTATAGCAGCCATAGATTCAAAACTGCGCAGCATTATAAACAATACAACACTGCACCGCCTTTCTAAATGTTACCTAAGTGCCAGATGGATTGAGAGAAAGACAACATGGACATTAAAGAAGGTGAAGTGGGTGGCCAGGCCAGGAACAGTAGAGCATGTTTGCTGGGGCTTCCAAGCAGAAAAAAGAGAGAGAGAAGGAGAGACAGAAAGAGAATGTGACTGAGAGAGAGAGAGAGAGAGAGAGAGAGAGAGAGAGAGAGAGAGAGAGAGAGAGAGAGAGAGAGAGAGAGAGAGAGAGAGCACAAGCCCAAGGGAGAGATTTCTCCAAATGTACGTCTTCAGTCCACCAACTCTGCTCCAGCTCCACTCTCAGCTCTGCTTCAGCATTAACTCCACACGGTTCAGAATTTCTTTAGTCTTATCTTGATTGATCAACAGCAGAGTTTGTCCAACACTGACTAATCAAAGAGTGACCACATACGAGCAACATCCCTGTCATACCACATCCAAGGGGAACCCACAGCTGGTATAGTGATTTACTGTCCTGAATAACAATTGATGAATAACAATAACTCTGCAAGAGACCACAGATGACCACAGCAGTTGGTTCAAACAAGAACAAGACTTCATAGTCAAGAGTTTGGCCTACACATATGAATATATTATGATTTTCTTGGTTGAAATGATATAGTATGCCATGACAAATGACGCTGTAGCTCAGTCTCTCTCAGTGTACACATATCTCAGCTACCTGTATGAGGGCATTATGGAATTTGTAGTTCATGAAGCATTTATGTACAAAGTCTTGTAAATTAGTTCTTTTTTTATCTTAATTTTGTAGCTGCTTGGGTTGAGGCTTTAAATTAGAATTTTCTGGAATGTCTATGGAAATACTGACCAATATGCTTCCAGATCCAAGACTGTTGAATAAATGTGTGATCACTGTTCTCCCTCTGACATATGCTGCCTCCTAAGGCATCTCATTTAGGTTCAATTTAAAGGCAGCATCAGACACTAAATCTGCAGTATAAATAATCTTTCACACCGAACACAAGAAAAATCTGCCTGGTGAAAAACCTCATTCACTTGAAGGGGCAAGAGCTTTACTTGCTTCTTTCTGAAAGAAAAGCAGCTGCTATTCTTATACTAATTATTAAAACAATGTCACAAGTAGTGTTAGCTGTTTTCTGAAGGACTACGTTCCCCAAAATTACACGATACCAAGACCGCCCATAATCCCCTCATTTTGCTCCACCCATGTGAAAACATGAGCGAGGTGGCAGTTAGATGTGACCGACGCTTAAGTCTTCATACATGATGGGAATGGAAATCTAATTAGAATGGGAATCTAACTGGATCATTTCTGTTACTCAGACCTTTGCCTGTACAGACAACACCAGACCCCTCACTAGACACACAGACAAACTCAGTGAGATCAGGTGGAAAACTGAACAAACATCAGCACTTCAAGAATCTGTAGCATTTGTTGTATGTGCCACTTGATTGCTGTAACAGCTGGAGTGCCGCAGGGCGCGGAGCAGGACGCACAGACTCCCTCGACTTTGACGGACATTTATTAACACATAACGCTTACGACGACGGCACTCACACAACATAAACGGATAATACGAATACACGTAACACTGGCAGGAACACTAAAGACGGCAACACAAACATATACGTTTAACATGAATACACGTAGGACTAGCAACACAAACAATGACCAACACTAATGCACACACCAACAGGGGTTTAAATACACACACACACACACACACACACACACACACACACAACATTAAACCAGGGGCAGGTGTGTGCCATCATGGGGGCGTGGTTACAAAACAAAAAGTGACTTCAACTGCAGGCGGTGGGTCGTACCACGTGACCAGTGGCGAGGGGAGCGTTCCGTGACAATTGCTGGCTTGATATAAAGAATTCTGGTGAAGGCTTCCACACTGATGCTCTATCAGAGTTACATATATTGTCTCTGACCTTTATTTAACTGTTAGTTTTGTGGCATTACTTAAGACATTCACAATCATATAAACATCAAAATGGAACACTTTATTTCAGGACCAGGGCAAACATCACTTTCAGTACAAAGTAATTTACAACAGAGTCATATGGGAGTTTCATTTCAGCTTCACCACCCAGTTTCAAGAACAGGAAGGTACTACATAGTTTGAGGTGCTCACATCTGTTCAGATTTACTAGTTGCCTCACTTGGTAAGTGACATCTAATCATTATTATCACATACTGAAGGTCTTCTATTGGTGTGTTTCTGTAGGCTGTATACTGGAACATCACAGGATCTCAGAAATCACTGCATACACAGGAGACTCAGTACTGCTGCCTTGTTCCTGCACTGACCTACACACCAAACCTGAGAATTTCACCTGGAGGAAACGCAACAGAAACTCATGGGATGTGATCTCCAGTGAGAGTGAACAGTATAGAAACAGAGTTCAGCTGGGTACTGCTCACTCTCCAGGAAATCTCTCTCTCCTCATATCACACCTGACTGAAGAGGATGAGGGAGACTACAGGTGTTATATTAAAGACAATGAATACACATACATAAGACTTTATATTTCAGGTAAAACATTATTAGCAACCACATTCCTAATACCAATGAAAACCTCATAAGTCGATTTAGTCTCTCCACCATGAACTTACTTTTTAAACATACAAATAAATGTAATATAAATACATTCACCACACACTTTATTAGACACACATACATCAGATATTACTAAAATTCAAAAACAGGACATTTAAAAGTAGAGAAACACCATTACATATTTATGTATCTAACATGTGGACCACATTATCCTCAGATATTAGTCACCAGACACCCTCTGTCACCAGTCTAGAAGAGTTAAACACAACTAACATACATTTCACCTGCCCTCACTGAACACTTTCAGTACCTCTAATAAGTGAATGTGTAGGTATAATTACAGACTGTGTCCACCTGGTGTCTTACACAGTTTGTGTGTCACCCTGCACGCAGGACATCACTGGTCAGTTTCTGACCACAGATGTCCCAGTATATGTGGATACTGAACCATTCTCCATACATCAGTCCCACTACAGTGCTGGAGGCTTGGTAGTGGGTGTTGTGCTGGTATGAGTGGTTCAGGTACAGCAGTGTTACTGGATTCAGTGCTACTGGTAGGCTGAGAGTGTTCTGACAGTGAAAGATATCCAGCCAGCAGTGTTTCAGTGGTCAGACACTGAGCATAACTGGAGTTGGAGGATGGTTAACACTAACTGTGTAATAGACCAGATGGGCTAGAACCACTGACTCTACAAAAACAAGATTTTTCTCAACCATTCATATTTATCAAATGTGATGGAGCATAAACTATTGCATAAAGAGAGAGAGAAGGAGGGAAGCAGAGAGAGAGAGAAGGAGGGAGGCAGAGAGGGAGAGAGAGAACGAAAAAAAAAAGAAGAGCAGAGAGAAGAGTCTCCTCTCACAGCTGGTGCTGACACTGAGTTCATTAACACACACTAACACTAACACATCAGGACCAGTCTGAAGTACAAACAATCAGACCAAACCAAATTATTACACTTCACAAACTAAACTACATCACCCACTGGAACACAAACACAAGCACAAAGCAAAATGCAACGTTATCTGGCCCTAAAACGTCAGTACACTGTAGCAGACGACCTGTACACAGTGACTGACATTAAACACAGAACCACGTTGACAAAGTCCAGACTCAGAGAACACAGCCTGGCCGTCCAGACCAGCCGATATAAATGTCATGGCTGCCCAGAGAACAGAGACTCTGTCAGCAATGTAAATATGACACTGTAGAGACAGAGCTGCACTTCCTCACTGAATGTGAAAAATTCATCCAAATATGGCAAATTTATTTTACAAAATCTGAGACGATCCACCCCAACTTTAAGTGTCTGTCTAACACTGAAACTGCCCATCCTACTGGGCGAAAAGAAGGAAAGCAGCGCTTTAGCTGGGTGATACATATCTGCCTCCCATAAGATGAGGGACAGTGATTAACCCACCCAAACACACACACACACACACACACACACAAACAGACTATATTACCCAGTTTATAAAAGTTACCTAACTATTTATTATTATTAACTATTTATTATTATTAACTATTTATTATTTTCCATCCTTATTATTTATTTATCTTTCTTTTCACTTCTTCCCTTTTACTTCTTCCAATTATTATTATTTCAGACCAATTACAGTTTCTCTTCAAGTTCTTTATCATAACAGAATTCTTAATTTCCATAATTGCAAAGGTTGTAATGTTGTGTAATGTTCATGTTATAATACTCCTTTGGCAATACTAGAATACTATAGTGGTATATGGTCATGCCAGTAAAGCTTACTGAACTGAAATGCACACAGAGAGAGAGAGAGAGAGAGAGAGAGAGAGAGAGAGAGAGAGAGACATTTGACCCAGGAGCCCCTAATTCGTTCACTCTCAGAAAATGACTGAAGGACACACTGCACCTACAGAGCCCTGCAGCTTCAGACGTAGCCAACGTATCACCACCACTGACACAAAGAGAACTGAACACGTCTGCTTGGCCAAACTTTACATACATCAGTTCTGTAGTACAAAATCTAAACATGTTAAATACATAACAGCCCTGAACCCTCATTACTTATAACTGATCACACTTTTCTATTCTTGCAGAGGCTCCATATAAACCTGTAAATCCTCCTCCAGTGGACACTGACACATCAAGTCCAACAGCTTCAACTAAACCTACTACTACAATGACGTCTCCAAATGGTTATAAGACATTCAGTCCATCAACTACCAATGGAGGTAACACGCATTGGTTTAACGAGTGTGGGGCAGGATGCAAGCGTGACTTAGCCTGGTTTGATGCGTTTTTGTTTTTAATGAAAATGAAAGCACACATGAACTTACTGTGCTAATGTTGCATACACAATGTCATACAAGCGATTAAGGCAAAATAACTGACATTAGTGGTTGTACAGGATTGGGCTTTATAGGGTAAATAATGAGGGTGAGACTAGACCCAGGCGACGGGGGTAAGTGAAAGGAGAAACACAGGACCCCTGTGTGAGGGCATGAACCACACAAAGCATGTGGAGGAACAAAAACAAACAAAGGAGCACATGGGGAGGAGGATGGTGGTGAGAGGTGTTACAGTAGCACCCACACCCCCCTTAACACGGGGCTCCTGTGTGATGGTGGTGAGGGGTGTTACAGTAGCATCCACACCCTCCTTAACACGGGGCTCCTGTGTGATGGTGGTGAGGGGTGTTACAGTAGCACCCACACCCCCCTT
Source organism: Electrophorus electricus (assembly GCF_041902795.1). Classification (NCBI taxonomy): domain Eukaryota; kingdom Metazoa; phylum Chordata; class Actinopteri; order Gymnotiformes; family Gymnotidae; genus Electrophorus; species Electrophorus electricus. Next base: position 7,866,466 of record NC_137498.1, read on the forward strand.
AACACGGGGCTCCTGTGTGATGGTGGTGAGTGGTGTTACAGTAGCACCCACACCCCCCTTAACACGGGGCTCCTGTGTGATGGTGGTGAGGGGTGTTACAGTAGCACCCACACCCTCCTTAACACGGGGCTCCTGTGTGATGGTGGTGAGAGGTGTTACAGTAGCACCCACACCCTCCTTAACACGGGGCTCCTGTGTGATGGTGGTGAGTGGTGTTACAGTAGCACCCACACCCCCCTTAACACGGGGCTCCTGTGTGATGGTGGTGAGGGGTGTTACAGTAGCACCCACACCCTCCTTAACACGGGGCTCCTGACGTGCATAACAGTTGACAAGGGAGCCCGAGCCCGGCGTCACACAGCAGGGTCTGGAGAACCTGGACAAGGACAGGTGGGAAAGGAGGAAAAAAAGGGGGAAAGTCCATCGGGTGAGGGGTGGAAACAGGACTTTGTACCACAACCAGAGACCTGACAGCAGGCTGGACAGGAGACGACTGGGTTCCAGCTTGGGTAGCGGGATGGACGGGAGCCCGGCTGAGAGTAGGAGCACGGGATATGGGATAACAGGAACCCAAACCACAGCTGGGATTGGGACAGTTACAAAGATATGAATGGGAACAGACAAAGGCAGACACTGGGACTGGTAGGGTAACAATGAAAAGTCGTGTCAGTCCAAGCACAACAGAGATGTGACAGGAGGTAGCCAGGCCAGGAATGAGGGAGCATGTCTGCAGAGAGAGAGAGAGAGAGAGAGCGAGAGAGAGAGAGACCCCCCCTGGGACAGCTATTCTGCTCAGGTGAAGACTAATCCACTCCATGAGGACTTGACCCAGCAGTCCCTGTTTCATTAACTCACAGAAAATGACTGAAGTACACACTGCACCTACAGAACCTGTAACCTCACACTTAGCCATCCTATTAACCACCAGTAACACTGCGAACCGAAGACTTTTGCTTTTACAAACTGTACATACATCAGTTTTGTAGTACAAAATATAAATGTAAACATGTAAAACGCATGAAAGCACAGAACCTTCAGTACTTTCAACTCATCATATTTTCTATTCTTGCAGAGGCCCCACATTCATTCTGTTCATCAACTACCACTGAATTTAAGATGCATTTGTTCAATAATATTCTCCCATCAACTGCATAAAATGATTCCCCACTATATACTACTTCAACGAATACTACTACTAATGATAATAATATTAGTAGTAAACGACATTTAGTTTAACATTTAGTTTAAGAGGGAGTGTTTGGAAGAGGAAACAATTCACAGCTGTGTTAAATAAATGTATTCTGCTGCTGTGTAAGACTGGGGTCAGTGTTTGTTCTGTTGTTACAGCCTCTCCTCAGACTCTGCCCTACATCCCCTTTGCTTTGGTCACTGTGATCTTCCTCCACATTATCGTGGCTGTGGTTTATTACACCAAGAGAAACAAAGGTAAAAATCTCATTAGCAAGCTGTTATAATCAGATTGTTTTCTCATTGTGTCCATTAACATCCATTTTACCATGTGCAGAGTCAGATCCTGAATGAACTGAGTTGTTCTTGTTCATGTGACCTGCTTCAGTGTCAGAAATGAGCAGAGTTCACTATAACACTGCTGGTGGAGATGGAACAGCTAGTCGGCAGTAGAGAAGAAAACCAAGAGAAATCAACAGACCAGCTACAGACCTACACACCTGTTTAACAGACCTGCCACACACATCTGATCAGCGTTAAGTGGCACTGAAATCTGCGTTGTGGTTCGGTCCGGTAGAGAGGAACCGGTGCTAATTACTTGCTAATTGCTAATTAGATACTAGCATAAAGTAGGACTTGTAGGGGCAGGACAATCTAGAACTAAATTCTGACTCCAACAAGCATCATTTTGCTTGTCTGTAAAAAATGTATTGCGTCTGTAAAAAATGTATTGCGTTTTATTATTACATTATCGTATTTTTCCCAAATAATTTTTTTTTCTGCATTTTATGTGTGTATTTCTATTGAAGGATTTTTTGATATTTGAATTTTAAATAGCATCATATTTTTTTTCTGTTCTTAATCATGTCTTTTAAAGTCAAATGCCAAACTGTTGGCTGTACGCATCACTTCCACTGTGTATCTATTGTTGTTTCATAAATAAAGAGCCAAAGCAGGACAGAGAGTTGTGGTTTCTGTTTACACCCACTGATAACCACACACATCATGAAGGTGTGTGTGGTGCAGTTTGACAGCAGAATGTGTGTAGAGTGCAGTTCACTAACCGCAGTTGGATATGCCACTATCTGTTGGACATCACTATCTGTGATGTGTCTATCTGGGGAGGAATTGGCACACACACACACACACACACACACACACACACACACACACACACACACACACACACACACACACACACACACACACACACACACACACACACACACACACACACACACACACACAGAAAAACATATGCACCCACGCCCATGCACATTCATACAAACAAACAAACACATACACACACACATGGCACCATGACAGCATGGTTTCTGTCACATTCACTCCAGTGACTCCAGTTTAAAGACAGTTTTCTTAATTAGTCATATTTTTTTTTCTTTTGTCACTGTGGCCAAAGCAATGAGTTTACAAATGTGAAAATTCCCAGCATGCATCTCTGTCACCTCCCATATGTTTTGCCACAGCAATTGGCCAACAGCTCTGAACATGTTATACTAAAGGCTGTCCTTATTCAGTCCTTTTACTGATATCTACATCTCAAGGTGCAAACTTCATGATTAAACCCCCATGTCATCTCTTGGAAAGATTGAATCAAAAACATACTGAATGAGTGATGGAAATTTAAAAAAAAAATGTTTTTCTCTATACATCTGCCCCAATCAAAAAGTCATTTTCACAGAATATAACACAAAGAAGTAGTTAGTAGACATGCTGAAACTGTACAGTGTCATAGAGTTTGTGGAGAAGCATCATCCATCTCGGTTCTCCAAGTCAGTTTCTCCCACAGGATGGCAGTGCCGTCCTGGAGTGATAAAGGCAACATGAGTCAGAGGGAAACACCTGATAGCCAGAGTCCAGTCAGTGGGAGGAAGTGGACTGCAGTGTTTACACAGGTATGGTGGACACTCCCCCATCCTCCTCAGTCAGGGGTGATATGAGTAGAGAGAGATTTCCTGGAGAATCTTTAAGATGCTGAACTTTGCCTGTGTAACCCTGAGTCTGGTCAGTGGGGTAGATTTCTTTCTCTCTGAAGGTCCATTTAAGAGTGTGTGGTATGTGATGTTCAGTCCAGGAGCAGGTCAGTAGAACAGACCCTCCCACATGACCCTTTTGGTTCCCCCAGTTAATATGCAGTCTGTGAAAAACACCTGATGGAAACAGTTCAAAATTCCCAGGATGAGGGCCTCTGCCATCCTTTTTGAGTATCAAACAGGCCTTGACCCCCATAGTAACCCACAGATATTCTCACGTCATCAGTGAGAATGTTGTCATTGTTAGTTAAGTGGTTCAGTTCAATGTTATAGAGACAACATGTGGAAGCCTATTATGAACCCCAGGAACAACCATCAGCTCCACACAGCCACGCCCACTCGCACACCCCCCCGATCTGACTCACCGGATTTCTAGCGCACGCCTGATTCCTATTTAACTGTTCCTTTGTTTTTACCCTAATGGCCAAAATGTGTATTCTGTTCTTCAGTCTCCTCTACTTCAACTTAGGAACATGGAACACAAACTTATGTAGGCCTATTCTTGGTTTAAACATAATTCATTTCCCATCACTCAGTTCTTCCATAATCTTTTATTACTTTTCCATAATCAAGTCTGAGTGCTTGATTTTATTCAAAAGTATTTTTCTTTAATTAATTAAGTACTGTATTTTCTCTTTAATTACTTATTTTAGTTAAGAGTAATTTTAACCTAGGTTAGATAGTTCATAAGGCGAGACAAACAATAGTTAACTTATGGCGTCACACAACCAACCCCAGATGTCACATTATGGCCTTTCTGGATTTCCATACTTTAGAATGATGTCATGGAACACTCCCCTTCCTGCTGATCACGTGGTACGGCCCGTTACGTGCAGTGGGCGTTTCTCGTTGACTGTGACTTGTCTTGTTTGTAACCACACCCATGTTGTTTATCACACACCTGCACCTGGCTTAGTCTCGTTATGTCTGTATGTATTTAAACCCCTCTTGGTGTGTGTATCGGTGTCAGTCACTGTTCATGTTGCCTTTGCTCATGTGCGTGTTCATCTTGTTCACGTTAGCCATGTTTGTATTCATGTATGCTGTTTACGTTACATGTGAGTGCCATTGTTTTTTGCGTGCTTTAATAAATGTCTGTCTCCATCGAGGGAGTCTGTTAATCATGCTCCTTGCCCTGCGGCACTCGGGCCATTACAAATGACCAAGTGTAGATTTCAATAAGACTGGTTGTGGTTTTCTTATTGGCTGTTTTGATTTCTTCCCTCTATAAAGAAATGAAAGTTAAAAAAGGACAGGAAATTCTGCTATGTAGCCTCACTGAAACACAGCCTTCAGCACTTCTGCAGTATACTGAGACAGAGCTGTCAGATAGCAGCAGTGAACAGTGTAGTTAAAATGCACCTCAACAACTAAAGGACCAGACTGCTGAAAACTCATCTCTTTAATGCTTGGTAAGTTCAATTTGACAGTATTCAATTATTCCACACTTTATTAACATGGAATGTTAGCTCGCATCAGCACTGTTTTACAAACCTTTACCTGTTAGAGTTACAGCTAAATTCTACAGCCCTTCTCTTGCATTTTTAGTTTGTTAGTAATTTTTTAGGGACTAGCATTATGGTGATTTACAGTGAGATGCATGTGTGCAGTGAAATATGAAATAAATATAAAATTAATGTGTATCAGTTAATTATTCAGTTAAAGATGCAAATCTGCTTTGAAAAAATGTTTGTGTTCAAAAACAAACTGAACAAAGCTGAACAAAGACACATACGATAGAATTCTGTTCATAGACTGCAGCTCAGAATTCAACACCATCATTCCTCAGTGTCTGGTTGAAAAGAGACTGCTGGGTCTGAACTCCTCCCTCTGCAGCTGGATCCAGGACTTTCTTGGTGGAAAAGCCCCATCAGTCTGGATCAGGATCACTGTCTCCAGCACCACCACACTGAGCACTGAGCTTCCCCAGTGTTGTGTGCTCAGTCCACTGTTGTTCACATTGCTGACCCAAAATTGTGCAGCAATGCACAGCTTGAACCACATCAAATTCACTAATGGCAAGACTGTGGGGTCTCATCAGCAGTGATGATGAGTCAGCGTTCAGAGAGGATGTCTCAGAACCTGTCAATGTCACTGAATGTGGAAAAAAACAAAAAAGATGGTGGTTGACTTCAGGAAAGTATGTAGTTTTCACTCTCCGATCAATATCGACAGCTCCTCTGTGAAAATCATTACAAGCACCAAGTTCTTTGGTGTCCACCTAGCAGAGAACCTCACCTGGACCCTCAATACCAGCTCCATAGCCAAGAAAGCCCAGCAGTAACTCCTACTTCTAGCTCATCCCCTGCCACTATCCTCACCATGTTCCACAATAGACAGCATCCTGAGCAGCTGCTTCACTGCCTGGTTTAGGAACTGACTCAGACCGCAAAACCCTGAGGAGAATAGTAAGAACAGCAGAAAAGGTCCTCAGGGTCTCTCTTCCCTCCATCATGGACATTTACAACACGTGCTGCTTTTGCAAAGTTACCAGCCTTAGACATGAGCCCACACTCCACTCACAAAAACTCTTCTCTATCTTACTGTCTCTGAAGAGGTACAAAACATGTCTGTTTTCAGTCATACTGCACAACAGTTTCTTCCCCCATGCCATCAGATTCCTCAACTCCCAGAGACTTACAACAAAAATTGTATTCCATTTAACAATACTGTGTTCTTAAATGAATGTACTGTTACCTCAGTGACTGCTGTATGCTATAAGTGTATTTGTTTATATGTCACAGTATGGTGCACTGGGTGGAGTTGCCTATATGTTAATATTTGTGCTGTATTTCATATTTATTGTTTACACATGTTCTCCTTTTGTGTTGCATCATGGTACTGTAGGCGCATTATTTAATTACCTGTTTATAGCTAGAAAGTGTCACGGGTGGTCAGCTAGTTAGCAGGGGAGACACACCCACCCCTGCTAAGGACTACACATCGCACCTGCCCCGTTCACAATCCCCTGATTACTAATTATTTTCACCCATTCCACATTCACTCCCTGCTCTATTTTAACCCCCAGATTTGAGGAGACGGAGCTGCACAATAGCGGTCCTACTACGTTGAGTCGAACCATGCATGATCAATTGTCTAGAGGAAGACTAGCTCTTCTGTATTTGTATTTGAGGTTCCGTGCTTCCATCACGGACAACCTATGGAGAATAAAGATTACCTCACTGCTGACCCGCCTCTCGCTTCCATTCACCCGCCGCCGTCACAGAAAGACAATAAAAAGCCTCTTGACCACTCTTTTGACCTCTGTTTACCAGACTCTAGATCCTAAGTTATGGGCCACCCATTGTATTTCTTCTGTAACCAGGCCACATATGTGGTTTTTATCCCCTTCTGAAGATCTGTCAATTTGCTGACTTCAAGTTGGCTTTATATTGGTTTCAAGCCTCTGTTTCCAGGGGGCATAGTGGAAGTGGCCTGTTGCTTGCATTCTGTATGCTAGGATCTTGAGCTTAACTACTACAGTGGTATATACCAGTTTGTTGGTTTCAGTTATACAGGTTGTTGGTATTGTGCTTATTGCTGCATTTACATGTGTGAGCATACTGTCTGATGGTAGCTTACCACGAAGTTAGGTGAGCCTCAAGCAGTGGATGACAGTAGTTACCTTAGTCATGACCATCATCTGCATGGCCACAGCTGGACCACACAATGTCCACATTACAGTTTGGCTCTGGTGGATTCCTGATGTAGTCTGACCTTTCTTTCTCAGATGCAATATGTGTTCTGTCTGGGCAGTGATACTAACCCTTCATTTCATCCATCCTTATAGCATTATTATACTTTACATATATAACATATATAACATGGAATCATAGAAACATATTTATCTTTTATATACAGTGAATGTAAAGATTGTGGGGTGGGGCCTGGTGGGTGGGGCCTGGTGGTTGGGGTCTGCCATAAATGCTATTGAGCTCTTTCATTCTAAATAGTTTTGAAGGGCACCGATCTGCAAACTCCATCACAGTTTGGGCGTATGAAAATTACATGGAACGTAAAAAAAAAAATTATATTGTAAATCTGTCTAGTTTTATCTCTCTTACCAAATTTATTTCACTGTTTATATTATACAGTTTATATTGAACAGATTTTATGTTCTATGATTTTATTATCCAGGTTTTTATCATTGTTTTTTTTTTTATCTTGATTGTGTGTACTCTTATCTTGTACTACAATTTTAAAAAGTTGTATACAACTAAAGTTTACTATTATTATTATTATATTAGTACCACCAAATGGTTTAGTTTAATGGCTTTATTGAAGCTTCATGTTTTAAACCATGCCACATGATCATAATAATGATCTGAGTGTAGTCCTCTTCCTCCTCTTCATCACAGTGTCTCAGTGTCTCTTCCGTGATGCAGTGATGGGCACAGTGACGTGTTCACCATTGCCACACTCACAGCAAGCATGAGATTTCAGCTGGGGGGGGACGGTGAGTCTTGCAGCTGGCTGGAACAACCGTCTGTCCATCCTCATCTAAAATGGATGAAAGCGGAGAATGTTTGCACAGCGTTCATTTTAATTTAGTCAAAGAAATAACCTGCTAAACCTGCCTGTGTGGTGTTCACATTACTCTAACGCAGCATATTTACCATATGCCTTGTTTGTATGTTATATTGAACAGCAAAAACACAGGGCCTGCTATTCTCTTCAATTAATTCTCAAGTCTGCATCTTTATTTTTCTATTTAAAATGTACTTAATAATACATCTGGATTTTGGGAAATAAGGAACCACATGAGTGTAATGGTTGGGAGGCTGAGGGTGAACACATATACAAAGTAACAATGCCTCGGATGTGAGAGTGAACTGGAACAATGACTAGGCAAACCCTAATGAGAATGAGTAAACGAACAGACAGGATTAACAAATAAATAAGAAGTTTAATATAAAAAAATGAACAAGAAAAACAACACAGAATAGAATGAGGGAAAGAATCAGAAGACTAAGCAGGCTAACAGGGCGAGGCTGATAACAAGGCAACTAAGGAAACTTAACACTAAGGAACGGCTAACAGGAGAACAACGATGAAGCACAGAACCAGGTTACTTATGCTAGACGAGACTGTAAACCATGGACAGGCACAGGAATTGGGACAGACTGAGGGAAAAGGAGTGGGACTGGCAACATGGCTAGAACAGGAGGCGAGCACAGAGACAGGAGAGGAGAAATACTGGGATAGCTGCGGGAACAGGGACAGGCACAGAAGCAAAGGCAGACGTAATTATGTTAAACAAAACTGAGACAGGCACAGCAACAAAATAAACAACAGGCATGAGTGCAGCTACTGGAACAGGTAAAGGAACACCGATGCCACAAGGCAGGGTAACAGGTTTTTACCAAGTTCACACAAACAGGTATAGATACATTATGTAGATGCAGTTACAGAAGTGTCGTAGGGCGTGGGCACCAGTGGAGCATGAGCTGAGCGTTCACGAGCACGTCTGACGTGTCCTGAGCGTCCACCTGCATGTCCGATGTGGGTGCCGAGTCATGGTTGCGTTCAGCGATGGCAGGCTCAGGAGGTCTGGAGGTGCGGCTGCACTCAGCGATGGAAGGCGTGGGAGGTTTGCAGGCGCGGCACTGGGAGGAGCGTAGGCAGGCAGGCCAGAGAGAAAAAGGCTGGGGAGGCAGGCAGGCACGGAGGGAGGGAGGCTGGGGAGAGAAGGAGGCAGGGAGGCTGACAGGGAGGGAGGGAGTGAGGGAGGCTCAGGAGGCAGTGAGGCAGGTAGGCAGCCAGGGTGGGAGGGAGGGAGGCTGGGAATACATGTGGCCACATGATTAGAATCGAGACCCAGACACCGAGGGGAGGCTGGGGCTACCCATGGCCGGTAGATCTGAATGGAGACGCAGACTCCTGGGGGAGGTTTGGAATACATTCTGTTCATCTGGCCACATGTAACCCCAGACTCCCTCCCTCCCTTCCTGCCTCCCTCCTTTCCTCCCCAGTGTACCCAGTGTTCTTGCTCTCTCCCTGCCTGCTTGCCTCCCCACCCTCCCTGCCTCCGTCCATCCAGGCCTGCTTGCCTGACTCCCCAGCCTCACTCCAGCCTCTCTGCCCACCCAGCTTGCCTGCCTGCCTACCTGCTTACCTCCAAAGCCTCCCTCCCTTCCTGCCTTCCCCACCTGCCTCCCCAGTGCCTCTCTCTCCCTCCCTGCCTGCCTGCCTCCCCAGCCTCTCTGCTTACCCTCCTGCCCACCCACTTGCCTGCCTGCCCAGCTTATGTGCCAGTCTGCCTCCCTCCCTGTTTGCCTGTCTCCCACACTCCTCAGCCCCCTCCCTCCCTCCATCTCTCCCTGCTTGTCTGCCAGCCTGCTTGTCTTCCCAGACTCCCTCCCTCCCTCCCTCCCTGCCTCCCCAGCCTACCACCCTCCCTGCCTGCCTGCCTGTGCACCCTCCCTCCCTGCCTCCCCAGCCTCTCTGCTTACCCTGCCACCTGCCCACCTGCCTGCCCAGTTTACTTGCCTGTCTGCCTCCCTGCCTGCCTGTCTGGCACAGTGATGCATTCACCCCTGCTATGCTCACTCTCCATCACTGTGCAGCAAGCATGAGATGGAGCTTTCAGCTGGGGGCTGATGTTGAGTCTTCCAGCTGGCTGGAGCAACAGTGTGTCCATCCTCATCTAATATGCATGAAAGTAGAGGAGGTTTGTACAGTGTTCATTTTCATTTAATCAAAGAAATAACTTGCTAAGCCTGGCAGCATAGTGTTAACTTTATTCTAATGCAGCATATTTATCTGGGGGATGGGACATCCTGCTCGACTGGGAAGCAGCAGCACATGGTATTTCTGGAATGTTGGACCAAGTTGCATCGAAAGATGTTTCGACATACGTCTTGTGATTCCACTCTTACTTCAAATGGTCATATTCCAGACAATCCATGCACCTCTGTTATCTTTTTTTCATGAAAAGAAGCCACGCCTCTCCTCCATGACACCTTCTTGCATGTTTGTAAGAGATTGAAATCATGACACTCAATGTTAGTTTTGCACAATGCCTAATTCAGAAAAATGCACAAGCAATGCTAAAAAGAAGTCTTCATCTCGGAGTCGTATAATTCTGATGGATCGGGCAATTTGGAACTGGTTCCTGATTCCCATCACTTTGCTTCATGAATGAAAAAGCTGATTGTGTGTTGAGGAAAACAGATGTTTTTATAAGTGGCTGTGAATGGATTTGCTTTTGCTATTAAAGTGTGTTATTCCTACTACCATATCTTCTCAGATTCACTATTCATTCGAGTTCTCTTAAGTTTATAGTCTGCTATAGACTGCTACCTGCATATCTAACACAAAAATTAGTGCTTCCCATTGCAGAGCCAAGATTATTCTGACATGTTAAGTCATTAAAATGACTTCATTCTGGTTACCATGATATTAAGAATGGAATGCTTTGAGAATACCAACTCCAGACAGATAAACAGAAAACCTATAGATGATGCATAAAATGAATGCTGGATGAAAATAGATACATTTACTCACATCTGCAGGAGAATCTGCCATGTCTCTCTCCTCCTTCAGTGTCTGCTGCTCCTCCCTCATCTTCCTCAGCCACTCTCCCATCATCTCCTCATCTGCCGCCTTGTGGTGTCCATGTGGAAAGGGGTGACACTGTGATGTGGGGGAATGGTGCCGATGTCTATGTCGTTGGTTATAAGGATGGATTCTGTTTCAGCGAAAATCCATGTTAGTTTAAAACCTGCGTAACATGGTACACCACAAAGTTAGTTTTCAGCTCATGAGGCACAGCATTGGAAATACCCGAGACAACTGCCAGATGCAATTTACCCTGTCCCCATCAATTTCTGAACTGCGTTACATTGTCCCCACTACTTCTTGAAAGTGTATTAAGAAAATATTAGTATTTTCTTCACAAGCTTCATTTTGCTCCATTTGATAAATATAATTTGATTAATTGTTGTTTTGATCTATAAATCTAATCATATTATGTTCTTAATGACAATCAGAACACATTCTTGCTGATATGTTGTTGAGACGATGGTGAAATAAACGCAGTACAACTGACGTTTCTTGAAATGAAATCAAAATCAATAGAGTACAACTGTACTTCAAATATATATTAAACCATAATGTGAGTTTTGAGAAGCAGGCAAGATGGGAGTCGCATGCAGCTAGAAATGTATGGCTTTACTGAGCAGAGTAAACACTGCAGGCCACAGCCTACAGTGATCACGTAAAGCTCATCATATTATTCCTAGAGAGTAACATTCTGTCCCTCAAAGGCAATGAAACAAGAAAACGTTGGTTGGTGGGATTGAATTTTGCATCCTAATGGGGAGAAGACAATTCAAGCCAGTTTTTAAACTATGCCTTTCAGGCACCAAAAGGGAGGAAATGCTGGATGGATCCAGAAGTCCCCTTGCTGTATGGTTTCTGTAGTGTAGTGGTTATCATGTCTGCTTTACATGCAGAAAGTGCCTAGTTCAATACCAGGCTGAAACGCTTTTCTTGGTAAATGTCTAACTGCTGTCCTTACAGTTGAATGGAGGGCTGTTCTTCACAGAGCAAAGTCAGGCTCCTTAACTAATCGCCAAACTGATGAATTAAAACTCGTAGCATAATGTCTATGCTAATTCAAGACTTTCAAACATTAGTACAGGAAGTATTAACTTTAGTGAGTGTGTCCTTATTTTGTTTCCTAAAAAGGTTTATGCTAATTAGCTCAATTTTAAAAGTTACTTTCATCAAGTCTATGGCAAAGAAAAAATCCTTGCAAGGCAATGTCAAGCATACAGAATTTGTGCAATAGGTTATGCTCTAAATGCCAATGAGAGAACTACAGAGATAAAGTAAAACTCTTCATATTATGCCCAGTTAGCAACAGTCTGTTTCTCGAAGGGTAAGAAACAAGAGAACTTTGGTGGGGTTGTCTGAATTTTGCATCCTAATGCTTGAGAAGTCATACTGCTTAGCCAGATTTAAAACTATGATTTTCAAGCCCCAAAAATGAGCAAATGCTGGAAAGCAGCATTTTTTTCTGCAACTTTGAATCAGATATTTCTGAAAAATTAGAATTGTAAACCATTTAAATTTTAAGTACATCTGCTCGTAAAACACATTTTAGGCCATCCAACATACCCACGAAATTTGCATAAAATGGCAGCTATTTGTGAACAGAGAGAGTAATGGTATTTACTAACCGACAAAATGATTTATTGCTTGATTTGATTGGTTGATTTGACAGCTGTCAATCATCCTCGTCATCCGAGTCATCTTAGAAAAGAAAGTTGATCCAATTATTCTAGTATAAATGCGATTAATAAACATGCTTTTAAAAATATACTTACGTGGAGATGGTGGCCTACAGGTTAGTGTGGTTGAACAGCGTGAATAGGCCTAGAATTATTTAGATGTATGTTATAAGCCACAGTGACCTCTGTATACGTTTCTGTAGACGTTGCCGGTTGTACGAGGTGAAATATTTGTGAGCTCCGCCAGAGGGCTCGATGAATAGTGGATGACAGTAGAGGGATTCACCCCCTCTGCCTCTGTGTGACAAATTAACGCACTGCATAAACTTTTAGACATAAAGCGATCTTTTAACATATGGTAGACGCACTCTAGAAAAGATTACCTTGTAACAACTCTTTCAATATATGAACTGTTTCATCAGCTTGTGTCCTTATATCTGCAAATAAAAGTAACAAAAATGTAAACAAAACAAATACATACAATTAAAATTTATAAAAGTTCACAAATAAGAAATTACCTTGGGCGGCATTTCTCTCCACAGAGTCAAGGAAGTCGTGAACGTCGGAAACTATGGAAATACATAGAACAGAATTATAGACCATGAGTAGAAAAGATCACCATAATGATATCCTTTATACCAAAACCGCATTTATGTCAGGTCATGTACTGGTTAATTTAAGTAAATAGATTCACCTACTTCGAAGCTAAAGTTTTTCTATTTAGCTAGCCCTGAGAATAAGAATAGCCGTCGATCAAAAGAGTTTTAGTCGATCAAAATGTTTCACGTACTCTATGGCATAGCGGTCATATTACATATTGACCATTAATCATCAGAATAAAAACATTGACAATATCCTTTCCTAGACAGCTCGCAAAAGAATACTTACGATAGCTTGTAGATAATACGCATTGATTGTTAAAATGTATGTTTTGTCTAGACCTGAAATGAATTACGACGCTAAGCCCCACTGAGTTAAATCATACAACGCACGATAAAGTATTTCATCCATTAGCTAAATAAATAGCTAAATACACGTCAGCCTTTTTGGTAACTTATACTAATATAAGGTATAGCATGAATTAGTTAAGCATTACTGAATTGCTTACCTGTTGTGAACTAAATGAGTGAAATACCGAAAACACGGCTTTAAGAAAAAGTCGGTGGGGATAGAAATGGTTTTCGGATAGAAGTTGTAAATTACGTCCCCCCCCCCAACACCTCTCTCAGTTGTGGAATGCACTGAAAGTGGTAAGAGTACAACGTGTGATAACGGACAAAAACCTTGTGTGATAAAACTTATAGAGTAACCACAATGGTTAGAGATCAGACAAAAAATAAATTAATTAAAACTTTGTGATGTTTTCTGAAAAGTTTGCTTATTGCCTTGTTTGAATACATCTGGCAAATAAGATGTGAAGAGGTGTCGTGGGAGAGGTGTGTGTGTGTGTGTGTGTGTGTGTGTGTGTGTGTGTGTGTGTGTGAGAGAGAGAGTGAGTGAGTGAGTCAATGACCTCTGACGGCAGAGTGTGTGTTAGAGAGGACACTGAACAGATAGAGAAAGTGGAGACAAACTGGTGTAGTATGAGACTAAAAAATTGTATTTTCTTTAATCACATTATTTCACTATTAAAGAATTATTTCAATGATTCCTACTCAAACATCTGGGGTACAACTAAATTTAAATGAGCGGGTACGAGGGTCTGGTTTTGTGGGAGGAGTTGCACGCTGCACGGGATTGGTCAGACCGGGTGGTTGGGTAGAAAGAAAAGGCGGCAAAATTGAGGAGTCAAATGAGGAGTGTATTTCTGACCCTGGGAGGAGTTTTTTTTTTTTTTTCACCTTATATCATATTTTGTCAGAAAGTTTTTCCTGCATGTTGGGGGGAGGGGGGGGGTGAGGAGGAGTAACCTCTAGAGAATCAACCAATGGGAGGGAGTGGGAGGGGTGAATGAGTGGGTGAGTGAGAGAGAGAGAGAGACACACACACACACACACACACACACACACACACACACACACGCACACACACACACACCCGAGACCCATACGCAAGTTTGAGTATGACTACATGACCGGCAGCAGAGCGGAGCGGACATTAAAGACTGGGTGGTACGTATTCGTTTAAGACTCGGAAGTTTTATTTACTTTAATCACTTGAATATTTCACAATTACATTTATATATATATATATATATATATATATATATATATATATATATATATATATATATATATATGGAGGGTCAAAACAAATCAAGCAATAAATCATTTTTTTATTACTCTCTCTTAGGCTTTCTAGGTTTATATGGAGGCTCTGCAAGAATAGCAAAGTGTGATCAGTTATAAGTAATGAGGGTTCAGGGCTGTTATGTATTTTGTACATTTAGCTTTAGATTTTATACTACAGAACTGATGGATTTACAATTTGTACAAGCAGAAATGTTCAGTTTCCTGTGTGTCAGTTTGCTGTGTGTCAGTGGTGGTAATACAACAGCTTAGTCTGAGGCTACAGGGCTCTGTAGGTGCAGTGTTTCCTTTCTGAAGCAAGCAAATTGCCTTTTCTTTTAAATACAAATCAATCATTTTCTGTGAGAGAATCAAATAATTGCAGATACAAAGAGGTGGGACTTAATACTGTGAATCATACACTACATGTCCAAAAAAAAAAAGGTCACCACCTGGATTTAACTAAGCAAATAGGTAAGAGCCTCCCATTGGATAATTACTGCATAGGTGATTATGTTTCAGCTGGAAACAAGTTATTTAACCCTAATTGATGCAGTGAGTACCTTCTCAGTTGTTAAACAACCATGTCGAAAGACACATCCTGTGGTCGTGGAAAAGATGTTAATCTGTTTCAGAAGGGTCAAATTATTGGCATACATCAAGCAGAGAAAACATCTAAGCAGATGCTGAAACTACTAGAATCAGGTTAAGAACTGGCCAATGCCTTATTAAAAAGTGGAAGGACAGCGGGGAAACATCATCTTCGAAGAAGGAATGTGGTCGGAAAGAAATCTTGAATGATCGTGCTCGGCGATCACTTAAACGTGTAGTGAAATCAAATCATAGAAAAACAACAGTAGAACTCATGGATATGTTTAATAGTGAAAGTAGGAGCATTTACACACGCACAATGTGAAGTGAACTCAAGGGATTGGGACTAAACAGCTGTGTAGCCTTAAGAAAACCACTTGTCAGTGAGGCTAACCGGCAAAAATGGCTTCAGTTTGCTAGGGAGCATAAATATTGGACTCTGGAGCAATGGAAGAAGGTCATTTGGTCTGATGAGTCTAGATTTACCCTGTTCCAGAGTGATGGGTGCATCAGGATAAGAAGAGAGGCGGCTGAAATGATGCATCCATCATGCCTAGTGCCTACCGTACAAGCCTGTGGGGGCAGTGCTATAATCTGGGGTTGCTGCAGTTGGTCAGGTCTAGGTTCAACAACGTTATGTGCCCAAAGAATGAGGTCAGCTGACTATCTGAATATACTGAATGACCAGGTTATTCCATCAATGGATTTTTTTCTTCCCTGATGGCATGGGCATATTCCAAGATGACAATGCCAGGATTCATCAGGCTCAAATTGTGAAAGAGTGGTTCACCAGCATCAGACATCATTTTCACACATGGATTGGCCACCACAGAGTCCAGACCTGAACCCCATTGAGAATTTTTGGGATGTGCTGGAGAAGACTTTGTACAGTGGTCCAAATCTCCCATCATCAATATAAGATCTTGGGAAAAAATTGATGCAACTCTGGACACAAATAAATGTTGTGACTTACTTGTGGAAATGATGTCACAGCGAACGCATGCCGTAATCAAAGCTAAAGGCGGCCCAATGAAATATTAGAGTGTGTGACCTTTTTTTGGTCAGGCAGTGTATTTTCTCAATGATTCTTGAAACTTGGTGCTCAAACAACCAGAGCTGAAATCTAAATGTCTTTATATGCCTCATGTCAGCCACAAATCCAGGGTGTTTATACTCTAAAAGAAACACCTAGTATGTCCACAGTTAGAAAGTACAGCCTATCTGTTTCCATGAATATTTTGTGTTAGAGATCCACTATTTTATCACTGGTCAGTTTCTGACCACATGACCCAGGCACCTTGGACTAAATATGGGGGGATTAAAATAAAGCACAAACAGAATGTCATATTTTATTTCTGAGTGTTTCAGGTCTGTGATCTATTAGTGTTGCATCAGTGGGTTCAGATTCATATTTTAGATGAGAATAGCATTCCATATTTGTCTAGTTGACTGTATTTTTATTCATAGTACGATAGTTATTGGTACAGACCAGTCACTAAGGGTAGTCAACATTTCATGCATACTATAAATATACAAGAGGTTGGTTTACCTGTTACTTGGAGTTTGACCTCTATAAGATGATGACTGCTGATGCAACACCTGTACTGTCCCCAGTCCTCTTTAGTCAGACCAGATATGAACAGAGAGAAATTTCCTGGAGCAGTAACCAGCTGAATTCTATCAGTGTAACGGTTTGTCTGGTCAGTTGACTAGATGACTTTAGATTCTTTATAAAAAAAACAAAAAACAAAACAAAAAAAAAAAACAAAAAAAAACCCTTCATCTGACAGTCTTTGGCTCGGCCAGCAGTTCAGTTTAAGATCTTCATCAGTTTTATTAAAATATGAATGGATTATAAAAATCTTGTATTTGTATTTGCGCATACTCATTCAAGGTTACCCAGCACTAAATCCTCCACTAGGTGGAGCTACTGAGAAAGAAATACAGTAGGGATACTGTGACGGAGGCATTTTGCATCAGTGACAATGTGTATCCTTGTTAAACCTTCGCTGATTTAGTACTTTTGTTTTTTAATGCCTTATCTTATTTTCACAAAACAGAATAAATGTATTACTGCACAAAATCACACCACCAATGAGCATTCATCTTTGACTTTTTGATATGAAGCATTATCTAGTGCTCGAGTCACCTGTTCTTGCACTGCTCTCTCACTTTGTTTTAATATTACAGACGAGTGCAGCACATCAGAGCGATCCTGGAGAAACGCTGGCATGTGAACTCATGCAGGATTTATCCTTAAAGAGCAGTTCTGATCCAGACAGAGTGAGACACTGAAGCTTCAAATCATAACTTTTAACCCTTTAATCCTTTAAATCGTGTACTCAAAGTAGACTACAAAATATTTTTTAAAATAATACTATAAGGTATTACAAGTGCCCATAAAGACTTGATGGATGCAAAATGTTCTGAACATTCATAATGCGTTAAGTAGTTGTGTGTAAGGTCTTCCCTTTTCTTATTTATAATGTGCTATGTCTATTTATAATCACTTAATCATGTAAATTGCCTTTTACTTTAAATTATTAATTCCTAATTTAATTTTGCATTGTATTATTTAAATTGTTCAACTTTCATTTATTTTCATTTTTCATTTTTGCAAATAAGATGAGAGATCTCAGGACGTAATAAGCTTTATTATTCATTCTATTCCCTGTAAAGCTCTTTATAAACTGGGTTTAAGAAAGTGCTGTACAAGTTTACAGTTTACAGTTTTTGTGCACAGTTTACATTTTCTGACTACCATATTTGTGTAAGTGGGTTCATTGTAAGTCTGCAAGTGATTTTAACTACACTAATGTTATAACTCTAATTCTTGGTTTGCCCAGATAAACACTTCCTGCGTCCTGCCTCCTTCCTGGGGTTGGTGAACCTTTGTTAGGAAAGCTGTCATGGTACGGCCCCTCCCCCCAAACGTGTGTGTGTGTGTGTGTGTGTGTGTGTGTGTGTGTGTGTGTGTGTGTGTGTGTGTGTGTGTTTATCCGTATGGCTATGCCCTCCCTGTGTTTCACACCTGCTCCTTATTGTGTGTCATTAGTATGCATGTATATAAGTCTTGTGTCTGAGTATAAGTGTTGTCGATGTTTAAACCCGGTTAGCCTGCTAACCACTTAGATGTCTTTTGTGTATCACAGTAAATGTTTGTTGTGTGTAACATGACTCTTCCTCACATCCTGCTTTACCTCCTCGCATCACAAAAGCAGGCCTTAAAAAATGGAGCTCTGCAGCCATCACTTGTTGAAGCAGTGGGAACTGAAACTGTGACTAACAGCTCAAAGAAAACTAATCATTCACCATTCTATGAATTTCACAAAACAACTCTCAGGTCTGCTGTGTGGTTCAGTGCAGGAAAAGGGCAGCTGTACTGAGTCTCCTACATGTGCTCGGATATGTAATGTTCTTCTATTCTTTACCAGAGTGCAGCCTGCAGAAACATATAAATTAAACAGTAAATTAAGGTAATCAGGATAATCCTTTTGAAGCTTTATTGTGTATTTAAAATTAAGTCACAAAATGCAGGAGTGACCAATGATTATTTGTGAAACAAACATTGAATCAAATTCTGATGAGAGGAAAGATGAGAAAGACTCACCGACTCACACATAAATGTACAGTTTCATATAAAATGTAGTTTCATATCACTCAGCATTAAGAGAGAATTTCACACTCACCTTCAGTGAGATGAAGCACAGTGAAGAGAAAACACAAACTGAAAACACCACTGACCTCCCAGCACGCACTGACAACTCTACACCCAGAACTCCACCACCACTGTGGACACACACTGACTCCAGAACTCTCTCAGCAGTACTTCAGTCCAACAGACCGTAATGTCCACCCAGCAGAGAGGAACTGGGATCAAATGAGCTTGGCCAGACCTCTTCTGTTCTTTAATGTTCTCATCAGCAGTTTCACAAAACCAAACACATTATTGTTTATTTAATGTTTATTTAATGACATTTTGCACTATATTGGACTGTTTGCACTTGTGTAGCATGTTGTCTGTTGCACTGTTGTTTTTATGTTGCACCATGGTCCTGGAGGAACATTGTCTCGTTTTTGTTGTGTACTTGTATATAGCTGAAATGACAATAAAACCTCTTGAACTTGCTACGTGGGTCCTGAGAAGACTTGCTGTTACTCTGTTATAACGTCACTTCACAGCGCACACACCCACTCTGACCCAGCTGCTGTCCCTGTGAAATGCACATGCATGGTGTGGCCACAGGGTGGAGCTGTTTCCTGCACAAACCTGTTTCCTACTCACACTGTGTTTTCTGTTTAGACTGACAGACTAGAAAGCACACACAGGCTTTCGCTGGTAGTTCATAAACATGATTTGCTAGGGGTTCACACATTTTTCCCAAATTTCCAAATACAAATATTATCAATATTGTCAAAGTACAAAAATGATGCACTGTTTGCAGACCTCAAAAATGCAAATAAAACAAGTTTACATTAATTTTTAAACAACAATAATAAAAATAATAATTCCAAAATCAATATTTAGTGGAATAACCCTGATTTTTCAACCACCAGTCTCTCATTGCTCATTAAATTAGATTAAACAAGAGGTGATGACCCAGTCAGAACCTCATTAATTATATATGAACATGTGTGTGTGTGTGTGTGTGTGAGTGTGTGTGTGTGTGTGTGTGTGTATGTGTGTTTCTAAGTGTGTGACCAAAAACATTTTTTGCAAAGTCACCTTTTGTGAATAAAACAAAGTGGAGATATAATTAAATCTCACAAGCATTCTCACTAAGAAACACTGCATTCTCACTAAGAAACAGTCCCTAATTTACACACTCTCGTACCTGGGCACGCCTAATAATTTAGTCTCTCTTTCTGCCGAAGTACACCTACCCCTGATGCCATGATGTCATTGAGCCTACACCCATCTCAGCTGCCATGGCTACTCCCTCAACCCCCTGATGTCCCTTGCTGTAGCCCATCACACCTCCACCCCAGCCAACTACTTGATGGACGTTGATGGGCGTTCTCTTGCGGGATGGGTTTCGGACACATGCACTCCATCTGGACAAGACTAGGACATCTAGAAAACTGGACTAGACATTAATTGCTTATTTTTTAAATTTTATTATTAGTTTTTTACTTTTGTCTTAAAATTGTTATTATTGTGGTGACTGTTGTCGGTCAGAGGAGGATGGGCCCCACCTTTGAGTCTTGGTTCCTCTCAAGGTTTCTTCTTCATGCTCTAGGGAGTTTTTCCTTGCCACTGGGGGCTTGGACTCGGACATTTGTAACACTGCTTTGTGACAATTTCTGTTTTAAAAAGCGCTACATAAATAAATTTGATTTGATTTATTATGATACACCATTCAAAAATGTCATATTCATGTGACACTCTGTTTAGGAAGTTGCAGTTATATGGACTTAATCCCCCTGTGCTGCTGAACGGATGGCTTTAATGCAGCTAGTGAGTCATTAATATGTCAACAAAAGAATAATTAAATGAATTGACCATTTAATATCAGTCTGTTCAGAGTATGACACACCTGAGTGTGTGCTGCGTTCCCAATGCCTTTACAGATTACAGCGGAGTATCTCATTTCTTGATAATCCTGCGGAAACCCAAACGCTTGGTTAAATGAAGAAAGCTGCTGAGGTCATTAGAGTGGAAGTAATGTCTGTGCATATGGAGTGATATGCAGTGTTAGCTCAGTGGTTAAGGTACTCAGCTAGTAATTAGAAAGCTGCCAGTTGCCACTGTTGGGCCTCTGTGCAAGGCCCTTAATCCTCAATCGCTTAAATTGTATTCAATTATAACTGTAAGTTGCTTTGGATAAAAGTGTGAGTTAAATGTTGTAAATGTTATATATTGGCTTTCTGTATTTCTGAACTATTTCTGATTGATTACTTCTATTTTGTGCCCCTCCTGGATTTGTCTGCCTGGATATTTTGTCTCTCTGGATTTCAACCTGGACTTTAGTTCCTCTCTGTGATGCTCCCTGGTTCTGTTTATCCTATAGTACTGGTTCTGATCCTTGCCTGAGTTTGACTGTGTTGGATTATCCTTTTCTGATTAAAATCACATTTCATTTTATCCTCGAGCATCTAGCTTTCTCTGAAACATCAGTGTCACTGGAGTGAATGTGACATTGTTCCTCAGAATCCCTGCTGAGTTAATTAGTGAATTACTGATTAAACCATGAAGTTCAGAGATGGATCACAGTAGAACTTAAAGCCCATGAATCTCAACAAGTAGCATGGTCGTGTGTGTGTGTGTGTGTGTGGGGGCTGTCCAGCCTTCCTGATCAAGTGTGTAGTGACCAAGAGCTGAATCATACACAGAATAACCAAGTGAGGAATAAATAAACAGAAATAAACAAGTGAGCACATTTCCACTCATTACTAATAACCACCTGAGAAATAAATATAACTTCTTCAGATATTATATATACATATATGAAGAAGATTCCAAGTTCCACATCCTGAAAAGCACCTTACTTGTAAGAGATATTCTTCACACTCCATTTAGGCATCACTGTTTGGTGCAACAGGACAAAAGCAACAAACACATCTGGCACATCTGGGTGATGCTGTTGAATGTGCATGTTCATGTGTTTTAGCACACACACCTTACAACACCAACACACTGTCCTCGTCCACCACTCAGGTCACTGGGAAACTTTCCCACACAGGTGATTTGAAAGAAACAGGTCATAGTGTTAATGATTCAGTAAATGTCACTAACGTGCTTGAGCTACATTTAGCCTAGCATGTTGCTAACTTGCTAATAGATTACATCCTAAGGTTTGGAGTGGAAATCGCAGATGTGAAGTTTGATTCCACATTATGTTCATCAGCCTTCACACTTAGGCTACCGTGTACTCTCCGTATGACTGCATACAGTGAACTGTAATGTGTATGGGGTGATTTGGGATGAAAACCATTACACTCCTAATATTTATATTTTAGTATAACTATATAGGTAATAATGTCATATAAAGCTGTAGCAAGCCAACTGCCTCAGCTACAACAGCAAAATAAATTCACTTTGCAGAACCTTTTCAACGCAGCTTTACTGCCCTAAGCAACCACCTCCTATGACCAGCCTACATATAAACCCTTTCACACCAAGAACTGGACCAGAGTCGCCTGTTTGGGATAAAAGGTGATTTTCACATTTGGTGTTTTTGCTCGAGTCTGAGTGAGACTGTTTCCATGTCACTGATCTGGTTTCACACTGTGTACAATTCTGCAGAACCATCTGCTCTACTTTGGAGTTCAACCCCGGTCCTAAAGAGAAAGTAACAGACAGTGACATCCAACTGCTGTCAGTGAACTGCACCACACACACCTTCATGATGTATGTGGTCATCAGTGGGTATAAACAGAAACCACAACTCTCTGTCCTGCTTTGGCTCTTTATTTATGAAACAGCAATAGACTCTCACAGTGGAAGTGATGCGTACAGACAAGGGACGGCATTTGACTATAAAATGACCTGCTTAACATAAAAATGTGCTACAATTTAAAGATTAAATATCCAAAAATGCTTCAACAGAGATACACAAATAAAATGAAGAAAAAACATTCTGCTGAAAAAATCCATAATATAATAAAACATAATAAATTGTTTTTATTATTGTACAGACATATGATACTTGTAGGAAATGATACTTGTAGGAATCACAATTATAGTTACAGACTGAAAACATTTTAATTGACGTTTACAGCGTTTAACATTTAGATTTAGCAGTTAGCCTCCTTTCCCAAGTAGAAGATAAAATCAAAAGGAATGAAACACAAGTACTCTGGTTCTTGGAGTGGCTACACTGTAATGTTATCAGTCTTAGTCCTGCCCCTGTCACTGTTAGTCCTCCCCCTACAATTCCTAACTTATGCCAGTCTGAAACCACACCTGAAATAACTAATTAGCAGTTAATTAGCAATTACCAATAGATACAGCAAATTATACAAAGACAGCACTGAAACCAAGACAGAAGAACATAACAGTTCATTGGCTCCCATACAATAAAAGAGTGTGTGTGTGTGTGTGTGTGTGTGTGTGTGTGTGTGTGTGTGTGCGTGTGTGTGTGTGTGTGTGTGTGTGTGTGTTCAGGTTTGTTAATTTAGTTTGATATTGACATATTCTGTATTATCTCCATTATCCATTGCTCTGGGTGCTGGTCTGGTGGTGTTTATATGGGCTACAGTAGAATATATCACATCATCCTGCAGAAAATATCACAA